>NC_092711.1:25890994-26574494 GCF_047496885.1 Scyliorhinus torazame | reverse complement strand
TGTCAGTGCACCCACCACACAGCCAGCACTGTCAGTGCTCCCCCCACACAGCCAACACTGTCTGTGCTCCCCCACACAGCCAGCACTGTCAGTGCTCCCCCCACACAGCCAGCACTGTCAGTGCTCCCACCACACAGCCGGCACTGTCAGCGCTCCCACCACACAGCCAGCACTGTCAGTGCTCCCCCCACACAGCCAGCACTGTCAGTGCTCCCACCACACAGCCGGCACTGTCAGTGCTCCCACCACACAGCAAGCACTGTCAGTGCTCCCCCCACACAGCCAGCACTGTCAGTGCTCCACTACACAGCCAGCACTATCAGTGCTCCCACCACACAGCCAACACTGTCAGTGCTCCCACCACACAGCCAGCACTGTCAGTGCTCCCCCCACACAGCCAACACTGTCAGTGCTCCCACCACACAGCCAGCACTGTCAGTGCACCCACCACACAGCCAGCACTGTCAGTGCTCCCCCCACACAGCCAACACTGTCTGTGCTCCCCCACACAGCCAGCACTGTCAGTGCTCCCCCACCCAGCCAGCACTGTCAGTGCTCCCCCACACAGCCAACACTGTCTGTGCTCCCCCCACACAGCCAGCACTGTCAGTGCTCCCCCCACACAGCCAGCACTGTCAGTGCTCCGCCCACACAGCCAGCACTGTCAGTGCTCCCACTACACAGCCAGCACTGTCAGAGCTCCCACCACACAGCCAGCACTGTCAGTGCTCCCACCACACAGCCAGCACTGTCAGTGCGCCCCCCCCCCCCCACAGCCAGCGCTGTCAGTGCTCCCCCCACACAGCCAGCACTGTCAGTGCTCCCCCACACAGCCAGCACTGTCAGTGCTCCCCCCACACAGCCAGCACTGTCAGTGCTCCCACCACACAGTCAGCACTGACAGTGCTCCCCACACAGCCAGCACTGTCAGTGCTCCCCCACACGGCCAGCACTGTTAGTGCACCCCCCACACAGCCAGCACTGTCAGTGCTCCCCCCACACAGCCAGCACTGTCAGTGCTCCCACCACACAGCCAGCACTGTCAGTGCTCCCCCACACAGCCAGCACTGTCAGTGCTCCCACCGCACCGCCAGCACTGCCAGTGCTCCCCCACACAGCCAGCACTGTCTATGCTCCTACCACACAGCCAGCACTGTCAGTGCTCCCACCACACAGCCAGCACTGTCAGTGCTCCCACCACACAGCCAGCACTGTCAGTGCTCCCACCACACAGACAGCACTGTCAGTGCTCCCCCCACACAGCCAGCACTGTCAGTGCTCCCCCCATGCAGCCAGCACTGTCAGTGCTCCCCCCACACAGCCAGCACTGTCAGTGCTCCACCCACACAGCCAGCACTGTCAGTGCTCCCACCACACAGCCAGCACTGTCAGTGTTCCCGCCCACACAGCCAGCACTCTCAGTGCTCCCACACACAGCCAGCACTGTCAGTGCTCCCCCCACACAGCCAGCACTGTCAGTGCTCCCCTACACAGCCAGCACTGTCAGTGCTCCCACCACACAGCCAACACTGTCAGTGCTCCCACCACACAGCCAGCACTGTCAGTGCTCCCCCCACACAGCCAACACTGTCAGTGCTCCCACCACACAGCCAGCACTGTCAGTGCACCCACCACACAGCCAGCACTGTCAGTGCTCCCCCCACACAGCCAACACTGTCTGTGCTCCCCCACACAGCCAGCACTGTCAGTGCTCCCCCACCCAGCCAGCACTGTCAGTGCTCCCCCACACAGCCAACACTGTCTGTGCTCCCCTCACACAGCCAGCACTGTCAGTGCTCCCCCCACACAGCCAGCACTGTCAGTGCTCCGCCCACACAGCCAGCACTGTCAGTGCTCCCACCACACAGCCAGCACTGTCAGTGCTCCCACCACACAGCCAGCACTGTCAGTGCTCCACCCACACAGCCAGCACTGTCAGTGCTCCCGCCACACAGCCAGCACTGTTAGTGCGCCGCCCCCACAGCCAGCACTGTCAGTGCTCCCCCCACACAGCCAGCACTGTCAGTGCTCCGACCGCACAGCCAGCACTGTCAGTGCTCCCCCCACACAGCCAGCACTGTCAGTGCTCCCCACACACAGCCAGCACTGTCAGTGCTTTCCCCACACAGCCAGCACTGTCAGTGCTCCCACCACACAGCCAGCACTGTCAGTGCTACCACCACACAGCCAGCAATGTCAGTGCTCTCCCCACACAGCCAGCACTGTCAGTGCTCCACCCTCACAGCCAGCACTGTCAGTGCTCCCACCACACAGCCAGCACTGTCAGTGCTCCCCCACACAGCCATCACTGTCAGTGCTCCCCCCACACAGTCAGCACTGTCAGTGCTTCCCCCACACAGCCAGCACTGTCAGTGCTCCCCGCACACAGCCAACACTGTCAGTGCTTCCACCACTCAGCCGGCACTCTCAGTGCTCCCACCACACAGCTAGCACTGTCAGTGCTCCCCCACACAGCCAGCACTGTCAGTGCTCCCACCACACAGCCGGCACTGTCAGTGCTCCCACCACACAGCCAGCACTGTCAGTGCTCCCCCCACACAGCCAGCACTGTCAGTGATCCCCCACACAGCCAGCACTGTCAGTGCTCCGACCACACAGCCAGCACTGTCAGTGCTCCCCCCACACAGCCAGCACTGTCAGTGCTCCCCCCACACAGCCAGCACTGTCAGTGCTTCTCCCACACAGCCAGCACTGTCAGTGCTCCCACCACACAGCCAGCACTGTCAGTGCTCCCACCACACAGCCAGCACTGTCAGTGCTCCCCCCACACAGCCAGCACTGTCAGTGCTCCACCCTCACAGCCAGCACTGTCAGCGCTCCCAACACACAGCCAGCACTGTCAGTGCTCCCCCACACAGCCAGCACTGTCAGTGCTCCCCCCACACAGCCAGCACTGTCAGTGCTCCCCCCACATAGCCATCACTGTCAGTGCTCCCCCCACACAGCCAGCACTGTCAGTGCTCCCACCACACAGCCGGCACTGTCAGCGCTCCCACCACACAGCCAGCACTGTCAGTGCTCCCCCCACACAGCCAGCACTGTCAGTGCTCCCACCACACAGCCGGCACTGTCAGTGCTCCCACCACACAGCAAGCACTGTCAGTGCTCCCCCCACACAGCCAGCACTGTCAGTGCTCCACTACACAGCCAGCACTGTCAGTGCTCCCACCACACAGCCAGCACTGTCAGTGCTCCCCCCACACAGCCAACACTGTCAGTGCTCCCACCACACAGCCAGCACTGTCAGTGCACCCACCACACAGCCAGCACTGTCAGTGCTCCCCCCACACAGCCAACACTGTCTGTGCTCCCCCACACAGCCAGCACTGTCAGTGCTCCCCCCACACAGCCAGCACTGTCAGTGCTCCCACCACACAGCCGGCACTGTCAGCGCTCCCACCACACAGCCAGCACTGTCAGTGCTCCCCCCACACACACAGCACTGTCAGTGCTCCCACCACACAGCCGGCACTGTCAGTGCTCCCACCACACAGCAAGCACTGTCAGTGCTCCCCCCACACAGCCAGCACTGTCAGTGCTCCACTACACAGCCAGCACTGTCAGTGCTCCCACCACACAGCCAGCACTGTCAGTGCTCCCCCCACACAGCCAACACTGTCAGTGCTCCCACCACACAGCCAGCACTGTCAGTGCACCCACCACACAGCCAGCACTGTCAGTGCTCCCCCCACACAGCCATCACTGTCTGTGCTCCCCCACACAGCCAGCACTGTCAGTGCTCCCCCACCCAGCCAGCACTGTCAGTGCTCCCCCACACAGCCAACACTGTCTGTGCTCCCCCCACACAGCCAGCACTGTCAGTGCTCCCTCCACACAGCCAGCATTGTCAGTGCTCCGCCCACACAGCCAGCACTGTCAGTGCTCCCACTACACAGCCAGCACTGTCAGTGCTCCCACCACACAGCCAGCACTGTCAGTGCTCCCACCACACAGCCAGCACTGTCAGTGCGCCCCCCCACAGCCAGCACTGTCAGTGCTCCCCCCACACAGCCAGCACTGTCAGTGCTCCCCCACACAGCCAGCACTGTCAGTGCTCCCCCCACACAGCCAGCACTGTCAGTGCTCCCACCACACAGTCAGCACTGTCAGTGCTCCCCACACAGCCAGCACTGTCAGTGCTCCCCCACACGGCCAGCACTGTTAGTGCACCCCCCACACAGCCAGCACTGTCAGTGCTCCCCCCACACAGCCAGCACTGTCAGTGCTCCCACCACACAGCCAGCACTGTCAGTGCTCCCCCACACAGCCAGCACTGTCAGTGCTCCCACCGCACCGCCAGCACTGCCAGTGCTCCCCCACACAGCCAGCACTGTCTATGCTCCTACCACACAGCCAGCACTGTCAGTGCTCCCACCACACAGCCAGCACTGTCAGTGCTCCCACCACACAGCCAGCACTGTCAGTGCTCCCACCACACAGACAGCACTGTCAGTGCTCCCCCCACACAGCCAGCACTGTCAGTGCTCCCCCCATGCAGCCAGCACTGTCAGTGCTCCCCCCACACAGCCAGCACTGTCAGTGCTCCACCCACACAGCCAGCACTGTCAGTGCTCCCACCACACAGCCAGCACTGTCAGTGTTCCCGCCCACACAGCCAGCACTCTCAGTGCTCCCACACACAGCCAGCACTGTCAGTGCTCCCCCCACACAGCCAGCACTGTCAGTGCTCCCCTACACAGCCAGCACTGTCAGTGCTCCCACCACACAGCCAACACTGTCAGTGCTCCCACCACACAGCCAGCACTGTCAGTGCTCCCCCCACACAGCCAACACTGTCAGTGCTCCCACCACACAGCCAGCACTGTCAGTGCACCCACCACACAGCCAGCACTGTCAGTGCTCCCCCCACACAGCCAACACTGCCTGTGCTCCCCCACACAGCCAGCACTGTCAGTGCTCCCCCACCCAGCCAGCACTGTCAGTGCTCCCCCACACAGCCAGCACTGTCTGTGCTCCCCCCACACAGCCAGCACTGTCAGTGCTCCCCCCACACAGCCAGCACTGTCAGTGCTCCGCCCACACAGCCAGCACTGTCAGTGCTCCCACTACACAGCCAACACTGTCTGTGCTCCCCCACACAGCCAGCACTGTCAGTGCTCCCCCCACACAGCCAGGACTGTCAGTGCTCCCACCACACAGCCGGCACTGTCAGCGCTCCCACCACACAGCCAGCACTGTCAGTGCTCCCCCCACACAGCCAGCACTGTCAGTGCTCCCACCACACAGCCGGCACTGTCAGTGCTCCCACCACACAGCAAGCACTGTCAGTGCTCCCCCCACACAGCCAGCACTGTCAGTGCTCCACTACACAGCCAGCACTGTCAGTGCTCCCACCACACAGCCAACACTGTCAGTGCTCCCACCACACAGCCAGCACTGTCAGTGCTCCCCCCACACAGCCAACACTGTCAGTGCTCCCACCACACAGCCAGCACTGTCAGTGCACCCACCACACAGCCAGCACTGTCAGTGCTCCCCCCACACAGCCAACACTGTCTGTGCTCCCCCACACAGCCAGCACTGTCAGTGCTCCCCCACCCAGCCAGCACTGTCAGTGCTCCCCCACACAGCCAACACTGTCTGTCCTCCCCCCACACAGCCAGCACTGTCAGTGCTCCCCCCACACAGCCAGCACTGTCAGTTCTCCGCCCACACAGCCAGCACTGTCAGTGCTCCCACTACACAGCCAGCACTGTCAGTGCTCCCACCACACAGTCAGCACTGTCAGTGCTCCCACCACACAGCCAGCACTGTCAGTGCGCCCCCCCACAGCCAGCACTGTCAGTGCTCCCCCCACACAGCCAGCACTGTCAGTGCTCCCCCACACAGCCAGCACTGTCAGTGCTCCACCCACACAGCCAGCACTGTCAGTGCTCCCACCACACAGTCAGCACTGTCAGTGCTCCCCACACAGCCAGCACTGTCAGTGCTCCCCCACACGGCCAGCACTGTCAGTGCTCCCCCACACAGCCAGCACTGTCAGTGCTCCCCCCACACAGCCAGCACTGTCAGTGCTCCCACCACACAGCCAGCACTGTCAGTGCGCCCCCACACAGCCAGCACTGTCAGTGCTCCCACCGCACCGCCAGCACTGCCAGTGCTCCCACCACACAGCCAGCACTGTCAGTGCTCCCACCACACAGACAGCACTGTCAGTGCTCCCCCACACAGCCAGCACTGTCAGTGCTCCCCCCATGCAGCCAGCACTTTTAGTGCCCCCCCCACACAGCCAGCACTGTCAGTGCTCCACCCACACAGCCAGCACTGTCAGTGCTCCCACCACACAGCCAGCACTGTCAGTGTTCCCCCCCACACAGCCAGCACTCTCAGTGCTCCCACACACAGCCAGCACTGTCAGTGCTCCCACCACACAGCCAGCACTGCCAGTGCTCCCCCACAGCCAGCACTGTCAGTGCTCCCCCCACACAGCCAGCACTGTCAGTGCTCCACCCACACAGCCAGCATTGTCAGTGCTCCCACCACACAGCCAGCACTCTCAGTGTTCCCACACACAGCCAGCACTGTCAGTGCTCCCACCACACAGACAGCACTGTCAGTGCTCCCCCCACACAGCCAGCACTGTCAGTGCTCCACCCACACAGCCAGCACTGTCAGTGCTCCCACACACAGCCAGCACTGTCAGTGCTCCACCCACACAGCCAGCACTGTCAGTGCTCCCCCCACACAACCAGCACTGTCAATGCTCCCCACACAGCCAGCACTGTCAGTGCTCCCCCACACAGCCAGCACTGTCAGTGCTCCCACCACACAGCCAGCACTGTCTGTGCTCCCCCACACAGCCAGCACTGTCAGTGTTCCCACCACACAGCCAGCACTGTCAGTGCTCCCACCACACAGCCAGCACTGTCAGTGCTCCCCCCACACAGCCAACACTGTCAGTGCTCCCAACACACAGCCAGCACTGTCAGTGCTCCCACCACACAGCCAGCACTGTCAGTGCTCCCCCCACACAGCCAACACTGTCTGTGCTCCCCCACACAACCAGCACTGTCAGTGCTCCCCCACACAGCCAGCACTGTCAGTGCTCCCCCACACAGCCAACACTGTCTGTGCTCCCCCCACACAGCCAGCACTGTCAGTGCTCCCCCCACACAACCAGCACTGTCAGTGCTCCGCCCACACAGCCAGCACTGTCAGTGCTCCCACCACACAGCCAGCACTGTCAGTGCTCCCACCACACAGCCAGCACTGTCAGTGCTCCCCCACACAGCCAGCACTGTCAGTGCTCCCACCACACAGCCAGCACTGTCAGTGCGCCCCCCCACAGCCAGCACTGTGAGTGCTCCCCCCACACAGCCAGCACTGTCAGTGCTCCGACCACACAGACAGCACTGTCAGTGCTCCCCCCACACAGCCAGCACTGTCAGTGCTCCCCACACACAGCCAGCACTGTCAGTGCTTTCCCCACACAGCCAGCACTGTCAGTGCTCCCCCCACACAGCCAACATTGTCAGTGCTCCCAACACACAGCCAGCACTGTCAGTGCTCCCACCACACAGCCAGCACTGTCAGTGCTCCCCCCACACAGCCAACACTGCCTGTGCTCCCCCACACAACCAGCACTGTCAGTGCTCCCCCACACAGCCAGCACTGTCAGTGCTCCCCCCACACAGCCAGCACTGTCAGTGCTCCCCCACATAGCCAACACTGTCAGTGCTCCCCCCACACAGCAAGCACTGTCAGTGCTCCCACCACACAGCCGGCACTGTCAGAGCTCCACTACACAGCCAGCACTGTCAGTGCTCCCACCACACAGCCAACACTGTCAGTGCTCCCACCACACAGCCAGCACTGTCAGTGCTCCCCCCACACAGCCAACACTGTCAGTGCTCCCACCACACAGCCAGCACTGTCAGTGCACCCACCACACAGCCAGCACTGTCAGTGCTCCCCCCACACAGCCAACACTGTCTGTGCTCCCCCACACAGCCAGCACTGTCAGTGCTCCCCCCACACAGCCAGCACTGTCAGTGCTCCCACCACACAGCCGGCACTTTCAGCGCTCCCACCACACAGCCAGCACTGTCAGTGCTCCCCCCACACAGCCAGCACTGTCAGTGCTCCCACCACACAGCCGGCACTGTCAGTGCTCCCACCACACAGCAAGCACTGTCAGTGCTCCCCCCACACAGCCAGCACTGTCAGTGCTCCACTACACAGCCAGCACTGTCAGTGCTCCCACCACACAGCCAACACTGTCAGTGCTCCCACCACACAGCCAGCACTGTCAGTGCTCCCCCCACACAGCCAACACTGTCTGTGCTCCCCCACACAACCAGCACTGTCAGTGCTCCCCCACACAGCCAGCACTGTCAGTGCTCCCCCCACACAGCCAACACTGTCTGTGCTCCCCGCACACAGCCTGCATTGTCAGTGCTCCCCCCACACAGCCAGCACTGTCAGTGCTCCGCCCACACAGCCAGCACTGTCAGTGCTCCCACCACACAGCCAGCACTGTCAGTGCTCCCACCACACAGCCAGCACTGTCAGTGCTCCCCCACACAGCCAGCACTGTCAGTGCTCCCACCACACAGCCAGCACTGTCAGTGCGCCCCCCCACAGCCAGCACTGTGAGTGCTCCCGCCACACAGCCAGCACTGTCAGTGCTCCGACCACACAGCCAGCACTGTCAGTGCTCCCCCACACAGCCAGCACTGTCAGTGCTCCCCACACACAGCCAGCACTGTCAGTGCTTTCCCCACACAGCCAGCACTGTCAGTGCTCCCACCACACAGCCAGCACTGTCAGTGCTCCCACCACGCAGCCAGCACTGTCAGTGCTCTCCCCACACAGCCAGCACTGTCAGTACTCCACCCTCACAGCCAGCACTGTCAGTGCTCCCACCACACAGCCAGCACTGTCAGTGCTTCCCCACACAGCCAGCACTGTCAGTCCTCCCCCCACACAGTCAGCACTGTCAGTGCTCCCCCCACACAGCCAGCACTGTCAGTGCTCCCCGCACACAACCAGCACTGTCAGTGCTCCCACCACACAGCCGGCACTCTCAGTGCTCCCACCACACAGCCGGCACTGTCAGTGCTCCCACCACACAGCCAGCACTGTCAGTGCTCCCCCCACACAGCCAGCACTGTCAGTGCTCCCCCACACAGCCAGCACTGTCAGTGCTCCGACCACACAGCCAGCACTGTCAGTGCTCCCCCCACACAGCCAGCACTGTCAGTGCTTCCCCCACACAGCCAGCACTGTCAGTGCTTCCCCCACACAGCCAGCACTGTCAGTGCTCCCACCACACAGCCAGCACTGTCAGTGCTCCCACCACACAGCCAGCACTGTCAGTGCTCCCCCCACACAGCCAGCACTGTCAGTGCTCCACCCTCACAGCCAGCACTGTCAGCGCTCCCACCACACAGCCAGCACTGTCAGTGCTCCCACACACAGCCAGCACTGTCAGTGCTCCCCCCACACAGCCAGCACTGTCAGTGCTCCCCCACATAGCCAACACTGTCAGTGCTCCCCCCACACAGCAAGCACTGTCAGTGCTCCCACCACACAGCCGGCACTGTCAGAGCTCCACTACACAGCCAGCACTGTCAGTGCTCCCACCACACAGCCAACACTGTCAGTGCTCCCACCACACAGCCAGCACTGTCAGTGCACCCCCCACACAGCCAACACTGTCAGTGCTCCCACCACACAGCCAGCACTGTCAGTGCACCCACCACACAGCTAGCACTGTCAGTGCTCCCCCCACACAGCCAACACTGTCTGTGCTCCCCCACACAGCCAGCACTGTCAGTGCTCCCCCCACACAGCCAGCACTGTCAGTGCTCCCACCACACAGCCGGCACTGTCAGCGCTCCCACCACACAGCCAGCACTGTCAGTGCTCCCCCCACACAGCCAGCACTGCCAGTGCTCCCACCACACAGCCGGCACTGTCAGTGCTCCCACCACACAGCAAGCACTGTCAGTGCTCCCCCCACACAGCCAGCACTGTCAGTGCTCCACTACACAGCCAGCACTGTCAGTGCTCCCACCACACAGCCAACACTGTCAGTGCTCCCACCACACAGCCAGCACTGTCAGTGCTCCCCCCACACTGCCAACACTGTCAGTGCTCCCACCACACAGCCAGCACTGTCAGTGCACCCACCACACAGCCAGCACTGTCAGTGCTCCCCCCACACAGCCAACACTGTCTGTGCTCCCCCACACAGCCAGCACTGTCAGTGCTCCCCCACCCAGCCAGCACTGTCAGTGCTCCCCCACACAGCCAGCACTGTCAGTGCTCCCACCACACAGCCAGCACTGTCAGTGCGCCCCCCCACAGCCAGCACTGTCAGTGCTCCCCCCACACAGCCAGCACTGTCAGTGCTCCCCCACACAGCCAGCACTGTCAGTGCTCCCCCCACACAGCCAGCACTGTCAGTGCTTCCACCACACAGTCAGCACTGTCAGTGCTCCCCACACAGCCAGCACTGTCAGTGCTCCCCCACACGGCCAGCACTGTTAGTGCACCCCCCACACAGCCAGCACTGTCAGTGCTCCCCCCACACAGCCAGCACTGTCAGTGCTCCCACCACACAGCCAGCACTGTCAGTGCTCCCCCACACAGCCAGCACCGTCAGTGCTCCCACCGCACCGCCAGCACTGCCAGTGCTCCCCCACACAGCCAGCACTGTCTGTGCTCCTACCACACAGCCAGCACTGTCAGTGCTCCCACCACACAGCCAGCACTGTCAGTGCTCCCACCACACAGCCAGCACTGTCAGTGCTCCCACCACACAGACAGCACTGTCAGTGCTCCCCCCACACAGCCAGCACTGTCAGTGCTCCCCCCATGCAGCCAGCACTGTCAGTGCTCCCCCCACACAGCCAGCACTGTCAGTGCTCCACCCACACAGCCAGCACTGTCAGTGCTCCCACCACACAGCCCGCACTGTCAGTGTTGCCGCCCACACAGCCAGCACTCTCAGTGCTCCCACACACAGCCAGCACTGTCAGTGCTCCCCCCACACAGCCAGCACTGTCAGTGCTCCCCTACACAGCCAGCACTGTCAGTGCTCCCACCACACAGCCAACACTGTCAGTGCTCCCACCACACAGCCAGCACTGTCAGTGCTCCCCCCACACAGCCAACACTGTCAGTGCTCCCACCACACAGCCAGCACTGTCAGTGCACCCACCACACAGCCAGCACTGTCAGTGCTCCCCCCACACAGCCAACACTGTCTATGCTCCCCCACACAGCCAGCACTGTCAGTGCTCCCCCACCCAGCCAGCACTGTCAGTGCTCCCCCACACAGCCAACACTGTCTGTGCTCCCCCCACACAGCCAGCACTGTCAGTGCTCCCCCCACACAGCCAGCACTGTCAGTGCTCCGCCCACACAGCCAGCACTTTCAGTGCTCCCACTACACAGCCAGCACTGTCAGTGCTCCCACCACACAGCCAGCACTGTCAGTGCTCCCACCACACAGCCAGCAATGTCAGTGCGCCCCCCCACAGCCAGCACTGTCAGTGCTCCCCCCACACAGCCAGCACTGTCAGTGCTCCCCCACACAGCCAGCACTCTCAGTGCTCCCCCCACACAGCCAGCACTGTCAGTGCTCCCACCACACAGTCAGCACTGTCAGTTCTCCCCACACAGCCAGCACTGTCAGTGCTCCCCCACACGGCCAGCACTGTCAGTGCTCCCCCACACAGCCAGCACTGTCAGTGCTCCCCCCACACAGCCAGCACTGTCAGTGCTCCCACCACACAGCCAGCACTGTCAGTGCGCCCCCACACAGCCAGCACTGTCAGTGCTCCCACCGCACCGCCAGCACTGCCAGTGCTCCCCCACACAGCCAGCACTGTCTGTGCTCCTACCACACAGCCAGCACTGTCAGTGCTCCCACCACACAGCCAGCACTGTCAGTGCTCCCACCACACAGACAGCACTGTCAGTGCTCCCCCCACACAGCCAGCACTGTCAGTGCTCCCCCCATGCAGCCAGCACTGTCAGTGCCCCCCCCACACAGCCAGCACTGTCAGTGCTCCACCCACACAGCCAGCACTGTCAGTGCTCCCACCACACAGCCAGCACTGTCAGTGTTCCCCCCCACACAGCCAGCACTCTCAGTGCTCCCACACACAGCCAGCACTGTCAGTGCTCCCACCACACAGCCAGCACTGCCAGTGCTCCCCCACAGCCAGCACTGTCAGTGCTCCCCCCACACAGCCAGCACTGTCAGTGCTCCACCCACACAGCCAGCATTGTCAGTGCTCCCACCACACAGCCAGCACTCTCAGTGCTCCCACACACAGCCAGCACTGTCAGTGCTCCCACCACACAGACAGCACTGTCAGTGCTCCCCCACACAGCCAGCACTGTCAGTGCTCCACCCACACAGCCAGCACTGTCAGTGCTCCCACACACAGCCAACACTGTCAGTGCTCCCACCACACAGCCAGCACTGTCAGTGCACCCACCACACAGCCAGCACTGTCAGTGCTCCCCCCACACAGTCAACACTGTCTGTGCTCCCCCACACAGCCAGCACTGTCAGTGCTCCCCCACCCAGCCAGCACTGTCAGTGCTCCCCCACACAGCCAACACTGTCTGTGCTCCCCCCACACAGCCAGCACTGTCAGTGCTCCCCCCACACAGCCAGCACTGTCAGTGCTCCGCCCACACAGCCAGCACTGTCAGTGCTCCCACTACACAGCCAGCACTGTCAGTGCTCCCACCACACAGCCAGCACTGTCAGTGCTCCCACCACACAGCCAGCACTGTCAGTGCGCCCCCCCCACAGCCAGCACTGTCAGTGCTCCCCCCACACAGCCAGCACTGTCAGTGCTCCCCCACACAGCCAGCACTGTCAGTGCTCCCCCACACAGCCAGCACTGTCAGTGCTCCCCCACACGGCCAGCACTGTTAGTGCACCCCCCACACAGCCAGCACTGTCAGTGCTCCCCCCACACAGCCAGCACTGTCAGTGCGCCCCCCCCCCCCACAGCCAGCACTGTCAGTGCTCCCCCCACACAGCCAGCACTGTCAGTGCTCCCCCACACAGCCAGCACTGTCAGTGCTCCCCCCACACAGCCAACACTGTCAGTGCTCCCAACACACAGCCAGCACTGTCAGTGCTCCCACCACACAGCCAGCACTGTCAGTGCTCCCCCACACAGCCAACACTGTCTGTGCTCCCCCACACAACCAGAACTGTCAGTGCTCCCCCACACAGCCAGCACTGTCAGTGCTCCCCCACACAGCCAACACTTTCTGTGCTCCCCTCACACAGCCAGCACTGTCAGTGCTCCCCCCACACAGCCAGCACTGTCAGTGCTCCGCCCACACAGCCAGCACTGTCAGTGCTGCCACCACACAGCCAGCACTGTCAGTGCTCCCACCACACAGCCAGCACTGTCACTGCTCCACCCACACAGGCAGCACTGTCAGTGCTCCCGCCACACAGCCAGCACTGTTAGTGCGCCGCCCCCACAGCCAGCACTGTCAGTGCTCCCCCCACACAGCCAGCACTGTCAGTGCTCCGACCACACAGCCAGCACTGTCAGTGCTCCCCCCACACAGCCAGCACTGTCAGTGCTCCCCACACACAGCCAGCACTGTCAGTGCTTTCCCCACACAGCCAGCACTGTCAGTGCTCCCACCACACAGCCAGCACTGTCAGTGCTACCACCACACAGCCAGCAATGTCAGTGCTCTCCCCACACAGCCAGCACTGTCAGTGCTCCACCCTCACAGCCAGCACTGTCAGTGCTCCCACCACACAGCCAGCACTGTCAGTGCTCCCCCACACAGCCAGCACTGTCAGTGCTCCCCCCACACAGTCAGCACTGTCAGTGCTTCCCCCACACAGCCAGCACTGTCAGTGCTCCCCGCACACAGCCAACACTGTCAGTGCTTCCACCACTCAGCCGGCACTCTCAGTGCTCCCACCACACAGCTAGCACTGTCAGTGCTCCCCCCACACAGCCAGCACTGTCAGTGCTCCCACCACACAGCCGGCACTGTCAGTGCTCCCACCACACAGCCAGCACTGTCAGTGCTCCCCCCACACAGCCAGCACTGTCAGTGATCCCCCACACAGCCAGCACTGTCAGTGCTCCGACCACACAGCCAGCACTGTCAGTGCTCCCCCCACACAGCCAGCACTGTCAGTGCTCCCCCCACACAGCCAGCACTGTCAGTGCTTCTCCCACACAGCCAGCACTGTCAGTGCTCCCACCACACAGCCAGCACTGTCAGTGCTCCCACCACACAGCCAGCACTGTCAGTGCTCCCCCCACACAGCCAGCACTGTCAGTGCTCCACCCTCACAGCCAGCACTGTCAGCGCTCCCACCACACAGCCAGCACTGTCAGTGCTCCCCCACACAGCCAGCACTGTCAGTGCTCCCCCACACAGCCAGCACTGTCAGTGCTCCCCCCACATAGCCATCACTGTCAGTGCTCCCCCCACACAGCCAGCACTGTCAGTGCTCCCACCACACAGCCGGCACTGTCAGCGCTCCCACCACACAGCCAGCACTGTCAGTGCTCCCCCCACACAGCCAGCACTGTCAGTGCTCCCACCACACAGCCGGCACTGACAGTGCTCCCACCACACAGCAAGCACTGTCAGTACTCCCCCCACACAGCCAGCACTGTCAGTGCTCCACTACACAGCCAGCACTGTCAGTGCTCCCACCACACAGCCAACACTGTCAGTGCTCCCACCACACAGCCAGCACTGTCAGTGCTCCCCCACACTGCCAACATTGTCAGTGCTCCCACCACACAGCCAGCACTGTCAGTGCACCCACCACACAGCCAGCACTGTCAGTGCTCCCCCCACACAGCCAACACTGTCTGTGCTCCCCCACACAGCCAGCACTGTCAGTGCTCCCCCCACACAGCCAGCACTGTCAGTGCTCCCACCACACAGCCGGCACTGTCAGCGCTCCCACCACACAGCCAGCACTGTCAGTGCTCCCCCCACACAGCCAGCACTGTCAGTACTCCCACCACACAGCCAGCACTGTCAGTGCTCCCACCACACAGCAAGCACTGTCAGTGCTCCCCCCACACAGCCAGCAATGTCAGTGCTCCACTACACAGCCAGCACTGTCAGTGCTCCACCCACACAGCCAGCACTGTCAGTGCTCCCACACACAGCCAACACTGTCAGTGCTCCCACCACACAGCCAGCACTGTCAGTGCACCCACCACACAGCCAGCACTGTCAGTGCTCCCCCCACACAGTCAACACTGTCTGTGCTCCCCCACACAGCCAGCACTGTCAGTGCTCCCCCACCCAGCCAGCACTGTCAGTGCTCCCCCACACAGCCAACACTGTCTGTGCTCCCCCCACACAGCCAGCACTGTCAGTGCTCCCCCCACCTAGCCAGCACTGTCAGTGCTCCGCCCACACAGCCAGCACTGTCAGTGCTCCCACTACACAGCCAGCACTGTCAGTGCTCCCACCACACAGCCAGCACTGTCAGTGCTCCCACCACACAGCCAGCACTGTCAGTGCGCCCCCCCCACAGCCAGCACTGTCAGTGCTCCCCCCACACAGCCAGCACTGTCAGTGCTCCCCCACACAGCCAGCACTGTCAGTGCTCCCCCACACAGCCAGCACTGTCAGTGCTCCCCCACACGGCCAGCACTGTTAGTGCACCCCCCACACAGCCAGCACTGTCAGTGCTCCCCCCACACAGCCAGCACTGTCAGTGCGCCCCCCCCCCCACAGCCAGCACTGTCAGTGCTCCCCCCACACAGCCAGCACTGTCAGTGCTCCCCCACACAGCCAGCACTGTCAGTGCTCCCCCCACACAGCCAACACTGTCAGTGCTCCCAACACACAGCCAGCACTGTCAGTGCTCCCACCACACAGCCAGCACTGTCAGTGCTCCCCCACACAGCCAACACTGTCTGTGCTCCCCCACACAACCAGAACTGTCAGTGCTCCCCCACACAGCCAGCACTGTCAGTGCTCCCACCACACAGCCAGCACTGTCAGTGCTCCCACCACACAGCCAGCACTGTCAGTGCTCCACCCACACAGGCAGCACTGTCAGTGCTCCCGCCACACAGCCAGCACTGTTAGTGCGCCGCCCCCACAGCCAGCACTGTCAGTGCTCCCCCCACACAGCCAGCACTGTCAGTGCTCCGACCACACAGCCAGCACTGTCAGTGCTCCCCCCACACAGCCAGCACTGTCAGTGCTCCCCACACACAGCCAGCACTGTCAGTGCTTTCCCCACACAGCCAGCACTGTCAGTGCTCCCACCACACAGCCAGCACTGTCAGTGCTACCACCACACAGCCAGCAATGTCAGTGCTCTCCCCACACAGCCAGCACTGTCAGTGCTCCACCCTCACAGCCAGCACTGTCAGTGCTCCCACCACACAGCCAGCACTGTCAGTGCTCCCCCACACAGCCAGCACTGTCAGTGCTCCCCCCACACAGTCAGCACTGTCAGTGCTTCCCCCACACAGCCAGCACTGTCAGTGCTCCCCGCACACAGCCAACACTGTCAGTGCTTCCACCACTCAGCCGGCACTCTCAGTGCTCCCACCGCACAGCTAGCACTGTCAGTGCTCCCCCCACACAGCCAGCACTGTCAGTGCTCCCACCACACAGCCGGCACTGTCAGTGCTCCCACCACACAGCCAGCACTGTCAGTGCTCCCCCCACACAGCCAGCACTGTCAGTGATCCCCCACACAGCCAGCACTGTCAGTGCTCCGACCACACAGCCAGCACTGTCAGTGCTCCCCCCACACAGCCAGCACTGTCAGTGCTCCCCCCACACAGCCAGCACTGTCAGTGCTTCTCCCACACAGCCAGCACTGTCAGTGCTCCCACCACACAGCCAGCACTGTCAGTGCTCCCACCACACAGCCAGCACTGTCAGTGCTCCCCCACACAGCCAGCACTGTCAGTGCTCCACCCTCACAGCCAGCACTGTCAGCGCTCCCACCACACAGCCAGCACTGTCAGTGCTCCCCCACACAGCCAGCACTGTCAGTGCTCCCCCACACAGCCAGCACTGTCAGTGCTCCCCCACATAGCCATCACTGTCAGTGCTCCCCCCACACAGCCAGCACTGTCAGTGCTCCCACCACACAGCCGGCACTGTCAGCGCTCCCACCACACAGCCAGCACTGTCAGTGCTCCCCCCACACAGCCAGCACTGTCAGTGCTCCCACCACACAGCCGGCACTGTCAGTGCTCCCACCACACAGCAAGCACTGTCAGTGCTCCCCCCACACAGCCAGCACTGTCAGTGCTCCACTACACAGCCAGCACTGTCAGTGCTCCCACCACACAGCCAACACTGTCAGTGCTCCCACCACACAGCCAGCACTGTCAGTGCTCCCCCACACTGCCAACATTGTCAGTGCTCCCACCACACAGCCAGCACTGTCAGTGCACCCACCACACAGCCAGCACTGTCAGTGCTCCCCCCACACAGCCAACACTGTCTGTGCTCCCCCACACAGCCAGCACTGTCAGTGCTCCCACCACACAGCCGGCACTGTCAGCGCTCCCACCACACAGCCAGCACTGTCAGTGCTCCCCCCACACAGCCAGCACTGTCAGTACTCCCACCACACAGCCGGCACTGTCAGTGCTCCCACCACACAGCAAGCACTGTCAGTGCTCCCCCCACACAGCCAGCAATGTCAGTGCTCCACTACACAGCCAGCACTGTCAGTGCTCCCACCACACAGCCAACACTGTCAGTGCTCCCACCACACAGCCAGCACTGTCAGTGCTCCCCCCACACAGCCAACACTGTCAGTGCTCCCACCACACAGCCAGCACTCTCAGTGCTCCCACACACAGCCAGCACTGTCAGTGCTCCCACCACACAGACAGCACTGTCAGTGCTCCCCCCACACAGCCAGCACTGTCAGTGCTCCACCCACACAGCCAATACTGTCAGTGCTCCCACACACAGCCAACACTGTCAGTGCTCCCACCACACAGCCAGCACTGTCAGTGCACCCACCACACAGCCAGCACTGTCAGTGCTCCCCCCACACAGTCAACACTGTCTGTGCTCCCCCACACAGCCAGCACTGTCAGTGCTCCCCCACCCAGCCAGCACTGTCAGTGCTCCCCCACACAGCCAACACTGTCTGTGCTCCCCCCACACAGCCAGCACTGTCAGTGGTCCCCCCACACAGCCAGCACTGTCAGTGCTCCGCCCACACAGCCAGCACTGTCAGTGCTCCCACTACACAGCCAGCACTGTCAGTGCTCCCACCACACAGCCAGCACTGTCAGTGCTCCCACCACACAGCCAGCACTGTCAGTGCGCCCCCCCCACAGCCAGCACTGTCAGTGCTCCCCCCACACAGCCAGCACTGTCAGTGCTCCCCCACACAGCCAGCACTGTCAGTGCTCCCCCCACACAGCCAGCACTGTCAGTGCTCCCCCACACGGCCAGCACTGTTAGTGCACCCCCCACACAGCCAGCACTGTCAGTGCTACCCCCACACAGCCAGCACTGTCAGTGCGCCCCCCCCCACAGCCAGCACTGTCAGTGCTCCCCCCACACAGCCAGCACTGTCAGTGCTCCCCCACACAGCCAGCACTGTCAGTGCTCCCCCCACACAGCCAACACTGTCAGTGCTCCCAACACACAGCCAGCACTGTCAGTGCTCCCACCACACAGCCAGCACTGTCAGTGCTCCCCCACACAGCCAACACTGTCTGTGCTCCCCCACACAACCAGAACTGTCAGTGCTCCCCCACACAGCCAGCACTGTCAGTGCTCCCCCACACAGCCAACACTTTCTGTGCTCCCCTCACACAGCCAGCACTGTCAGTGCTCCCCCCACACAGCCAGCACTGTCAGTGCTCCGCCCACACAGCCAGCACTGTCAGTGCTCCCACCACACAGCCAGCACTGTCAGTGCTCCCACCACACAGCCAGCACTGTCAGTGCTCCACCCACACAGGCAGCACTGTCAGTGCTCCCGCCACACAGCCAGCACTGTTAGTGCGCCGCCCCCACAGCCAGCACTGTCAGTGCTCCCCCCACACAGCCAGCACTGTCAGTGCTCCGACCACACAGCCAGCACTGTCAGTGCTCCCCCCACACAGCCAGCACTGTCAGTGCTCCCCACACACAGCCAGCACTGTCAGTGCTTTCCCCACACAGCCAGCACTGTCAGTGCTCCCACCACACAGCCAGCACTGTCAGTGCTACCACCACACAGCCAGCAATGTCAGTGCTCTCCCCACACAGCCAGCACTGTCAGTGCTCCACCCTCACAGCCAGCACTGTCAGTGCTCCCACCACACAGCCAGCACTGTCAGTGCTCCCCCACACAGCCAGCACTGTCAGTGCTCCCCCCACACAGTCAGCACTGTCAGTGCTTCCCCCACACAGCCAGCACTGTCAGTGCTCCCCGCACACAGCCAACACTGTCAGTGCTTCCACCACTCAGCCGGCACTCTCAGTGCTCCCACCACACAGCTAGCACTGTCAGTGCTCCCCCCACACAGCCAGCACTGTCAGTGCTCCCACCACACAGCCGGCACTGTCAGTGCTCCCACCACACAGCCAGCACTGTCAGTGCTCCCCCCACACAGCCAGCACTGTCAGTGATCCCCCACACAGCCAGCACTGTCAGTGCTCCGACCACACAGCCAGCACTGTCAGTGCTCCCCCCACACAGCCAGCACTGTCAGTGCTCCCCCACACAGCCAGCACTGTCAGTGCTTCTCCCACACAGCCAGCACTGTCAGTGCTCCCACAACACAGCCAGCACTGTCAGTGCTCCCACCACACAGCCAGCACTGTCAGTGCTCCCCCCACACAGCCAGCACTGTCAGTGCTCCACCCTCACAGCCAGCACTGTCAGCGCTCCCACCACACAGCCAGCACTGTCAGTGCTCCCCCACACAGCCAGCACTGTCAGTGCTCCCCCACACAGCCAGCACTGTCAGTGCTCCCCCACATAGCCATCACTGTCAGTGCTCCCCCACACAGCCAGCACTGTCAGTGCTCCCACCACACAGCCGGCACTGTCAGCGCTCCCACCACACAGCCAGCACTGTCAGTGCTCCCCCCACACAGCCAGCACTGTCAGTGCTCCCACCACACAGCCGGCACTGTCAGTGCTCCCACCACACAGCAAGCACTGTCAGTGCTCCCCCCACACAGCCAGCACTGTCAGTGCTCCACTACACAGCCAGCACTGTCAGTGCTCCCACCACACAGCCAACACTATCAGTGCTCCCACCACACAGCCAGCACTGTCAGTGCTCCCCCACACTGCCAACATTGTCAGTGCTCCCACCACACAGCCAGCACTGTCAGTGCACCCACCACACAGCCAGCACTGTCAGTGCTCCCCCCACACAGCCAACACTGTCTGTGCTCCCCCACACAGCCAGCACTGTCAGTGCTCCCCCCACACAGCCAGCACTGTCAGTGCTCCCACCACACAGCCGGCACTGTCAGCGCTCCCACCACACAGCCAGCACTGTCAGTGCTCCCCCCACACAGCCAGCACTGTCAGTACTCCCACCACACAGCCGGCACTGTCAGTGCTCCCACCACACAGCAAGCACTGTCAGTGCTCCCCCCACACAGCCAGCAATGTCAGTGCTCCACTACACAGCCAGCACTGTCAGTGCTCCCACCACACAGCCAACACTGTCAGTGCTCCCACCACACAGCCAGCACTGTCAGTGCTCCCCCCACACAGCCAACACTGTCAGTGCTCCCACCACACAGCCAGCACTGTCAGTGCACCCACCACACAGCCAGCACTGTCAGTGCTCCCCCCACACAGCCAACACTGTCTGTGCTCCCCCACACAGCCAGCACTGTCAGTGCTCCCCCACCCAGCCAGCACTGTCAGTGCTCCCCCACACAGCCAACACTGTCTGTGCTCCCCCCACACAGCCAGCACTGTCAGTGCTCCCCCCACACAGCCAGCACTGTCAGTGCTCCGCCCACACAGCCAGCACTGTCAGTGCTCCCACTACACAGCCAGTACTGTCAGAGCTCCCACCACACAGCCAGCACTGTCAGTGCTCCCACCACACAGCCAGCACTGTCAGTGCGCCCCCCCACAGCCAGCACTGTCAGTGCTCCCCCCACACAGCCAGCACTGTCAGTGCTCCCCCACACAGCCAGCACTGTCAGTGCTCCCCCCACACAGCCAGCACTGTCAGTGCTCCCACCACACAGTCAGCACTGTCAGTGCTCCCCACACAGCCAGCACTGTCAGTGCTCCCCCACACGGCCAGCACTGTTAGTGCACCCCCCACACAGCCAGCACTGTCAGTGCTCCCCCCACACAGCCAGCACTGTCAGTGCTCCCACCACACAGCCAGCACTGTCAGTGCTCCCCCACACAGCCAGCACTGTCAGTGCTCCCACCGCACCGCCAGCACTGCCAGTGCTCCCCCACACAGCCAGCACTGTCTATGCTCCTACCACACAGCCAGCACTGTCAGTGCTCCCACCACACAGCCAGCACTGTCAGTGCTCCCACCACACAGCCAGCACTGTCAGTGCTCCCACCACACAGACAGCACTGTCAGTGCTCCCCCCACACAGCCAGCACTGTCAGTGCTCCCCCCATGCAGCCAGCACTGTCAGTGCTCCCCCCACACAGCCAGCACTGTCAGTGCTCCACCCACACAGCCAGCACTGTCAGTGCTCCCACCACACAGCCAGCACTGTCAGTGTTCCCGCCCACACAGCCAGCACTCTCAGTGCTCCCACACACAGCCAGCACTGTCTGTGCTCCCCCACACAGCCAGCACTGTCAGTGCTCCCCCACCCAGCCAGCACTGTCAGTGCTCCCCCACACAGCCAACACTGTCTGTGCTCCCCTCACACAGCCAGCACTGTCAGTGCTCCCCCCACACAGCCAGCACTGTCAGTGCTCCGTCCACACAGCCAGCACTGTCAGTGCTCCCACCACACAGCCAGTACTGTCAGTGCTCCCACCACACAGCCAGCACTGTCAGTGCTCCACCCACACAGCCAGCACTGTCAGTGCTCCCGCAACACAGCCAGCACTGTCAGTGCTCCCCCCACACAGCCAGCACTGTCAGTGCTCCGACCGCACAGCCAGCACTGTCAGTGCTCCCCCACACAGCCAGCACTGTCAGTGCTCCCCACACACAGCCAGCACTGTCAGTGCTTTCCCCAGACAGCCAGCACTGTCAGTGCTCCCACCACACAACCAGCACTGTCAGTGCTACCACCACACAGCCAGCAATGTCAGTGCTCTCCCCACACAGCCAGCACTGTCAGTGCTCCACCCTCACAGCCAGCACTGTCAGTGCTCCCACCACACAGCCAGCACTGTCAGTGCTCCCCCACACAGCCAGCACTGTCAGTTCACCCCCCACACAGTCATCACTGTCAGTGCTTCCCCCACACAGCCAGCACTGTCAGTGCTCCCCGCACACAGCCAACACTGTCAGTGCTTCCACCACTCAGCCGGCACTCTCAGTGCTCCCACCACACAGCTAGCACTGTCAGTGCTCCCCCCACACAGCCAGCACTGTCAGTGATCCCCCACACAGCCAACACTGTCAGTGCTCCGACCACACAGCCAGCACTGTCAGTGCTCCCCCCACACAGCCAGCACTGTCAGTGCTCCCCCCACACAGCCAGCACTGTCAGTGCTTCTCCCACACAGCCAGCACTGTCAGTGCTCCCACCACACAGCCAGCACTGTCAGTGCTCCCACCACACAGCTAGCACTGTCAGTGCTCCCCCCACACAGCCAGCACTGTCAGTGCTCCACCCTCACAGCCAGCACTGTCAGCGCTCCCACCACACAGCCAGCACTGTCAGTGCTCCCCCACACAGCCAGCACTGTCAGTGCTCCCCCACACAGCCAGCACTGTCAGTGCTCCCCCCACATAGCCATCACTGTCAGTGCTCCCCCCACACAGCCAGCACTGTCAGTGCTCCCACCACACAGCCGGCACTGTCAGCGCTCCCACCACACAGCCAGCACTGTCAGTGCTCCCCCCCACACAGCCAGCACTGTCAGTGCTCCCACCACACAGCCGGCACTGTCAGTGCTCCCACCACACAGCAAGCACTGTAAGTTCTCCCCCCACACAGCCAGCACTGTCAGTGCTCCACTACACAGCCAGCACTGTCAGTGCTCCCACCACACAGCCAACACTGTCAGTGCTCCCACCACACAGCCAGCACTGTCAGTGCTCCCCCCACACAGCCAACACTGTCAGTGCTCCCACCACACAGCCAGCACTGTCAGTGCACCCACCACACAGCCAGCACTGTCAGTGCTCCCCCCACACAGCCAACACTGTCTGTGCTCCCCCACACAGCCAGCACTGTCAGTGCTCCCCCCACACAGCCAGCACTGTCAGTGCTCCCACCACACAGCCGGCACTGTCAGCGCTCCCACCACACAGCCAGCACTGTCAGTGCCCCCCCCCCCCCCACACAGCCAGCACTGTCAGTGCTCCCACCACACAGCCGGCACTGTCAGTGCTCCCACCACACAGCAAGCACTGTCAGTGCTCCCCCCACACAGCCAGCACTGTCAGTGCTCCACTACACAGCCAGCACTGTCAGTGCTCCCACCACACAGCCAACACTGTCAGTGCTCCCACCACACAGCCAGCACTGTCAGTGCTCCCCCCACACAGCCAACACTGTCAGTGCTCCCACCACACAGCCAGCACTGTCAGTGCTCCCCCACCCAGCCAGCACTGTCAGTGCTCCCCCACACAGCCAACACTGTCTGTGCTCCCCCCACACAGCCAGCACTGTCAGTGCTCCCCCCACACAGCCAGCACTATCAGTGCTCCGCCCACACAGCCAGCACTGTCAGTGCTCCCACTACACAGCCAGCACTGTCAGTGCTCCCACCACACAGCCAGCACTGTCAGTGCTCCCACCACACAGCCAGCACTGTCAGTGCGCCCCCCCCACAGCCAGCACTGTCAGTGCTCCCCCCACACAGCCAGCACTGTCAGTGCTCCCCCACACAGCCAGCACTGTCAGTGCTCCCCCCACACAGCCAGCACTGTCAGTGCTCCCACCACACAGTCAGCACTGTCAGTGCTCCCCACACAGCCAGCACTGTCAGTGCTCCCCCACACGGCCAGCACTGTTAGTGCACCCCCCACACAGCCAGCACTGTCAGTGCTCCCCCCACAAAGCCAGCACTGTCAGTGCTCCCACCACACAGCCAGCACTGTCAGTGCTCCCCCACACAGCCAGCACTGTCAGTGCTCCCACCGCACCGCCAGCACTGCCAGTGCTCCCCACACAGCCAGCACTGTCTATGCTCCTACCACACAGCCAGCACTGTCAGTGCTCCCACCACACAGCCAGCACTGTCAGTGCTCCCACCACACAGCCAGCACTGTCAGTGCTCCCACCACACAGACAGCACTGTCAGTGCTCCCCCCACACAGCCAGCACTGTCAGTGCTCCCCCCATGCAGCCAGCACTGTCAGTGCTCCCCCCACACAGCCAGCACTGTCAGTGCTCCACCCACACAGCCAGCACTGTCAGTGCTCCCACCACACAGCCAGCACTGTCAGTGTTCCCGCCCACACAGCCAGCACTCTCAGTGCTCCCACACACAGCCAGCACTGTCAGTGCTCCCCCCATACAGCCAACACTGTCAGTGCTCCCCTACACAGCCAGCACTGTCAGTGCTCCCACCACACAGCCAACACTGTCAGTGCTCCCACCAGACAGCCAGCACTGTCAGTGCTCCCCCCACACAGCCAACACTGTCAGTGCTCCCACCACACAGCCAGCACTGTCAGTGCACCCACCACACAGCCAGCACTGTCAGTGCTCCCCCCACACAGCCAACACTGTCTGTGATCCCCCACACAGCCAGCACTGTCAGTGCTCCCCCACCCAGCCAGCACTGTCAGTGCTCCCCCACACAGCCAACACTGTCTGTGCTCCCCCCACACAGCCAGCACTGTCAGTGCTCCCCCCACACAGCCAGCACTGTCAGTGCTCCGCCCACACAGCCAGCACTGTCAGTGCTCCCACTACACAGCCAACACTGTCAGTGCTCCCCCACACAGCCAGCACTGTCAGTGCTCCCCCCACACAGCCAGCACTGTCAGTGCTCCCACCACACAGCCGGCACTGTCAGCGCTCCCACCACACAGCCAGCACTGTCAGTGCTCCCCCCACACAGCCAGCACTGTCAGTGCTCCCACCACACAGCCGGCACTGTCAGTGCTCCCACCACACAGCAAGCACTGTCAGTGCTCCCCCCACACAGCCAGCACTGTCAGTGCTCCACTACACAGCCAGCACTGTCAGTGCTCCCACCACACAGCCAACACTGTCAGTGCTCCCACCACACAGCCAGCACTGTCAGTGCTCCCCCCACACAGCCAGCACTGTCAGTGCTCCCACCACACAGTCAGCACTGTCAGTGCTCCCCACACAGCCAGCACTGTCAGTGCTCCCCCACACGGCCAGCACTGTTAGTGCACCCCCCACACAGCCAGCACTGTCAGTGCTCCCCCCACAAAGCCAGCACTGTCAGTGCTCCCACCACACAGCCAGCACTGTCAGTGCTCCCCCACACAGCCAGCACTGTCAGTGCTCCCACCGCACCGCCAGCACTGCCAGTGCTCCCCACACAGCCAGCACTGTCTATGCTCCTACCACACAGCCAGCACTGTCAGTGCTCCCACCACACAGCCAGCACTGTCAGTGCTCCCACCACACAGCCAGCACTGTCAGTGCTCCCACCACACAGACAGCACTGTCAGTGCTCCCCCCACACAGCCAGCACTGTCAGTGCTCCCCCCATGCAGCCAGCACTGTCAGTGCTCCCCCCACACAGCCAGCACTGTCAGTGCTCCACCCACACAGCCAGCACTGTCAGTGCTCCCACCACACAGCCAGCACTGTCAGTGTTCCCGCCCACACAGCCAGCACTCTCAGTGCTCCCACACACAGCCAGCACTGTCAGTGCTCCCCCCATACAGCCAACACTGTCAGTGCTCCCCTACACAGCCAGCACTGTCAGTGCTCCCACCACACAGCCAACACTGTCAGTGCTCCCACCAGACAGCCAGCACTGTCAGTGCTCCCCCCACACAGCCAACACTGTCAGTGCTCCCACCACACAGCCAGCACTGTCAGTGCACCCACCACACAGCCAGCACTGTCAGTGCTCCCCCCACACAGCCAACACTGTCTGTGATCCCCCACACAGCCAGCACTGTCAGTGCTCCCCCACCCAGCCAGCACTGTCAGTGCTCCCCCACACAGCCAACACTGTCTGTGCTCCCCCCACACAGCCAGCACTGTCAGTGCTCCCCCCACACAGCCAGCACTGTCAGTGCTCCGCCCACACAGCCAGCACTGTCAGTGCTCCCACTACACAGCCAACACTGTCAGTGCTCCCCCACACAGCCAGCACTGTCAGTGCTCCCCCCACACAGCCAGCACTGTCAGTGCTCCCACCACACAGCCGGCACTGTCAGCGCTCCCACCACACAGCCAGCACTGTCAGTGCTCCCCCCACACAGCCAGCACTGTCAGTGCTCCCACCACACAGCCGGCACTGTCAGTGCTCCCACCACACAGCAAGCACTGTCAGTGCTCCCCCCACACAGCCAGCACTGTCAGTGCTCCACTACACAGCCAGCACTGTCAGTGCTCCCACCACACAGCCAACACTGTCAGTGCTCCCACCACACAGCCAGCACTGTCAGTGCTCCCCCCACACAGCCAACACTGTCAGTGCTCCCACCACACAGCCAGCACTGTCAGTGCACCCACCACACAGCCAGCACTGTCAGTGCTCCCCCCACACAGCCAACACTGTCTGTGCTCCCCCACACAGCCAGCACTGTCAGTGCTCCCCCACCCAGCCAGCACTGTCAGTGCTCCCCCACACAGCCAACACTGTCTGTGCTCCCCCCACACAGCCAACACTGTCAGTGCTCCCCCCACACAGCCAGCACTGTCAGTGCTCCGCCCACACAGCCAGCACTGTCAGTGCTCCCACTACACAGCCAGCACTGTCAGTGCTCCCACCACACAGCCAGCACTGTCAGTGCTCCCACCACACAGCCAGCACTGTCAGTGCGCCCCCCCACAGCCAGCACTGTCAGTGCTCCCCCCACACAGCCAGCACTGTCAGTGCTCCCCCACACAGCCAGCACTGTCAGTGCTCCCCCCACACAGCCAGCACTGTCAGTGCTCCCACCACACAGTCAGCACTGTCAGTGCTCCCCACACAGCCAGCACTGTCAGTGCTCCCCCACACGGCCAGCACTGTTAGTGCACCCCCCACACAGCCAGCACTGTCAGTGCTCCCCCCACACAGCCAGCACTGTCAGTGCTCCCACCACACAGCCAGCACTGTCAGTGCTCCCCCACACAGCCAGCACTGTCAGTGCTCCCACCGCACCGCCAGCACTGCCAGAGCTCCCCCACACAGCCAGCACTGTCTATGCTCCTACCACACAGCCAGCACTGTCAGTGCTCCCACCACACAGCCAGCACTGTCAGTGCTCCCACCACACAGCCAGCACTGTCAGTGCTCCCACCACACAGACAGCACTGTCAGTGCTCCCCCCACACAGCCAGCACTGTCAGTGCTCCCCCCATGCAGCCAGCACTGTCAGTGCTCCCCCCACACAGCCAGCACTGTCAGTGCTCCACCCACACAGCCAGCACTGTCAGTGCTCCCACCACACAGCCAGCACTGTCAGTGTTCCCGCCCACACAGCCAGCACTCTCAGTGCTCCCACACACAGCCAGCACTGTCAGTGCTCCCCCCACACAGCCAGCACTGTCAGTGCTCCCCTACACAGCCAGCACTGTCAGTGCTCCCACCACACAGCCAACACTGTCAGTGCTCCCACCACACAGCCAGCACTGTCAGTGCTCCCCCCACACAGCCAACACTGTCAGTGCTCCCACCACACAGCCAGCACTGTCAGTGCACCCACCACACAGCCAGCACTGTCAGTGCTCCCCCCACACAGCCAACACTGTCTGTGCTCCCCCACACAGCCAGCACTGTCAGTGCTCCCCCACCCAGCCAGCACTGTCAGTGCTCCCCCACACAGCCAACACTGTCTGTGCTCCCCCCACACAGCCAGCACTGTCAGTGCTCCCCCCACACAGCCAGCACTGTCAGTGCTCCGCCCACACAGCCAGCACTGTCAGTGCTCCCACTACACAGCCAGCACTGTCAGTGCTCCCACCACACAGCCAGCACTGTCAGTGCTCCCACCACACAGCCAGCACTGTCAGTGCGCCCCCCCACAGCCAGCACTGTCAGTGCTCCCCCCACACAGCCAGCACTGTCAGTGCTCCCACCACACAGCCAGCACTGTCAGTGCGCCCCCACACAGCCAGCACTGTCAGTGCTCCCACCGCACCGCCAGCACTGCCAGTGCTCCCCCACACAGCCAGCACTGTCTGTGCTCCTACCACACAGCCAGCACTGTCAGTGCTCCCACCACACAGACAGCACTGTCAGTGCTCCCCCCACACAGCCAGCACTGTCAGTGCTCCCCCCATGCAGCCAGCACTGTCAGTGCCCCCCCACACAGCCAGCACTGTCAGTGCTCCACCCACACAGCCAGCACTGTCAGTGCTCCCACCACACAGCCAGCACTGTCAGTGTTCCCCCCCACACAGCCAGCACTCTCAGTGCTCCCACACACAGCCAGCACTGTCAGTGCTCCCACCACACAGCCAGCACTGCCAGTGCTCCACCACAGCCAGCACTGTCAGTGCTCCCCCCACACAGCCAGCACTGTCAGTGCTCCACCCACACAGCCAGCATTGTCAGTGCTCCCACCACACAGCCAGCACTCTCAGTGCTCCCACACACAGCCAGCACTGTCAGTGCTCCCACCACACAGACAGCACTGTCAGTGCTCCCCCCACACAGCCAGCACTGTCAGTGCTCCACCCACACAGCCAGCACTGTCAGTGCTCCCACACACAGCCAGCACTGTCAGTGCTCCACCCACACAGCCAGCACTGTCAGTGCTCCCCCCACACAACCAGCACTGTCAATGCTCCCCACACAGCCAGCACTGTCAGTGCTCCCCCACACAGCCAGCACTGTCAGTGCTCCCACCACACAGCCAGCACTGTCTGTGCTCCCCCACACAGCCAGCACTGTCAGTGCTCCCACCACACAGCCAGCACTGTCAGTGCTCCCACCACACAGCCCGCACTGTCAGTGCTTCCCCCACACAGCCAACACTGTCAGTGCTCCCAACACACAGCCAGCACTGTCAGTGCTCCCACCACACAGCCAGCACTGTCAGTGCTCCCCCCACACAGCCAACACTGTCTGTGCTCCCCCACACAACCAGCACTGTCAGTGCTCCCCCACACAGCCAGCACTGTCAGTGCTCCCCCCACACAACCAGCACTGTCAGTGCTCCGCCCACACAGCCAACACTGTCAGTGCTCCCACCACACAGCCAGCACTGTCAGTGCTCCCACCACACAGCCAGCACTGTCAGTGCTCCCCCACACAGCCAGCACTGTCAGTGCTCCCACCACACAGCCAGCACTGTCAGTGCGCCCCCCCCCCCCACAGCCAGCACTGTGAGTGCTCCCCCCACACAGCCAGCACTGTCAGTGCTCCGACCACACAGCCAGCACTGTCAGTGCTCCCCCCACACAGCCAGCACTGTCAGTGCTCCCCACACACAGCCAGCACTGTCAGTGCTTTCCCCACACAGCCAGCACTGTCAGTGCTCCCCCCCACACAGCCAACATTGTCAGTGCTCCCAACACACAGCCAGCACTGTCAGTGCTCCCACCACATAGCCAGCACTGTCAGTGCTCCCCCCACACAGCCAACACTGTCTGTGCTCCACCACACAACCAGCACTGTCAGTGCTCCCCCACACAGCCAGCACTGTCAGTGCTCCCCCCACACAGCCAACACTGTCTGTGCTCCCCGCACACAGCCTGCATTGTCAGTGCTCCCCCCACACAGCCAGCACTGTCAGTGCTCCGCCCACACAGCCAGCACTGTCAGTGCTCCCACCACACAGCCAGCACTGTCAGTGCTCCCACCACACAGCCAGCACTGTCAGTGCTCCCCCACACAGCCAGCACTGTCAGTGCTCCCACCACACAGCCAGCACTGTCAGTGCGCCCCCCCACAGCCAGCACTGTGAGTGCTCCCCCCACACAGCCAGCACTGTCAGTGCTCCGACCACACAGCCAGCACTGTCAGTGCTCCCCCACACAGCCAGCACTGTCAGTGCTCCCCACACACAGCCAGCACTGTCAGTGCTTTCCCCACACAGCCAGCACTGTCAGTGCTCCCACCACACAGCCAGCACTGTCAGTGCTCCCACCACGCAGCCAGCACTGTCAGTGCTCTCCCCACACAGCCAGCACTGTCAGTACTCCACCCTCACAGCCAGCACTGTCAGTGCTCCCATCACACAGCCAGCACTGTCAGTGCTCCCCCACACAGCCAGCACTGTCAGTCCTCCCCCCACACAGTCAGCACTGTCAGTGCTCCCCCCACACAGCCAGCACTGTCAGTGCTCCCCGCACACAACCAGCACTGTCAGTGCTCCCACCACACAGCCGGCACTCTCAGTGCTCCCACCACACAGCTAGCACTGTCAGTGCTCCCCCCACACAGCCAGCACTGTCAGTGTTCCCACCACACAGCCGGCACTGTCAGTGCTCCCACCACACAGCCAGCACTGTCAGTGCTCCCCCCACACAGCCAGCACTGTCAGTGCTCCCCCACACAGCCAGCACTGTCAGTGCTCCGACCACACAGCCAGCACTGTCAGTGCTCCCCCCACACAGCCAGCACTGTCAGTGCTTCCCCCACACAGCCAGCACTGTCAGTGCTTCCCCCACACAGCCAGCACTGTCAGTGCTCCCACCACACAGCCAGCACTGTCAGTGCTCCCACCACACAGCCAGCACTGTCAGTGCTCCCCCCACACAGCCAGCACTGTCAGTGCTCCACCCTCACAGCCAGCACTGTCAGCGCTCCCACCACACAGCCAGCACTGTCAGTGCTCCCACACACAGCCAGCACTGTCAGTGCTCCCCCCACACAGCCAGCACTGTCAGTGCTCCCCCCACATAGCCAACACTGTCAGTGCTCCCCCCACACAGCCAGCACTGTCAGTGCTCCCACCACACAGCCGGCACTGTCAGAGCTCCCACCACACAGCCAGCACTGTCAGTGCTCCCCCCACACAGCCAGCACTGTCAGTGCTGCCACCACACAGCCGGCACTGTCAGTGCTCCCACCACATAGCCAGCACTGTCAGTGCTCCCCCCACACAGCCAGCACTGTCAGTGCTCCCACCGCACCGCCAGCACTGTCAGTGCTCCCACCACACAGCCAGCACTGTCAGTGCTCCCATCACACAGCCAGCACTGTCAGTGCTCCCCCCACACAGCCAACACTGTCAGTGCTCCCACCACACAGCCAGCACTGTCAGTGCTCCCACCACACAGCCAGCACTGTCAGTGCTTCCCCCCACACAGCCAACACTGTCTGTGCTCCCCCTCACAGCCAGCACTGTCAGTGCTCCCCCACCCAGCCAGCACTGTCAGTGCTCCCCCACACAGCCAACACTGTCTGTGCTCCCCCACACAGCCAGCACTGTCGGTGCTCCCCCCACACAGCCAGCACTGTCAGTGCGCCGCCCACACAGCCAGCACTGTCAGTGCTCCCACCACACAGCCAGCACTGTCAGTGCTCCCACCACACAGCCAGCACTGTCAGTGCTCCCACCACACAGCCAGCACTGTCAGTGCGCCCCCCCACAGCCAGCACTGTCAGTGCTCCCCCACACAGCCAGCACTGTCAGTGCTCCGACCACACAGCCAGCACTGTTAGTGCTCTCCCCCACACAGCCAGCACTGTCAGTGCTCTCCCTACACAGCCAGCACTGTCAGTGCTTCCCCCACACAGCCAGCACTGTCAGTGCTCCCACCACACAGCCAGCACTGTCAGTACCTTCCCCACACAGCCAGCACTGTCAGTGCACCACCCTCACAGCCAGCACTGTCAGTGCTCCCACCACACAGCCAGCACTGTCAGTGCTCCCCCACTCAGCCAGCACTGTCAGTGCTCCCCCACACAGCCAGCACTGTCAGTGCTCCCTCACACAGCCAGAACTGACAGTGCTCCCCCACACAGCCAGCACTGTCAGTGCTCCCACCACACAGCCGGCACTGTCAGTGCTCCCACCACACAGCCAGCACTGTCAGTGCTCCCCCCACACAGCCAGCACTGTCAGTGCTCCCACCACACATCCGGCACTGTCAGTGCTCCCACCACACAGCCAGCACTGTCAGTGCTCCCCCCACACAGCCAGCACTGTCAGTGCTCCCCCACACAGCCAGCACTGTCAGTGCTCCGACCACACAGCCAGCACTGTCAGTGCTCCCCCCACACAGCCAGCACTGTCAGTGCTCCCCCCACACAGCCAGCACTGTCAGTGCTTCCCCCACACAGCCAGCACTGTCAGTGCTCCCACGACACAGCCAGCACTGTCAGTGCTCCCCCCACACAGCCAGCACTGTCAGTGCTTCCCCCACACAGCCAGCACTGTCAGTGCTCCCACCACACAGCCAGCACTGTCAGTGCTCCCACCACACAGCCAGCACTGTCAGTGCTCCCCCCACACAGCCAGCACTGTCAGTGCTCCACCCTCACAGCCAGCACTGTCAGTGTTCCCACCACACAGCCAGCACTGTCAGTGCTCCCACCACACAGCCAGCACTGTCAGTGCTCCCCCACACAGCCAGCACTGTTAGTGCTCCCACCACACAGCCAGCACTGTCAGTGCTCCCCCACACAGCCAGCACTGTCAGTGCTCCCACCACACAGCCAGCACTGTCAGTGCTCCCACCACACAGCCAGCACAGTCAGTGCTCCCACCACACAGCCAGCACTGTCAGTGCTCCCCCACACAGCCAGCACTGTCAGTGCTCCGCCCACACATCCAGCACTGTCAGTGCTCCCCCCACACAGCCAGCACTGTCAGTGCTCCCCCCACACAGCCAGCACTGTCAGTGCTTCCCCCACACAGCCAGCACTGTCAGTGCTCCCACCACACAGCCAGCACTGTCAGTGCTCCCACCACACAGCCAGCACTGTCAGTGCTCCCACCACACAGCCAGCACTGTCAGTGCTCCACCCTCACAGCCAGCACTGTCAGTGCTCCCCCCACATAGCCAGCACTGTCAGTGCTCCCCCCACACAGCCAGCACTGTCAGTGCACCCACCACACAGCCGGCACTGTCAGCGCTCCCACCACACAGCCAGCACTGTCAGTGCTCCCACCACACAGCCAGCACTGTCAGTGCTCCCACCACACAGCCAGCACTGTCAGTGCTCCCCCACACAGCCAACACTGTCAGTGCTCCCACCACACAGCCAGCACTGTCAGTGCTCCCACCACACAGCCAGCACTGTCAGTGCTCCCCCACACAGCCAACACTGCCTGTGCTCCCCCACACAGCCTGCACTGTCAGTGCTCCCCCACTCAGCCAGCACTGTCAGTGCTCCCCCACACAGCCAGCACTGTCAGTGCTCCCTCACACAGCCAGAACTGACAGTGCTCCCCCACACAGCCAGCACTGTCAGTGCTCCCACCACACAGCCGGCACTGTCAGTGCTCCCACCACACAGCCAGCACTGTCAGTGCTCCCCCCACACAGCCAGCACTGTCAGTGCTCCCACCACACAGCCGGCACTGTCAGTGCTCCCACCACACAGCCAGCACTGTCAGTGCTCCCCCCACACAGCCAGCACTGTCAGTGCTCCCCCACACAGCAAGCACTGTCAGTGCTCCGACCACACAGCCAGCACTGTCAGTGCTCCCCCCACACAGCCAGCACTGTCAGTGCTCCCCCCACACAGCCAGCACTGTCAGTGCTTCCCCCACACAGCCAGCACTGTCAGTGCTCCCACGACACAGCCAGCACTGTCAGTGCTCCCCCCACACAGCCAGCACTGTCAGTGCTTCCCCCACACATCCAGCATTGTCAGTGCTCCCACCACACAGCCAGCACTGTCAGTGCTCCCACCACACAGCCAGCACTGTCAGTGCTCCCCCCACACAGCCAGCACTGTCAGTGCTCCACCCTCACAGCCAGCACTGTCAGTGTTCCCACCACACAGCCAGCACTGTCAGTGCTCCCACCACACAGCCAGCACTGTCAGTGCTCCCCCACACAGCCAGCACTGTTAGTGCTCCCACCACACAGCCAGCACTGTCAGTGCTCCCCCACACAGCCAGCACTGTCAGTGCTCCCACCACACAGCCAGCACTGTCAGTGCTCCCACCACACAGCCAGCACAGTCAGTGCTCCCACCACACAGCCAGCACTGTCAGTGCTCCCCCCACACAGCCAGCACTGTCAGTGCTCCCACCACACAGCCGGCTCTGTCAGTGCTCTCACCACACAGCCAGCACTGTCAGTGCTCCCCCCACACAGCCAGCACTGTCAGTGCTCCCCTACACAGCCAGCACTGTCAGTGCTCCCACCACACAGCCAGCACTGTCAGTGCTCCCACCACACAGCCAGCACTGTCAGTGCTCCCCCACACAGCCAACACTGTCAGTGCTCCCACAACACAGCCAGCACTGTCAGTGCTCCCACCACACAGCCAGCACTGTCAGTGCTCCCCCACACAGCCAACACTGCCTGTGCTCCCCCACACAGCCAGCACTGTCAGTGCTCCCCCACCCAGCCAGCACTATCAGTGCTCACCCCACACAGCCAACACTGTCTGTGCTCCCCCCACACAGCCAGCACTGTCAGTGCTCCCCCACACAGCCAGCACTGTCAGTGCTCCGCCCACACAGCCAGCACTGTCAGTGCTCCCACCACACAGCCAGCACTGTCAGTGCTGCCACCACACAGCCAGCACTGTCAGTGCTGCCACCACACAGCCAGCACTGTCAGTGCTCCCACCACACAGCCAGCACTGTCAGTGCGCCCCCCCACAGCCAGCACTGTCAGTGCTCCCCCCACACAGCCAGCACTGTCAGTGCTCCGACCACACAGCCCGCACTGTCAGTGCTTTCCCCCACACAGCCAGCACTGTCAGTGCTCCCCCCACACAGCCAGCACTGTCAGTGCTTCCCCCACACAGCCAGCACTGTCAGTGCTCCCACCACACAGCCAGCACTGTCAGTGCTCCCACCACACAGCCAGCACTGTCAGTGTTCTTCCCACACAGCCTGCACTGTCAGTGCTCCACACTCACAGCCAGCACTGTCAGTGCTCCCACCACACAGCCAGCACTGTCAGTGCTCCCCCACACAGCCAGCACTGTCAGTGCTCCCCCCACACAGCCAGCACTGTCAGTGCTCCCCCCACACAGCCAGCACTGTCAGTGCTCCCCCACACAGCCAGCACTGTCAGTGCTCCCACCACACAGCCGTCACTGTCAGTGCTCCCACCACACAGCCAGCACTGTCAGTGCTCCCCCCACACAGCCAGCACTGTCAGTGCTCCTACCACACAGCCGGCACTGTCAGTGCTCCCACCACACAGCCAGCACTGTCAGTGCTCCCCCCACACAGCCAGCACTGTCAGTGCTCCCCCACACAGCCAGCACTGTCAGTGCTCCGACCACACAGCCAGCACTGTCAGTGCTCCCCCACACAGCCAGCACTGTCAGTGCTCCACCCACACAGCCATCACTGTCACTGCTTCCCCCACACAGCCAGCACTGTCAGTGCTCCCACCACACAGCCAGCACTGTCAGTGCTCCCCCACACAGCCAGCACTGTCAGTGCTTCCCCCACACAGCCAGCACTGTCTGTGCTCCCACCACACAGCCAGCACTGTCAGTGCTCCCACCACACAGCCAGCACTGTCAGTGCTCCCCCCACACAGCCAGCACTGTCAGTGCTCCACCCTCACAGCCAGCACTGTCTGTGCTCCCACCACACAGCCAGCACTGACAGTGCTCCCACCACAGCCAGCACTGTCAGTGCTCCCCCACACAGCCAGCACTGTCTGTGCTCCCCCCACACAGCCAGCACTGTCAGTGCTCCCCCCACACAGCCAGCACTGTCAGTGCTCCCACCACACAGCCAGCACTGTCAGTGCTCCCCCCTCACAGCCAGCACTGTCAGTGCTCCCACCACACAGCCAGCACTGTCAGTGCTCCCCACGCCCCAGACCCAGCTCCTGATTGGCTGAGAGGCTGTCAGTCAGCGGCTGGAGTTCCTGATTGGCTGAGAGGCTGTTACTCAGCGGCTGGAGCTGCTGATTGGCTGAGAGACTGTCAGTCAGCGGCTGGAGCTCCTGATTGGCTGAGAGGCTGTTAGTAGCGGCTGGAGCTCCTGATTGGCTGAGAGACTGTCAGTCAGCGGCTGGAGCTCCTGATTAGCTGAGAGGCTGTTAGTAGCGGCTGGAGCTCCTGATTGGCTGAGAGACTGTCAGTCAGCGGCTGGAGCTCCTGATTGGTTGAGAGACTGCCAGTCTGCTGCTGGAGCTCCTGATTGGCTGAGAGACTGTCAGTCAGCGGCTGGAGCTCCTGATTGGCTGAGACGCTGTTAGTAGCGTCTGGAGCTCCTGATTGGCTAAGAGGCTGTTACTCAGCGGCTGGAGATGCTGATTGGCTGAGATGGTTTCAGTCAGCGGCTGGAGCTCCTGATTGGCTGAGAGGCTGTTAGTAGCGGCTGGAGCTCCTGATTGGCTGAGAGACTGTTAGTAGCGGCTGGAGCTCCTGATTGGCTGAGAGGCTGTCAGTCAGCGGCTGGAGATGCTGATTGGCTGAGAGGCTGTCAGTCAGCAGATGGAGCTCCTGATTGGCTGAGAGACTGTCAGTCAGCGGCTGGTGCTCCTGATTGGCTGAGAGGCTGTCAGTCAGCGGTTGGAGCTCCTGATTGGCTGAGAGGCTGTCGGTCAGCGGCTGGAGCTCCTGATTGGCTGAGAGACTGTCAGTCAGCGGCTGGAGCTCCTGATTGGCTGAGAGACTGTCAGTCAGCGGCTGGAGCTCCTGATTGGCTGAGGGGTTTTCAGTCAGTTTTATTTTCTCATTAATTTAATAATTGATGTAACCGGATATTTCACCGCGACGTTGATCTGCTCCCTGAACCTGGACTGAGTCACCACATAAATAAATGTGTTTGTGCAGCAATTTAAATCCTGCAGCATCCATCCGACTTTTTGTAAATTATATTGAGAACGGGTGAGGTAATATAATCCTCTCACATCGATACAGAAAAATGCAATAACAGACACGGTCCAGAGGAGGATGAAAGTTCCGGAGATGCTGAAGAGTAAAATCATTGACTTCCTTCTGCTCTCCATCTCTGGGTCGCTGCGATTGTCTCCCTGACTCTGGGCCCTCAGTGCCTTCCGGATCCGACTGCTGAGTAAAATGTGTCTGACTGTCAGAGCGTTGGTCAACAGGATTGAGAAGAACGGCACCAATGGGATTACAACCTGAGCAAACCAGAGATACCCACCCCATCGCGGGTCAGAGAGAACGCTGCTCTTTGTGACGCAGCCCCACTGGACATTGTCGATTATCCTCCCAGGTTCCAATGTAAAGTACCCGGGGATGTTTTTCACACAGAGCAGGAGGCCGCTTGTGGACAGAACCACAGCCACAGTTTTCCCGGTGCAATATTTACTTTTCAGTTTCTGGCAGCGAATGGCCACATATCGATCAAAGGAGAAAGTGAGGGTGAACCAGACAGAACAGTCTCTGGCTGCAGTCCGCAGGACACCGTTAACACGACACACAGGGGTGAGGAACAGGAAATTCCAGGGGAAATAATAACCACTGATCCTGCTCAGTATGGGTTTAGTGATAATAAACAGCAGATCCGCCGTTGCCATGGCCACCAGGTAGCGAGTGGTGCAGGTAGAGAGGCCACATTTCCCCCGACACAGAATCGCAATTCCCAGTATATTAACTGTCAGAGAGAGAAAGGAGAGCCGCGGGAAATTACTGGGTAATGAATCTCCCTGTCTGAACCAGGACACAATTGCAGCATCAATATAATGGACAGTGGGTGGGTGGGGGTGTGGGGAGAGGAGTGGGCACAGAGATTAACATTGCAGAGAGGGGAGTAGGAAATGTATCTCCAGTGTTAAAGGTGGGGAATGGGGGGAAAGTGTGAATTGCAGCCCTGTCAGTTTGATGGCAGTGGGAGGAAAATGTTTATAATTCAGAGACCTTTGGGAGAGGTTACATTTTTCATTTAGTCTGATTTACAGGATTCACTCAGGCCGGCCAGGTTTCCCAAACCGGATACAAACATTCCCGAGATTGTCATCCCAGCTCAATTATTGGACCACACCCCGGATTGGACCATTCCCTGGACTGGATTTCTGATGGGTTGGACCCCACTCCTGGTTTATTTGAATACTCCACGATCAATGGGAAAAATAAAACAAACGCGGGACCTTCCCACTTCATAACCATGGGAGGAATAGAAATATAGAATGTACAGTGCAAAAGGAAGCCATTCGGCCCATCGAGTCTGCAACGGCCCTTGGAAAGAGAAAACCAGTTCAGCCCACCCCATCCCCATAACCCAGTGACCCCATCAAAATTGTCTGGAAACTAAACACAATTTATCTTGGCCAATCCACCTAACCCGCACATCTTTGGACTGTGGGAGGAAACCGGAGCACCCGGAGGAAACCCACGCAGATACGGGGAGGATGTGCAGACTCTGCACGGACAGTCACCCAAGCCGGGAATCGAACCTGGGACCCTGGAGCTGTGAATCAACTGTGCCAAACACTGTGCTACCGTGCAGCCCAGCCTGTCCAGAATAGAGTCTGCCCAGTCTCCAGAACATCCCGAGGGATCACCCCTCCCAGGTTTAGTCATTCGTACAGCACCCGCTCCCAGGAATCCCCCATTGCCATGTCTGGAACATCCCAACATCACTGTTCCCAGGAATCCATCCTCTCCCTGTTTGAAAACAATCCCTGCCAAGCTTTTCTCAGGAATATTCCCGCTCCGGCATTGGACATTCCCCAGGGTTCACTTGGCCGGAATAGACTCTCTCCAGATTCGGACTCATTGCATTCGACGAAAAAGTTGGAACATTCCAAAACAAGAGCGTTAAGATGGAGGAGAAAGTTCCCAGAATAAAGTTGTTTAAATTAAAGTTACATCCTGCGGGACCTAACATCCGAATTGGACGATGAGATGTTGCTCCTCCAGCTTGCATTGGGCTTCACTGCATTCTGGCAGCAGGCCAAGGACAGACATGTGGGCCTGAGAGCAAGGTGCTGAGTTAACATGGCCCCAACAGGAAGGCTGGGGCCATGCTGTGGGCTGAGTGAAGGTGTTCCACAAAGCAGTCTCCCAGTCTGCGTTTAGTCTCCCCAATGTAGAGGAGGCTGTATTGGCAGCAGCGAATACAGGAGAACAAACTGAAGGCACAGAAGTGAAACGCTGCTTCCCCAGAAAGGAGAGTTTGCTGCTGAGAACCGGGAGACGGGAGGAGGTAAAGGGGCAGTTGTTGCACCGTCTGGGATTGCAGGGGAAGGTGCTGGGGGAAGGGAAAGGGGTGTGGGGTGTGAGGGGGAAGTGGAGAAGGGGGAGGGAGCGGTACCTGAGGAATGCAGACATTGAGCGGGGTGGTTGGAGAGAGGTGAAGATGTGTTTGGTGGTGACATCATGCTGGAGTTGGGAGAAATCGAGGATTTTCCTTTCAATGAGAAGGCTGATGGTGTGGAAAGTGAGGAGGGGAACCCTATCATGTTTCCGGGAGGGAGGGGGCTGTGTGAGGACAGAGGTGTGAGAAATGAATTGAACACGATTGAGAGCCCTGTTAACAAAGGAAGGTGGTGGGGACGGCCCGGTTAAGGAAAAGACAGACATGCCAGGGGGGCTACTTTCGAAGACGCCAGCATCAGATCAGAGGCGATGGAGGCGGAGAAAGTTGGAGAATGAGATGCAGTCTTTACAGGAAGCAGGGTATGAGGATCTGAACACAACCCTCGTGTTGGGGAACGGAGGTGCAGAGGGATTGGACGTCCATTGTGAAGATTAGGCGGTTAGGGCCAGGGAAATGGACCTTGTTTATATGACATACGACACCAGAGGAATCAGGAACCATAATATCCCCACAGTGCAGAAGGAGGCCATTCGGCCCATTAAGTCTGTACCAAACCTCTGAAAGCGTACCTCAACCAAGCTCACTCCCCCGCCTATCTCATTAACCCCTTAATCTAACCTACACATCTTTTTGGACACTACGGAGTAATTTAGCGTGGCCAATCCACCTAACCTGCACATCTTTGGGCTATGGGAGGCAACCGGAGACCCGGACGAAACCCACACAGACAGGGAGAGAAAGTGCAGTCTGCACACAGACAGTCACCCAAGGTAGGAATTGATTTCGGGATCCTGCTGCTGTGAGGCAGCAGTGCAAACCACTGTGTCACTGTGCCACCACTGTCTTTGGGAAGGGGCTGAACAGGGAAAGCGGATGGAATCAAGATGGGAAGAAATGATCTTGGAGGGGCGGGAACAGGCCAAAATAATGGGTGCACTGGGACGTTCCTGTTTGTGGATTTTGGGAAGGAGGTAGAAGCGGGAGGTTGATGCAGGATGTGTGGGATTGTGGGACTCTGATGTCTGAGACTGTGGACAGAAGATATCCAGAGTCAACGAGGTCAGTGAAAGCCCTGGAAACAATATCATGATGTTTGGTGGTGTGCTGCTGGTCCAGGGGGAGGTACCAGGATGGGCCTGTGAGCGGACGGTCAGCCTCTGTGAGGAAGAGGTCAGGACACCAGACAATAATGGCACCACCCTTGTGAGCAGCTTAGATCACCAGGCCAGGGTTGAATATCAGAGAGAGGATTGGAGCAAGTTTAGAGTGAGTCAGGATAGAGTTGGTGAGAGGCACAGAGAAATTGAGACGGTCGATGTCGCACTGACAGATCTCAATGAAAAGATCAAGAGCTGATAGGAGGCCAGAGGGTGGGGTCCAGGTAGAGGGAGATTACTGGAGGCGGATGGATTTCACAACAAATATTCATAAAATAGACAGTGAGAAACAGCAGAGACAATATTATCTATTCACTGATCACCATCAGAATAATTACCAAAGAATTGAAAAGCAGAAGTAGGTCTCTGTTATCCTTGAACTTAGAACAGAATATAATCAAATCTTCCAGTCACAATGTCAACAGTTGGAAGCATTGAATTAGAAGTCTGAGTTAAAAGAAATCCAGTAACACAGAGTATACTAAATAGTCGGCACATATTCCAAAGTGAACATTATTCCTGACACATTTCATCCAATTATTTCAATAACTACCAGAAATAATAGATCTGAGTAGTATGATGGATGTTAAACAATTTGATTTTCTAAAGGCCGTCAGTAAGATCCGACATAACAGACTGATGGGTAATCTCAGAGCCAGTGGAGTTAGGGGACACAGCAGCAGGATGGACACATGCTGGCGACACACACAGAAAACAGCGAGAGGAGTTAAAGGGATTTAGGCTGATTGGTGGAAGGTGGGAAGTGGTGTTCCACAAGGATCAGCACTGGGATCACTCTCCTTCACCATTCCCATCAACAGTATGGGATCGGGAAGCAGAATGATAATTACACAATTTACAGACAGAATCAAATTGAGAGTGATAGTGAATACAGAGGCAGAATACAACTAATTACAGGCACACACCATCATTCATTATGAATTTGCAAAGTGGGTATTTCGATGGGACATTAATGTCCCGACAGATCAGTGTCCGCTGCTGCATTTTGTTCAGAACAATAAGTCCCCCAATCGCTCCTTGGAAAACAAGTGTGTGAATGGACTGGAGGGGTTTCTGGCTTCAGGTGAATAGATTCACAAATCGTGTGAAGCAGAAAGACAGTTTAAAAACACCCATACAAATTGATCAAACATGTGAGTTCATTTCAGGATGAATAGGAATGAGAAAATATCACAAAACCTAGTGGAATACTGCACTGTTGTGGGTTTTATGAAACATTAGAGTGTGGGTGATATCTGTTCCTGTTAGAGTAGATCAATAGAAAACAGAGATAGAGACATTTCACTTCATACAATAAACATCAAACATCTTCAAAACACAGCCAAACTCTTCCTGTTTTCAACCTATTCCAAAGTTGAAACACACAGAGAGAACTCCACAGAATGGAGCGACCCCTCACCAATAAAATACATCATTTCCAAACAGAACCAACTAATTTCAGTCCAGTTACTGACCCACACACAATACAATTCCACACGGACAGATAGTCCCAGTAATAGATAGATAATTGGATCAGATATTCCACTCTGGTGAGAGACCCACAGTCAGTACAATTCTACACTGACAGACACTTCCAGTAATCCTTGTTCACCGCTGTCAGATATTCCACTCTGGTTAGTGATCCACACTCAGTACAATTCCACACTGACAGATACTTCCAGTAATCCTTGTTCACCGCTGTCAGATATTCCACTCTGGATAGTGACCCACAGTCAGTACAATTCTACACTGACAGATACCCACACTCAGTGTGATTTAATTCTTTCTCCTCCTAAACCTCCCTTCAAAGAGATTGCCTTTACTGAGATCCAATCTAACATCATACAAGATTCCACTCAATATAATAACTTCCCCGGTCAGAGATCCAGTGAGTTACAAACAGAGGTTTATTGTGAGTTGATGAAAGGGATTCAAACCATTGACAGGCTTAAAGACATTTGACAATTATATCGTTGACCAGGTGTCGATATAACAGTGAGCACGAGATCAGGATCAGATATTTTCAGTCCCAGTTTAAAATCAGAGAGCCGCTCACACACAGATTTACACAACTTCAATGGTGATGGTCACTTACCAGGAACACCAACAATAGCCAGGATTGGGTAGAATATTTTCTCAGCAGTCTGAATTGGATAAAGCATTTTCAGTGTGAAGTGATGTGTCCCTTCCTGCGATTGGCAATCTCTCTGTCTAAAACTCTGAGGTTAAATATTCTCCAAGCTTTTAATTAATACTCTGTGGAACCGCCTCAGGGAAATTGAGGTTGTGACATCGTTTAACTTATTTTTCAAGATGTGAACAAACAGATTACGATATTGTGTTCAGTGAAAGAAAATATTATTTTTCTGAGTGAGTGACCTCTTTGCAAACACTGGACGGTGTTGATCACATTGTTCAACTAACATTAACAGAAAGGATGCTGTCCACTCAGACACCATCAGTCCCATCTCGACATCTCAGATTGTTTCAGTGATAACCCTCACTCCACTGTAACCATTCAGTGATTCAGTTCCAATTATCAGTGTGTTTCTCTGGGTGTGTCTCCTGCACTCTGGGGAGTAGCTGTCTCTGGAACTGTGACCATTCAGTGATTCTGTTCCAATTGTCCGTGTGTTTCTCTGGGTGGTTCCACTGCACTCTGGGATGTAGCTGCCTCTGTAACTGTGACCATTCAGTGATTCAGTTCCAATTGTCAGTGTGTTTCTCTGGGTTATTCCACTGCACTCTGGGGTGTAGCTGCCTCTGTAACTGTGACCATTCAGTGATTCAGTTCCAATTGTCAGTGTGTATCTCTGGGTGGTTCCACTGCACTCTGGGGTGTAGCTGTCTCTGTAACTGTGACCATTCAGTGATTCTGTTCCAATTGTCCGTGTGTTTCTCTGGGTGGTCCCACTGCACTCTGGGATGTAGCTGCCTCTGTAACTGTGACCATTCAGTGATTCAGTTCCAATTGTCAGTGTGTTTCTCTGGGTGGTTCCACAGCACTCTGGGATGTAGCTGCCTCTGTAACTGTGACCATTCCTTTATTTTATTTCCGTTGTTTCTGTTTGAGAATAAGTAGAACATTTCAATGTCTCCAAAATCTGGGACTATTTAAAGTGCAAAGTATGAGATCCCATATCTGAATCTGATTCAGCCCCTCAAACTAAGAAAATATTTAGAATCATTGGAACCTCAGAAAACTCTGAGGCTGCGGCAGCGAAAACTCATCACCTCAGAGAGCAGCATTAAAACATAGTCAGCAGTGAAAACTAATACCCCGTCCCTAACTGACACCGGCCTCCATCTGATACACACTTCAACTGGGAGAGAGGCGGGGTGAGATGTGGAGGAAGAGAGAACTGGTGTGTGAGATGTGCTGATAGAAGACAGCGTGAGAGAGAAAGAGGGTGGGAGGAGAGATATTGGGAGAGAAAGAGGGTGGAGAAATAAAGGATAAAACGGGAGAAAGAGGTGGATTGTCTGAGAGAAAGGGAAGCAGAGAGTGGAGAGGGTGAGTGGCTGAGGGAGGCAGATTGGGTGAGAAGGATGGTGTATTAAATACTCACATAATCTTAGACATAAGTACAGGAGAGAGCGACTGAGTGACTGAGGGAGCGGGAGAGGGAAAGATTGTGAGGGAAAGTGTGAGAGAGGGAAAGAGAGTGAGAGAAAGTGTGATAGAGGGAAAGAGTGTGAGAGAGGGAAAGAGAGTGAGAGAAAGTGTGATAGAGGGAAAGAGTGTGAGAGAAAATGTGAGAGAGGGAAAGAGTGTGAGAGAAAGTGTGATAGAGAGAAAGAGTGTGATAGAAAGTGTGAGAGAGGGAAAGAGTGTGAGAGAAAGTGTGAGAGAGGGAAAGAGAGTCAGAGAAAGTGTGAGAGAGGGAAAGTGTGCGAGAAAGTGTGAGAGACGGAAAATGTGAGAGAGGGAAAGAGTATGAGAGAAAGTGTGAGAGAGGGAAAGAGTTTAAGACAAAGTGTGAGCGAGTGAAAGAGAGCCAGAGAAATTGTGAGAGAGGGAAAGTGTGCGAGAAAGTGTGAGAGACGGAAAATGTGAGAGAGGGAAAGAGTATGAGAGAAAGTGTGAGAGAGGGAAAGAGTTTAAGACAAAGTGTGAGCGAGTGAAAGAGAGCCAGAGAAATTGTGAGAGAGGGAAAGAGAGTGAGAAAAAGTGTGAGAGAGGGAAAGTGTGAGAGAGGGGAAGAATGGGAGAGAACGTGTGAGAGAGAGAAAGAGTGTGAGAGAAATTGTGAGAGAGGGAAAGAGAGTGAGAGAAATTGTGAGAGAGGGAATGAGTGAGAAAATGTGTGAGAGAGGGAAAGAGTGAGAGAGGGAAAGATTGTGAGAGAAATTGTGAGAGAGGGAAAGAGTGTGAGAGAAATTGTGAGAGAGGGATAGAGAGTGAGAGAAATTAAGAGAGGGACAAAGTGTGAGAGAGAGAAAGAGTGTGAGAGTAAGTGTCATTGAGGGAGTTTTGTGAGAGGGAGGGAGGCATGGAGGGAGAGAGATATAGGGATGGAGAGAGAGAGGGACAGAGTGTGAAAGTGTCTGACGGAGATGTGAGAGAGGGAGAGAGGGAGGCATGATGCAGAGAGAGAGAGGGGGAGAGTGAGAGAGAGGGACAGAATGTTAGAGAGGGGTAAGTGTGAGACAAGGGAAATCTGCTAGAGAGAGTGGGAGAGTGGGAGTGAGTATCAATTAAGAAGAAAGTATGTGAGAGGCAGGAATTTGAGAGAGGGAGTGTGAGAGATGGAGGGATTGTGAGAGATGGCGGGTGAGAGAGGGAGAGAGTGTGAGGAAGGGAGAGTGAGTGAGACAGGTAGATTGTGTTAGACAGGGAGAGAGTGTGAGAGAGGCAGATAGTCTGAGAGGGAGACAAAGTGGGAGACAGTGGGAGATAGGGAGGGTGACTGAGGTAGAAAATGTGTCAGAGGGAGAGAATGTGAGGGGGAGAGTGTGAGAGAGGGTGAGAGTGCTAGAGAGGGAGGGAGTACAAAAGAGAGAATGCGAAAGGGGAGAGGGGGAGAGAGTGGGAGAGAGGGAGAAAGTATGAGAGAGGGAGGGTGAGAGAGGGAGGGTGAGAGAGTGAGAGAGTGGGGCACTGTGAGAGAGGGAGGCAGTGTGAGAGGAAGACAGAATGTGATAGAGTGAGAGAGTGTCAGAGATGGAGACAGTGTGAGAGAGGGAGAGAGTGTGAGAGAGGGAGACAGTGTGTGAGAGGGAGAGAGTGTGAGAGAGGGAGACAGTGTGAGAGAGGGAGAGAGTGTGAGAGAGGGAGAGAGTGTGAGAGAGGGAGACAGTGTGGGAGAGGGAGAGAGTGTGAGAGAGGGAGAGATTGTGAGAGAGGGGGAGAGTATGAGAGAGGGAGACAGTGTGGAAGAGGGAGAGAGTGGGAGAGAGGGAGAGAGTGTGAGAGTGGGAGGCAGTGTGGGAGAGGGAGAGAGTGTGAGGGATTGTTGAGAGGGAGAGAGTGTGAGCGAGGGAGAGAGTGTGAGAGAGTGGGAGAGAGGGAGACAGTGTGGGAGAGGGAGAGAGTGTGAGAGAGGGAGAGACTGTGAGAGTGGGAGGTTGTGTGGGAGAGGGAGAGATTGTGAGAGGGGGACAGAGTGTGAGAGAGGGAAACAGTGTGGGAGAGGGAGAGAGTGTCAGAGAGGGAGACAGTGTGAGAGAGGGAGACAGTGTGGGAGAGGGAGAGAGTGTGAGAGAGGGAGAGACTGTGAGAGTGGGAGGTAGTGTGGGAGAGGGAGAGAGTGTGAGAGGGGGACAGAGTGTGAGAGGGAGACAGTGTGGGAGAGGGAGAGAGTGTAAGAGAGGAGGACAGTGTGAGAGTGGGTGACAGTGTGGGAGAGGGAGAGAGTGTGAGAGTGGGTGACAGTGTGGGAGAGGGAGAGAGTACTAGAGAGGGAGACAGTGTGGGCGAGGGAGAGCGTGTGAGAGAGGGAGAGAGTGTGAGAGTGGGTGACAGTGTGGGAGAGGGAGAGAGTGTGAGAGTGGGTGACTGTGTGGGAGAGGGAGAGAGTGTGAGAGAGGGGCAGAGTGTGAGAGAGGGAGACAGTGTGGGAGAGGGAGAGAGGGTCAGAGAGGGAGACAGTGTGAGAGAGGGAGAGAGTGTGAGAGAGGGAGACAGTCTGGGAGAGAGAGAGATTGTGAGAGAGGGAGACAGTGTGAGAGTGGGAGGCAGTGTGGGAGAGGGAGAGAGTGTGAGAGTGGGAGGCAGCGTGGGAGAGGGAGAGAGTGTGAGAGTGGGAGCCAGCGTGGGAGAGGGAGAGAGTGTGAGAGTGGGAGGCAGTGTGGGAAACGGAGAGAGTGTGAGAGTGGGTGACAGTGCGGGAGAGGGAGAGAGTGTGATAGTGGGAGGCAGTGTGGGAGAGGGAGAGAGTGTGAGAGAGGGAGAGAGTGTGAGAGAGGGAGACAGTGTGGGAGAGGGAGAGAGTGTGAGAGAGGGAGACAGTGTGGGAGAGGAAGACAGTGTGAGAGTGGGTGACAGTGTGGGAGAGGGAGAGAGTGTGAGAGAGGGAGAGAGTGAGACACTGTGAGAGAGGAAGGGAGTGTGTGAGAGAGAGAGAGAGAGAGAGTGAGAGAGGGAGACAGTGTGGGAGACGGAGAGAGTGTGAGAGAGGGAGGGATTGTTGAGAGGGAGAGAGTGTGAGAGAGGGAGAGTGTGTGAGCGAGGGAGGGAGTGTGGGAGAGGGAGAGGCTGTGAGAGTGGGTGACAGTGTGGGAGAGGGAGAGTGTGTGAGAGAGGGAGGTATTGTTGCGAGGCAGAGAGTGTGAGCGAGGGAGAGAGTGTGAGAGTGGGTGACAGTGTGGGAGAGGAGAGAGTGTGAGAGAGGGAGACAGTGTGAGAGAGGGAGAGAGTGTGAGAGAGGGCGACAGTGTGAGAGAGGGAGACAGTGTGGGAGAGGGAGAGAGTGTGAGAGTGGGTGACAGTGTGGGAGAGGGAGAGAGTGTGAGAGTGGGAGGGATTGTTGAGAGGGAGAGAGTGTGAGCGAGGGAGAGAGTGTGAGGGAGGGATAGAGTGAGAGAGTGATGGTGAGGGAGGGAGAGAGTGCAAGGGAGAGATAGAGTGTGAGGGAGTGCTCTTGGAGATACAAAGAACAAAGAACAAAGAAATGTACAGCACAGGAACAGGCCCTTCGGCCCTCCAAGCCCGTGCCGACCATGCTGCCCGACTAAACTACAATCTTCTACACTTCCTGGGTCCGTATCCCTCTATTCCCATCCTATTCATGTTTTTGTCAAGATGCCCCTTAAATGTCACTATCGTAAAGATATGTGGAACTGGGTATCAGGGGGAAACACAATCCGGATTAATACATTTGCTGAGGAAACAAACTTGTTCCTAAATTATAAAATCAGATCCTAGATGAAGTAAATGTCCTCCAGGCAGTATTGCACCATTTAAGTTGTGAATAACTGACAGAGTGTGATAGGTCAGTTATTGTGCAGAGCTGGAATAGAACTTGTCTTTCCCCAGTCAGAGGCCAGAAAGCAAACACGTGGCACAGCCGCTTTCAAAAATAATTGTAAAGCAACCTGAAAAAAGATAGACCTCCCTCTAATGATTAAATGTGCGTCTGCTTTTATTGGGAGCAACACAGATGTTTTCAATATTAAAGCACAGGCAGCGCCCAGGGTCAGACAGATTGGAACTTACAATGAAGTTGATGCTGTGAAGTAAGCAGTGAGCTAAAGCGGGCGCTGGGTTCACACATGGACACAGTGAATAGAAAGGATTACAGTGAGAATACTCGCGGTGCTGGGGAACTTGGAGGGAACCTGCAGGTGTTGGTCCCATCATCTCACAGCCAGACCACATCCAAAGCCTTTAAAATGCGTGAAGTCCCGAAGGAGGACATTCATTCCTGGGGCTGGTTTAGCTCACTGGGATATATCGCTGGCTTTTAAAGCAGACCAAGGCAGGCCAGCAGCACGGTTCAATTCCCGTACCAGCCTCCCCGAACAGGCGCCGGAATGTGGCGACTAGGGGCTTTTCACAGTAACTTCATTTGAAGCCTACTTGTGACAATAAGCGATTTTCATTTCATTTCATTCCGTTTCATTTCATTCCGTTTGAACTCAGCGGCTCTGTAGATGAGCAGATGATTCAATCCGACTGCACCGCTCTTTCCCTGGAGACGTACATTTGATTTCTGTCACTCCTACCATTCCCTGTGAAACCACTGTTGTATCTGCCGGCACCAGTGTCCCAGGCCGTGCAGACCAGATCAGAACCACTCGCTGTGTGAATCGTTTAGAAGCAGTTTTCCCTTCGGGATGATTGGATTGGCTGGGGCTGGGTTATTGGGAATAAAAGACGATGATGTGAGATTCGTTCCACACATTTAAGATGATAAAGTTTTGGATAATCTGGATGTAAATGAACTGTTTCCATGAACAATATAAATGTCTGTGGGAAAGATGTAACTGAAATATATGATCATGCAGCTACATTCACCAGGAGTAATGCAGAGCCGGAACTGATAACAAATGGCAACATGGGGAGACTACACGGTCACTCACACCTCCTCCACCATTCAATTTAATCACTGCTCAGCTTCTGCCTCAATGTCATTTCCCGCTTGTTCCTCAGGTCCTTTCATTACCTCATTTTCTGTAAGAATAATGGAGGCAGACACCCAAAGCCATATTTCAAACCGAGTTGGACATTTACGGCCGTAAGACCAGAAGACACAGGAGCTGAACTTGGTCACTAGGCCCAGCGAGCCTGCTCCACCAGTCAATCATGGCTGATATGTTTCTCATCCTCATTCTCCTACCTTCTCACCTTCTCCCCATAACCCCTGATCTCCTTATTAACCAAGAACCTATCTGTCTCTGTCTTAAAGACACTCAGTGATTTGGCCTCCACAGCCTTCTGTGACAGAGAGTTCCACAGATTCAGTACCGTCTGGCTGAATAAATTCCTCCACATCTCTGTTTTAAAGGATCGTGCCGGCGTGGGTGAGGTAAGTACTGCTTAACAACTTCCTTACCTTGCAGGTCAGCTGTTAGTTCGGGAGAGAGAGAGCCGGGACCTTGGAAACAGTGCGGGAGTTTGAAAAAGCGCGGGAGCTGCGAGGCAGAGGGGACAGTTTAAAAGGTCGCGGCCTGGGTGAGGTAAGTACTGCTTAACAACTTCCTTACCTTGCAGGTCAGCTGTTAGTTTCGGGAGATCAGTTTTGGGAGCAGGCCTATTGGCTGACTGTAAATCAGGAAGGATACAAAGGGTGTGGCTGAAGTGCCTTTAGAAACAGTGCTGGAGGCAAACAGAGTGTATCTGAGTTTGGGTAAGGCTGAGTTCGGGTAAGAGGGGAGTGAGGGCTGTGTTTTTTTTGGAGTTCGGTGTTGGGGTTAAGTTCCCCCCCCCCCCCACCCCCCCCCCAAAAAAAAAAGAACAAATCCAATTAATTAATTTAATTAATTAACTAGTTCAGGGAATTTGGTGCTCATCTTAAGGAGGTACAGAGAAGCAGACCTGTGAGGGAGTCTCGGGAGCAATTACATCACAGCCAGCACGTAAGTGATTGGCTTGTGACTGGTAAGTGATTTCTCTCTCTTTGACTTTCTCTTAGCTGTGTAGTGTAGTTCAAATTTAACTTCAGGTTTAAGTCATGGCAGGAGAGCTCAGACTTTTGTCATGCTCCTCTTGTGAGATGTGGCAAGTCAGGGACCCTTCTGGTATCCCTGACTCCTTCATCTGCAAGAAGTGCGTCCAACTGCAGCTCCTGTTAGACCGCTTGACGGCTCTGGAGCTGCGGATGGACTCACTTTGGAGCATCCGCGATGCTGAGGAAGTTGTGGATAGCACATTCAGTGAGTTGGTCACACCGCAGATTAAAATTACTGAGGCAGATAGGGAATGGGTGACCAACAGACAGAGGAAGAGTAGGAAGGCAGTGCAGGGATCCCCTGCGGCCATCTCCCTCCAAAACAGATTTACCGTTTTGGAAACTGTTGGGGGAGATGGCTCACCAGGGGAAGGCAGCAGCAGCCAGGTTCATGGCACCGTGGCTGGCTCTGCTGCGCAGCTGGGCAGGAAGAAGAGTGGCAGAGGGGAATAGACAGGCGTTTCTGTGGACGCAAACGAGAATCCAGGATTGTATGTTGCCTCCCTGGTGCAAGGGTCATGGTTGTCTCGGAGCGGCTGCAGGACATTCTGGGGGGGGGGGGGGGAGGGTGAACAGCCAGCTGTCGTGGTGCATATAGGCACCAACGATATAGGTAAAAAACGGGATGAGGTTCTACAAGCTGAATTTAGGGAGTTAGGAGTTAAACTAAAAAGTAGGACCTCAAAGGTAATAATCTCAGGATTGCTACCAGGGCCACGTGATAGTCAGAGTAGGAATGACAGGATAGCTAGGGTGAATACGTGGCTTGAGGGATGGTGCAAGAGGGAGGGTTTCAAATTCCTGGGACATTGGGACCGGTTCTGGGGGAGGTGGGACCTGTACAAATCGGACGGTCTGTATCTGGGTGGGACCGGAACCAATGTTCTCGGGGGTGTGTTTGCCAGTGCAGTTGGGGAGGGTTTAAACTAATGTGGCAGGGGGATGGGACCCGATGTAGGAAGTCAGTGAGGACGGAAACAAAAGGCAGGAAGGGAGAGTGTGTAAAGCGTGACCTGAGAAAGCAGGGCAGAGAGCAAGGATGGTCTACATTAAACTGCATTTATTTCAATGCAAGGGGCCTGATGGGCAAAGCGGATGAACTCAGGGCATGGACGGGCACATGGGACTGGGATATTATAGCTATGACTGAAACATGGCTAAGGGAGGGGCAGGACTGGCAGCTCAATGTTCCGGGGTACAGACGCTATAGAAAGGATAGAACAGGAGGTAAGAGAGGAGGGGGAGTGGCGTTTTTGATTAGGGAGAACATCACGGCAGTACTTAGAGGGGATATATCCGAGGGTTCGCCCACTGAGTCTATATGGGTGGAACTGAAAAATAAGAAGGGAGAGATCACCTTGGTAGGACTGTACTACAGGCCCCCAAATAGTCAGCGGGAAATTGAGGAGCAAATATGTAAGGAGATTACAGATAGCTGCAAGAATAATAGGGTGGTAGTAGTAGGGGACTTTAACTTTCCCAACATTGACTGGGACAGCCAGAGCATTAGGGGCTTGGATGGAGGGAAATTTGTTGAGTGTATTCAGGAGGAATTTCTCATTCAGTATGTGGATGGACCGACTAGAGAGGGGGCAAAACTTGACCTCGTCTTGGGAAATAAGGAAGGGCAAGTGACAGAAGTGTTAGTGAGGGATCACTTTGGGACAAGTGACCATAACTCCATTAGTTTTAAGATAGCTATGGAGAATGATAGGTCTGGCCCAAGAGTTAAATTTCTTAATTGGGGCAAGGCCAATTTTGATGGTATCAGACAGGAGCTTGCAGAGGTAGATTGGGGGAGACTGTTGGCAGGCAAAGGGACGGCTGGTAAATGGGAGGCTTTTAAAAATGTGTTAACCAGGGTGCAGGGTAAGCACATTCCCTTTAGAGTGAAGGGTAAGGCTGGTAGAAGTAGGGAACCCTGGATGACTCGAGATATTGAGACTCTGGTCAAAAAGAAGAAGGAGGCATATGACGTACATAAGCAACTGGGATCAAGTGGATCCCTTGAAGAGTATAGAGATTGTCGAAATAGAATTAAGAGGGAAATCAGGAGGGCAAAAAGGGGACATGAAATTGCTTTGGCAAATAATGCTAGGGAGAATCCAAAGAGATTCTACAAATACATAAAGGGGAAAAGAGTAACTAGGGACAGAGTAGGGCCTCTTAAGGATCAACAAGGGCATCTATGTGCAGAGCCACAAGAGTTGGGTGAGATCCTGAATGAATATTTCTCATCGGTATTCACGGTGGAGAAAGGCATGGATGTTAGGAAACTAGGGGAAATAAATAGTAATGTCTTGAGAAGTGTGCATATTACAGAGGAGGAGGTGCTGGAAGTCTTAAAGCGCATCAAGGTAGATAAACCCCCGGGACCTGATGAAATGTATCCCAGGGTGTTGTGGGAGGCTAGGGAGGAAATTGCGGGTCCCCTAACAGAGATATTTGAATCATCGGCAGCCACAGGTGAGGTGCCTGAAGATTGGAGAGTGGCGAATGTTGTGCCCTTGTTTAAGAAGGGCAGCAGGGAAAAGCCTGGGAACTACAGACCGGGGAGCCTAACGTCTGTAGTAGGTAAGTTGCTAGAAGGCATTCTGAGAGACAGGATCTATAAGCATTTAGAGAGGCAAGGACTGATTCGGGGCAGTCAGCATAGCTTTGTGCGTGGAAAATCATGTCTCACAAATTTGATTGAGTTTTTTGAGGGGGTGACCAAGAAGGTAGATGAGGGCAGTGCAGTAGACGTTGTCTACATGGATTTTAGCAAAGCCTGTGACAAGGTACCGCATGGTAGGTTGTTGCAGAAGGTTAAAGCTCACGGGATCCAGGGTGAGGTTGCCAATTGGATTCAAAATTGTCTGGACGACAGAAGGCAGAGGGTGGTTGTAGAGGGTTGTTTTTCAAACTGGAGGCCTGTGACCAGTGGTGTGCTTCAGGGATCGGTGCTGGGTCCACTGTTATTTGTGATTTATATTAATGATTTGGATGAGAATTTAGGCGGCATGGTTAGTAAGTTTGCAGATGACACCAAGATTGGTGGCACAGTGGATAGTGAAGAAGGTTATCTAGGATTGCAACAGGATCTTGATCAATTAGGCCAGTGGGCCGGCGAATGGCAGATGGAGTTTAATTTAGATAAATGTGAGGTGATGCATTTTGGCAGATCGAATCAGGCCAGGACCTACTCAGTTAATGGTATGGCGTTGGGGAGAGTTATAGAACAAAGAGATCTAGGAGTACAGGTTCATAGCTCCTTGAAGGTGGAGTCGCAGGTGGACAGGGTGGTGAAGAAGGCATTCGGCATGCTTGGTTTCATTGGTCAGAACATTGAATACAGGAGTTGGGACGTCTTGTTGAAGTTGTACAAGACACTGGTACGGCCACACTTGGAATACTGTGTGCAGTTCTGGTCACCCTATTATAGGAAGGATATTATTAAACTGGAAAGAGTGCAGAAAGGATTTACTAGGATGTTGCCGGGACTTGATGGTTTGAGTTATAAGGAGTAGGTGTACGAGGCAAGTTTTTTACGCAGAGGGTAGTGGGTGCCTGGAACTCGCTACCGGAGGAGGTAGTGGAAGCAGGGACGATAGGGACATTTAAGGGGCATCTTGACAAATATATGAATAGGATGGGAATAGAAGGATACGGACCCAGGAAGTGTAGAAGATTGTAGTTTAGTCGGGCAGCATGGTCGGCACGGGCTTGGAGGGCCGAAGGGCCTGTTCCTGTGCTGTACATTTCTTTGTTCTTTGTTCTTTTTGAGAGGCTGGATAGACTGGGACTTTTTTCCTTGGAGCGTAGGAGGCTTAGGGGTGATCTTATAGAGGTCTATAAAATAATGAGGGGCAGAGTTAAGGTAGATAGTCAACATCTTTTCCCAAAGGTAGGGGAGTCTAAAACTAGAGGGCATAGGTTTAAGGTGAGAGGGGAGAGATTCAGAAGGGCCCAGAGGGGCAATTTCTTCACTCAGAGGGTAGTGAGTGTCTGGAATGGGCTGCCAGAGGTAGTAGTAGAGGCGGGTACAATTGTGTCTTTTAAAAAGCATTTAGATAGTTACATGGGTAAGATGTGTATAGAGGGTTATGGGCCAAGTGCGGGCAACTGGAACTAGCTTAATGGTAAAAACTGGGCGGCATGGACTGGTTGGGCCGAAGAGCCTGTTACCATGCTGTAAACTTCTATGATTCTATGATTCTATGTACAATGTCAATTAGTATTCTGAAGCATTTTGATTAAATCAGCCCTGAGACTGAATTCCAGTGTTTCAGAGTAAAGCTTCATCTACACTGCCCATCAAACACTCACAACCCAAATACTGTCTGGGATTAAATACAGAGTCAAAATCCCTCTGTCCTGTCCAAGAAATTTTTCATTGCAGATAGTTACTTTTATTTTTTGGAAAAGCAGAACTTAAATTGCACCGAATCCCAGGGTGGACTCTTGTTTATTTCAGCCCTTCACATTTAAACGTGAAGTTTAAGCTCCGATTACAGGTGTCTGCTTGTCTCTGTTTGTATATTCAATGATCCTGTAGCTTATTCACTTGTCTGAAGTATTTGAATAATAGGCCTTGGTTAATCAATCCTTTCTCACAGCACATGGAAGTTGTGAATCTTCAAGGCTCTCAGTCTAATGTAGTTAAAAAACAACTGCTTCCTTTGATCCTCAATCCATTTCCCAACCCTAAATAGATCTCACACATTTCCACAATGCAGGAATATCTCCATCAAAACTTCTAATCAGTTCCCCATACACTTGTTAAACTTGCCTGTGTGAAGTAAATTCCACTGACAGATTCCGAAAGCTGCACAGAGCAATGACTGGTTATTTTAAACTTTGAAACGGAACTATTTTAACTTGTGCATCAGTCCCATTAAACAGAAATGTTGTCCCTGTGGGCTGACAGTCTCTCAGCAAGTTTGAAACATTGAGGGACCCCGCGTCCTGCATTTGACAACATTTGTGGCACTTCCACAATCTCCGATACATTGCTGTCTGTATTGTGTGAATCCAGCTGTGAAATATCTGTCCAGTTTAAACTTTGCATCAGTATTCACCAAAGAGAAGGAATTGGTAGATGTTGAGTCTGGAGAAGGGGGTGTAGATAGCCTGGGTCACATTGTGATCCAAAAAGACGAGGTGTTGGGTGTCTTAAAAAATATTAAGGTAGATAAGTCCCCAGGGCCGGATGGGATCTACCCCAGAATACTGAAGGAGGCTGGAGAGGAAATTGCTGAGGCCTTGACAGAAATCTTTGGATCCTCGCTGTCTTCAGGGGATGTCCCGGAGGACTGGAGAATAGCCAATGTTGTTCCTCTGTTTAAGAAGGGTGGCAGGGATAATCCCGGGAACTACAGGCCGGTGAGCCTTACTTCAGTGGTAGGGAAATTACTGGAGAGAATTCTTCGAGACAGGATCTACTCCCATTTGGAAGCAAATGGACGTATTAGTGAGAGGCAGCACGGTTTTGTGAAGGGGAGGTCGTGTCTCACTAACTTGATAGAGTTTTTCGAGGAGGTCACTAAGATGATTGATGCAGGTAGGGCAGTATATGTTGTCTATATGGACTTCAGTAAGGCCTTTGACAAGGTCCCTCATGGTAGACTAGTACAAAAGGTGAAGTCACACGGGATCAGGGGTGAACTGGCAAGGTGGATACAGAACTGGCTAGGCCATAGAAGGCAGAGGGTAGCAATGGAGGGATGCTTTTCTAATTGGAGGGCTGTGACCAGTGGTGTTCCACAGGGATCAGTGCTGGGACCTTTGCTCTTTGTAGTATATATAAATGATTTGGAGGAAAATGTAACTGGTCTGATTAGTAAGTTTGCAGACGACACAAAGGTTGGTGGAATTGCGGATAGCGATGAGGACTGTCTGAGGATACAGCAGGATTTAGATTGTCTGGAGACTTGGGCGGAGAGATGGCAGATGGAGTTTAACCTGGACAAATGTGAGGTAATGCATTTTGGAAGGGCTAATGCAGGTAGGGAATATACAGTGAATGGTAGAACCCTCAAGAGTATTGAAAGTCAAAGAGATCTAGGAGTACAGGTCCACAGATCACTGAAAGGGGCTACACAGGTGGAGAAGGTAGTCAAGAAGGCATACGGCATGCTTGCCTTCATTGGCCGGGGCATTGAGTATAAGAATTGGCAAGTCATGTTGCAGCTGTATAGAACCTTAGTTAGGCCACACTTGGAGTATAGTGTTCAATTCTGGTCGCCACACTACCAGAAGGATGTGGAGGCTTTAGAGAGGGTGCAGAAGAGATTTACCAGAATGTTGCCTGGTATGGAGGGCATAAGCCATGAGGAGCGATTGAATAAACTCGGTTTGTTCTCACTGGAACGAAGGAGGTTGAGGGGCGACCTGATAGAGGTATACAAAATTATGAGGGGCATAGACAGAGTGGATAGTCAGAGGCTTTTCCCCAGGGTAGAGGGGTCAATTACTAGGGGGCATAGGTTTAAGGTGAGAGGGGCAAAGTTTAGAGTAGATGTACGAGGCAAGTTTTTTACGCAGAGGGTAGTGGGTGCCTGGAACTCACTACCGGAGGAGGTAGTGGAGGCAGGGACGATAGGGACATTTAAGGGGCATCTTGACAAATATATGAATAGGATGGGAATAGAAGGATACGGACCCAGGAAGTGTAGAAGATTGTAGCTTAGTCGGGCAGTATGGTCGGCACGGGCTTGGAGGGCCGAAGGGCCTGTTCCTGTGCTGTACATTTCTTTGTTCTTTGTTCTTTGTTCCACTGTTTCCGCCTTCTCATCATTGATAAAGATCACGGTTTGATCACCCCTCTGCCTGAGGTGGGACTGTGACCATCCAGGGCTGCAGACCCAGCCTCCTGTCCTCCCACCCCTCTGCCTGAGGTGGGACTGGGAGCATCCAGGGCTGCAGGCCCAGCCTCCTGTCCTCCCACCCCTCTGCCTGAGGTGGGACTGGGACCATCCAGGGCTGCAGGCCCGTCCTGTCCTCCCACCCCTCTGCCTGAGGTGGGAGTGGGACCATCCAGGGCAGCAGGCCCGGCCTCCTGTCCTCCCACCCCTCTGCCTGAGGTGGGAGTGGGACCATCCAGGGCTGCAGGCCCGGCCTCCTGTCCTCCCACCCCTCTGCCTGAGGTGGGACTGGGAGCATCCAGGGCTGCAGGCCCGTCCTCCTGTCCTCCCACTCCTCTGCCTGAGGTGGGACTGGGACCATCCAGGGCTGCAGGCCCGGCCTCCTGTCCTCCCACCCCTCTGCCTGAGGTGGGACTGGGAGCATCCAGGGCTGCAGGCCCGTCCTCCTGTCCTCCCACCCCTCTGCCTGAGGTGGGACTGGGACCATCCAGGGCTGCAGGCCCGGCCTCCTGTCCACCAACCCCTCTGCCTGAGGTGGGAGCGGGACCATTCGGGGCTGCAGGCCCGGCCTCCTGTCCTCCCACCCCTCTGCCTGAGGTGGGAGTGGGACCATCCAGGACAGCGGACCCTGTCCTCCCACCCCTCTGCCTGAGGTGGGAGTGGGAGCATCCAGGGCTGCAGGTCCAGCCTCCTGTCCTCCCACCCTTCTGTCTGAGGTGGGAGTGGGACGGCCTGGGGCTGCAGGCCCAGCCTCCTGCCCTCCCACCCCTCTGCCTGAGGTGGAAGTGGACCATCCAGGGCTGCAGGCCCAGTCTCCTGTCCCCCCACCCCTCTGCCTGAGGTGGGACTGGGACCATCCAGGGCTGCAGGCCCGGCCTCCTGTCCTCCCACCCCTCTGCCTGAGGTGGGAGTGGGAGCATCCAAGCTGCAGGCCCAGCCTCCTGTCCTCCCACCCCTCTGCCTGAGGTGGGAGCGGGACCATCCAGGGCTGCAGGCCCGGCCTCCTGTCCTCCCACCCCTCTGCCTGAGGTGGGACTGGGACCATGCAGGGCTGCAGGCCCGGCCTCCTGTCCTCCCACCCCTCTGCCTGAGGTGGGAGTGGGACCATCCAGGACTGCAGGCCCGGCCTCCTGTCCTCCCACCCCTCTGCCTCAGGTGGGACTGGGACCATCCAGGGCTGATGGCCCAGCCTCCTGTCCTCCCACCCCTCTGCCTGAGGTGGGACTGGGACCATCCAGGGCTTATGGCCCAGCCTCCTGTCCTCCCACCCCCCTGCCTGAGGTGGGACTGGGACCATCCAGGGCTGCAGGCCCAGCCTCCTGTCCTCCCACCCCTCTGCCTGAGGTGGGACTGGGACCATCCAGGGCTTATGGCCCAGCCTCCTGTCCTCCCACCCCCCTGCCTGAGGTGGGACTGGGACCATCCAGGGCTGCAGGCCCAGCCTCCTGTCCTCCCACCCCTCTGCCTGAGGTGGGACTGGGACCATCCAGGGCTGCAGGCCCAGCCTCCTGTCCTCCCACCCTCTGGCCAGCACCTCGGGGGCATCCTCCACTGCCGGGGGCAGGGCGGACAAGACATTATGTGGGGGCGTCAGCCTCCCGTCGCTCCGCTGCCCCCGCGGCGCCCTCACCCTCCCGCCTGCTCACGCGGCAGCTGGGGGTGAAGTGCTATGCCCACCCTACCATGACCATTGAGGCGGGCACCCGTGCGATGGGCGGGGCTGTCGGCCCCTCGGCCATCGTAGCCGCCTCGCGGATGTACGGCAAGGCCGGGTTCTTCCTGCGGGCCGAGCAGGCGGCCCACCGGGCCCTGGAAAGGGGGCTCACGGTGGGCGGGACACACGTGGCGGTGGAGACGCTGGAGGCCACCGCAGAACGTGTTGTTCTATCAAACGTCCCGCCCTCCCTCCCCACCGAGCTCCTCCTGCCCCATCTCTCCCGTGTTGGTGCCCATCCCCCTGACGCCTGGCCCGGGGCACACAATGAAGAGAAGCAAGGCCGGGGGGGCCTCCGAGGCCCCCGAGCCACTCGAGCTGCTGTCGCCCCCCGAGCAGGAGGACCCGGGGTCGAGCGGAGTCGAAGCCCCTGGGGGCCCGTCCCGCCCGGTGCAAGTTTCCTCCCCGGACGCCTCCTCTTCACCATCGCCGGGGGCCGGCAGTAGCAGCGACCGCTCATCATGCCGCTGTGGGCCGTGGACGGGGGAGGACGGGGAAGGCTCCCCGCCCTCTACACCCGAGCGGGAGATGCCGGAGAGCCCTGTTTTCAACCCGGACATGTTTCCGGGCGGCCTCTCCGAGGTCCCGGAGTCACCGGCGTGGGTGGGGGCGCTGTCCACGGGCCCTGAGCCGCGGGAGGAGCCTGCGAGGGACCTGCCTGAGGACGATCCTGGGGGGTGGGGTCGACTCGGGCCAAGGGTTAGCCGGTGGGCCCGTGCCGCCCGCCATACTCCATGTGGCGGGGGACTCGAGCTCGGGAGGTGACCGTTCGGAGGAGGAAGGCTGCGCGGTGGCGGGTGAGGAGGAGGATTTAGACGCGCTCTGCAGCGAGGCAGAGGGCACCCTCACACCCGGCACCGAGTCTCCCCTCGTCCCCCCTGGGGATCTCCCAACATTTCATGGTAAACATCACGGTCACCCAGACTGTGTGCGGCTGGCCCTGGGCAGCTGGGGAAATCTGGGGCTGCTCCTTGGCCCCGCCCGGGCCTATGTCAGAGAGGCCCGGGAGTTCCATCAAGACCAGGAGGAGCAGTGCCAAGCTGCTCAGTTCCTTGTGGGACTCCTGAGGGAGTGGAGGGGGCGGTACCCCCACTCTGAGCACTGAAGGTGATGGATATCTGTTGCTGCTGACATGGAGGTAACCATGGCCAGCCTCAACATCAACGGCAGCAGCCACGCGCACCACCGGTTCCAGTTCTTCTCTATCCTCCGGGACGGAAAGTACGGGGTGTGCTTCCTGCAGGAAACCCAGGCCATCCGGGTGACGAAGCTCAGTGGACCCTGGAGGGGCAAGGAGGAGTCTTCATGAGTCACCTGGCCCCACGTTCAGGCGGGGTGGCTGTCTTGTTGGCTCCACATTTTCAGCCGGAGATCTTGGGGGGTCAAGGAGCCGGTGCCAGGCCGTCTGCTGCACCTAAAGGCCCGTTTCGGGGCAGCGGTGATTCACTTTGTAAATGTATCCGCTCCCGTGGCCGGACCGCAGCAGGCGACTTTCTTCCAAAAGGTGTCCACTCTTCTCGGCACCATCCTGGTGGGAGAGTTGTTATTGAAAATATGGAAAGGTGTGTCATTTGAAACATGGAAGTCTGGCAATATCTGGTCTGAGAGAAACAAGAGACGATACAGGGAAAGATCCCCCGAAGGGTGAACAGCAGCTGCCAGGAGAGGATTGTAAACTGCAGATAGCGTTGGTCAAGCAGGCTCAGCAAACAAGACAAACAGGATTTAGAATGAAGCCAAAAACAATGGCCCACACCTTCATTAAAAGTAACTGTCTTAGATAGCAGCTGGAAAAAAGGATGAGGTTCAGTTGAATTTGGTGATAATTCTAGGTGTGAAAATTTGCTAAACAAGGTAAATTAAAGAAAGCTGGAGACTATCAGTCTACGAGAAACATAATTCAAAGCCAAAATCAAAGTCGAAATTATGAGCTGAGGACACAATTGGAAAATAAAACTACAGAAATGACAGGAATTAAAAGTGACACCTCTTGAAACCAAAGCATTTTGATCATCACAAAGGAAACACTGTAATCAGATCTCTGAGATGCAGTTATGTCAAAATGAATACTTAGTTGGATTAGAAGGTTTAGTCAAACCTACTTTGTACAATCAAAGTGAAATAAGTTACTTTACAATAAAATCATAAAAACTAGATAACTGTTAGAAAAATATGTAAACCCAGAGACCAGGGCAGGAACTACCAGAACCAGAACCAGAACTCAGAGGGAGGGAGAGAGAGAAGCAGAGAAGAAACAAGCAGCTCAGAGTCAGATTACAGTCAACTCGGCCATGGGAAAGACAAGGCATAGTGGCCGAGCTAAAACAGCTAATACATCTCAGGAAGACTAGAATTCAAAGAGTCAGCTCTATGTCAGCTCAGAGACAGCCAGCAGAGCCAGCTCTCACAGCTCGGTACATGGGAAAGACAGGACACAGCAACCGAGCTCATCAGAGATTACATCTAAAGAAGACCAGACTTTATATAGAAGATTGATTGTCAAGGTGGGCCTGAAGGTCCCTTCAACGAACCAGAAGGATCCAGAAGAAAGGTCTTTTTCCTTTCTGTAAAGAAAGTATTTGCAGCTGTTAAAAGAAAAAATATAATAATAAAATGACTTAATTTAACCTGAAATAGTGGTTATTCCAAAGTCGACTTTACTTACTTAGCAATGCGGGACCCAGGATCGATGGTACTAGGTGGTAAGTAGATGACATCTTCGGTGAAGGCATGGGTTATACCGGGGGATAACTAGAAAACATAGTTTGACCTGAATAGCACCCACTGAAGCCTGCATCGGAGTCGGGGAGTGAGAATCCTGATCACCATTTAGAATCTCGGCCCTTTTTGGTATAGGGGGACTTCTAAGAATAGTGATGAGTTTTCAAAAACATGGCGCCCAACGTTTTAATTAAAACCCTGTCAATTACACCGAATGTGTTGCTTTATTTCCCACATGGCAGCCGTCATGTTAACACCGTGTGAATTGCGCCCAGCCGGTTGTTTTGCTTTCTCCATGGCATCCAGCGTGGAGACCTAGAATATTAGAAGTGTCTAGGTAAAACGAGGCTAGAATAGTAGAAGTTTCTAAATCAGCAGAGGGGGCTTGAATATTAGAAGTTTCTAGTTCCCAACAAACGGTTGGAATATGAGAAGTTTCTAACCGGCACAAAGGCTGGAATATTAGAAGTTTCTGGTCTATTGTGAGTCAGACTTTACCTGCCGAGTTTAGTCTGGAAAGTCATGTGATTAATTTCTGCAAAGATATTCTGTGGATCGAGGGGACATAAAACCCATGTTGGGTGTGAAATCAGCAAATTAGAAGATGCTGACCCTGAGAAAAAGTCTGCAAGACATCTTGGTGACAGCACTAAAAATATTGCATCCATTACTGGTAAAAGGAGGTCAAAAAATAAATCATCCTTAGAGTAAGGCAGATTGTGAGGTTAAATCCTAAAGAAATAGAGGACGCCTCGAATCTTTAGAGACCAATAACCAATCGGCCCTTAACTGAAACAGGAAGATAGTGCCTTAGTTAGCCTTGGGTAGGGCCCAGAAAGGGCACCTATCCTTAATTTCAGATTGCAACTGAAAGGGACAACCAGGAACAGAACTTAGAATTCCGAAAAATGGCAATTAGAATAATCCTCTTGCTGTGAAACACGGTTGAAGCAATGAACCAGAGTGGAAGAAATTAATAGAGGCAAAAAACTCCTGCATAAGTGAAACTTTATCAGCATGGAGGGGTCTCAATTTTTGTTAAAAGTAACTAAAACCCCACTGAATAGAGGTCCAAGATCTCAGTGTATAAACGTGAGTGCGTGTTCAATAAGGGGTTGTGAAACCCTACAAAGTAGACGTCCAAGATCTGAGTGGATGAATGAGTGTGTGTATGTCTAATAAGGAATTGTGAATTTCCTTTGGTGTTTGTATTTTTAAAAAAAATGTTGTATTTTGCAAAACCGAGTTTCACATCAATTAAAAGTTATAAATGGCAGGTAGAAATGTGATCAGTATTATGAGGTGATAAATCAGTATGTTCAGAGTTAAATTGGTCTCAGAATAAACAGATAAAGAGTTTGTACTGGTAGGCAGTCAGCTGCTAGCAGGCTTTGAAACTGAGCGTTGAAATTGACACTGCATAGCTCCGCAGGGTCCTAGAGCCCGATGTGCTCAAAATGTCACCAGCAAAAATAATCATGTTTAGAATGTTAAATACATTGAAGAAGGAGCTTTAGAGAATAAAGATTTTGGATCAAAAGTTAGATTAAGAGAATTACTTGCAGTATAAGGAAAAGGGAATCTGATGGCAGGAAAAGATTTGATAAAAAGAGATGCAGGTAAAATTAAGATATTCAAACAATTGATAACAGAGGAAGTTTGGGTGAAACTACCAAGTAAAACTGCAGGGAAAATAATCAGTGAAGCTGTAAAATGTGAAGACAAGATTGTTCAGAATCTGGGTAAACATACAGTTGACTTAGCGAAGCATGGTGTCTGGAGCAAAAGAAATTATATCACAATTAAAACACATGACCCAATTGGTGGGAAGACAGTGAATTAAAACCCGTTAGCACCATTGGTTGGACAGATCATCAAGTTAAAATTTCATGTTTGGAACTTACCTTCATAGAAATCCGGCCGTAATCAAAATAAAGTAAGTGAAGTAAATGCAGTAGCAATATCAGGAATGTATCAGGGTAAGGTTTCGACAGATTGGATCAGAGTGAGCAAAAGGGGAGGAGTTTGAGATTCTTCGAATCTCACTCAGGGGTGCAATGACAGAAGGAGGAGGCTTAACAGCCCTTCATTGTGTGATGTACATCAATGATAAGGAAGAAAATACGAGTTAAAAAAAAAAAGAAAAGAGACAAAAGAAATGGTAACAAAAGAAATCCGGAAGTCCTGGAGAGGGCACTTCGGGAGTGTTCAAACGAAGATAGAAAGTACAAAGTAAAGAATCGGGCCCTCTCCACCCTTGACCTGCTCATTTGATTTTTCAGATGGAAAAAGTAAATAACAGACAAACCAGTTCACAAGAAGGAAGAGAACTGCACTCCAGAAAGGAATGTTTTAGACAGGATGGGGGGGGGGGGGGAACGAATGATACAATCGCCTACATATTTGAGGGAATTAAATGACTGAGCCCGTAGGAAAACTTTACGGGTTGGAAACAAATCAAAATCTCATATTATTACTGAACAGTGAACCCTCCGGTCAGATATCTCTAACTGGACATCAGCTGATGGATGATCTGCGGTCTCCATGGGGTATGTACTATGTGGTGGAGTTATTAAGGGTCTCGGCAGACAGCAGCGACTGACGAGGAACCCCAATATGATAAACGACAATAGTTTAAGAATTTTTGGAGCTTGATGCCAAGGGGGGAAAATTATTACCAATGCAGCAAACAATATTGCATTGTCGAGCTGTAAACATTATTAAGGAAGAAATGTCATGTCAATTGTTAGGCACTGTTATGTATGTATGATAATGGGGGTATGTGTGCCGTTAGAGAACTTGATCAGCATTTCGAAACTGTGTGAATGTTTTAATAGAGGGGGAATAGTGGTAGTTTAGTGTGCTTTCTTGATTTAACTGCATAGAACATCACAAATAATATTGATGTTGTTAACACGCCATATTTAGTATGTAGTGACTATTGGTTCCAAAGCCACGAAGGGATGTGTCGATATTGTACTTTATTTTTCGTATTGAAATTGTGATAACAGTTGCAATTATGTAAAGTTGTAACACATGGTCTATTTGTGTGGTTAGGTGATGGGTAATGTGTTAAGATAAGACTTAATTTTTTTTTTTACTGTGTATTTAACAATAGGGAGAATTTATTTGGAAAAAGTGACAGTTCGATGTGGTTTTGCGAATACTGTCGGCATATTGTATTGCAAATTTTGTAAGGGAAATGCTAACAGACGAAAGGGGTTTGAAGGAAGTTTGTCGGAAAGATATTCTCTCCTGTACACCAGGGGCTGGCAGACATACATGGTTCAGAACAATATTAGACATTAATGTGGGGAAGTCAGGGTTAGAAGCAGGATCAATTGAACCTTTTAAATTAATGACGCGAGTGAACCAGTGGGTGTACATGATGTCATAATTTACCATTCCAATGAGAAACGGTAAGCAATTTGGATGACAGAAAAATGGACACGAAACAGCCAGTGATGGACAAATGTCCTTTTTGGTGACTGATGGACTGAGTTGTGTGCTGTTTCTAAGGGGCATGAGGAAGCTTCTACGGTGCTGCTACCCGAAGGGAGTAAACTGCTTTGGAGGTAGTGGAACACGGATATAGCTATTGTGTTACCTTCCTGAGCGGCTACGGCTATGGTTCACCGTAATTGGACTTGAGGAAAGAACGAAAAAAGATACTGGTCTGTGATATGGATACATTTACAAATTGATTTTGATGCACAATTTACAATCACAAAACATGTACAAACAAATGAGAAAGATCGGGGATAAATGTTCGTCAGTACAATTAGATGGGGGGGGGGGGGGATAATTGACCAAATGATATAGTTATGTGTCAAATGTCAAAACGGGGTGTGATTGAAAATATGGAAAGATGTGTCATTTGAAACATGGAAGTCTGGCAATATCTGGTCTGGGAGAGACATGAGAGGATACAGGGAAAGATCCCACAAAGGGTTAACAGCAGCTGCCAGGAGAGGATTGCAAAATGCAGCTAGACTTGGCCAAGCAGGCTTAGCAAACAAGACAAACAGGATTTTGAATGAAGCCAAAAACAATGGCTCACACCTTCATTGAAAGTAACTATCTTAGATAGCAGCTGGAAAAAAGGATGAGGTTCAGTTGAATTTGGTGATAATTCTAGGTGTGAAAATTTGCTAAACCAGGTAAATTAAAGAAAACTGGAGACTATCAGTCTACGAGAAACATAATTCAAAGCCAAAATCAAAGTCAAAATTATGAGCTGAGGACACAATTGGAAAATAAAACTACAGAAATGACAGGAATTAAAAGTAACACCTCTTGAAACCAAAGCTTTTTGATCATCACTCAGGAAACACTGTAATCAGATCTATGAGATGCAGTTATGTCAAAATGAATACTTAGTTGGATTAGAATGTTTAGATCAAAGATACTTTTTACAATCAAAGTGAAATAAGTTACTTTACGATATAGTCATAAAAACTAGATAACTGTTAGAAAAATATGTAAACCCAGAGACCAGGGCAGGAACTACCAGAACCAGAACCAGAACTCAGAGGGAGGGAGAGAGAAGCAGAGAAGAAACAAGCAGCTCAGAGTCAGATTACAGTCAGCTCGGCCATGGAAAAGACAAGGCATAGCAGCCGAGCTAAAACAGCTGATACATGTCAGGAAGACTAGAATTCAAAGAGTCAGCTCTATGTCAGCTTAGCGACAGTCTGCAGAGCCAACTCTCACAGCTCGGTACATGGGAAAGACAGGACACAGCAAACAAGCTCATCAGCGATTACATCTAAAGAAGACCAGACTTTAAAAAGAAGAATGATTGTCAAGGTGGGCCTGAAGGTCCCTTCAACCAACCAGAAGGACCCAGAAGCAAGATCTTTTTCCTTTCTGTAAAGAAAGTATTTGCAGCTTTTAAAAGAAAAAATATAATAATAAAATAAATTAATTTAACCTGAAATGGTGGTTATTCCAAAGTCTACTTTACTTACTTAGCAATGCGGGACCCAGGATCGATGCTACTAAGTGGGAAGTAGATGAAATCTTTGGTGAAGGTATGGGTTATACCGGGGGATAACTAGAAAACATAGTTTCACCTGAATAGCACCCACTGAAGCCTGCATCGGAGTCGGGGAGTGAGAATCCTGATCACCATTTAGAATCTCGGCCCTTTTTGGTATTGGGGGAATTCTAAGAATAGTGGTGAGTTTTCAAAAACAGAGTGCATCGTCCTAGGAGGGGATTTTAATTGCACCCTCAAGGACAAGGACCGTGGTGAAGTCCAGCACAGCCCGGCGGCGGTGGTGAAGTTGAGGGACCTGGTTAGGTCCTTTGACTTGGTGGATGTCTGGTGGACTCTCCATCCTGAATTGCGGGGGTGCACCTCTGTGCGGCCCCCGTTCAGAGCGTCCAGCATCGACCGTCTTTACATTTTCAAGACGTACTTGCGCAGCGTTCCGACGGCCTCCATGGAGCAGGTGCCGTGCTCGGATCACCACCTGGTGTGGGCGGGTCTCGCCCCGTCCCGCGCTCAGACACGGTCCGCGTACTGGCACTTTAACAACCTGCTGCTGGAGGGCGAGCGGTTCCTGGACTCGTTCTGCCGTTTCTGGGCCGGCTGGAGAAGGAAGCGGGGTGCCTTCCCCTCCTTGAGGCTATGGTGGGATGTGGGCAAGGCCCAGATCCGTGCCGTCTGTCAGGGGTACACGAAGTGGTCTTCAGCGGGGTGGAACTCCACGATCGCCAAATTGGCTGAGGAACTCCTCGATCTGGAGTCACGTCTCGCTCAGCCCGATGAGGCCCGGCCCTGGGGCTGGTGTACAGGGAGAAGAGGGGCGCACTGCGGGACCTGCAGCTCGCCGGGTCCAGCGGCGCGTACGTGAGGTTGCGGATCCGTCTCCTAACGGACATGGACCGCGGCTCCCGCTTCATCTACTCGCTGGAAAGAGGACGCGGGGCCCGTCGGCAGGTTTCTACGCTGCTGGTCGACGACCGGCCCCTCGTCTCGGATCCGGAGGGGGTCAGGACCCTGATCAGGGATTTTTACTCCGACCTCTTCTCTCCGGGTCCGTCCAGCGAGGACGCTTGCAGAGTTCTGGGGGAGGACCTGCCGCAGGTGGGCCCGGAGGGCGCCGGGAAGCTCGATAATGCCATCAACCTCCAAGAGCTGACCGGCGCCCTGGACAGCCTCTCACGGGGCAAATCCCCAGGGCTGGACGGGCTGACCGTGGAGTTCTTCAGGGCGTGCTGGGACGTCCTGGGGAGCGACTACACGGGGGTCCTGGAGGAATGTACCGCGACCGGGGAGATGCCCCTTTCGTGGCGCAGGGCCGTCATTGCCCTGCTGCCCAAGAAGGGGAATCTCCGCCGACTTAAGACCTGGCGACCGGTCTCCCTCCTCAGCACGTACTATAAAATCTTTGCCAAGGTGCTGTGTTTACGCCTTGGCCCCGAGCTGGACCACATGGTCCACCCTGACCAGTCCTACACAGTCCCGGACCGCACAATCTACAACAATATCCACCTGGCCCGGGACATTATTCACTTTACCCAGCGGACTGGTATGTCGAGCGCCTCCCTGTCTCTTGACCAGGAGAAGGCGTTCAACAGGGTGGGGCCCGGGGATTTGCTCGGGACTCTGCGAGCTGTCGGGTTCGGGTGGTATTTTGTCGCCCGGATCCGGTTACTGTCCGCCGCCTCGGAGAGTCTGATTAAGGTTAACGGGTCCCTGACGGCGCCCCTTCGCTTTGGGAGAGGAGTGCGTCAGGGCTGCCCCCTGTCCGGCCAACATTATTCCCTCTGCGTGGGGCCTTTCCTGTGCCTCCTGCGGAGGGGGTTCACGGGGCTGGTTCTGCGCGAGCCGGACGGGGGGGTGGTCCTCTCGGCGGACGCTGATGCCGTGTTCCTCATGGTCACTGACCCCGGGGACCCCCGGAGGATGCGAGAGAGCCAAGCTGTCTACTCCGCCGCGTCCTCCGCACGGATCAACTGGGCTAAATGTTCCCGACTCCTGGTCGGTCCGTGGCAGGTGGACCCCCTCCCGGAGGAGCTCGGGCCCTTCAGCTGGAGTCGGACCAACAGCCTCGACCTGGGAGTCCATCTTTGCCCGGCAGAGGGAGCCTGGCCGGCGAACGGGCAGGAGCTGGAGACCAAGGTCACCGCTGGCCTGGGACGCTGGACAGGACGGCTCCGAGTGCTGTCCCACAGGGGCCGAGTTCTCGTCATAAACCAGCTGATCGCCTCCATGCTGTGGTCCCGGCTGGTCACTGACTCCCCCCCTGGCTTTGTCCCACCATCCAGAGAGCCCGGCTTCGGTTCCTCCGGGACAATCGACTGCACGGGGTCGCTGCGGAGGTCTGGAGTCTCCCGATGGCGGAGGGCGGTCAGGCGCTGGTGTGCCTCCGCACCCAGACTGCCACTTTCCACCCTCAGACTCTGCAGCGTTACCTGTACGCTGAGCCTCCTCCACGGTGGGGCCCTGGCGACGGATTTCTCCCCCCAGGGGCTCGGCCTGAACTACGACGTGCGGCTCCTGTCTGTGGACCAGCAGGGTCTTCGGAACTCTCTGTTGGCGCTGCCCATCTTGTACCAGGATCTCCTCAAAGTCTGGAACACGGTCTCCAGGCGCCGCAGCTCTCCCCCGTCAGGAGTGGCGGCTGTCGTAAGGGAGCCGCTGCTCAGGAATCCGCACCTCCGCCAATCTCCATTCGGGTGGCTGGCGGAGCGGAGGGCGGTGGGTGCCGTGGGCAGGGCTGGGTGGCGGAGGGCTGTGGGTGCCGTGGGAAGGGCTGGGTGGCGGAGGGCCGGGCTGTGGGTGCCGGGGGAAGGGCTGGGTGGGGGAGGGCTGTGGGTGCCGTGGGCAGGGCTGGGTGGTGGAGGGCTGTGGGTGCCGTGGGCAGGGCTGGGTGGCGGAGGGCTGTGGGTGCCGTGGGAAGGGCTGGGTGGGGAGGGCTGTGGGTGCCGGGGGAAGGGCTGGGTGGCGGAGGGCTGTGGGTGCCGTGGGCAGGGCTGGGTGGCGGAGGGCTGTGGGTGCCGTGGGAAGGGTTGGGTGGCAGAGGGCCGGGCTGTGGGTGCCGTGGGAAGGGCTGGGTGGGGAGGGCTGTGGGTGCCGTGGGAAGGGTTGGGTGGCGGAGGGCCGGGCTGGCAGGGCGCGGGGCGGTGTCTGTCCGGCGCCCGGCCAGTGCCATCCAAGGCCTCAAGACGGCCGTGCCCGGCCCCGCGGGCACACTGGAGCGAGAGGCGGCCTGGTTGTGAGGTTGGCATCCCGGCTGAGCGAACCCCTGCTCGGACGGAGTTCCACATCGGTCCCAGGCCCCGGTGCACCCGCCGGGCGCCGGCGCCCCACAGCCGCCTGGTGGAAATCCCCTCCGGGCCTCTCGGCACCGCGCGGAGGGGTTTCCTGTCCGGCCTGCTGCTGCACATCTTCCACCTCCTTTACCTCGCCCGCCCTCCCCACACGCGTCCGGCAGCGGAGCTCCCTGCTGGGGGGGCCCTCTACCGAGGTGTCCTCCCCATAGAACTGGGGGAGCTGGGGGGGAGGGTGCTGCCCGCGGCAGTGCCGCCCGATCACAGAGTCTATCACTTCTCGGCCTCCCCACAGACCTGCCTCTCCCGCGGCCTGGGGGACACCGTGGAGCGTGTCCATGTTGTATGTCCTCGGCTGCTCTCCCGCTTTGATTTCTCGACCACGTTGTTGTTGAGGTTTTCTTTGCACTTCAGCCCCGCGCTCCTGATCTACGGACACCCGGTGCGGCGGGGGGCGGGGAAGGCGGAGGGTGTCCCCGTGAACCTGCTCCTGGGCCGGGCCGAACTTCCCATTTCTAGGTCCAGGCAGCGGGCGACTGAGGGGGCCGTCCGGCCCGGCTGTCTGCCCCTCTCCCGCGGCCTGGGTGGCGGCCGGGGGTCCCTGGAGCGGGGGCAGGCGCTGCCCACGGGCACACTCGAAGTTTTCCGGGCTGGCTGGGCCCCGCAGCGGGTGGGCTGCCGGACTGACCCCGATGTGGTAGTATGCATTAGGGGTCATGTGGGACTGTGAAGCCGTGATGCCATTGGCTGACAGATCCCGGGTCCTGGTTGGCTGTTGATCTCTAGCTCCGCCCTGAAGGCGGAGTATAAGAACCAGGAGTTCTCCCCGCAGCTCCAGTCTGTTGCTGAACTGCGGGGGAACAGTCACGCTTAATAAAGCCTCATCGACTTCATCGCTATTCGTCTCTCGTGAGTCTTTGTGCGCTACAATTTATTAAGCGTGCTTAAAGGACTATGGAGCTCAGGATCGTCCCGGAATGCCTGAGGATCAGCCCCCACGCAGCGAACTCGGCAGCAGTATTTAAACACTGGCAGACTTGTTTCGAGGCCTACCTCCGAACGGCCCCCGGCCGGATCACAGAAGACCAGAAACTGCAGGTCCTGCACTCGAGGGTAAGCACGGAGATTTTCCCTCTGATCGAAGACGCAGAGGATTTCCAGACGGCGTTCGCAGCACTAAAGAGCATCTACGTTCGCCCCGTGAACCAGGTCTACGCACGCTACCAACTCGCAACGAGATGGCAAAGTCCCAGAGAATCGCTAGACGAATTCTACGCCGCGCTGCTAATTTTGGGACGGACCTGCAGCTGCCCGCCAGTAAACACGGCTGAACACACGGACATGTTAATTCGCGATGCGTTTGTGGCAGGTATGAACTCTCCCCAAATCCGCCAAAGACTTTTAGAAAGAGAGTCGCGAGGACTCTCAGAGGCACGGGCCATTGCAGCCTCACTAGATGTGGCCGCGCACAATGCCCGCGCCTACGGCCCCGACCGTGCGGCAGCCCCTTGGGCTCCGTGGACCCCCGTCGCGACAAACCCTCCCCCCTCACAGGTTTGCGCGGTTAAAGCGGCAGATCATCCCGGGGGGGCCCGCTGCTATTTCTGCGGCCAGGCGAAACACCCCCGGCAGCGCTGCCCGGCCCGCGCAGCGATTTGCAAGAGCTGCGGCAAAAAGGGCCATTTCGCGGCTGTGTGCCGTTCCCGGGGGGTCACCGCTGTCCCCGGAGAAGAAAGAGTCCAGCGCATCCCAAACGCTCCCCAACGCCCCCCCCCCCAGTGCCCCATGTGCGACCCGCAGGTGCCGCCATTTTGGGTCCCGGCCACCACGAGGGGAGGATGGGCGCCGCCATCTTGTGACCCCCCCAGTCATGTGCGATGCATGGGGGCGGCCATTTTGTCCACTCCCGCTGCCATCTTGGGACCCCCCAGCCATGTGCGATGCATGGGGGCGGCCATTTTGTCCACTCCCGCTGCCATCTTGTGACCCCCCCCCCCAGCCATGTGCGATGCATGGGGGCGGCCATTTTGTCCACTCCCGCTGCCATCTTGTGACCCCCCCAGCCATGTGCGATGCATGGGGGCGGCCATTTTGTCCACTCCCGCTGCCATCTTGTGACCCCCCCAGTCATGTGCGATGCATGGGGGCGGCCATTTTGTCCACCCCCGCTGCCATCTTGGGACCCCCCAGCCATGTGCGATGCATGGGGGCGGCCATTTTGTTCACCCCGCCGCCATCTTGGACGACAACAATGGACCCCAGCATCGACGGCTCCACGGGGTTCGAAGAAGACGCTGAGACACTGCGACCACGTCTGGCCTCGGTGACGCTGGACCAAGCACGGCCCCGGACGCTCCAGACGATGACAACAACGGTGCTGATCAACGGACACGAGACACCATGCCTGATCGACTCCGGGAGCACAGAAAGCTTCATCCACCCCGACACGGTAAGACGCTGTTTTTTGACCATCCGTCCCAGTACGCAAAAGGTTTCCCTAGCTGCAGGATCCCACTCCGTACAGATCAAAGGGTTCTGCATAGTGACCCTAACGGTGCAAGGGAGGGAGTTTAAAAACTACAGGCTCTACGTCCTTCCCCAACTCTGTGCGCCCACATTACTGGGATTAGATTTCCAGTGCAGCCAGCAGAGCCTAACGTTTCAATTCGGCGGCCCAATACCCCCACTCACTATCTGCAGCCTCGCGACCCTCAAAGTTGAACCCCCATCCTTGTTTGCAAACCTCACCCCGGATTGCAAACCCGTCGCCACTAGGAGCAGACGGTACAGCGCCCAGGACCGGACATTTATTCGGTCCGAAGTCCAGCGGTTGCTGAAGGAAGGCATAATCCAGGCCAGCAATAGTCCCTGGAGAGCGCAGGTGGTAGTAGTAAAGACAGGGGAGAAGCAAAGGATGGTCATAGACTATAGCCAGACCATCAACAGGTACACACAGCTAGGCGCGTACCCTCTCCCCCGCATATCCGACATGGTCAATCGGATTGCCCAATACAAGGTCTTCTCCACCGTGGACCTCAAGTCCGCCTACCACCAGCTCCCCATCCGCCCAAGTGACCGCAAGTACACAGCCTTCGAGGCAGACGGGCGACTATACCACTTCCTAAGGGCCCCATTTGGCGTCACAAACGGGGTCTCGGTCTTCCAACGGGAGATGGACCGAATGGTTGATCAACACGGGTTGCGGGCCACGTTCCCGTACCTCGACAACGTAACCATCTGCTGTCACGATCAGCAGGACCACGACGCCAACCTCCAAAGATTCCTCCAGACCGCTAAAGCCTTGAACCTCACATACAACGAGGAAAAGTACGTTTTTAGCACAAACCGGCTAGCCATCCTGGGCTACGTAGTGCGCAATGGGATAATAGGCCCCGACCCCGAACGTATGCGCCCCCTCATGGAATTTCCCCTCTCCCACTGCTCCAAAGCCCTGAAACGCTGCCTGGGGTTCTTTTCATATTACGCCCAGTGGGTCCCCCAGTACGCAGACAAGGCCCGCCCCCTAATACAGACCACTACCTTCCCCCTGTCGACAGAGGCTCGCCAGGCCTTCAGCCGCATCAAAGCGGATATCACAAAGGCCACGATGCACGCCATCGACGAGTCCCTCCCCTTCCAGGTCGAGAGCGACGCCTCCGACGTAGCTCTAGCGGCCACCCTTAACCAAGCGGGCAGACCAGTGGCCTTTTTCTCCCGGACCCTCCACGCCTCAGAAATCCGCCACTCCTCAGTGGAAAAGGAGGCCCAGGCCATAGTGGAAGCTGTGCGACATTGGAGGCATTACCTGGCCGGCAGGAGATTCACTCTCCTCACTGACCAACGGTCGGTAGCCTTCATGTTCGATAATGCACAGCGGGGCAAAATTAAAAATGACAAGATCTTAAGGTGGAGGATCGAGCTCTCCACCTTCAACTACGAGATCTTGTACCGGCCCGGAAAGCTGAATGAGCCGTCCGATGCCCTATCCCGCGGCACATGTGCCAACGCACATATAGACCGTCTCCAAACCCTCCACGAGGACCTCTGCCACCCGGGGGTCACTCGGTTCTACCATTTTATAAAGTCCCCAACCTCCCCTACTCTGTGGAGGAGGTCCGTACAGTCACCAGGAACTGCCACATCTGCGCAGAGTGCAAACCGCACTTTTTCAGGCCGGATAGAGCGCACCTGATCAAGGCTTCCCGTCCCTTTGAACGCCTCAGTCTGGATTTCAAAGGGCCCCTCCCCTCCACCGACCGCAACGCATACTTCCTGAACGTGGTGGACGGGTACTCCCATTTCCCCTTCGCCATCCCCTGCCCCGACATGACAGCGGCCACAGTTATTAAAGCCCTTAGCACCATATTCACACTGTTCGGTTGCCCCGCATATATCCATAGCGACAGGGGGTCCTCCTTCATGAGTGACGAGCTGCGCCAGTTCCTGCTCAGCAAGGGTATAGCCTCGAGCAGGACGACCAGCTACAACCCCCAGGGGAACGGGCAAGTAGAGAGGGAGAACGGCACGGTCTGGAAGGCCGTCCTACTGGCCCTGCAGTCCAGGGATCTCCCAGTTTCACGGTGGCAGGAGGTCCTCCCGGACGCTCTCCACTCCATCCGGTCGCTGCTGTGTACCACCACTAACCAAACGCCTCATGAGCGCCTCCTTGTCTTCCCTAGGAGATCCTCCTCTGGAACGTCGCTGCCGACCTGGCTGGCGGCCCCAGGACCCATCTTGCTCCGGAAACATGTGCGGGCGCACAAGTCGGACCCGTTGGTCGAGAGGGTTCACCTCCTCCACGCGAACCCGCAGTACGCCTACGTGGCGTACCCCGACGGCCGACAGGACACGGTCTCCCTGCGGGATCAAGCGCCCGCCGGCAACACGCACACCCCCTTGACACCAATCACCCCCTCCCTGCCACCGGCGCACCCCGCGACCGCCCCCTTCCCGGGAGGATCGGTCCTCCTCCCATGTCCGACCAGGAATGAAGCAGAAGCAGACACCGTAAAGCTCCCGGAGACGACAACGCCGGAACAAGCACCTGCACCACCACCGGGGCTGAGGCGATCGACAAGGAAGACCAGACCGCCCGCTCGACTCGTGGCATCGGCGTGACACCAAGAATGTTGTGGACTTTAACGAGAATGTTCTTTTTCTTCTTACGAATATTGTAAACAGTTCACAAACCCTGTACATAGCCCAGTGTAGGGCAAAGTGTAGGGCACTGTAATGACATGCAAAAAGTTTTTTTTCCTCCCAGGACCAGCCTTGTAAACCCCTACCACCATGCGAAGCACCACCCCACCGGGTTCATTTTTAACAAGGGGTGAATGTGGTAGTATGCATTAGGGGTCATGTGGGACTGTGAAGCCGTGATGCCATTGGCTGACAGATCCCGGGTCCTGGTTGGCTGTTGATCTCTAGCTCCGCCCTGAAGGCGGATTATAAGAACCAGGAGTTCTCCCCGCAGCTCCAGTCTGTTGCTGAAATGCGGGGAACAAGTCACGCTTAATAAAGCCTCATCGACTTCATCTCTGTTCGTCTCTCGTGAGTCATTGTGCGCTACACCCGATTCTCACACTTTCATTTGGCGGCGTTTTGTTGAGTTTTTGTCTCTCCTTTTTGTTCTTTTTGGGTTGTGCTGCGCCCGGCGTTTTGGAGCCCACCCCCTTTTCTTTCTCCATCAGTCACTTTGTGTTCCTTTACTCAGTCGCTCCAATAGGCATCATGCAGCACACTCGTCCCCTGCTGCATGGACAGAAATGTGGCCGGGCTTCACCAAAACAAAAACAAAATGATGTGTTTGCATTCTTTGGCCCTAATTTTATAAATATAGCAGTAACACCTTATAAAAGGTGCTGGGAGTTTGTGTCACTGAGAGGGAGAATCTTGGCCTCTTGCTGTGTTTCTAGTTTAACCATTTTCCTGCGCATGAGTTCATTTTCTCCCTCTTTCCCCCAGGAATTTGAATTTTGAATAAGAACATAAGAACTAGGAGCAGGAGTCGGCCACCTGGCCCCTCGAGCCTGCTCCACCATTTAATGAGATCATGGCTGATCTTTGTGGACTCAGCTCCACTCTCCGGCCCGTACACCATAACCCTTAATCCCTTTATTCTTTAGAAAGGCATCTAACTTTATCTTAAAAACGTTTAAAGAAGGAGCCTCAACTGCTTCACTGGGCAAGGAATTCCAGAGATTCACAACCCTTTGGGTGAAGAAGTTCCCCCTACACTCCGTCCTAAATCTACCTCCCCTTATTTTGAGGCTATGCCCCCTAGTTCTGCTTTCACCCGACCAGTGGAAACAACCTGCCCCCATCTATCCTATCTATTCCCTTCATAATCTTATATGTTTCTATAAGATCCCCCCCCCCCCCGCATCCTTCTAAACTCCAACGGGTACAGTCCCAGTCTACTCAACCTCTCGTCATAATCTAATCCCCTCAACTCTGGGATTAACCTAGTAAATCTCCTCTGCACTCCCTCCAGTGCCAATATGTCCTTTCTCAGGTAAGGAGACCAAAACTGAACCCAATACTCCAGATGTGGCCTCACCAACACCCTATACAATTGCAGCATAACCTCCCTAGTCTTGAACTCCATCCCTCTAGCAATGAAAGACAAAATTCCATTTGCCTTCTTAATCACCTGTTGCACCTGCACACCAACTTTTTGCGACTCGTGCACCAGCACACCCAGGTCCCTCTGCACAGCAGCATGTTTTAACATCTTACCGTTTAAATAATAATCCATTCTGCTGTTAGTCCTCCCAAAATGGATAGTCTCACACTTGGCAACATTGAATTCCATCTGCCAGACCCTAGCCCATTCACCTAACCTATCCAAATCCTTCTGCAGACTTCCGGTATCCTCTGCACTTTTTGCTTTACCCACTCATCTTAGTGTCGTCTGCAAACTTTGACACATTGCACTTGGTCCCCAACTCCAAATCATCTATGCAAATTGTGAACAACTGCGGGCCCAACACTGATCCTTGAGGGACCCCACTAGTTACACGTTGCCAACCAGAGAAACACCCATTTATCCCCACTCTCTGCTTTCTGTTAGTTAACCAATCCTCTACCAATGCTACCACTTTACCCTCAATGCCATGCATCTTTAGTTTATGCAGCAACCTTTTGTGTGGCACCTTGTCAAAAGCTTTCTGGAAATCCAGGTATACCACATCTGCAATGTGAGCAGGAATCTTTGGACAAGGGCTATTCTCCAGAGGACAAGTGGATGGACTGAGGCCTACTCCACAGGCCGCACTCACGTGAGTTGTCTCTTTATTGCCGCCCCGGCCTTACACTTAGACACAAACACATTAACCCTTTGGTGGGTGACAAAGAGTAAATTAAAAATCTGCAATATGAAGCTGTCTAAATTTTGTTTATGAACCCAAAATAACAGGGTTCTTTTAAATCTGGGTGTCCCGAAAGAGAGGGAGGGGTTGGATTTCATTGTCTGAGCCCCGATCACTCTCCGTATAACCTGTTAGCTATTTTAAACGACACTCAACACTGCTGACTGCACCTTCTGGGATCTTTCTGTGTACCAATGGATTTTGTTTTAAAAAGGTTTTTCTCAGTTTTGAGAGGCAGTTTAACTCTTTCAGAGGATTGAAGGGAATTATTTAGACTGGGTCCAATCCACAGACACAGGATGAGGGGGGAGGAAAGGGCTTAGATCCAGGGGGGAGTGGAGCTCGTAGCAGGAGTGAGGGGGGTGGGCGGGGGGAGAGGAAAGACAGCATCCCGCCTGGTTAGGTTCACATTGCTGCTGCTGTGGGATCTTGCTGTTCACGCACAGGCCTGTGGCCTTTGCCCGCAAAGTAATTGAGATCTCAACTCTTAAATTAAAATAGCACACGGACTGCAAAGTAGGTTCGAAGGTCTCACATTTTAAGGACTTGGGAATGAGTGAGTTGCTGAACCGATTTCACAGGGGACTGAGGGGATATTCAGCCAGGATCACACTGCTGCGTGTGGGATCTTACTGTGCAATCAATACTGCTGTCAGTTTGTACAGTGCAACAATGGTGTAGAAACAGAGAGAGATAGAGAAATCCCAGATCAGAAATTCTGAACTCAATTTGCAAAGTGTTATCATTTTGGCGATCTCCCTGTGCACACGTTGCCAGCAGAATTCACAAAATTAATAATATTGGGGTCACTTTAGGGCAGCAGGGTGGCGCAGTGGGTTAGCACTGCAGCCTCACGGCGCTGAGGTCCCAGGTTCGATCCCGTCAGTGTCCGTGTGGAGTTTGCACATTCTCCCCGTGTCTGCGTGTGTTTCACCCCCAGAACCCAAAGGTGTGCTACGTTGGTGAATTGGCCACCCTAAATTGCCCCTTAATTGGAAAAAATGAATTGGGTATTTTAAATTTATTTTCAAAAAATTAAACAATAAAAAAAATAGTGGGGTCACTTTCAAAACAAATTCATTGACTGTAAAGTAATCTCGATGGCTCGGAATAACAGTCCCTTAACTTGAAGCGGGTATAATTCTGGAATGAAGCCTGTATTTTAGGCCGAGACATAAATATGAGGGAGAAATTAAATTGGCAGGGGGCCATTTGAATTCAGGTTACTGTTGTTGTGAGTGTTGGATTCCTGTGCCTGACTCTCTCTCTCTCTCTCCTTCCCAACTACTGGGGTACTGGGGTGAGGGGGAGACAGAGCGCGGAGTACGGAAAGAGTGTGGGGAGGGGTGTGAGGGAGATTAGAGAGAGGGAGAGGAGAAAGACAGAGAGAGCATGAAGGGAGAGGGAGGCTGTGAAAAAGAGAGGCTTTCTCTCCCTCTCTACCTTCTTTCCATTCTTGTCTCTCTCTCTCCCTGTCTCCCCAGCGTTCTGCCACTATCTGTCCATCTCTCCAGCATTTTAGTGTCTCTTTAAACCTTTAATCTATGAAAACCACCCCACAAACTGCAATGGGGAGTCTCATCTCTTCTTTCTGGGGATACCCTGATTTGGGAAAAGAATAGAAATAAATGGTGGGAGGGAGACTTTAAAAAGTCTCTAAACGGACCAGGCAGTGGGTTTCCCAGTTTAAAGAGGGGAGTTTCTCTCTTTCTGGGGACAGTGGATGTGTCTCCAGACTGGGAATACCCATGGTGTTCACGGGGGGGGGGAGTTTAGGGGGGGCAGGGGGAGATGGAAGAACAAATATAGCAGGCAATGGAAGGAATATGTCCCCCCCCCTCCCCGCTCACTTGCCTGTCCCTGACAGGATCACATTGCTGGTTGTGGGATCCTGCTGTGCATCAATGGCCTGCTGCATTTCCTAAACTTCAACTTAGAGACCACACACATTTGAAATTAAACTAGTTGTCTGAGTGTAAAGCAGTCGGGAGGGGGTGAGGGAGTGGGTCTGAAATGAATAGGCCGCAGCCTGGGTAAAGATTTGACCTCAATCCCAGTGGTGTTTGTGTTTTAGACAGGGCGGTGGCATTGGAAGGATTTCGGAGGGGGTTTTGTGGTGAAATATCCCTGTCTCTGTCCCTCCAGCTTTCTATCTCTCCCTCTTTCCAATCTCTCTCTCTTTCCAATCTCTCCCTCCTTCCCAATCTCTCCCTCCTTCCCAATCTCTCCCTCTTTCCAATCTCTCCCTCCTTCCCAATCTCTCCCTCCTTCCCAATCTCTCCCTCTTTCCAATCTCTCCCTCCTTCCCAATCTCTCCCTCCTTCCCAATCTCTCCCTCTTTCCAATCTCTCCCTCTTTCCAATCTCTCCCTCTTTCCAGCCATTTCTTTCTCTATTTCACCTTGTAGTAAATGTAAAAGAAAATCCCAATGTGATTTGTCGAGAGATAAGAGAGAGGGAGAGGGAAAACAGAGAGAGGGTGGAGGGAGAGCGAGAGGAAAAGAGAGGGGAGAGAGAGGTCGGAGGGAGATGGAGAGAAAAAGAGAGGTGGAGAGAGAAAGACAGAGAGAGATACAGTGAGAAGGAAAGGGTCTGTGGGTGGGGTTCTGCTGTGTGCAGTCAAGCTCGGCCCAGTTACATTGTGTTTTAGAAAGTGCGATTTTACACAAACTACAGCCCTGAGACAGTCGATTTGAAAATGTCTCCTGAGGGAAAGAAGCCCTGTGAGAAAATGAGAGGGGGTGTGGGAGAAATTCCCTGTCTCTTTTTTCCCCACCGCACCTCCCCCCTCCCCCACCACAAGCCTCTCTCTCTCTCTCCGGCTACCTCTCTCTATATTTCCTCTTCCAATAAAATGATAGAAACACCAATGTGATTTGTCGTTATTTGAATGGGGGGCTGGCGGGGGTGGGGAATGTGTGTGTGTGGGGCGGGGGGGGAGGTTGAGTGGGAGGTTGTTAAGAGACACAGGATATGGACTGGGCTCCTGTATCCATCATGTTTATTTATTGTGGGATCCTGCTGTGCACACTGCAACATGTAAACGTGAACACACCGCCTTTCCTAATGTTGCCCAGGTGCTGGGATTGAAGTTGTAAATGTGAGGCAGTGTCAGGGACTGTTTCTAATCCCAGAGTATCTCCTGTGCTCAAGATGGGCTGATTAGTGAAGTGTTGGTGATGGGGAGGGGGGTGCATGTGTGTGTGTGTCTGGGGCAGGTTGGGGGGGGGGGAGCAGGCTGGGCTGGGGGGGGGGGGGTAATTCAGTCACCGAGTTCTCCAAAGTCTCCAAACTTTCCCCCACTCCCCCCACCTCACTGCCAGTTTCAAAGAGGGACTTTCATTTCACTTCAATGAGACAATTGGCCAATTGCAGAGTGCCCGTGTTTTACTGGAACGTCAGTGTTGTGTGTGGAAAAGCCCAGGGCAGCGTTTGAATTGACTTTGACAAAATTTCTGCTTGTCAGATTCGCTGTCTCTTTCCCCGTCTTACTCCCCGAGTCAGAGAAATGGGTGAAGAGAGAGTGGCGAGGGAGGGGAGAGAGCGAGGGAAACAGGAATAGAGAACAGAATAGAGGTGGAGTTTGGTGGGAGGGTCAAAGAGGGGATGGGGAGGTGGGGGGGGGGGGGTAGGCACACAGTATATGGGGGTCTCCAGTGTGGAGTCAGTGCCCTGCTCCCAGTCTCAGGGGGGTGGGGCAGGGGAGGGTTAGGTTATGTCCCCCCCCCCCCCCCCAAAGGTGCTTTACAGTCCATGAACTAGTTTAATTTGACATTGTGTGTGGTCACTAAGCTGACAGTCCAGGGAAGGCTGCAGGCCAGTGGTGCACAGCAAGATCCCACAGACAGCAATGTGATCCTATCCGGGTGGGGAGGTGGAAGACACACTTTCCTTCCCCTGCCCGCTGACATCCTCCCTCCCTCTCCCCCGTACCCACACCCTCTCTCTGAACACGCCCCACCCCACCCGTGAACATCATCTGTATTGCCAGTCTGCAGACACTTCCCCTCTGCCCCCAGAAAGAGTTACCCTGCCCTCTGTGCACTGGCAAATCAGCTGCCCATTCCTTTAGGAGTCTTTTTCCAATCGCCCTTCCAGCAAATATTTCTATTCCCCAATCCGGTGCAGAAAGTGGGAGAAGTTAGCGGAAGCTGAGTTGAAAGTTGTTTAACACCAGACTGCATTCTGGATTCATGCTGGCAGGTTTATACATGGCGATGACGTGAGGCTTTAGTGACATTCGCAGGAATCAGTTTGAATTGAGATTTAGTGACAGGCTGACTTTCAATTTGTCCCTTTGTCTCTCTTTACCCATGTCTCTCTCTATTTCCTCAGTCTGTGTCTCGTTCTGTCTCTCTCTGACTGTCTGTCTCTCCCTGTCTCCCGCTCCCTCTGACTGTCTCTCTCTCTTTACCTCTCTCTCTCTCTGACTGTCTCTCTCTCTCTTTACCTCTCTCTCTCTCCCTCCGCTCCTGCCTTTCTGTCTCTGCCAGTCTCTCCCTCGCTTTGTCTCTCTCTCTCTCTGCCTGTCTCTCTCCCTCTCTCTTTACCTCTCTCTCTCTCTCCCTCCGTCCCTGCGTTTATATCTCTGCCAGTCTCTCCCTCAATCTGTCTCTCTCTCTCCCTCTCTCTGACTGTCTCTCTCTCTCTCTTTACCTCTCTCTCTCTCCCTCCGCTCCTGCCTTTCTGTCTCTGCCAGTCTCTCCCTCGCTTTGTCTCTCTCTCTCTCTGCCTGTCTCTCTCCCTCTCTCTTTACCTCTCTCTCTCTCTCCCTCCGGCCCTGCGTTTATGTCTCTGCCAGTCTCTCCCTCACTCTCTCTCTCTGACTGTCTCTCTCTCTCTCTCGCTTTACCTCTCTCTCTCTCTCTGACTGTCTCTCTCCCTCTCTCTTTACCTCTCTCTCTCTCTCCCTCCGTCCCTGCGTTTATATCTCTGCCAGTCTCTCCCTCCCTCTCTCTCTCTCTGACTGTCTGTCTCTCTCTCGCTTTACCTCTCTCTCTCTCTGACTGTCTCTCTCTCTCTCTCTTTACCTCTGTCTCTCTCCCTCCGTCCCTGCGTTTATGTCTCTGCCAGTCTCTCCATCACTGTCTCTCCCTCTCTCACTCTGACTGTCTGTCTCTCTCTCTCTTTACCTCTCTCTCTCTCCCTCCGTCCCTGCGTTTATATCTCTGCCAGTCTCTCCCTCCCTCTCTCTCTCTCCCTCTCTCTCTCTCTGACTGTCTGTCTCTCTCTCTCTGACTGTCTCTCTCCCTCTCTTTACCTCTCTCTCCGTCCCTGTCTTTATATCTCTGCCAGTCTCTCCCTCAATCTGTCTCTCTCTCTCCCTCTCTCTCTGACTGTCTCTCTCTCTCCCTTTACCTCTCTCTCTCTCCCTCCGCTCCTGCCTTTCTGTCTCTACCAGTCACTCTCTCTACCTCCTCCCCACCCGTCTTTTTCTCTCTCTCTCCGTAAACAGTAAACACTTGGAATAGAACATAGAACAGTACAGCAGAGAACAGGCCCTTCGGCCCCTCGATGTTGTGCCGAGCCTTGTCCGAAACCAAGATCAAGCTATCCCACCCCCTGTCATTCTGGTGAGCTCCATGTGACTATCCACTAACCGCTTGAAAGTTCCTAAAGTGTCCGACTGCATTCTCACAGCAGGCAGTCCATTCCACACCCTAACCACTCTCTGAGTAAAGAACCTACCTCGGACATCCCTCCTATATCTCCCACCCTGAATCTTCTCGTTATGCCCCCTTGTAACAGCTACATCCACCCGAGGAAATAGTCTCTGAACGCCCACTCTATCTATCCCCCTCATTTTCTTATAAACCTCTATTCAGTCGCCTCTCATCCCCCTCCGCTCCAAAGACAAAAGCCCTAGCTCCCTCAAACTTCCCTCATAAGACCCATCCTGCAAACCAGGCAGCATCCTGGTAAATCTCCTTTGCACCCTGATGCACGAGCAATGACCACTAAAGCGAGGTTGTCGTCCAACTGAAGGCTTTAATAAGCTGGACGTTTCCCCCAGCAGCTCAGGCTGGGGCGGCACGGGCTCTTATACCCCGCCTAGCAGGGCGGAGCTTTCATACATTCTAACCAATAGAAAGCATTCAGTTTCCACCAATGGTGCTTCAGCCTATCAGGTACCGTAATACCTATAATACCACATTCACCCCCTGTTAAAAAAGAGTCCGGCGGGGGTGGTGGCCTGAAACTACAAAACATGGCACCGTGGTATAATTAGTTATGGAGATACTGTGATACCTCCGTACAGTGTTTAGTAACTATTTACAAGTCTGATAGCTGTGTACATTCGATGGTTTCTATTTACAGATTACAATTAAAATGAAGCAATCAGTCGATCGGGGGCCCTGGCCGTCCTCTCTGACCGTCGGAGCTTTTTCTGACTCCGGTGGAGGCTCGGGCGTCTGAGACTCCGGGAGCGTGGCTTCCATCTCCATGGCTGCTTCGGCACTCCTCGACGGCGCTGGTGGGGAAAACGGTTGACCTGGAAGGGGGCGTCGGTGGGTGGGGGGGGGGTCCTCGGCGGGGCCGATGGAAGGGCCGATCCTCCGGGAAGGTGCTGCCGTGGAGGGGAGGGTGGGACTGGCGGCTGGAATGTACATGGGGTTCCGGCGGGCGCCAGGTCCCATAGGGAGACCGTATCTTGTCGGCCGTCGGGGTATGTCTCGTAGGCGTACTGGGGGTTAGCGTGGAGCAGATGGACCCTCTCGACCAACGGGTCCGACTTGTGTGCCCGCACGTGTTTTCAGGGCAGGATGGGACCGGGTGCTGCCAGCCAGGTCGGGAACGAGGTCCCAGAGGAGGACTTCCTGGGGAAGACAAGGGGACGTTCGTGAGGTGTCTGGTTGGTGGTGGTACAAAGCAGTGACCGGATGGAGTGGAGGGCATCCGGGAGGACTTCTTGCCAGCGGGAGACTGGGAGGTTCCTGGACTGTAGGGCCAGTAGGACGGTCTTCCAGACGGTTCCCTTCTCCCTCTCTACCTGTCCGTTACCCCGGGGGTTGTAACTGGTCGTCCTGCTCGAGGCGATGCGCTTGCTCAGCAGGAATTGACGCAGTTCGTCGCTCATAAAGGAGGACCCCCTATCACTGTGTATGTAAGCGGGGAACCCGAACAGTGTAAAGATACCCTGGAGGGCCTTGATAACGGTCTTTGCGGTCATGTCGGGGCAGGGGATGGCGAACGGGAACAGTCCTCGTCAAACACGTTCAAGAAGTACGTGTTGCGGTCGGTGGAGTGGAGAGGGCCTTTGAAGTCCATGCTGAGGCGTTCAAAGGGACGGGAAGCCTTTATTAGGTGTGCGTTCTCTGGCCGGTGGAAGTGCGGTTTGCACTCCGCGCAGATTTGGCAGTCCCTGGTGGCTGTCCTGACCTCCTCGATGGAGTAAGGCAGGTTGCAGGTCTTGACAAAATGGAAAAGGCGAGTGGCCCCCGGGTGGCAGAGGTCCTCGTGGAGGGCTCGGAGGCGGTCCACTTGTTCGGTGGCACATGTGCCGTGGGACAGGGCGTCAGGAGGTTCGTTTAGCTTCCCGGGACGATACAAGATCTCGGAGTTGTAGGTGGAGAGCTCGATCCTCCACTGCAAGATCTTGTCGTTTATTATCTTGCCCCGCTGTGCATTATTAAATATCAAAGCAACCGACCATTGGTCGGTGAGGAGAGTGAATCTCCTGCCGGCCAGGTAATGCCTCCAATGTCGCACAGCTTCCACTATGGCCTGGGCCTCCTTTTCGACTGAGGAGTGGCGGATTTCGGAGGCATGGAGGGTCCGGGAGAAGAAGGCCACGGGTCTGCCTGCTTGGTTGAGGGTGGCCGCCAGAGCTACATCGGACGCATCGCTCTCGAGCTGGAAGGGGAGGGACCCGTCGATGGTGCGCATCGTGGCCTTTGCAATGTCTGCTTTGGTGCAGCTGAAGGCCCGGCGGGCCTCTATCGACAGGGGAAGAACTGTGGGTTGGATCAGGGGACGGGGCTTTTCCGCGTAGTTGGGGACCCACTGGGCATAGTAGCTCAGGCAACATTTCAGGGCCTTGGAGCAGTGAGGGAGGGTGAACTCCATAAGGGGGCGCATGCGTGCAGGGTCGGGGCCTATAACTCCATTTCGCACCTTGTAGCCGAGGATGGCTAGACAGTCGGTGCTAAACACGCATTTATCCTTGTTGTACGTCAGGTTAAGGATTTTAGCGGTCTGGAGAAATGTTCGGAGGTTGGTGTCGTGGTCCTGCTGGTCGTGGCCGCAGACGTTGACATTATAGAGATACGGGAATGTTGCCCGTAAACCGTACCAGTCAACCATTCGGTCCATCTCGCGCTGGAAGACCGAGACCCCGTTGGCTCATGTCACAACAATGATTACTGGAATTAAAACCTGAGATGTAATTGTTAGTGTCAGCGACATGCAAAATATTTCAAAATGCATATTATTGTAGCAAGTTAAAAAAATTAATACATATCGTTGGTGATCAATGGATTGAATGGAATCAGTTCCTTCCCATGAGCATTCTGTCGGAATATTATCAGCGTTTTAATGGTCTGTCTTTGGTTCTCAGTTCCATCAGGTCCGGTTTCCGAAGCTGCGCGCGGCATTCCCCATTCCCGCAGCCGGTCAGTGAGTTTCCCGTTGTGGCCTCCCCACGGCGTGGGGAAACCCGCGGACATGGGGGCGCTGCCGGCGAAGGGGAGGATCCTGCCCAGGGAGAACCCCATTGATTGGGATTGTGAGCTGAACAAATGCATGTTTAATTGATGTTATTATCGGTGTGTGGTCAGGAATTACAGATTCTATTCCACTGAATAACAATCTCCATTTCATTATTGTATAAACAATAATGAGAAACGGTCTGTGATTATTGGAATGAACAATCCTGCGGCAATCACAGTCAAAGATGCAATGAAATGTTTTCAGTCATTTGCTGTGTTTAATGGACTGAAAACTAATTTTCTATTGATGTTGCGAAATAATAATTGGTTGTAATGTTTGTTGAACTTCAACATAATGAACAAACACGTAATGAATGAATGAGTTAATTGTTTATTCGACCAAGCAGTGAGTTCGAGTTCACTCTAATTATTGGGATAAATTACGTTAACAGGTGACTGATCTTCGACAGAAAATAATTAAATAATTCAAGTAATAAACACTCCATCTGTCATAATTTCACCAGTTTCAAGATATTTAATATCTGGACTCCGGATAGGATTTGGATTTGTTTGTTGTAACGTGTACCGAGGTACAGTTACAATGAATTCTCTATTCCAGATCTAACAGATCATTTAGTCGATGAGAAGAAACCAAAGTCCGTTAATGGGGCAACGAAAGGTCCACACTGCAAATACCGAGACAGCAGCATCGAGTGAAGCATCCAGGAGTAGTATTAATCAGATCAGCCCAGAAGAGGGTCGTTTCGCAGTCCAGTAACAGCGGGGAAGAAGCTGTATTTGAATCTGTTTCTGCGTGTTCTCAGACTTTTGTATCTCCTGACCGATGGCAAAAGTTTGCAGTTAGTAAGCCGGTTGGATGGCTCTTTGATTATGCTGCCCGCTTTCCCAAGGCAGCGGTAGATACAGGCAATGGATGGGAGGTGGGTTCGCCTGATGGACGAGGCGGTGTTCACGACTCTTCGATGTTTCTTGCGGTCTTAGGCTGAGCAATTGCGACACAACGCTGCAATGCAGCCAGATAGGATGCGTTCGATGCTGCACCTGTAAACGTTGGTCAGAGTCAGTGGGGACATGCCGAATTTCCTTAGTTTCATGAGGAAGTATAGGCCCTGTTGTGATTTCTTAGTGGTAGCGTCGACGTGCTTGGAGCAGACAGATTTTTGGTGATGTGCGCAACAAGGAATTTGAAGCTATCAACCATCTCCACCTCGGCCCCGCTGATGCACACAGTAGTGTGTACAGTACTTAGCTTCCTAAAAACAATGACCAGATCTTTAGTTTCCCGTCATTGAGGGAGAGATTGTTGTCGCTGCACCACTCTACTGGATTCTCTATCCCCCTCCCGTATTATGACTTATCGTTGTTCGAGATCTGACCGAGCAGCAAACTTTAAATGGAGTTGGAGCCACATATTGCCACACGTCCTGGCTGTATAGGTAGTGTCGTACGGGGCTAAGCACGCAGCCTTCTGGGCACCGGTAATGAGAACAATCGCGGAGAAGGTCAGAATGATTGTGTCCGAAAGCGGAGCGTTAGTCAATGAATATGAGACTGACGTAGGAGTCCTTGTTGTGGAGATGTTCCAGGGATGAGTGTCGGGCCAGTGAGATGGCGTCTGCTGAGGACCGGTTACGGCACTATGCAAATTGTCGTGGATCGAGGCATCCGAGGAGTGTGGTGTTGATGTGCTTCATGGCCAAACTCTCGAAGCACTTCACTTCGATCGATGTCAAGGCCAACGGACGGTAGCCTTTGAGGCAAGTTGTCTGGTTCTTCTTTCTTCTGGATATTTTATTATTTTTTTCAGTGGTTGCAAAATATCCGTCTCCCATTCAACAACACCTCCACCTGATTGTAACTGTGTGAACAATTGCCCCGCCCGGGCCCCCCTCACCATCGCCACCATATTGTGAATGTGTGTGTGTGAGGTTGTGAACACCGAACACTTCTGTCCGCCCACTCTCCACACCCTCCACGTTATTGTGAACAGATGTGTGAGGTTGTGAACTATTAACCCACCACATGACCTCCTCATCACCTCCCTACTTTACTGTGAGTGCGTATGAGGTTGTGAAAAACTAGCACGTACAAGCGTTCCTAAGTCTGCCCTTCGAAATGACTGTGAGAGTGTTAGTGTGTGAATTGGGGAACAAGTGTTCCGCCCGCCACAACCTCACCGTCCTCTTCAACTGATAGTGATCATGTGTGTGAAGTTGTGAACTATTTCCCGGTTCAATCGACACGACAGCATATCCAATATATTCTGAGAGTGTGAGGTTGAGAACAATTCCCCATACAACCGCGGCCTCAAAACTCCACCCATATTATTGAGAGTGAGTGTGAGGTTCAGAACAACTGCCGGGTCCAACCGCCCTCGTCACAACTCCCTCCACCTCAGCGTGACGGGATTGATGTGGTGCAGAGTTGCCCCTCCCAAAGGCATATCAGCCGACTGTATTGTGAGTGTGTGAGGTTGTGGACAAGTACTCTGTCCAACCGCCCCGAACGACTAATTAGGGAAAATCCCAAGGCTTTTTACACGTACATAAAAAGCAAGAGGGTAGCCAGGGAACGGATTGGCCCACTGAAGGATAGGCAAGGGAATCTATGTGTGAAGCCAAGGAAATGGGCGAGGTCCTAAATGAATACTTTGCATCAGTATTCACCAAAGAGAAGGAATTAGTGGATGTTGAGTCTGGAGAAGGGTGTGTAGATAGCCTGGGAGATAAGTCCCCAGGGCCTGATGGGATCTACCCCAGAATACTGAAGGAGGCTGGAGAGGAAATTGCTGAGGCCTTGACAGAAATCTTTGGATCCTCACAGTCTTCAGGTGATGTCCCCGAGGACTGGAGAATAGCCACTCTTGATCCTTTGTTTAAGAAGGGTAGCAAGGATAATCCAGGGAACTACAGGCCGGTGAGCCTTACGTCAGTAGTAAGGAAATTACTGGAGAGAATTCTTCGAGACAGGATCTACTCCGATTTAGAAGCAAATGGACGTATTAGTGAGAGAGCATAGTTTTGTGAAGGGGAGGTCGTGTCTCACTCAATTGATAAAGTTTTTCGAAGAGGTCACAAAGCTGATTGATGCAGGTAGGGCAGTGGATGTTGTCTATATGGACTTCAGTAAGGCCTTTGACAAGGTCCCTCATGGCAGACTGGTACAAAAGGTGAAGTCACATGGTATCAGGGGTGAGCTGCCAAGGTGGAAACAGCGGGCAGCACGGTAGCATTGTGGATAGCACAATTGTTTCACAGCTCCAGGGTCCAAGGTTCAATTCCGGCTTGGGTCACTGTCTGTGCGGAGTCTGCACATCCTCTCCGTGTGCGCGTGGGTTTCCTCCGGGTGCTCCGGTTTCCTCCCACAGTCCAAAGATGTGCAGGTGAGGTGGATTGGCCATGATAAATTGCCCTTAGTGTCCAAAATTGCCCTTAGTGTTGGGTGGGGTTACTGGGTTATGGGGATAGGATAGAGGTGTTGACCTTGGGTAGGGTGCTCTATCCAAGAGCCGGTGCAGACTCGATGGGCTGAATGGCCTCCTTCTGCACTGTAACTTCTATGAGAACTGGCTAGGTCATAGAAGGCAGAGAGTAGCAATGGAAGGATGCTTTTCTAATTGGAGGGCTGTGACCAGTGGTGTTCCGCAGGGATCAGTGCTGGGACCTTTGTTGTTCGTAGTATATATAAATGATTCGGAGGATAATGTAACTGATCTGATTAGTAAGTTTGCAGACGACACAAAGGTTGGTGGAATTGCGGATAGCGATGAGGACTGTCAGAGGATACAACAGTATTTAGATCGTGTGGAGACTTGGGCGGAGAGATGGCAGATGGAGTTTAATCTGGACAAATGTGAGGGAATGCATTTTGGAAGGTCAAATGCAGGTAGGGAATATACAGTGAATGGTAGAACCCTCAAGAGTATTGAAAGTCAGAGACATCGAGGTGGACAGGTCCACAGGTCACTGAAAGGGGCAACACAGGTGGAGAAGGTAGTCAAGAAGGCATACGGCATGCTTGCCTTCATTGGCCGGGGCATTGAGGAGAAGAATTGGCAAGTCATGTTGCAGCTGTATAGAACCTTAGGCCACACTTGGAGTATAGTGTTCAATTCTGGTCGCCACACTACCAGAAGGATGTGAAGGACTTAGAGAGGGTGCAGAAGAGATTTACCAGAATGTTGCCTGGTATGGAGGGCATTAGCTATGAGGAGCGGTTGAGTAAACTCGGTTTGTTCTCACTGGAACGAAAGAGGTTGAGGGGCGACCTGATAGAGGTATACAAAGTTACGAGGGGCATCGACAAAGTGGAGAGTCAGAGGCTTTTCCCCAGGGTAGAGGGGTCAATTACTAGGGTGCATAGGTTTAAGGTGAGAGGGGCAAGGATTAGAGTAGATGTACGAGGCAAGTTTTTTACACAGAGGGTAGTGGGTGCCTGGAACTCACTACCGGAGGAGGTAGTGGAAGCAGGGACGATAGTGACATTTAAGGGGCAACTTGACAAAATATGAATAGGATGGGAATAGAGGGATACGGACCCAGGAAGTGTAGAAGATTGTAGTTTAGTCGGGCAGCATGGTCGGCACGGGCATGGAGGGCCGAAGGGTCTGTTCCTGTGCTGTATATTTCTTTTTACACCTTCCAACTTATTGTCAGTGTGTGTGTGAGGTTGTCAACTCCTGCCCCATCCACTGGGCTCGTCATCCGCCAGCTTACTGTGAGTGTGTGTGACGCTGTGAACATCTGGCCCATCCAGCCGGTTCCTACTCCCCCGCCTCACTGTGAGTGTGTGTGACGTTGTGAACATCTGGCCCATCCAGCCGGTTCCTACTCCCCCGCCTCACTGTGAGTGTGTGTGACGTTGTGAACATCTGGCCCATCCAGCCGGTTCCTGCTCCCCGCCTCACTGTGAGTGTGTGTGACGTTGTGAACATCTGGCCTATCCAGCCGGTTCCTACTCCCCCGCCTCACTGTGAGTGTGTGCGACGTTGTGAACATCTGGCCCATCCAGCCGGTTCCTGCTCCCCGCCTCACTGTGAGTGTGTGCGACGTTGTGAACATCTGGCTTATCCAGCCGGTTCCTACTCCCCCGCCTCACTGTGAGTGTGTGTGACACTGTGAACATCTGGCCCATCCAGCCGGTTCCTACTCCCCCGCCTCACTGTGAGTGTGTGTGACACTGTGAACATCTGGCCCATCCAGCCGGTTCCTACTCCCCCGCCTCACTGTGACTGTGTGTGACACTGTGAACATCTGGCCCATCCAGCCGGTTCCTACTCCCCCGCCTCACTGTGAGTGTGTGACGTTGTGAACATCTGGCCCATCCAGCCGGTTCCTACTCCCCGCCTCACTGCGAGTGTGTGTGACGCTGTGAACATCTGGCCCATCCAGCCGGTTCCTACTGCCCGCCTCACTGTGAGTGTGTGTGACGCTGTGAACATCTGGCCCATCCAGCCGGTTCCTACTGCCCGCCTCACTGTAAGTGTGTGTGACGTTGTGAACATCTGGCCCGTCCAGCCGGTTCCTACTCCCCCACCTCACTGTGAGTGTGTGTGACGTTGTGAACATCTGGCCCATCCAGCCGTTTCCTACTCCCCCGCCTCACTGTGAGTGTGTGTGACGTTGTGAACATCTGGCCCATCCAGCCGGTTCCTACTCCCCCGCCTCACTGTGAGTGTGTGTGACGCTGTGAATATCTGGCCCATCCAGCCGGTTCCTACTCCCCCGCCTCACTGTGAGTGTGTGTGACGCTGTGAACATCTGGCCCGTCCAGCCGGTTCCTACTCTCCCGCCTCACTGTGAGTGTGTGTGACGTTGTGAACATCTGGCCCATCCAGCCGGTTCCTACTCCCCCGCCTCACTGTGAGTGTGTGCGACGTTGTGAACATCTGGCCCATCCAGCCGGTTCCCACTCCCCCGCCTCACTGTGAGTGTGTGTGACGTTGTGAACATCTGGCCCATCAATCCGATTCCTACTCCCCCGCCTCACTGTGAGTGTGTGTGACGTTGTGAACATCTGGCCCATCCAGCCGGTTCCTGCTCCCCCGCCTCACTGTGAGTGTGTGTGACATTGTGAACATCTGGCCCATCCAGCCGGTTCCTACTCCCCCGCCTCACTGCGAGTGTGTGTGACGTTGTGAACATCTGGCCCATCCAGCCGGTTCCTACTCCCACGCCTCACTGCGAGTGTGTGTGACGTTGTGAACATCTGGCCCATCCAGCCGGTTCCTTCTCCCCCGCCTCACTGTGAGTGTGGGTGACGGTGTGAACATCTGGCCCATCCAGCCGGTTCCTACTCCCCCGCCTCACTGTGAGTGTGTGTGACGTTGTGAACATCTGGCCCATCCAGCCGGTTCCTACTCCCCCGCCTCACTGCGAGTGTGTGTGACGTTGTGAACATCTGGCCCGTCCAGCCGGTTCCTGCTCCCCCGCCTCACTGTGAGTGTGTGCGGCGTTGTGACCATCTGGCCCATCCAGCCGGTTCCTACTCCCCCGCCTCACTGTGAGTGTGTGTGACGTTGTGAACATCTGCCCCATCCAGCCGGTTCCTACTCCCCGCCTCACTGTGAGTGTGTGTGACGTTGTGAACACCTGCCCCATACTGCGGCTCCTCACGCCTTCCATCAGGGTCCCAGTTTCGAATCCAGAATTGGGTCACTGTCTGTAGAGAGGATGCACGTTTTCTCCCTGTCTACGAGGGGCTCCTGCGGGGGGCTCCTGTTCCTTCCCACAATTCCCAAAAGTTAGGAATGTGGCGACCAGGGGCTTTTCACAGTAACTTCGTTGCAGTGTTAAGCCGACTTGTGACAATGACGATTTTTATAATTATTTTACTCATTATTATATTATGACTATTTGTGTGAGGTTATGGAAAATTATCCCGTCCGGCCGCTCCCTCACCTGCACCTATGAATTTGATAGAAATTTGTCTTCCAGTATGTTCATAAATAGAGTTTGCGATGTTTTCGTCCCCTCGCGTGAGCACGGTGGCACAGTTGTTCGCGCTGCTGCCTCACAGCTCCAGGGTCCCAAGGTTCATTTCGGGCCTCGGATGGTTCAATTCCATCCGAGACCGTTGCATGGAATTTTTTCTTTCTCCCCGTGTGTGCGTGGGTTCCCTCCGGGTGCTCCGGTTTCCCCACAGTCCAAAGATGTGCAGGTTAGGTGGATTGGCCGTGATAAATTGTCCCTTGGTGTTCAAAAGGTTGGGTCGGGTTCCTACGTTACGGGGATAGGTTGGACACCTGAGGTTGACTCGTCTGCTTTTCCCACAGCCTGTGCACACTCGATGGGCTGAATGTCCTCCTTCGGCACTGTAAGTTCTATGATTCGATGATCATGTGACCACACAAATTTCTAAATACTGCTACTTACGCGAAAGTGGCGTAAGAGTTTCTCTTCTTCCGATCCGTCACAGCACCTATAAGAAAATGGTACAGAGGCTGAAGAGGGGTTTCTGTGAGAAGCCCAAATAAAACGGTCCAGGGGCAGCATGAAAATTCATTGATGGAGAGTTTACGGCGTCGATTACAGAATCAGTTAAGTTACAGCGCAGAAGGAGGCCATTCAGCCCATCGAGTCTGCACCGGTCCTACTTCAGCCCACACCTCCACCCTATCCCCGTAACCCCACGGAAACCTTTGGGACACTAAGGGCTATTTCTCACGGCCAATTCACCGAACCTGCAAACTTTCGATTCTGGGGGGAAACGGGAGCACCCGGAGGAAACCCACGCAGACACGGGGAGAACGGTGCAGACTCCACACAGACAGTGACCCAAGCCGGAAATCGAGCCTGGGAATCCTTGAGCTGTGACGTAACTGTGCTCGGCGCTCTGGCACCGTGCTACCCTCACCGATAGGTGAACGTGAAATGACAGGACAATTTCTCTCCAGATGGTGCTGACAGCGAGCTGCTGTAAGGTGAAGATGTGCTGAATGGATCAAAGACATAGAGAGGAAATAATAACAGGAAGGGATAACTTATTTTGAAAAAAGTGCCCAAAAAATGCAGCACAAATTTAAATGTTAAGACCTTTGTCATTTTTTGATTTGATTTGATTTGATTTATTATTGTCACAGGTATTAGTATACAGTGAAAAGTAGTGTTTCTTGCCTGCTGTACAAACCCTGCATCAGGAAGGAGGGACTGCAGAATATAATATGACAGTTAAAACAAGGTGTAGCGAAAGGATCAACTTAATACGAGGTAGGTCCATTCAAAAGTCTCATTGCGCTCGGGAAGAAGCTGTTCTTGTGTCGGTTGGTACGTGACCTCAAACTTTGCTATCTTTTACCTGACGGGAGGAGGTGGCAGAGAGTCTGTCCGGGGTGCCTGGGGTCCGTAATTATGCTGGCTGCCTTTCTGAAGCAGCGGGAATTGTAGACAGAGTCAATGGGTGGGAGGCCGGTTCGCGTGATGGACTGGGCTACATTCACCACCTTTCGTAGTTTCCTGCGGTCTTGGGCAGAGCGGGCTCCATACCAAGCTGTGATACTCCCAGAAAGAATGCTGTCCATGGTGCATCGGGAGAAGTTGGTGAGGATCGTAGCTGACATGCCAAATTTCCTCAGTCTTCTGAGAAAGTAGAGTCGTTGGTGGGCTTTCTTAACTATAGTGTCGGCATGGGGGGACCAGGACAGGCTGCTGGTGATCTGGACACCTAAAAACTTGAAGCTCTCGACCCTTTCTACTTCCTTCCCATTGATGTAGACAGGGGCATGTTCTCCACTACGCTTCCTGACGTCGATGACAATCTCCTTCATTTTGTTGACATTGAGGGAGAGATTATTGTCGTCGCACCAGTTCACCAGATTCTCTATCTCATTCCTGTACTCTGTCTCGTCATTGTTTGAAGTCCGACCCACTACGGTGGTGTCATCAGTAAATTTGAGAATCGGGTTGGAGGGGAATTTGGCCGCACAGTCAGAGGTGTATAAGGAGTACAGTAGGGGGCTGAGGACACAGCCTTGTGGGGCACCGGTGTTGAGGATGATCGTGGAGGAGGTGTTGTTGCCTATCCTTACTGATTGTGGTCTGTGGGTTAGAAAGTTCAGGATCCAGTCGCAGAGGGAGGAGCCAAGGCCCAGGCCACGGATTTGGAGATGAGTTTCGTCGGAATGATGGTGTTGAAGGCTGAGCTGTCGTCGATAAATAGGAGTCTGACATAGGAGTCTTTGTTATCTAGTTGTTCCAGGGATCAAGGCAATCCCGTACCTCACACAGACACAAACTCAGACAGGCTGGGTCAGTACATCTTTCAAATGGAGCGAGATCCATTCTCCACCTTTAACTTGGAGAGGTGTATCTGGCCTGTGTGTGACACAAGTCACACACTGACTCTGAACATCCTCACAGCAGCTTGGGGACAGACTTTTCTAAATCACTTTTCATAACCTTTGGGTATCACAAACTGCTTCACAGGCAATGGAGCCCATTTGAAATCTAGTCAGGAGTAATTTAGGAAATGGACCAGCTAATTTCAGAGAGAGAGACACAGAAACAGGATGAGATTGTGCTGTACATGTTTCACAGCTGACACTGAGACACACACGAGATGTACAATATCAATTATTATTCTGAAGCATGTGATTAAATCAGCCCTGAGACTGAATTCCAGTGTTTCAGAGTAAAGCTTCATCTACACTGCCCATCAAACACTCACAACACAAATACTGTCTGGGCTTAAATACAGAGTCAAAATCTCTCTGTCCTGTCCAAGGAATTTTTCATTGCAGATAGTTATTTTTATTTTTTGGAAAAGCAGAACTTAAATTGCACCGAATCCCAGGGTGGACTCTTGTTCATTTCAGCCCTTCACATTCAAACGTGAAGTGTAAGCTCCGATTACAGGTGTCTGCTTGTCTCTGTCTGTATATTCAATGTTCCTGTAGCTTATTCACTTGTCTGAAGTATTTGAATAATAGGCCTTGGTTAATCAATCCTTTCTCACAGCTCATGGAAGTTGTGAATCTTCAAGGCTCTCAGTCTAATGTAGGTAAAAAACAACTGCTTCCTTTGATCCTCAATCCATTTCCCAACCCGAAATAGATCTCACACCTTTCCATAAGGCAGGAATATCTCCATCAAAACCTCTAATCAGTTCCCCATACACTTGTTAAACTTGCCTGTGTGAAGTAAATTCCACTGACAGATTCCGAAAGCTGCACAGAGCAATGACGGGTTATTTTAAACTTTGAAACGGAACTATTTTAACTTGTCCATCAGTCCTATTAAACAGAAATGTTGTCCCTGTGGGCTGACAGTCTCTCAGCAAGATTGAAACATTGAGGGACCCCGCGTCCTGCATTTGACAACATTTGTGGCACTTCCACAATCTACGAGACATTGCTGTCTGTATTGTGTGAATCCAGCTGTGAAAAATCTGTCCAACTAAAACTTCCACTGTCTCCGCCTTCTCATCATTGATAAAGATCACGGTTTGATCACCCCTCTGCCTGAGGTGGGAGTGGGAGCATCGAGGGCTGCAGGCCCAGCCTCCTGTCCTCCCACCCCTCTGCCTGAGGTGGGACTGGGACCATCCAGGGCTGCAGGCCCAGCCTCCTGCCCTCCCACCCCTCTGCCTGAGGTGGGACTGGGACCATCCAGGGCTGCAGGCCTGGCCTCCTGTCCTCCCACCCCTCTGCCTGAGGTGGGAGTGGGACCATCCAGGACTGCAGGCCCAGCCTCCTGCCCTCCCACCCCTCTGCCTGAGGTGAGACTGGGACCATCCAGGGCTGCAGGCCCAATCTCCTGTCCTCCCACCCCTCTGCTTGACGTGGGAGCGGGACCATTCGGGGCTGCAGGCCCGGCCTCCTGTCCTCCCACCCCTCTGCCTGAGGTGGGAGTGGGACCGCCTGGGGCTGCATGCCCGGCCTCCTGTCTCCCACCCCTCTGCCTGAGGTGGGAGTGTGACCATCCAGGGCTGCAGGCCCGGCCTCCTGTCCTCCCACCCCTCTGCCTGAGGTGGGACTGTGACCATCCAGTGCTGCAGGCCCAGCCTCCTGTCCTCCCACCCCTCTGCCTGAGGTGGGAGTGTGACCATCCAGGGCTGCAGGCCGAGCCTCCTGTCCTCCCACCCCTCTGCCTGAGGTGGGAGTGGGACCGCCTGGGGCTGCAGTCCCGGCCTCCTGTCCTCCCACCCCTCTGCCTGAGGTGGGAGTGGGACGATCCAGGGCTGCAGGCCCAAACTCCTGTCTTCCCACCCCTCTGCCTGAGGTGGGAGTGGGACCATCCAGGGCTGCAGGCCCGGCCTCCTGTCCTCCCACCCCTCTGCCTGAGGTGGGAGTGGGACCATCCAGGGCGGCAGGCCCAGTCTCCTGTCCTCCCACCCCTCTGCCTGAGGTGGGACTGGGACCATCCAGAGCGGCAGGCCCGGCCTCCTGTCCTCCCACCCCTCTGCCTGAGGTGGGAGTGGGACCGCCTGGGGCTGCAGGCCCAACCTCCTGTCCTCCCACCCCTCTGCCTGAGGTGGGAGTGGGACCATCCAGGGCTGCAGGCCCAAACTCCTGTCCTCCCACCCCTCTGCCTGAGGTGGGAGTGGGACCATCCAGGGCTGCAGGCCCGGCCTCCTGTCCTCCCACCCCTCTGCCTGAGGTGGGAGTGGGACCATCCAGGGCGGCAGGCCCAGTCTCCTGTCCTCCCACCCCTCTGCCTGAGGTGGGACTGGGACCATCCAGAGCGGCAGGCCCGGCCTCCTGTCCTCCCACCCCTCTGCCTGAGGTGGGACTGGGACCATCCGGGGCTGCAGGCCCAACCTCCTGTCCTCCCTCCCCTCTGCCTGAGATGGGAGTGGGACCATCCAGGGCTGCAGGCCCAGCCTCCTGTCCTCCCACCCCTCTGCCTGAGGTGGGACTGGGACCATCCAGGCTGCAGGCCCAGCCTCCTGTCCCCCACCCCTCTGCCTGAGGTGGGTGGGACCATCCAGGGCTGCAGGCCCGGCCTCCTGTCCCCCACCCCTCTGCCTGAGGTGGGAGTGGGACCATCGAGGTTTGCAGTCCCGGCCTCCTGTCCTCCCACCCCTCTGCCTGAGGTGGGACTGGGACCATCCAGGGCTGCAGGCCCGGCCTCCTGTCCTCCCACCCCTCTGCCTGAGGTGGGACTGGGACCATCCAGTGCTGCAGGCCCAGTCTCCTGTCCTCCCACCCCTCTGCCTGAGGTGGGAGTGGGACCATCCAGGGCTGCAGGCCCGGCCTCCTGTCCCCCACCCCTCTGCCTGAGGTGGGAGTGGGACCATCCAGGGCTGCAGGCCCGGCCTCCTGTCCTCCCACCCCTCTGCCTGAGGTGGGACTGGGACCATGCAGGCTGCAGGCCCAGCCTCCTGTCCTCCCACCCCTCTGCCTGAGGTGGGTCTGGGACCATCCAGGGCTGCAGGCCCGGCCTCCTGTCCTCCCACCCCTCTGCCTGATGTGGGAGTGGGACCATCCAGGGCTGCAGGCCCGGCCTCCTGTCCTCCCACCCCTCTGCCTGAGGTGGGACTGGGACCATCCAGGCTGCAGGCCCAGCCTCCTGTCCTCCCACCCCTCTGCCTGAGGTGGGACTGGGACCATCCAGGGCTGCAGGCCCAGCCTCCTGCCCTCCCACCCTCAGGCCAGCACCTCGGGGGCATCCTCCACTGCCGGGGGCAGGGCGGCCAAGACATTATGTGGGGGCGGCAGCCTCCCGTCGCTCCGCTGCCCCCACGGCGCCCTCGCCCTCCCGCCTGCTCACGCGGCAGCTGGGGGTGAAGTGCTATGCCCACCCTACCATGACCATTGAGGCGGGCACCCGTGCGATGGGCAGGGCTGTCGGCCCCTCGGCCATCGTAGCCGCCTCGCGGATGTACGGCAAGGCCGGGTTCTTCCTGCGGGCCGAGCAGGCGGCCCAGCGGGCCCTGGAAAGGGGGCTCACGGTGGGCGGGACACACGTGGCGGTGGAGACGCTGGAGGCCACCGCAGAACGTGTTGTTCTATCAAACGTCCCGCCCTCCCTCCCCACCGAGCTCCTCCTGCCCCATCTCTCCCGTGTTGGTGCCCATCCCCCTGACGCCTGGCCCGGGGCACACAATGAAGAGAAGCAAGGCCGGGGGGGCCTCCGAGGCCCCCGAGCCACTCGAGCTGCTGTCGCCCCCCGAGCAGGAGGACCCGGGGTCGAGCGGAGTCGAAGCCCCTTGGGGCCCGTCCCGCCCGGTGCAAGTTTCCTCCCCGGGCGCTTCCTCTTCACCATCGCCGGGGGCCGGCAGCAGCAGTGACCGCTCATCGTGCCGCTGTGGGCCGTGGACGGGGGCGGACGGGGAAGGCTCCCCGCCCTCTACACCCGGGCGGGCGACGCCGGAGAGCCCTGTTTTCAAGCCGGACATGTTTCCGGGGGGTCTCTCCGAGGTCCCGGAGTCGCCGGCGTGGGTGTAGGCGCCGTCCATGGCCCCTGAGCTGCGGGAGGAGCCTGCGAAGGACCTGCCTGAGGACGACCCTGGGGGTGGGGTCGACTCGGTCCAAGGGTTTGCTGGTGGGCCCGTGCCGCCCGCCATACTCCATGCGGCGGGGGACTCGAGCCCGGGAGGTGACCGTTCGGAGGAGGAAGGCTGCTCGGTGGCGTTTGAGGAGGAGGATTTAGACTCTCTCTGCAGCGAGGCAGAGGGCACCCTCACACCCGGCACCGAATCTCCCCTCCACCCCCTGGGGAACTCCGGACATTTCTGGGAACGCACCATGGTCACCCGGACTGTGTGCGGCTGGCCCTGGGCAGCTGGGGAAACCTGGGGCTGCTCTTGGCTCCGCCTGGGTCTATGTCAGGGACGCCCGGGAGTTCGATCAAGATCAGGAGGAGCAGCGCCAAGCTGCTCAGTTCCTTGTGGGACTCCTGAGGGAGTGGAGGGGGCGGTACCCCCACTCTGAGCACTAAAGGTGATGGATAACTATTGCTGCTGACATGGAGGTAACCATGGCCAGCCTCAACATCAACGGCAGCAGCCACGCGCACCACCGGTTCCAGTTCTTGTCTATCCTCCGGGACGGAAAGTACGGGGTGTGCTTCCTGCAGGAAACCCAGGCCATCCGGGTGACGAAGCTCAGTGGACCCTGTAGGGGCAAGGAGGAGTCTTCATGAGTCACCTGGCCCCACGTTCGGGCGGGGTGGCTATCTTGTTGGCTCCACATTTTCAGCCGGAGATCTTGGGGGTCAAGGAGCCGGTGCCAGGCCGTCTGCTGCACCTAAAGGCCCGTTTCGGGGCAGTGGTGATTCACTTTGTAAATGTATCCGCTCCCGTGGCCGGACCACAGCAGGCGGCTTGCTTCCAAAAGGTGTCCACTCTTCTCGGCACCATCCCGGTGGGAGAGTTGTTATTGAAAATATAGAAAGATGTGTCATTTGAAACATGGAAGTCTGGCAATATCTGGTCTGGGAGAAACATGAGAGGATACAGGGAAAGATCCCACAAAGGGTTAACAGCAGCTGCCAGGAGAGGATTGTAAAATGCAGATAGATTTGGTCAAGCAGGCTCAGCAAACAAGACAAACAGGATTTAGAATGAAGCCAAAAACAATGGCCCACACCTTCATTGAAAGTAACTATCTTAGTTAGCAGCTGGAAAAAAGGATGAGGTTCAGTTGAATTTGGTGATAATTCTAGGTGTGAAAATTTGCTAAACCAGGTAAATTAAAGAAAACTGGAGACTATCAGTCTACGAGAAACATAATTCAAAGCCAAAATCAAAGTCAAAATTATGAGCTGAGGACACAATTGGAAAATAAAACTACAGAAATGACAGGAATTAAAAGTAACACCTCTTGAAACCAAAGCATTTTGATCATCACACAGGAAACAATGTAATCAGATCTATGAGATGCAGTTATGTCAAAATGAATACGTAGTTGGATTAGAAGGTTTAATCAAACGTACTTTGTACAATCAAAGTGAAATAAGTTACTTTACAATAAAATCATAAAAACTAGATAACTGTTAGAAAAATATATAAACCCAGAGACTTGGGCAGGAACTACCAGAACCAGAACCAGAACTCAGAGGGAGGGAGAGAGAAGCAGAGAAGAAACAAGCAGCTCAGAGTCAGATTACAGTCAGCTCGGCCATGGGAAAGACAAGGCATAGCGGCCGAGCTAAAACAGCTAATACATCTCAGGAAGACTAGAATTTATAGAGTCAGCTCTATGTCAGCTCAGAGATAGCCAGCAGAGCCAGCTCTCACAGCTCGGTACATGGGAAAGACAGGACACAGCAACCGAGCTCATCAGCGATTACATCTAAAGAAGACCAGACTTTAAAAAGAAGATTGATTGTCAAGGTGGGCCTGAAGGTCCCTTCAACCATCCAGAAGGACCCAGAAGCAAGGTCTTTTTCCTTTCTGTAAAGAATGTATTTGCAGCTTTTAAAATAAAAAAATATAATAATAAAATAACTTAATTTAACCTGAAATAGTGGTTATTCCAAAGTCTACTTTACTTACTTAGCAATGCGGGACCCAGGATTGATGGTACTAAGTGGTCAGTAGGTGAAATCTTCGGTGAAGGCATGGGTTATACCGGGGGATAACTAGAAAACATAGTTTGACCTGAATAGCACCCACTGAAGCTTGCATCGGAGTCGGGGAGTGAGAATCCCTGATCACCATTTAGAATGTCGCCCCTTTTTGGTATAGGGGGACTTCTAAGAATAGTGGTGAGTTTTCAAAAACATGGCGCCCAACGTTTTAACTAAAACCCTGTCAATTACGCCGAATGGGTTGCTTTATTTTCCACATGGCAGCCGTCGTGTTAACACCGTGTGAATTGCCCCCAGCCGGTTGTTTTGCTTTCTCCATGGCATCCAGCGTGGAGACCTAGAATATTAGAAGTTTCTAGGTAAAACGAGGCTAGAATAGTAGAAGTTTCTACATCAGCAGAGGGGGCTTGAATATTAGAAGTTTCTAGTTCCCAACAAACGGTTGGAATATGAGAAGTTTCTAACCGGCACAAAGGCGAGAATATTAGAAGTTTCTGGTCTATTTGTGAGTCAGACTTTACCTGCCGAGTTTAGTCTGGAAAGTCATGTGATTGATTTCTGTAAGGATATTCTGTGGATCGAGGGGACATAAAACTCAGGTTGGGTGTGAAATCAGCAAATTAGACGATGCTGACCCTGAGAAAAAGTCTGCAAGACATCTTGGTGACAGCACTAAAAATCTTGCATCCATTACTGGTAAAAGGAGGTCAAAAAATAAATCATCCTTAGAGTAAGGCAGATTGTGAGGTTAAATCCTAAAGAAATAGAGGACGCCTAGAATCTTTAGAGACCAATAACCAATCGACCCTTAGCTAAAAACAGGAAGATAGTGCCTTAGTTAGCCTTGGGTAGGGCCCAGAAAGGGCACCTATCCTTAATTTCAGATTGCAACTGAAAGGGACAACCAGGAACAGAACTTAGAATTCCGAAAAATGGCAATTAGAATAATCCTCTTGCTCTGAAACACGGTCAAGAGAGTTGAAGCAATGAACCAGAGTGGGAGAAATTAATAGAGGCGAAAAACTCCTGCATAAGTGAAACTTTATCAGCATGGAGGGGTCTCAATTTTTGTTAAAAGTAACTAAAACCCCACTGAATAGAGGTCCAAGATCTCAGTGTATAAACATGAGTGCGTGTTCAATAAGGGTTTGTGAAACCCTACAAGATAGAGGTCCAAGATCTGAGCGGATGAATGAGTGTGTGTATGTCTAAGAAGGAATTGTGAATTTCCTTTGGTGTTTGTATTTTTAAAAAATGTTGTATTTTGCAAAACCGAGTTTTACATCAATTAAAAGTTCACATCAATTAAAAGGGCAGCACGGTAGCATTGTGGATAGCACAATTGCTTCACAGCTCCAGGGTCCCAGGTTCGATTCCGGCTTGGGTCACTCTCTGTGCGGATTCTGCACATCCTCCCCGTGAGTGCGTGGGTTTCCTCCGGGTGCTCCGGTTTCCTCCCACAGTCCAAAGGTGTGCAGGTTAGGTGCATTGGCCATGATAAATTGCCCTTCGTGTCCAAAATTGCCCTTAGTGTTGGGTGAGGTTACTGGGTTATGGGGATAGGGTAGAGGTGTTGACCTTGGGTAGGGTGCTCTTTCCAAGAGCCGGTGCAGACTCGATGGGCCGAATGGCCTCCTTCTGCACTGTAAATTCTATGTAATCTATGTAAATAAATGGCAGGTAGAAATGTGATCAGTATTATGAGATGATAAATCAGTATGTTCAGAGTTAAATTGGTCTCAGAATAAACAGATGAAGAGTTTGTACTGGGCAGCAGTCAGCTGTTTGCAGCCTTTGAAACTGAGCGTTGAAATTGACACTGCATAGCTCCACAGGGTCCTAGTGCCCGATGAGCTCAAGAATGTCTCCAGCAAAAATAATCATGTTTAGAATGTTAAATACATTGAAGAAGGAGCTTTAGAGAATAAAGATTTTGGATCTAAAGTTAGATTAGGAGAATTACTTGCAGGATAAGGAAAAGAGAATCTGATGGCAGGAAAAGATTTGATAAAAATAGATGCAGGTAAAATTAAGATATTAAAACAATTGATAACACAGAGGAAGTTTGGGTGAAACTACCAACTAAAACTGCAGGGAAAATAATCAGTGAAGCTGTAAAATGTGAAGATAAGTTTGTTCAGAATCTGGGTAAACATACAGTTGACTTAGAGAAGCATGGTGTCTGGAGCAAAAGAAATTATATCACAATTAAAACACATGACCCAATTGGTGGGAAGACCGTGAATTAAAACCCGTTAGCACCATTGATTGGACAGATCATGAAGTTAAAATGTCGTGTTTGGAACTTACCTTCATAAAAATCCGGCCGTAATCAAAATAAAGTAAGTGAAGTAAATGCAGTAGCAATATCAGGAATGTATCAGGGTAAGGTTTCGACAGATTGGATCAGAGTGAGCAAAAGGGGAGGAGTTTGAGATTCTTCGAATCTCACTCAGGGGTGCAATGACAGAAGGAGGAGGCTTAACAGGCCTTCATTGTGTGATGTACATCAATGATAAGGAAAAAAAACGAGTTAAAAAAAAAAGAAAAGAGACAAAAGAAATGGTGGCAAAAGAAATCCGGAAGTCCTGGAGAGGGCACTTCGGGAGTGTTCAAACGAAGATAGAAAGTACAAATTAAAGAATAGGGCCCTCTCCACCCTTGACCTGCTCATTTGATTTTTCAGATGGAAAAAGTAAATAACAGACAAACCAGTTCACAAGAAGGAAGAGAACTGCACTCCAGAAAGGAATGTTTTAGACAGGATTGGGGGGAAACTAATGATACAATCGCCTACATATTTGAGGGAATTAAATGATAGAGCCCGTAGGAAAACTTTACGGGTTGGAAACACATCAAAATCTCAAATTACTACTGCACAGTGAACCCTCCGGTCAGCCATCTCTAATTGGACATCAGCTGATGGGTGATCTGCGGTCTCCATGGGGTATGTACTATGTGGTGGTGTTATTAAGGGTCTCGGCAGACAGCAGCGACTGACGAGGAACCCCAATATGATAAACGACAATAGTTTAAGAATTTTTGGAGCTTGATGCCAAGGGGGGGGGGGGGGAAATTATTACCAATGCAGCAAACAATATTGCATTGTCGAGCTGTAAACATTATTAAGGAAGAAATGTCATGTCAATTGTTAGCACTGTTATGTATGTATGATCATGGGGGTATGTGTGCCGTTAGAGAACTTGATCAGCATTTCGAAACTGTGAATGTTTTAATAGAGGGGGAATAGTGGTAGTTTAGTGTGCTTTATTGATTTAACTGCATAGAACATCACAAATAATATTGATGTTGTTAACACGCCATATTTAGTATGTAGTGACTATTGGTTCCAAAGCCACGAAGGGATGTGTCGATATTGTACTTTATTTTTCGTATTGAAATTGTGATAACAGTTGCAATTATGTAAAGTTGTAACACACGGTCTATTTGTGTAGTTAGGTGATGGGTAATGTGTTAAGATAAGACTTCATTTTTTTTTTACTGTGTATTTAACATTAGGGAGAATTTATTTGGAAAAAGTGACAGTTCGATGTGGTTTTGCGAATACTGTCGGCATATTGTATTACAAATGTTGTAAGGGAAATGATAACAGACGAAGGGGATTTGAAGGAAGTTTGTCAGAATGATATTCTCTCCTGTACACCAGGGGCTGGCAGACATACACGGTTCAGAACAATATTAGACATTAATGTGGGGAAGTCAGGGTTAGAATCAGGATCAATTGAAACTTTTAAATTAATGAAGCGAGGGAACCAGTGGGTGGTACATGATGTCATAATTTACCATTCCAATGAGAAACGGGAAGCAATTTGGATGACAGAAAAATGGACACGAAACAGCCAGTGATGGACAAATGGCCTTTTTGGTTACTGATGGACTGAGTTGTGTGCTGTTTCTAAGGGACATGAGGAAGCTTCTACGGTGCTGCTACCCGAAGGAAGTAAACTGCTTTGGAGGTAGTGGAACACGGATATAGCTATTGTGTTACCTTCCTGAGCGGCTACGGCTATGGTTCACGGTAATTGGACTTGAGGAAAGAACGAAAAAAGATACTGGTCTGTGATATGGATACATTTACAAATTGATTTTGATGCACAATTTACAATCACAAAACATGTACAAACAAATGTGAAAGATCGGGGATAAATGTTCGTCAGTACAATTAGATGGGGGGGGGGGGATAATTGATCAAATGATATAGTTATGTATCAAATGTCAAAACGGGGTGTGATTGAAAATATGGAAAGATGTGTCATTTGAAACATTGAAGTCTGGCAATATCTGGTCTGGGAGAAACATGAGAGGATACAGGGAAAGATCCCACAAAGGGTTAACAGCAGCTGCCAAGAGAGGATTGTAAAATGCAGATAGCCTTGCTCAAGCAGGCTTAGCAAACAAGACAAACAGGATTTTGAATGAAGCCAAAAACAATGGCCCACACCTTCATTGAAAGTAACTATCTTAGTTAGCAGTTGGAAAAAAGGATGAGGTTCAGTTGCATTTGGTGATAATTCTAGGTGTGAAAATTTGCTAAACCAGGTAAATTAAAGAAAACTGGAGACTATCAGTCTACGAGAAACATAATTCAAAGCCAAAATCAAAGTCAAAATTACGAGCTGAGGACACAATTTGAAAATAAAACTACAGAAATGACAGGAATTAAAAGTAACACCTCTTGAAACCAAAGCATTTTGATCATCACAAAGGAAACACTGCAATCAGATCTATGAGATGCAGTCATGTCAAAATGAATACTTAGTTGGATTCGAAGGTTTAGATCAAAGATACTTTTTACAATCAAAGTGAAATAAGTTACTTTACGACATAGTCATAAAAACTAGATAACTGTTAGAAAAATATGTAAACCCAGAGACCAGGGCAGGAACTACCAGAACCAGAACCAGAACTCAGAGGGAGGGAGAGAAGCAGAGAAGAAACAAGCAGCTCAGAGTCAGATTACAGTCAGCTCGGCCATGGGAAAGACAAGGCATAGCAGCCGAGCTAAAACAGCTAATACATCTCAGGAAGACTAGAATTTAAAGAGTCAGCTCTATGTCAGCTCAGCGACAGTCTGCAGAGTCAGCTCTCACAGCTCGGTACATGGGAAAGACAGGACACAGCAACCAAGCTCATCAGCGATTACATCTAAAGAAGACCAGACTTTATATAGAAGATTGATTGTCAAGGTGGGCCTGAAGGTCCCTTCAACCACCCAGAAGGACCCAGAAGAAAGGTCTTTTTCCTTTCTGTAAAGAAAGTATTTGCAGCTTTTAAAAGAAAAAATATAATAATAAAAAAACAATTTAACCTGAAATAGTGGTTATTCCAAAGTCTACTTTACTTACTTAGCAATGCGGGACCCAGGATCGATGCTTCTAAGTGGTAAGTAGATGAAATCTTCGGTGAAGGTATGGGTTATACCGGGGGATAACTAGAAAACATAGTTTGACCTGAATAGCACCCACTGAAGCTTGCATCGGAGTCGGGAGTGAGAATCCTGATCACCATTTAGAATCTCGGCCCTTTTTGGTAGAGGGGGTTTTCTAAGAACGGTGGTGAGTTTTCAAAAACAGAGTGCATCGTCCTCGGAGGGGATTCTAATTGCACCCTCAAGGACAAGGACCGCACTGGAGTCCAGCGCGGCCCGGCGGCGGTGGTGGAGTTGAGGGACCTGGTTAGGTCCTTTGACTTGGTGGATGTCTGGCGGGCTCTCCATCCTGAATTGCGGGGGCGCACCTCTGTGCGGCCCCAGTTCAGAGCGTCCACCATCGACCGTCTTTACATTTCCAAGACGTACTTGCGCAGCTTTCCGACGGCCTCCATGGAGCAGGTGCCGAGCTCGGATCACCACCTGGTGTGGGCGGGTCTCGCCCCGTCCCGCGCTCAGACACGGTCCGCGTACTGGCACTTTAACAACCTGCTGCTGGAGGGCGAGCGGTTCCTGGACTCGTTCTGCCGTTTCTGGGCCGGCTGGAGAAGGAAGCGGGGTGGCTTCCCCTCCTTGAGGCTACGGTGGGATGTGGGCAAGGCCCAGATCCGTGCCTTCTGTCAGGGGTACAAGGAGGGGTCTTCGGCGTGGCGGAACTCCACGATCGCCAAATTGGCTGAGGAACTCCTCGATCTGGAGTCACGTCTCGCTCTGCCCGATGAGGCCCGGCCCTGGGGGTGGTGAACAGGGAGAAGAGGGGCGCACTGCGGGGCCTGCAACTGGCCGGGTCCAGCGGTGAGCACGTGAGGTCGCGGATCCGTCTCCTAACGGACATGGACCGCGGCTCCCGCTTCTTCTACTCGCTGGAAAGAGGACGCGGGGCCCGTCGGCAGGTTTCTACGCTGCTGGTCGACGACCGGCCCCTCGTCTCGGATCCGGAGGGGGTCAGGACCCTGATCAGGGATTTTTACTCCGACCTCTTCTCTCCGGGTCCGTCCAGCGAGGACGCTTGCAGAGTTCTGTGGGAGGACCTGCCGCAGGTGGGCCCGGAGGGCGCCGGGAAGCTCGATAATGCCATCAATCTCCAAGAGCTGACCGGCGCCCTGGACAGCCTCCCACGGGGCAAATCCCCAGGGCTGGACGGGCTGACCGTGGAGTTCTTCAGGGCGTGCTGGGACGTCCTGGGGAGTGACTACGCGGGGGTCCTGGGGGAATGTACCGCGACCGGGGAGATGCCGCTTTCGGGGCGCAAGGCCGTCATTGCCCTGCTGCCCAAGAAGGGGGATCACCGCCGACTTAAGAACTGGCGACTGGTCTCCCTCCTCAGCACGGACTATAAAATCTTCGCCAAGGTGCTGTGTTTACGCCTTGGCCCCGAGCTGGACCACATGATCCACCCTGACCAGTCCTACACAGTCCCGGACCGCACAATCTATGACAATATCCACCTGGCCCGGGACATTACTCATTTTACCCAGAGGACTGGTATGTCGAGCGCCTCCCTGTCTCTTGACCAGGAGAAGGCGTTCGACAGGGTGGGGCCCGGGGATTTGCTCGGGACTCTGCGAGCTGTCGGGTTCGGGTGGTATTTTGTCGCCCGGATCCGGTTACTGTCCGCCGCCTCGGAGAGTCTGATGAAGGTTAACGGGTCCCTGACGGCGCCCCTTCGCTTTGGGAGAGGAGTGCGTCAGGGCTGCCCCCTGTCCGGTCAACATTATTCCCTCTGCGTGGAGCCTTTCCTGTGCCTCCTGCGGAGGAGGTTCACGGGGCTGGTTCTACGCGAGCCGGACGTGGGGGTGGTCCTCTCGGCGGACGCTGATGCCGTGTTCCTCATGGTCACTGACCCCGGGGACCCCCGGAGGATGCGAGAGAGCCAAGCTGTCTTCTCCGCCGCGTCCTCTGCACGGATCAACTGGGCTCAATGTTCCGGACTCCTGGTCGGTCCGTGGCAGATGGACCCCCTCCCGGAGGAGCTCGGGCCCTTCAGCTGGAGTCGGACCAACAGCCTGGACCTGGGAGTCCATCTTTGCCCGGCAGAGGGAGCCTGGCCGGCGAACGGGCAGGAGCTGGAGACCAAGGTCACCGCTGGCCTGGGACGCTGGACAGGACGGCTCCGAGTGCTGTCCCACAGGGGCCGAGTTCTCGTCATAAACCAGCTGATCGCCTCCATGCTGTGGTCCCGGCTGGTCACTGACTCCTCCCCCTAGCTTTGTCCCACCATCCAGAGAGCCCGGCTTCGGTTCCTCTGGGACAATCGACTGCACGGGGTCGCTGCGGAGGTCTGGAGTCTCCCGATGGCGGAGGGCGGTCAGGCGCTGGTGTGCCTCCGCACCCAGACTGCCACTTTCCACCCTCAGACTCTGCAGCGTTACCTGTACGCTGAGCCTCCTCCACGGTGGGGCCCTGGCGACGGATTTCTCCCCCCAGGGGCTCGGCCTGAACTACGACGTTCAGCTCCTGTCTGTGGACCAGCAGGGTCTTCGGAACTCTCTGTTGGCGCTGCCCGTCTTGTACCAGGACCTCCTCAAAGTCTGGAACACGGTCTCCAGGCGCCGCAGCTCTCCCCCGTCAGGAGTGGCGGCTGTCGTAAGGGAGGCGCTGCTCAGGAATCCGCACCTCCGCCAATCTCCATTCGGGTGGATGGCGGAGCGGAGGGCGGTGGGTGCCGTGGGAAGGGCTGGGTGGCGGAGGGCTGTGGGTGCCGTGGGAAGGGCTGGGTGGCGGAGGGCTGTGGGTGCCGTGGGCAGGGCTGGGTGGCGGAGGGCTGTGGGTGCCGTGGGAAGGGCTGGGTGGCGGAGGGCTGTGGGTGCCGTGGGAAGGGCTGGGTGGCGGAGGGCTGTGGGTGCCGTGGGCAGGGCTGGGTGGCGGAGGGCTGTGGGTGCCGTGGGAAGGGCTGGGTGGCGGAGGGCTGTGGGTGCCGTGGGAAGGGCTGGGTGGCGGAGGGCTGTGGGTGCCGTGGGAAGGGCTGGGTGGCGGAGGGCTGTGGGTGCCGTGGGAAGGGCTGGGTGGCGGAGGGCCGGGCTGGCTGAGCGCGGGGCGGTGTCTGTCCGGCGCCCGGCCAGTGCCATCGAAGGCCTCAAGACGGCCGTGCCTGGCCCCGCGGGCACACTGGAGCTAGAGGCCGCCTGGTTGTGAGGTTGGCGTCCCGGCTGAGCGAACCCCTGCTCAGACGGAATTCCATAGAATCATAGAATCATAGAAGTTTACAGCATGGAAACAGGCCCTTCGGCCCAACCAGTCCATGCCGCCCAGTTTTTACCATTAAGCTAGTCCCAGTTGCCCGCACTTGGCCCATAACCCTCTATACCCATCTTACCCATGTAACTATCTAAATGCTTTTTAAAAGACACAATTGTACCCGCCTCTACTACTACCTCTGGCAGCACATTCCAGACACTCACTACCCTCTGAGTGAAGAAATTTCCCCTCTGGGCCCTTCTGAATCTCTCCCCTCTCACCTTAAACCTATGCCCTCTAGTTTTAGACTCCCCTACCTTTGCTGGAGGAGTTGGAGGGGGACCGCGGCTGCTGGGGAAGGGGGACGGGGACCGCGGCTGCTGGGGGAGCGGGAGGGGGGCCGCGGCTGCTGGGGGAGAGGGGGAGGGGGACCGCGGCTTTGCTAAAGTCCATGTAGACAATGTCCACTGCACTGCCCTCATCTACCTTCTTGGTCACCCCCCTCAAAAAACTCAATCAAATTTGTGAGGCATGATTTTCCACGCACAAAGCCATGCTGACTGCCCCGAATCAATCCTTGCCTCTCTTAATGCTTGTAGATCCTGTCTCTCAGAATACCTTCTCGCAACTTACCTACTACAGACGTTAGGCTCACCGGTCTGTAGTTCCCAGGCTTTTTCCTGCTGCCCTTCTTAAACAAGGGCACAACATTCGCTACTCTCCAATCTTCAGGCACCTCACCTGTGGCTGCCGATGATTCAAATATCTCTGTTAGGGGACCCGCAATTTCCTCCCTAGCCTCCCTCAACATCCTGGGATACATTTCATCAGGTCCCGGGGATTTATCTACCTTGATGCGCTTTAAGACTTCCAGCACCTCCTCCTCTGTAATATGCACACTTCTCAAGACATTACTATTTATTTCCCTTAGTTTCCTAACATCCATGCCTTTCTCCACCGTGAATACCGATGAGAAATATTCATTCAGGATCTCACCCAACTCTTGTGGCTCTGCACATTGATGCCCTTGTTGATCCTTAAGAGGCCCTACTCTGTCCCTAGTTACTCTTTTTCCCTTTATGTATCTGTAGAATCTCTTTGGATTCTCCCTTGCATTATTTGCCAAAGCAATTTCATGTCCCCTTTTTGCCCTCCTGATTTCCCTCTTAACTCTATTTCGACAATCTTTATACTCTTCAAGGGATCCACTTGATCCCAGTTGCTTATGTACGTCATATGCCTCCTTCTTCTTTTTGACCAGAGTCTCAATATCTCGAGTCCACATTGGTCCCAGGCCCCGGTGCACCCGCCGGGCGCCGGCGCCCCACAGCCGCCTGGTGGAAATCCCCTCCGGGCCTCTCGGCACCGCGCGGAGGGGTTTCCTGTCCGGGCTGCTGCTGCACACCTTCCACCTCCTTTACCTCGCCCGCCCTCCCCACACGCGTCCGGCAGCGGAGCTCCCTGCTGGGGGGCCCTCTACCTAGGTGTCCTCCCCATAGAACTTGGGGAGCTGGGGGGGAGGGTGCTGCCCGCGGCAGTGCCGCCCGATCACAGAGTCTATCACTTCTCGGCCTCCCCACAGACCTGCCTCTCCCGCGGCCTGGGGGACACCGTGGAGCTTGTCCATGTTGTCTGTCCTCGGCTGCTCTCCCGCTTTGATTTCTCGACCACGTTGTTGTTGAGGTTTTCTTTGCACTTCAGCCCCACGCTCCTGATCTTTTTTGTTTTGTTGTGTCCCAGCTCCAGGCCGATGCCAGCGGCGGGCGCTGCCTCACCCTGCCCGCGGGAAGAGCGGGCAGGACAGGCGATCTCAGGGAAAACAGATCCAAATAAACATTATATAGACATCAAATAAACAGCACCATCAAACTGTCCGACCCGAGACAATGCTGCTGGGGGAGGGGGACCGCGGCTGCTGGGGGAGGGGGACCGCGGCTGCTGGGGGAGGGGGACCGCGGCTGCTGGGGAGGGGGACCGCGGCTGCTGGGGGAGGGGGACCGCGGCTGCTGGGGGAGGGGGAGGGGGACCGCAGCTGCTGGGGGAGGGGGACCGCGGCTGCTGGGGGAGGGGGACCGCAGCTGCTGGGGGAGGGGGACCGCGGCTGCTGGGGGAGGGGGACCGCGGCTGCTGGGGGAGTGGGACAGCGGCTGTTGGGGGAGGGGGACCGCGGCTGCTGGGGGAGTGGGACCGCGGCTGCTGGGGGGGGGACTGCGGCTGCTGGGGGAGGGGGACCGCGGCTGCTGGGGGAGGGGGACCGCGGTTGCTGGGGGAGGGGGACCGCGGCTGCTGGGGGAGGGGGACCGCGGCTGCTGGGGGAGGGGGATCGCGGCTGCTGGGGGAGGGGAGGGGGACCGCGGCTGCTGGGGGAGGGGTGGACCGCGGCTGCTGGGGGAGGGGGACCGCGGCTGCTGGGGGAGGGGAGGGGGACTGCGGCTGCTGGGGGAGGGGGACCGCGGCTGCTGGGGGAGGGGGAGGGGGACCGCGGCTGCTGGGGGAGGGGGACAGCGGCTGCTGGGGAGGGGGACCGCGGCTGCTGGGGGAGGAGGGCCGCGGCTGCTGGGGGAGGGGACCGCGGCTGCTGGGGGAGGGGGAGGGGGGCTGTGGCTGCTGGGGGAGGGGGACCACGGCTGCTGGGGGAGGGGGACCGCGGCTGCTGGGGGAGGGGGACCGCGGCTGCAGGGGGAGGGGGCGGGGGACTGCGGCTGCTGGGGGAGGGGGACCGCGGCTGCTGGGGGAGGGGAGGGGGACCGCGGCTGCTGGGGGAGTGGGACAGCGGCTGTTGGGGGAGGGGGACCGCGGCTGCTGGGAGAGGGGACCGCGGCTGCTGGGGAGGGGGACCGCGGCTGCTGGGGGAGGGGGATCGCGGCTGCTGGGGAGGGGGAGGGGGACCGCGGCTGCTGGGGAAGGGGGGGACCGCGGCTGCTGGGGGAGGGGGACCGCGGCTGCTGGGGGAGGGGGAGGGGACTCCGGCTGCTGGGGGAGGTGGACTGCGGCTGCTGGGGGAGGGGGAGGGGGACCGCGGCTGCTGGGGGAGGGGGACAGCGGCTGCTGGGGGAGGGGGACTGCGGCTGCTGGGGGAGGGGACCGCGGCTGCTGGGGGGGGGGACCGCGGCAGCTGGAGGAGGGGACCGCGGCTGCTGGGGGAGGGGGAGGGGGGCCGCGGCTGCTGGGGTGGGGGACCGCACTGTCAGTGCTCCCCCCACACAGCCAGCACTGTCAGTGCTCCCCCACACAGCCAGCACTGTCAGTGCTCCCCCCACACAGCCAGCACTGTCAGTGCTTCCCCCACACAGCCAGCACTGTCAGTGCTCCCCCCACAGCCAGCACTGTCAGTGCTGCCCCCACACAGCCAGCACTGTCTGTGCTCCCACCCACACAGCCAGCACTGTCAGTGCTCCCCCACACAGCCAGCACTGTCAGTGCTTCCCCCACAGCCCGCACTGTCAGTGCTCTCCCCACACAGACGGCACTCTCAGTGCTCCCCCCACACAGCCAGCACTGTCAGTGCTCCCCCACACAGCCAGCACTGTCAGTGCTCCCCCAGACAGCCAGCACTGTCTGTGCTCCCCCACACAGCCAGCACTGTCAGTGCTCCCCCCACACAGCCAGCACTGTCAGTGCTCCCCCACACAGCCAGCACTGTCAGTGCTCCCACCACACAGCCAGCACTGTCAGTGCTCCCCCACACAGCCAGCACTGTCAGTGCTCCCACACAGCCAGTACTGTCAGTGCTCCCCTACACAGCCAGCACTGTCAGTGCTCCCCTACACAGCCAGCACTGTCAGTGCTCCACCCTCCCAAGGCCAGCACTGTCAGTGCTCCCCCACAAAGCTAGCACTGTCAGTGCTCCCACCCACACAGCCAGCACTGTCAGTGCTCCCACCACAAATCCAGCACTGTCTGAGCTCCCCCACACAGCCAGCACTGTCAGTGCTTCCCCCACAGCCCGCACTGTCTGTGCTCCACCCTCCCAATGCCAGCACTGCCAGTGCTCCCCCACTCAGCCAGCACTGTCAGTGCTCCCCCACACAGCCAGCACTGTCAGTGCTCCCACCACACAGCCAGCACTGTCAGTGCTCCCACCCACACAGCCAGAACTGTTAGTGCTCCCACCACACAGCCAGCACTGTCAGTGCTCCCCCACACAGCCAGCACTGTCAGTGCTCCCACACAGCCAGTACTGTCAGTTCTCCCCTACACAGCCAGCACTGTCAGTGCTCCCCTACTCAGCCAGCACTGTCAGTGCTCCACCCTCCCAAGGCCATCACTGTCAGTGCTCCCCCCACACAGCCAGCACTGTCAGTGTTCCACCCGCACAGCCAGCACTGTCAGTGCTCCAACACACAGCCAGCACTGGCAGTGCCCCCCCCCGCACAGCCAGCACTGCCAGTGCACTTCCTCCCCCTCAGCCACACTGTCAGTGCTCCCCCCACACAGCCAGCACTGTCAGTGCTCCCACCACACAGCCAGCACTGTCAGTGCTCCCCCCACACAGCCAGCACTGCCAGTGCTCTCCCACACAGCCAACACTGCCAGTGCACTTCCCCCCCCTCAGCCAGCACTGTCAGTGCTCCCACCACACAGCCAGCACTGTCAGTGCTCCCCCACACTGCCAGCACTGTCAGTGCTCCCCCCACACAGCCAGCACTGTCAGTGCTCCCACCACACAGCCAGCACTGTCAGTGCTCCCCCACACAGCCAGCACTGTCAGTGCTCCCCCCACACAGCCAGCACTGTCAGTGCTCCCCCACACAGCCAGCAGTGTCAGTGCTCCCCACACAGCCAGCACTGTCAGTGCTCCCCCACACAGCCAGCACTGTCAGTGCTCCCCCACAGCCAGCACTGTCAGTGCTCCCCCCACACAGCCAGCACTGTCTGTGCTCCCAACACACAGCCAGCACTGTCAGTGCTCCCTCACACAGCCAGCACTGTCAGTGCTCCCCCCACACAGCCAGCACTGTCAGTGCTCCCCCCCACACAGCCAGCACTGTCAGTGCTCCCCCACACAGCCAGCACTGTCAGTGCTCCCCCACACAGCCAGCACTGTCAGTGCTCCCCCGCACAGCCAGCACTGTCAGTGCTTCCCCACACAGCCAGCACTGTCAGTGCTCCCCCCACAGCCAGCACTGTCAGTGCTGCTCCCACACAGCCAGCACTGTATGTGCTCCCACCCACACAGCCAGCACAGTCAGTGCTCCCCCCACACAGCCAGCACTGTCAGTGCTCCCCCCACACAGCCAGCACTGTCTGTGCTCCCCCACACAGCCAGCACTGTCAGTGCTTCCCCCACAGCCCGCACTATCAGTGCTCTCCCCACACAGCCAGCACTCTCAGTCCTCCCCCACACAGCCAGCACTGTCAGTGCTCCCCCACACAGCCAGCACTGTCAGTGCTCCCCCAGACAGCCAGCACTGTCAGTTCTACCCCCACACAGCCAGCACTGTCTGTGCTCCACCCTCCCAAGGCCAGCACTGTCAGTGCTCCCCCCACACAGCCAGCACTGCCAGTGCTCCCCCACACAGCCAGCACTGTCAGTGCTCCCACCACACAGCCAGCACTGTCAGTGCTCCCACCACACAGCCAGCACTGTCAGTGCTCCCCCACACAGCCAGCACTGTCAGTGCTCCCACACAGCCAGTACTGTCAGTGCTCCCCTACACAGCCAGCACTGTCAGTGCTCCCCTACACAGCCAGCACTGTCAGTGCTCCACCCTCCCAAGGCCAGCACTGTCAGTGCTCCCCCACACAGCCAGCACTGTCAGTGCTCCCGCACACAGCCAGCAGTGTCAGTGCTCCCACCCACACAGCCAGCACTGTCAGTGCTCCCCCACACAGCCAGCACTGTCAGTGTTCCCAACACATAGCCAGCACTGTCAGTGCTCCCCACACAGCCAGCACTGTCAGTGCTCCCACCACACAGCCAGCACTGTCAGTGCTCCCACCACACAGCCAGCACTGTCAGTGCTCCCCCCACACAGCCAGCACTGCCAGTGCTCCCACCGCACAGCCAGCACTGTCAGTGCTCCCCCACACAGCCAGCACTGTCAGTGCTCCCCCACACAGCCCGCACTGACAGTGCTCCCACCACACAGCCAGCACTGTCAGTGCACCCCCACACAGCCAGCACTGTCAGTGCTCCCACCACTCAGCCAGCACTGTCAGTGCTCCCCCTACACAGCCAGCACTGTCAGTGCTCCCACCACACAGCCAGCACTGTCAGTATCCCCCCACACAGCCCGCACTGTCAGTGCTCCCCCCACACAGCCAGCACTGTCAGTGCTCCCCCACACAGCCAGCACTCTCAGTGCTCCCCCACACAGCCAGCACTGTCAGTGCTCCCACCACACAGCCAACACTGTTAGTGCTCCCACCACACAGCCAGCAATGTCAGTGCTCCCACCACACAGCCGCAACGGTCAGTGCTCCCCCCACACAACCAACACAGTCAGTGCTCCCCCCACACAGCCAGCACTGTCAGTGCTCCCCCCACACAGCCAGCTCTGTCAGGGCTCCCCCCACACAGCCCGCACTGTCTGTGCTCCCAGCAGACAGCCAGCACTGTCAGTGCTCCCCCCACACAGCCAGCACTGTCAGTGCTCCCACCACACAGCCAGCACTGTCAATGCTCCCACCACACAGCCAGCACTCTCAGGGCTCCCCCACACCGACAGCACTGCCAATGCACTTCCCACGCCCTCAGCCAGCACTGTCAGTGCTCCCCCCACACAGCCAGCACTGTCAGTGATCCCACCACACAGCCAGCACTGTCAGTGCTCCCCCACACTGCCAGCACTGTCAGTGCTCCCCCCACACAGCCAGCACTGTCAGAGCTCCCCCACACAGGCCGCACTGTCAGTGCTCCCACCACACAGCCAGCACTGTCAGTGCACCCCCACACAGCCAGCACTGTCAGTGCTCCCACACAGCCAGTACTGTCAGTGCTCCCCTACACAGCCAGCACTGTCAGTGCTCCACTACACAGCCAGCACTGTCAGTGCACCACCCTCCCAAGGCCAGCACTGTCAGTGCTCCCCCCACACAGCCAGCACTGTCAGTGCTCCCGCACACAGCCAGCACTGTCAGTACTCCCACCCACACAGCCAGCACTGTCAGTGCTCCCCCCACACAGCCAGCACTGCCAGTGCTCCCCCACACAGCCAGCACTGTCAGTGCTCCCACCACACAGCCAGCACTGTCAGTGCTCCCACCACACAGCCAGCACTGTCAGTGCTCCCCCACACAGCCAGCACTGTCAGTGCTCCCACACAGCCAGTACTGTCAGTGCTCCCCTACACAGCCAGCACTGTCAGTGCTCCCCTACACAGCCAGCACTGTCAGTGCTCCACCCTCCCAAGGCCAGCACTGTCAGTGCTCCCCCACACAGCCAGCACTGTCAGTGCTCCCGCACACAGCCAGCAGTGTCAGTGCTCCCACCCACACAGCCAGCACTGTCAGTGCTCCCCCACACAGCCAGCACTGTCAGTGTTCCCAACACATAGCCAGCACTGTCAGTGCTCCCCACACAGCCAGCACTGTCAGTGCTCCCACCACACAGCCAGCACTGTCAGTGCTCCCACCACACAGCCAGCACTGTCAGTGCTCCCCCCACACAGCCAGCACTGCCAGTGCTCCCACCGCACAGCCAGCACTGTCAGTGCTCCCCCACACAGCCAGCACTGTCAGTGCTCCCCCACACAGCCCGCACTGTCAGTGCTCCCACCACACAGCCAGCACTGTCAGTGCACCCCCACACAGCCAGCACTGTCAGTGCTCCCACCACTCAGCCAGCACTGTCAGTGCTCCCCCTACACAGGCAGCACTGTCAGTGCTCCCACCACACAGCCAGCACTGTCAGTATCCCCCCACACAGCCCGCACTGTCAGTGCTCCCCCCACACAGCCAGCACTGTCAGTGCTCCCCCACACAGCCAGCACTCTCAGTGCTCCCCCACACAGCCAGCACTGTCAGTGCTCCCACCACACAGCCAACACTGTTAGTGCTCCCCCCACACAGCCAGCAATGTCAGTGCTCCCACCACACAGCCGCAACGGTCAGTGCTCCCCCCACACAACCAACACAGTCAGTGCTCCCCCCACACAGCCAGCACTGTCAGTGCTCCCCCCACACAGCCAGCTCTGTCAGGGCTCCCCCCACACAGCCCGCACTGTCTGTGCTCCCAGCAGACAGCCAGCACTGTCAGTGCTCCCCCCACACAGCCAGCACTGTCAGTGCTCCCACCACACAGCCAGCACTGTCAGTATCCCCCCACACAGCCCGCACTGTCAGTGCTCCCCCCACACAGCCAGCACTGTCAGTGCTCCCCCACACAGCCAGCACTCTCAGTGCTCCCCCACACAGCCAGCACTGTCAGTGCTCCCACCACACAGCCAACACTGTTAGTGCTCCCACCACACAGCCAGCAATGTCAGTGCTCCCACCACACAGCCGCAACGGTCAGTGCTCCCCCCACACAACCAACACAGTCAGTGCTCCCCCCACACAGCCAGCACTGTCAGTGCTCCCCCCACACAGCCAGCTCTGTCAGGGCTCCCCCCACACAGCCCGCACTGTCTGTGCTCCCAGCAGACAGCCAGCACTGTCAGTGCTCCCCCCACACAGCCAGCACTGTCAGTGCTCCCACCACACAGCCAGCACTGTCAATGCTCCCACCACACAGCCAGCACTCTCAGGGCTCCCCCACACCGACAGCACTGCCAATGCACTTCCCACGCCCTCAGCCAGCACTGTCAGTGCTCCCCCCACACAGCCAGCACTGTCAGTGATCCCACCACACAGCCAGCACTGTCAGTGCTCCCCCACACTGCCAGCACTGTCAGTGCTCCCCCCACACAGCCAGCACTGTCAGAGCTCCCCCACACAGGCCGCACTGTCAGTGCTCCCACCACACAGCCAGCACTGTCAGTGCACCCCCACACAGCCAGCACTGTCAGTGCTCCCACACAGCCAGTACTGTCAGTGCTCCCCTACACAGCCAGCACTGTCAGTGCTCCACTACACAGCCAGCACTGTCAGTGCACCACCCTCCCAAGGCCAGCACTGTCAGTGCTCCCCCCACACAGCCAGCACTGTCAGTGCTCCCGCACACAGCCAGCACTGTCAGTACTCCCACCCACACAGCCAGCACTGTCAGTGCTCCCCCCACACAGCCAGCACTGCCAGTGCTCCCCCACACAGCCAGCACTGTCAGTGCTCCCACCACACAGCCAGCACTGTCAGTGCTCCCACCACACAGCCAGCACTGTCAGTGCTCCCCCACACAGCCAGCACTGTCAGTGCTCCCACACAGCCAGTACTGTCAGTGCTCCCCTACACAGCCAGCACTGTCAGTGCTCCCCTACACAGCCAGCACTGTCAGTGCTCCACCCTCCCAAGGCCAGCACTGTCAGTGCTCCCCCACACAGCCAGCACTGTCAGTGCTCCCGCACACAGCCAGCAGTGTCAGTGCTCCCACCCACACAGCCAGCACTGTCAGTGCTCCCCCACACAGCCAGCACTGTCAGTGTTCCCAACACATAGCCAGCACTGTCAGTGCTCCCCACACAGCCAGCACTGTCAGTGCTCCCACCACACAGCCAGCACTGTCAGTGCTCCCACCACACAGCCAGCACTGTCAGTGCTCCCCCCACACAGCCAGCACTGCCAGTGCTCCCACCGCACAGCCAGCACTGTCAGTGCTCCCCCACACAGCCAGCACTGTCAGTGCTCCCCCACACAGCCCGCACTGTCAGTGCTCCCACCACACAGCCAGCACTGTCAGTGCACCCCCACACAGCCAGCACTGTCAGTGCTCCCACCACTCAGCCAGCACTGTCAGTGCTCCCCCTACACAGGCAGCACTGTCAGTGCTCCCACCACACAGCCAGCACTGTCAGTATCCCCCCACACAGCCCGCACTGTCAGTGCTCCCCCCACACAGCCAGCACTGTCAGTGCTCCCCCACACAGCCAGCACTCTCAGTGCTCCCCCACACAGCCAGCACTGTCAGTGCTCCCACCACACAGCCAACACTGTTAGTGCTCCCCCCACACAGCCAGCAATGTCAGTGCTCCCACCACACAGCCGCAACGGTCAGTGCTCCCCCCACACAACCAACACAGTCAGTGCTCCCCCCACACAGCCAGCACTGTCAGTGCTCCCCCCACACAGCCAGCTCTGTCAGGGCTCCCCCCACACAGCCCGCACTGTCTGTGCTCCCAGCAGACAGCCAGCACTGTCAGTGCTCCCCCCACACAGCCAGCACTGTCAGTGCTCCCACCACACAGCCAGCACTGTCAATGCTCCCACCACACAGCCAGCACTCTCAGGGCTCCCCCACACCGACAGCACTGCCAATGCACTTCCCACGCCCTCAGCCAGCACTGTCAGTGCTCCCCCCACACAGCCAGCACTGTCACTGATCCCACCACACAGCCAGCACTGTCAGTGCTCCCCCACACTGCCAGCACTGTCAGTGCTCCCCCCACACAGCCAGCACTGTCAGAGCTCCCCCACACAGGCCGCACTGTCAGTGCTCCCACCACACAGCCAGCACTGTCAGTGCACCCCCACACAGCCAGCACTGTCAGTGCTCCCACACAGCCAGTACTGTCAGTGCTCCCCTACACAGCCAGCACTGTCAGTGCTCCACTACACAGCCAGCACTGTCAGTGCACCACCCTCCCAAGGCCAGCACTGTCAGTGCTCCCCCCACACAGCCAGCACTGTCAGTGCTCCCGCACACAGCCAGCACTGTCAGTACTCCCACCCACACAGCCAGCACTGTCAGTGCTCCCCCACACAGCAAGCACTGTCAGTGTTCCCAACGCATAGCCAGCACTGTCAGTGCTCCCCACACAGCCAGCACTGTCAGTGCTCCCCCCACACAGCCAGCACTGTCTGTGCTCCCCCACACAGCCAGCACTGTCAGTGCTTCCCCCACAGCCCGCACTATCAGTGCTCTCCCCAGACAGCCAGCACTCTCAGTCCTCCCCCCACACAGCCAGCACTGTCAGTGCTCCCCCACACAGCCAGCACTGTCAGTGCTCCCCCAGACAGCCAGCAGTGTCAGTTCTACCCCCACACAGCCAGCACTGTCTGTGCTCCACCCTCCCAAGGCCAGCACTGTCAGTGCTCCCCCCACACAGCCAGCACTGCCAGTGCTCCCCCACACAGCCAGCACTGTCAGTGCTCCCACCACACAGCCAGCACTGTCAGTGCTCCCACCACACAGCCAGCACTGTCAGTGCTCCCCCACACAGCCAGCACTGTCAGTGCTCCCACACAGCCAGTACTGTCAGTGCTCCCCTACACAGCCAGCACTGTCAGTGCTCCCCTACACAGCCAGCACTGTCAGTGCTCCACCCTCCCAAGGCCAGCACTGTCAGTGCTCCCCCCCACACAGCCAGCACTGTCAGTGCTCCCGCACACAGCCAGCACTGTCAGTGCTTCCCCACACAGCCAGCACTGTCAGTGCTCCCCCCACAGCCAGCACTGTCAGTGCTGCTCCCACACAGCCAGCACTGTCTGTGCTCCCACCCACACAGCCAGCACTGTCAGTGCTCCCCCACACAGCCAGCACTGTCAGTGCTCACCCCACACAGCCAGCACTGTCTGTGCTCCCCCACACAGCCAGCACTGTCAGTGCTTCCCCCACAGCCCGCACTATCAGTGCTCTCCCCACACAGCCAGCACTCTCAGTCCTCCCCCCACACAGCCAGCACTGTCAGTGCTCCCCCACACAGCCAGCACTGTCAGTGCTCCCCCAGACAGCCAGCACTGTCAGTTCTACCCCCACACAGCCAGCACTGTCTGTGCTCCACCCTCCCAAGGCCAGCACTGTCAGTGCTCCCCCCACACAGCCAGCACTGCCAGTGCTCCCCCACACAGCCAGCACTGTCAGTGCTCCCACCACACAGCCAGCACTGTCAGTGCTCCCACCACACAGCCAGCACTGTCAGTGCTCCCCCACACAGCCAGCACTGTCAGTGCTCCCACACAGCCAGTACTGTCAGTGCTCCCCTACACAGCCAGCACTGTCAGTGCTCCCCTACACAGCCAGCACTGTCAGTGCTCCACCCTCCCAAGGCCAGCACTGTCAGTGCTCCCCCCACACAGCCAGCACTGTCAGTGCTCCCGCACACAGCCAGCAGTGTCAGTGCTCCCACCCACACAGCCAGCACTGTCAGTGCTCCCCCACACAGCCAGCACTGTCAGTGTTCCCAACACATAGCCAGCACTGTCAGTGCTCCCCACACAGCCAGCACTGTCAGTGCTCCCACCACACAGCCAGCACTGTCAGTGCTCCCACCACACAGCCAGCACTGTCAGTGCTCCCCCCACACAGCCAGCACTGCCAGTGCTCCCACCGCACAGCCAGCACTGTCAGTGCTCCCCCACACAGCCAGCACTGTCAGTGCTCCCCCACACAGCCCGCACTGTCAGTGCTCCCACCACACAGCCAGCACTGTCAGTGCACCCCCACACAGCCAGCACTGTCAGTGCTCCCACCACTCAGCCAGCACTGTCAGTGCTCCCCCTACACAGCCAGCACTGTCAGTGCTCCCACCACACAGCCAGCACTGTCAGTATCCCCTCAAACAGCCCGCACTGTCAGTGCTCCCCCCACACAGCCAGCACTGTCAGTGCTCCCCCACACAGCCAGCACTCTCAGTGCTCCCCCACACAGCCAGCACTGTCAGTGCTCCCACCACACAGCCAACACTGTTAGTGCTCCCCCCACACAGCCAGCAATGTCAGTGCTCCCACCACACAGCCGCAACGGTCAGTGCTCCCCCACACAACCAACACAGTCAGTGCTCCCCCCACACAGCCAGCACTGTCAGTGCTCCCCCCACACAGCCAGCTCTGTCAGGGCTCCCCCCACACAGCCCGCACTGTCTGTGCTCCCAGCAGACAGCCAGCACTGTCAGTGCTCCCCCATAGAGCCAGCACTGTCAGTGCTCCCACCACACAGCCAGCACTGTCAATGCTCCCACCACACAGCCAGCACTCTCAGGGCTCCCCCACACCGACAGCACTGCCAATGCACTTCCCACGCCCTCAGCCAGCACTGTCAGTGCTCCTCCCACACAGCCAGCACTGTCAGTGATCCCACCACACAGCCAGCACTGTCAGTGCTCCCCCACACTGCCAGCACTGTCAGTGCTCCCCCCACACAGCCAGCACTGTCAGAGCTCCCTCCACACAGGCCGCACTGTCAGTGCTCCCACCACACAGCCAGCACTGTCAGTGCACCCCCACACAGTCAGCACTGTCAGTGCTCCCACACAGCCAGTACTGTCAGTGCTCCCCTACACAGCCAGCACTGTCAGTGCTCCACTACACAGCCAGCACTGTCAGTGCACCACCCTCCCAAGGCCAGCACTGTCAGTGCTCCCCCCACACAGCCAGCACTGTCAGTGCTCCCGCACACAGCCAGCACTGTCAGTACTCCCACCCACACAGCCAGCACTGTCAATGCTCCCCCACACAGCAAGCACTGTCAGTGTTCCCAACGCATAGCCAGCACTGTCAGTGCTCCCCACACAGCCAGCACTGTCAGTGCTCCCACCACACAGCCAGCACTGTCAGTGCTCCCACCACACAGCCAGCACTGTCGGGTCGGTGCTCCCACCACACAGCCAGCACTTTCAGTGCTCCCCCACACAGCCAGCACTGTCAGTGCTCCCCCACACAGCCCGCACTGTCAGTGCTCCCACCACACACAGCCAGCACTGTCAGTGCACCCCCCACACAGCCAGCACTGTCAGTGCTCCCCCACACAGCCCGCACTGCCAGTGCTCCCACCACATAGCCAGCACTGCCAGTGCTCCCCCCACACAGCCAGCACTGTCAGTGCTCCCCAACCAGCCACCACTGTCAGTGCTCCCCCCACACAGCCAGCACTGTCAGTGCTTCCACCACACAGCCAGCTCTGTCAGTGCTTCCACCACACAGCCAGCACTGTCAGTGCTCCCAAACACAGCCAGCACTGTCAGTGCTGCCCCACACAGCCCGCACTTTCAGTGCTCCCACCACACAGCCAGCACTGTCAGTGCTCCCCACACAGCCAGCACTGTCAGTGCACCGCCACACAGCCAGCACTGTCAGTGCTCCCCCACACAGCCCGCACTGTTAGTGCTCCCACCACACAGCCAGCACTGTCAGTGCTCCCCCCACACAGCCAGCACTGTCAGTGCTCCGACCACACAGCCAGCACTCTCAGTGCTCCCCACACAGGCAGCACTGTCAGTGCTCCCCCACACAGCCAGCACTATCAGTGCTCCCACACACACAGCCAGCACTGTCAGTGCTCCCCACACACAGCCAGCACTGTCAGTGCTCCCCCCACACAGCCAGCACTGTCAGTGCTCCACCCGCACAGCCAGCACTGTCAGTGCTCCAACACACAGCCAGCACTGGCAGTGCCCCCCCCCCCCCCGCACAGCCAGCACTGCCAGTGCACTTCCTCCCCCTCAGCCACACTGTCAGTGCTCCCCCCACACAGCCAGCACTGTCAGTGCTCCCACCACACAGCAAGCACTGTCAGTGCTCCCACCACACAGCAAGCACTGTCAGTGCTCCCACCACACAGCCAGCACTGTCGGGTCGGTGCTCCCCCCACACAGTCAGCACTGTCAGTGCTCCCCCACACAGCCAGCACTGTCAGTGCTCCCCCCACACAGCCCGCACTGTCAGTGCTCCCACCACACAGCCAGCACTTTCAGTGCTCCCCCACACAGCCAGCACTGTCAGTGCTCCCCCACACAGCCCGCACGGTCAGTGCTCCCACCACACATCCAGCACTGTCAGTGCTCCCACCACACACAGCCAGCACTGTCAGTGCTCCCCCCACACTGCCCGCACTGTCAGTTCTCCCACCACACAGCCAGCACTGTCAGTGCTCCCCCACACAGCCAGCACTGTCAGTGCTCCCCCACACAGCCCGCACTGCCAGTGCTCCCACCACACAGCCAGCACTGCCAGTGCTCCCCCCACACAGCCAGCACTGTCAGTGCTACCCAACCAGCCACCACTGTCAGTGCTCCCGCCACACAGCCAGCACTGTCAGTGCTTCCACCACACAGCCAGCACTGTCAGTGCTTCCACCACACAGCCAGCACTGTCAGTGCTCCCAAACACAGCCAGCACTGTCAGTGCTGCCCCACACAGCCCGCACTTTCAGTGCTCCCACCACACAGCCAGCACTGTCAGTGCTCCCCCCACACAGCCAGAACTGTCAGTGCACCCCACACAGCAATCACTGTCAGTGCTCCCCCACACAGCCCGCACTGTCAGTGCTCCCACCACACAGCCAGCACTGTCAGTGCTCCTCCCACACAGCCAGCACTGTCAGTGCTCCGACCACTCAGCCAGCACTCTCAGTGCTCCCCACACAGGCAGCACTGTCAGTGCTCCCCCACACAGCCAGCACTGTCAGTGCTCCAACACACACAGCCAGCACTGTCAGTGCTCCCCACACACAGCCAGCACTGTCAGTGCTCCCCCACACAGCCAGCACTGTCAGTGCTCCACCCGCACAGCCAGCACTGTCAGTGCTCCAACACACAGCCAGCACTGGCAGTGCCCCCCCCCGCACAGCCAGCACTACCAGTGCACTTCCTCCCCCTCAGCCACACTGTCAGTGCTCCCCCCACACAGCCAGCACTGTCAGTGCTCCCACCACACAGCCAGCACTGTCAGTGTTCCCCCCACACAGCCAGCACTGTCAGTGCTCTCCCACACAGCCAGCACTGCCAGTGCACTTCCCCCCCCTCAGCCAGCACTGTCAGTGCTCCCACCACACAGCCAGCACTGTCAGTGCTCCCCCACACTGCCAGCACTGTCAGTGCTCCCCCCACACAGCCAGCACTGTCAGTGCTCCCACCACACAGCCAGCACAGTCAGTGCTCCCCCACACAGCCAGCACTGTCAGTGCTCCCTCCACACAGCCAGCACTGTCAGTGATCCCCCCACACAGCCAGCACTGTCAGTGCACCCCCCACACATCCAGCACTGTCAGTGCTCCCACCACACAGCTAGCACTGTCAGTGCTCCCCCACAGCCAGCACTGTCAGTGCTCCCCCCAGACAGCCAGCACTGTCTGTGCTCCCAACACACAGCCAGCACTGTCTGTGCTCCCTCACACAGCCAGCACTGTCAGTGCTCCCCCACACAGCCAGTACTGTCAGTGCTCCCCCCCACACAGCCAGCACTGTCAGTGCTCCCCCACACAGCCAGCACTGTCAGTGCTCCCCCACACAGCCAGCACTGTCAGTGCTCCCCCGCACTCCAGCACTGCCAGTGCTCCCCCACACAGCCAGCACTGTCAGTGCTCCCACCACACAGCCAGCACTGTCAGTGCTCCCCACCCCACAGCCAGCACTGTCAGTGCTGCTCCCACACAGCCAGCACTGTCTGTGCTGCTCCCACACAGCCAGCACTGTCTGTGCTCCCACCCACACAGCCAGCACTGTCAGTGCTCCCCCCACACAGCCAGCACTGTCAGTGCTCCCCCCACACAGCCAGCACTGTCTGTGCTCCCCCACACAGCCAGCACTGTCAGTGCTTCCCCCACAGCCCGCACTATCAGTGCTCTCCCCACACAGCCAGCACTCTCAGTCCTCCCCCCACACAGCCAGCACTGTCAGTGCTCCCCCACACAGCCAGCACTGTCAGTGCTCCCCCAGACAGCCAGCACTTTCAGTTCTACCCCCACACAGCCGGCACTGTCTGTGCTCCACCCTCCCAAGGCCAGCACTGTCAGTGCTCCCCCACACAGCCAGCACAGCCAGTGCTCCCCCACACAGCCAGCACTGTCAGTGCTCCCACCACACAGCCAGCACTGTCAGTGCTCCCACCACACAGCCAGCACTGTCAGTGCTCCCCCACACAGCCAGCACTGTCAGTGCTCCCACACAGCCAGTACTGTCAGTGCTCCCCTACACAGCCAGCACTGTCAGTGCTCCCCTACACAGCCAGCACTGTCAGTGCTCCACCCTCCCAAGGCCAGCACTGTCAGTGCTCCCCCCACACAGCCAGCACTGTCAGTGCTCCCGCACACAGCCAGCAGTGTCAGTGCTCCCACCCACACAGCCAGCACTGTCAGTGTTCCCCCACACAGCCAGCACTGTCAGTGTTCCCAACACATAGCCAGCACTGTCAGTGCTCCCCACACAGCCAGCACTGTCAGTGCTCCCACCACACAACCAGCACTGTCAGTGCTCCCACCACACAGCCAGCACTGTCAGTGCTCCCCCCACACAGCCAGCACTGCCAGTGCTCCCACCGCACAGCCAGCACTGTCAGTGCTCCCCCACACAGCCAGCACTGTCAGTGCTCCCCCACACAGCCCGCACTGTCAGTGCTCCCACCACACAGCCAGCACTGTCAGTGCATCCCCACACAGCCAGCACTGTCAGTGCTCCCACCACTCAGCCAGCACTGTCAGTGCTCCCCCTACACAGCCAGCACTGTCAGTGCTCCCACCACACAGCAAGCACTGTCAGTATCCCCCCACACAGCCCGCACTGTCAGTGCTCCCCACACACAGCCAGCACTGTCAGTGCTCCCCCACACAGCCAGCACTCTCAGTGCTCCCCCACACAGCCAGCACTGTCAGTGCTCCCACCACACAGCCAACACTGTTAGTGCTCCCCCCACACAGCCAGCAATGTCAGTGCTCCCACCACACAGCCGCAACGGTCAGTGCTCCCCCACACAACCAACACAGTCAGTGCTCCCCCCACACAGCCAGCACTGTCAGTGCTCCCCCCACACAGCCAGCTCTGTCAGGGCACCACCCACACAGCCCGCACTGTCTGTGCTCCCAGCAGACAGCCAGCACTGTCAGTGCTCCCCCCACACAGCCAGCACTGTCAGTGCTCCCACCACACAGCCAGCACTGTCAATGCTCCCACCACACAGCCAGCACTCTCAGGGCTTCCCCACACCGCCAGCACTGCCATTGCACTTCCCACGCCCTCAGCCAGCACTGTCAGTGCTCCCCCCACACAGCCAGCACTGTCAGTGATCCCACCACACAGCCAGCACTGTCAGTGCTCCCCCACACTGCCAGCACTGTCAGTGCTCCCACCACACAGCCAGCACTGTCAGTGCTCCCCCACACAGCCAGCACTGTCCGTGCTCCCCCACACAGCCAACACTGTCAGTGCTCCCACCACACAGCCAGCACTGTCAGTGCTCCCCATACAGCCAGAACTGTCAGTGCTCACCCACACAGCCAGCGCTGTCAGTGCTCCCACCACACAGCCAGCACTGTCAGTGCTCCCCCACACAGCCAGCACTGTCACTGCTCCCCCCACACAGCCAGCACTGTCAGTGCTCCCCCACACAGCCAGCACTGTCAGTGCTCCCCCCACACAGCCAGCACTGTCAGTGCTTCCCCCACACAGCCAGCACTGTCAGTGCTCCCCCCACAGCCAGCACTGTCAGTGCTGCCCCCACACAGCCAGCACTGTCTGTGCTCCCACCCACACAGCCAGCACTGTCAGTGCTCCCCCTCAAAGCCAGCACTGTCAGTGCTTCCCCCACAGCCCGCACTGTCAGTGCTCTCCCCACACAGCCAGCACTCTCAGTACTCCCACCACACAGCCCGCACTGTCAGTGCTCCCACCACACAGCCAGCACTGTCAGTGCTCCCCCCACACAGCCAGCACTGCCAGTGCTCCCACCGCACAGCCAGCACTGTCAGTGCTCCCCCCACACAGCCAGCACTGTCAGAGCTCCCCCCACACAGGCCGCACTGTCAGTGCTCCCACCACACAGCCAGCACTGTCAGTGCACCCCCACACAGCCAGGACTGTCAGTGCTCCCAAACAGCCAGTACTGTCAGTGCTCCCCTACACAGCCAGCACTGTCAGTGCTCCACTACACAGCCAGCACTGTCAGTGCACCACCCTCCCAAGGCCAGAACTGTCAGTGCTCCCCCCACACAGCCAGCACTGTCAGTGCTCCCGCACACAGCCAGCACTGTCAGTACTCCCACCCACACAGCCAGCACTGTCAGTGCTCCCCCACACAGCCAGCACTGTCAGTGTTCCCAACGCATAGCCCGCACTGTCAGTGCTCCCCACACAGCCAGCACTGTCAGTGCTCCCACCACACAGCCAGCACTGTCAGTGCTCCCACCACACAGCCAGCACTGTCGGGTCGGTGCTCCCCCCACACAGTCAGCACTGTCAGTGCTCCCCCACACAGCCAGCACTGTCAGTGCTCCCCCACACAGCCCGCACTGTCAGTGCTCCCACCACACAGCCAGCACTTTCAGTGCTCCCCCACACAGCCAGCACTGTCAGTGCTCCCCCACACAGCCCGCACTGTCAGTGCTCCCACCACACAGCCAGCACTGTCAGGGCTCCCCCCACACAGCCAGCACTGTCAGTGCTCCCCCACACAGCCAGCACTGTCAGTGCTCCCCCCACACAGCCAGCACTGTCAGTGCTTCCCCCACACAGCCAGCACTGTCAGTGCTCCCCCCACAGCCAGCACTGTCAGTGCTGCCCCCACACAGCCAGCACTGTCTGTGCTCCCACCCACACAGCCAGCACTGTCAGTGCTCCCCCACACAGCCAGCACTGTCAGTGCTCCCACCACACAGCCAGCACTGTCAGTGCTCCCCCACACAGCCAGCACTGTCCGTGCTCCCCCACACAGCCAACACTGTCAGTGCTCCCACCACACAGCCAGCACTGTCAGTGCTCCCCATACAGCCAGAACTGTCAGTGCTCCCCCACACAGCCCGCACTGTCAGTGCTCCCACCACACAGCCAGCACTTTCAGTGCTCCCCCACACAGCCAGCACTGTCAGTGCTCCCCCACACAGCCCGCACTGTCAGTGCTCCCACCACACAGTCAGCACTGTCAGGGCTCCCCCCACACAGCCAGCACTGTCAGTGCTCCCCCACACAGCCAGCACTGTCAGTGCTCCCCCCACACAGCCAGCACTGTCAGTGCTTCCCCCACACAGCCAGCACTGTCAGTGCTCCCCCCACAGCCAGCACTGTCAGTGCTGCCCCCACACAGCCAGCACTGTCTGTGCTCCCACCCACACAGCCAGCACTGTCAGTGCTCCCCCACACAGCCAGCACTGTCAGTGCTCCCACCACACAGCCAGCACTGTCAGTGCTCCCCCACACAGCCAGCACTGTCCGTGCTCCCCCACACAGCCAACACTGTCAGTGCTCCCACCACACAGCCAGCACTGTCAGTGCTCCCCATACAGCCAGAACTGTCAGTGCTCCCCCACACAGCCAGCGCTGTCAGTGCTCCCATCACACAGCCAGCACTGTCAGTGCTCCCCCACACAGCCAGCACTGTCAGTGCTCCCCCACACATCCAGCACTGTCAGTGCTCCCCCAAACATCCAGCACTGTCAGTGCTCCCCCCACACAGCCAGCACTGTCAGTGCTTCCCCCACACAGCCAGCACTGTCAGTGCTCCCCCCACAGCCAGCACTGTCAGTGCTGCCCCCACACAGCCAGCACTGTCTGTGCTCCCACCCACACAGCCAGGATTGTCAGTGCTCCCCCACACAGCCAGCACTGTCAGTGCTTCCCCCACAGCCCGCACTGTCAGTGCTCTCCCCACACAGCCAGCACTCTCAGTGCTCCCCCCACACAGCCAGCACTGTCAGTGCTCCCCCACACAGCCAGCACTGTCAGTGCTCCCACCCACACAGCCAGCACTGTCAGTGCTCCCACCACAAAGCCAGCACTGTCTGAGCTCCCCCACACAGCCAGCACTGTCAGTGCTTCCCCCACAGCCCGCACTGTCAGTGCTCCCCCCACACAGCCAGCACTCTCAGTGCTCCCCCCACACAGCCAGCACTGTCAGTGCTCCCCCAAAAAACCAGCACTGTCAGTGCTCCCCCAGACAGCCAGCACTGTCAGTGCTCCCCCCACACAGCCAGCACTGTCTGTGCTCCACCCTCCCAATGCCAGCACTGTCAGTGCTCCCCCACACAGCCAGCACTGTCAGTGCTCCCCACACAGCCAGCACTGTCAGTGCTCCCACCACACAGCCAGCACTGTCAGTGCTCCCACCCACACAGCCAGAACTGTCAGTGCTCCCACCACACAGCCAGCACTGTCAGTGCTCCCCCACACAGCCAGCACTGTCAGTGCTCCCACACAGCCAGTACTGTCAGTGCTCCCCTACACAGCCAGCACTGTCAGTGCTCCCCTACACAGCCAGCACTGTCAGTGCTCCACCCTCCCAAGGCCATCACTGTCAGTGCTCCCCCACACAGCCAGCACTGTCAGTGTTCCCAACACATAGCCAGCACTGTCAGTGCTCCCCACACAGCCAGCACTGTCAGTGCTCCCACCACACAGCCCGCACTGTCAGTGCTCCCACCACACAGCCAGCACTGTCAGTGCTCCCCCCACACAGCCAGCACTGCCAGTGCTCCCACCGCACAGCCAGCACTGTCAGTGCTCCCCCCACACAGCCAGCACTGTCAGAGCTCCCCCCACACAGGCCGCACTGTCAGTGCTCCCACCACACAGCCAGCACTGTCAGTGCACCACCCTCCCAAGGCCAGCACTGTCAGTGCTCCCCCCACACAGCCAGCACTGTCAGTGCTCCCGCACACAGCCAGCACTGTCAGTACTCCCACCCACACAGCCAGCACTGTCAGTGCTCCCCCACACAGCCAGCACTGTCAGTGTTCCCAACGCATAGCCCGCACTGTCAGTGCTCCCCACACAGCCAGCACTGTCAGTGCTCCCACCACACAGCCAGCACTGTCAGTGCTCCCACCACACAGCCAGCACTGTCGGGTCGGTGCTCCCCCCACACAGTCAGCACTGTCAGTGCTCCCCCACACAGCCAGCACTGTCAGTGCTCCCCCACACAGCCCGCACTGTCAGTGCTCCCACCACACAGCCAGCACTTTCAGTGCTCCCCCACACAGCCAGCACTGTCAGTGCTCCCCCACACAGCCCGCACTGTCAGTGCTCCCACCACACAGCCAGCACTGTCAGGGCTCCCCCACACAGCCAGCACTGTCCGTGCTCCCCCACACAGCCCGCACTGCCAGTGCTCCCCCCACACAGCCAGCACTGTCAGTGCTTCCACCACACAGCCAGCACTGTCAGTGCTTCCACCACACAGCCAGCACTGTCAGTGCTCCCAAACACAGCCAGCACTGTCAGTGCTGCCCCACACAGCCCGCACTTTCAGTGCTCCCACCACACAGCCAGCACTGTCAGTGCTCCCCCCACACAGCCAGCACTGTCAGTGCTCCCCCACACAGCCAGCACTGTCCGTGCTCCCCCACACACCCAACACTGTCAGTGCTCCCACCACACAGCCAGCACTGTCAGTGCTCCCCCATACAGCCAGAATTGTCAGTGCTCCCCCACACAGCCAGCGCAGTCAGTGCTCCCACCACACAGCCAGCACTGTCAGTGCTCCCCCACACAGCCAGCACTGTCAGTGCTCCCCCCACACAGCCAGCACTGTCAGTGCTCCCCCACACAGCCAGCACTGTCAGTGCTCCCCCACACAGCCAGCACTGTCAGTGCTTCCCCCACACAGCCAGCACTGTCAGTGCTCCCCCCACAGCCAGCACTGTCAGTGCTGCCCCCACACAGCCAGCACTGTCTGTGCTCCCACCCACACAGCCAGCACTGTCAGTGCTCCCCCACACAGCCAGCACTGTCAGTGCTTCCCCCACAGCTCGCACTGTCAGTGCTCTCCCCACACAGACAGCACTCTCAGTGCTCCCCCACACAGCCAGCACTGTCAGTGCTCCCCCACACAGCCAGCACTGTCAGTGCTCCCCCAGACAGCCAGCACTGTCAGTGCTCCCCCACACAGCCAGCACTGTCAGTGCTCCCCCACACAGCCAGCACTGTCAGTGCTCCCCCACACAGCCAGCACTGTCAGTGCTCCCACCACACAGCCAGCACTGTCAGTGCTCCCCCACACAGCCAGCACTGTCAGTGCTCCCACACAGCCAGTACTGTCAGTGCTCCCCTACACAGCCAGCACTGTCAGTGCTCCCCTACACAGCCAGCACTGTCAGTGCTCCACCCTCCCAAGGCCAGCACTGTCAGTGCTCCCCCCACACAGCCAGCACTGTCAGTGCTCCCACCCACACAGCCAGCACTGTCAGTGCTCCCACCACAAAGCCAGCACTGTCTGAGCTCCCCCACACAGCCAGCACTGTCAGTGCTTCCCCCACAGCCCGCACTGTCAGTGCTCCCCCACACAGCCAGCACTCTCAGTGCTCCCCCCACACAGCCAGCACTGTCAGTGCTCCCCCACACAGCCAGCACTGTCAGTGCTCCCCCAGACAGCCAGCACTGTCAGTGCTCCCCCCACACAGCCAGCACTGTCTGTGCTCCACCCTCCCAATGCCAGCACTGTCAGTGCTCCCCCCGCACAGCCAGCACTGTCAGTGCTCCCCACACAGCCAGCACTGTCAGTGCTCCCACCACACAGCCAGCACTGTCAGTGCTCCCACCGACACAGCCAGAACTGTCAGTGCTCCCACCACACAGCCAGCACTGTCAGTGCTCCCCCACACAGCCAGCACTGTCAGTGCTCCCACACAGCCAGTACTGTCAGTGCTCCCCTACACAGCCAGCACTGTCAGTGCTCCACACTCCCAAGGCCATCACTGTCAGTGCTCCCCCACACAGCCAGCACTGTCAGTGTTCCCAGCACATAGCCAGCACTGTCAGTGCTCCCCACACAGCCAGCACTGTCAGTGCGCCCACCACACAGCCAGCACTGTCAGTGCTCCCACCACACAGCCAGCACTGTCAGTGCTCCCCCCACACAGCCAGCACTGCCAGTGCTCCCACCGCACAGCCAGCACTGTCAGTGCTCCCCCACACAGCCAGCACTGTCAGAGCTCCCCCCACACAGGCCGCACTGTCAGTGCTCCCACCACAAAGCCAGCACTTTTAGTGCTCCCCCACAAAGCCAGCACTGTCAGTGCTCCCCCACACAGCCCGCACTGTCAGTGCTCCCACCACACACAGCCAGCACTGTCAGTGCTCCCCCCACACAGCCCGCACTGTCAGATCTCCCACCACACAGCCAGCACTGTCAGTGCTCCCCCACACAGCCAGCACTGTCAGTGCTCCCCCACACAGCCCGCACTGCCAGTGCTCCCACCACACAGCCAGCACTGCCAGTGCTCCCCCCACACAGCCAGCACTGTCAGTGCTCCCCAACCAGCCACCACTGTCAGTGCTCCCCCCACACAGCCAGCACTGTCAGTGCTTCCACCACACAGCCAGCACTGTCAGTGCTTCCACCACACAGCCAGCACTGTCAGTGCTCCCAAACACAGCCAGCACTGTCAGTGCTGCCCCACACAGCCCGCACTTTCAGTGCTCCCACCACACAGCCAGCACTGTCAGTGCTCCCCCCACACAGCCAGCACTGTCAGTGCTCCCCCACACAGCCCGCACTGTCAGTGCTCCCACCACACAGCCAGCACTGTCAGTGCTCCCCCCACACAGCCAGCACTGTCAGTGAACGACCACACAGCCAGCACTCTCACTGCTCCCCACACAGGCAGCACTGTCAGTGCTCCCCCACACAGCCAGCACTGTCAGTGCTCCCACACACACAGCCAGCACTTACAATGCTCCCCACACACAGCCAGCACGGTCAGTGCTCCCTCCACACAGCCAGCACTGTCAGTGCTCCACCCGCACAGCCAGCACTGCCAGTGCACTACCTCCCCCTCAGCCACACTGTCAGTGCTACCCCCACACAGCCAGCACTGTCAGTGCTCCCAAACACAGCCAGCACTGTCAGTGCTGCCCCACACAGCCTGCCCTGTCAGTGCTCCCCCACACAGCCCGCACTGTCAGTGCTCCCACCACACAGCCAGCACTGTCAGTGCTCCCCCACACAGCCAGCACTGTTAGTGCTCCCCCACACAGCCCGCACTGCCAGTGCTCCCACCACACAGCCAGCACTGTCAGTGCTCCCACTACACAGCCAGCACTGTCAGTGCTTCTACCCACACAGCCAGCACTTTCAATGTTCCCACACACACAGCCCGCACTGTCAGTGCACCCCCACACAGCCAGCACTGTCAGTGCTCCCACCACACAGCCAGCACTGTCAGTGCTCCCCCCACACAGCCAGCACTGTCAGTGCTCCACCCGCACAGCCAGCACTGCCAGTGCACTACCTCCCCCTCAGCCACACTGTCAGTGCTACCCCCACACAGCCAGCACTGTCAGTGCTCCCACCACACAGCCAGCACTGTCAGTGCTCCCCCACACAGCCAGCACTGTCAGTGCTCTCCCACACAGCCAGCACTGCCAGTGCACTCCCCCCCCCTCAGCCAGCACTGTCAGTGCTCCCACCACACAGCCAGCACTGTCAGTGCTCCCCCACACTGCCAGCACTGTCAGTGCTCCCCCCACACAGCCAGCACTGTCAGTGCTCCCACCACACAGCCAGCACTGTCAGTGCTCCCCCCACACAGCCAGCATCGTCAGTGCTCCCCCACACAGCCAGCACAGTCAGTGCTCCCCCACACAGCCAGCAGTGTCAGTGCTCCCCCACACAGCCAGCACTGTCAGTGCTCCCCCCACACAGCCAGCACTGTCAGTGCTCCCCCACACAGCCAGCACTGTCAGTGCTCCCCCGCACAGCCAGCACTGTCAGTGCTCCCCACACAGCCAGCACTGTCAGTGCTCCCCTACACAGCTAGCACTGTGTGTGCTCCACCCTCCCAAGGCCAGCACTGTCAGTGCTCCCCCACACAGCCAGCACTGTCAGTGCTCCCCCACACAGCCAGCACTGTCAGTGCTCCCACCCACACAGCCAGCACTGTCAGTGCTCCCCCACACAGCCAGCACTATCAGTGCTCCCACCCACACAGCCAGCACTGTCAGTGCTCCCAACACACAGCCAGCAGTGTCAGTGCTCCCCCACACAGCCAGCACTGTCAGTGCTCCCAACACACAGCCAGCACTGTCAGTGCTCCCACGACACAGCCAGCACTGTCAGTGCTCCCCCACACAGCCAGCACTGCCAGTGCTCCCACCACACAGCCAGCACTGTCAGTGCTCCCCCCATAAAGCCAGCACTGTCAGTGCTCCCACCACACAGCCAGCACTGTCAGTGCTCCCACCACACAGCGAGCACTGTCAGTGCTCCCCACACAGCCAACACTGTCAGTGCTCCCCCACACAGCCAGCACTGTCAGTGCTCCTTCACACAGCCAGCACTGTCAGTGCTCCCACCACACAGCCAGCACTGTCAGTGCTCCCCCCACACAGCCAGCACTGTCAGTGCTCCCAGCACACAGCCAGCAATGTCAGTGCTCCCCCACACAGCCAGCACTGTCAGTGCTCCCCCCACACAGCCAGCACTGTCAGTGCTCCCCCACACAGCCAGCACTGTCAGTGCTCCCCCACACAGCCAGCACTGTCAGTGCTTCCCCACACAGCCAGCACTGTCAGTGCTCCCCCACACAGCCAGCACTGTCAGTGCTCCCCTACACAGCCAGCACTGTCTGTACTCCACCCTCCCAAGGCCAGCACTGTCAGTGCTCCCCCCACACAGCCAGCACTGTCAGTGCTCTCCCACACAGCCAGCACTGTCAGTGCTCCCAACCACACAGCCAGCACTGTCAGTGCTCCCCCACACAGCCAGCACTATCAGTGCTCCCACCCACACAGCCAGCACTGTCAGTGCTCCCAACACACAGCCAGCAGTGTCAGTGCTCCCCCACACAGCCAGCACTGTCAGTGCTCCCAACACACAGCCAGCACTGTCAGTGCTCCCACGACACAGCCAGCACTGTCAGTGCTCCCCCCACACAACCAGCACTGCCAGTGCTCCCACCTCACAGCCAGCACTGTCAGTGCTCCCCCCACACAGCCAGCACTGTCAGTGCTCCCCCACACAGCCAACACTGTCAGTGCTCCCCCACACAGCCAGCACTGTCAGTGCTCCCACCACACAGCCAGCACTGTCAGTGCTCCCCCCACACAGCCAGCACTGTCAGTGCTCCCACCACACAGCCAGCACTGTCAGTGCTCCCCCACACAGCCAGCCCTGTCAGTGCTCCCACCACACAGCCAGCAATGTCAGTGCTCCCACCACACAGCTAGCACTGTCAGTGCTCCCCCAAACAACCAGCACAGTCAGTGCTCCCCCCACACAGCCAGCACTGTCAGTGCTCCCCCCACACAGCCCGCACTGTCTGTGCTCCCACCACACAGCCTGCACTGTCAGTGCTCCCCCCACACAGCCAGCACTGTCAGTGCTCCCACCACACAGCCAGTACTGTTCGTGCTCCCACCACACAGCCAGCACTGTCAGTGCTCCCACCACACAGCCAGCACTGTCAGTGCTCCCCCCACACAGCCAGCACTGTCAGTGCTCCCATCACACAGCCAGCACTGTCAGTGCCCCCCCACACAGCCAGCACTGTCATTGCTCCCACCACACAGCCAGCACTGTCAGTGCTCCCCCACACACAGCCAGCACTGTCTGTGCTCTCCACACAGCCAGTACTGTCAGTGCACCCACCACACAGCCAGCACTGTCAGTGCTCCCCCCACACAGCCCGCACTGTCAGTGCTCCCACCACACAGCCGGCACTGTCAGTGCAACCCCACACAGCCAGCACTGTCAGTGCTCCCACCACACAGCCAGCACTGTCAGTGCTCCCCCTACACAGCCAGCACTGTCAGTGCTTCCACCACACAGCCAGCACTGTCTGTGCTCCCCCACACACAGCCAGCACTGTCAGTGCTCCCCCACACAGCCAGCACAGTCAGTGCTCCCCCCACACAGCCTGCCCTGTCAGTGCTCCCCCACACAGCCCGCACTGTCAGTGCTCCCACCACACAGCCAGCACTGTCAGTGCTCCCCCACACAGCCAGCACTGTTAGTGCTCCCCCACACAGCCCGCACTGCCAGTGCTCCCATCACACAGCCAGCACTGTCAGTGCTCCCACTACACAGCCAGCACTGTCAGTGCTTCTACCCACACAGCCAGCACTTTCAATGTTCCCACACACACAGCCCGCACTGTCAGTGCACCCCCACACAGCCAGCACTGTCAGTGCTCCCACCACACAGCCAGCACTGTCAGTGCTCCCCCCACACAGCCAGCACTGTCAGTGCTCCCACCACAGGCAGCACTGTCAGTGCAGCCCACACACAGCCAGCACTGTCAGTGCTCCACCCGCACAGCCATCACTGTCAGTGCTCCCCCCACACAGCCAGCACTGTCAGTGCTCCCACCCACACAGCCAGCACTGTCAGTGCTCCCCACACAGCCAGCACTGTCAGTGCTCCACCCGCACAGCCAGCACTGTCAGTGCTCCAACAGACAGCCAGCACTGTCAGTGCTCCCCCACACAGCCAGCACTGTGAGTGCTCCCACCGCACAGCCAGCACTGCCAGTGCACTTCCCCCCCTCAGCCAGCACTGTCAGTGCTCCCCCCACACAGCCAGCACTGTCAGTGTTCCCCCACACAGCCAGCACTGTCAGTGCTCTCCCACACAGCCAGCACTGCCAGTGCACCCCCCCCCTCAGCCAGCAATGTCAGTGCTCCCACCACACAGCCAGCACTGTCAGTGCTCCCCCACACTGCCAGCACTGTCAGTGCTCCCCCACACAGCCAGCACTGTCAGTGCTCCCACCACACAGCCAGCACTGTCAGTGCTCCCCCCACACAGCCAGCACTGTCAGTGCTCCACCACACAGGCAGCACTGTCAGTGCTCCCCCCACACAGCCAGCACTGTTAGTGCTCCCCCACACAGCCAGCACTGTCAGTGCTCCCCCACACAGCCAGCACTGTCAGTGCTCCCCCCACACAGCCAGCACTGTCAGTGCTCCCCCCACACAGCCAGCACTGTCAGTGCTCCCACCACACAGCCAGCACTGTCAGTGCTCCCCCACACAGCCAGCACTGTCAGTGGTCCCACCACACAGCCAGCACTGTCAGTGCTCCCCCCACACAGCCAGCACTGTCAGTGTTCCCACCACACAGCCAGCACTATCAGTGCTCCCCCACACAGCCAGCATTGTCAGTGCTCCCACCACACAGCCAGCAATGTCAGTGCTCCCACCACACAGCCAGCACTGTCATTGCTCCCCCCACATAACCAGCACAGTCAGTGCTCCCCCACACAGCCAGCACTGTCAGTGCTCCCCCACACAGCCAGCACTGTCAGTGCTCCCCCCACACAGCCCGCACTGTCTGTGCTCCCACCACACAGCCAGCACTGTCAATGCTCCCCCCACACAACCAGCACTGTCATTGATCCCACCACACAGCCAGTACTGTCCGTGCTCCCACCACAAAGCCAGCATTGTCAGTGCTCCCACCACACAGCCAGCACTGACAGTGCTCCCCCACACAGCCATAACTGTCAGTGCTCCCACCACACAACCACCACTGTCAGTGCCCCCCCCCCCACACAGCCAGCACTGTCAGTGCTCCCACCACACAGCCAGCACTGTCAGTGCTCCCCCACACACAGCCAGCACTGTCAGTGCCCCCACACAGCCAGTACTGTCAGTGCTCCCACCACACAGCCAGCACTGTCAGTGGTCCCCCACACAGCCAGCACTGTCAGTGCTCCCACCACACAGCCAGCACTGTCAGTGCTCCCACCACACAGCCAGCACTGTCCGTGCTCCAACACACAGCCAGCACTGTCAGTGCTCCCACCACACAGCCAGCATTGTCAGTGCTCCCCCACACTGCCAGCACTGTCAGTGCTCCCCCTACACAGCCCGCACTGTCAGTGCTCCCACCACACAGCCAGCACTGTCAGTGCTCCCACCACACAGCCAGCACTGTCAGTGCTCCCACCACACAGCCAGCACTGTCAGTGCTCCCACCACACAGCCAGCACTGTCAGTGCTCCCACCACACAGCCAGCACTGTCAGTGCTCCCACCACACAGCCAGCACTGTCAGTGCACCCCCACACATCCAGCACTGTCAGTGCTCCCCCCACACATCCCGCACTGTCAGTGCTCCCACCACACAGCCAGCACTGTCAGTGCTCCCCCACACAGCCAGCACTCTCAGTGCTCCCCCCACACAGCCAGCAATGTCAGTGCTCCCACCACACAGCCAGCACTGTCAGTGCTCCCCCACACAACCAGCACAGTCAGTGCTCCCCCCAGACAGCCAGCACTGTCAGTGCTCCCCCCACACAGCCAGCACTGTCAGTGCTCCCCCACACAGCCAGCACTGTCAGTGCTCCCACCACACAGCCAGCACTGTCAGTGCTCCCCCCACACAGCCAGCACTGTCAGTGCTCCCCCCACACAGCGAGCACTGTCAGTGCTCCCCACCACACAGCCAGCATTGTCAGTGCTCCAACACACAGCCAGCACTGTCAGTGCTCCCACCACACAGCCAGCACTGTCCGTGCTCCCCCCACACAGCCAGCACTATCAGTGCTCCCCCACACAGCGAGCACTGTCAGTGCTCCCCACCACACAGCCAGCACTGTCAGTGCTCGTCCCACACAGCCAGCACTGTCAGTGCTCCCACCACACAGCCAGCACTGTCAGTGCACCCCACACAGCCAGCACTGTCAGTGCTCCCCCACACAGCCAGCACTGTCAGTGCTCCCCCACACAGCCAGCACTGCCAGTGCACTCCCCCCCTCAGCCAGCACTGTCAGTGCTCCCCCCACACAGCCAGCACTGTCAGTGCTCCCACCACACAGCCAGCACTGTCAGTGCTCCCCCACACAGCCAGCACTGTCAGTGCTCCCCCACACAGCCAGCACTGTCAGTGCTCCCCCACACTGTCAGCACTGTCAGTGCTCCCCCCACACAGCCAGCACTGTCTGTGCTCCCCCACACAGCCAGCACTGTCAGTGCTCCCACCACACAGCCAGCATTGTCAGTGCTCCCCACAGCCAGCACTGTCAGTGCTCCCACCACACAGCCAGCACTGTCAGTGCTCCCCCACACAGCCAGCACTGCCAGTGCACTTCCCCCCCTCAGGCAGCACTGTCAGCGCTCCTCCCACACAGCCAGCACTGTCAGTGCTCCCACCACACAGCCAGCACTGTCAGTGCTCCCCCCACACAGCCAGCACTGTCAGTGCTCCCCCACACAGCCAGCACTGTCAGTGCACTTCCCCCCACCCTCAGCCAGCACTGTCAGTGCTCCCACCACACAGCCAGCACTGTCAGTGCTCCCCCACACTGCCAGCACTGTCAGTGCTCCCCCTACACAGCCCGCACTGTCAGTGCTCCCAGCACACAGCCAGCACTGTCAGTGCTCCCACCACACAGCGAGCACTGTCAGTGCTCCCACCACACAGCCAGCACTGTCAGTGCTCCCACCACACAGCCAGCACGGTCAGTGCTCCCACCACACAGCCAGCACTGTCAGTGCTCCCACCACACAGCCAGCACTGTCAGTGCACCCCCACACATCCAGCACTGTCAGTGCTCCCCCCACTCATCCCGCACTGTCAGTGCTCCCACCACACAGCCTGCACTGTCAGTTCTCCCCCACACAGCCAGCAGTCTCAGTGCTCCCCCCACACAACCAGCAATGTCAGTGCTCCCACCACACAGCCAGCACTGTCAGTGCTCCAACACACAGCCAGCACAGTCAGGGCTCCCCTACACAGCCAGCACTGTCAGTGCTCCCCTACACAGACAGCACTGTCAGTGCTCCCCCCACACAGCCAGCACTGTCAGTGCTCCCCCACACAGCCAGCACTGTCAGTGCTCCCACCCACACAGTCAGCACTGTCAGTGCTCCCCCACACAGCCAGCACTATCAGTGCTCCCACCCACACAGCCAGCACTGTCAGTGCTCCCAACACACAGCCAGCACTGTCAGTGCTACCCCACACAGCCAGCACTGTCAGTGCTCCCAACACACAGCCAGCACTGTCAGTGCTCCCACCACACAGCCAGAACTGTCAGTGCTCCCCCCACACAGCCAGCACTGCCAGTGCTCCCACTGCACAGCCAGCACTGTCAGTGCTTGCCTACACAGCCAGCACTGTCAGTGCTCCCACCACACAGCCAGCACTGTCAGTGCTCCCACCACACAGCCAGCACTGTCAGTGCTCCCCCCACACAGCCAACACTGTCAGTGCTCCCCCACACAGCCAGCACTGTCAGTGCTCCCACTACACAGCCAGCACTGTCAGTGCTCCCACCACACAGCCAGCACTGTCAGTGCTCCCACCACACAGCCAGCACTGCCAGTGCACCCCCACACAGCCAGCATTGTCAGTGTTCCCCCCACACAGCCCGCACTGTCAGTGCTCCCCCCACACAGCCAGCACTGTCAGTGCTCCCACCACACAGCCAGCACTGTCAGTGCTCCCCCACACAGCCAGCACTGTCAGTGGTCCCACCACACAGCCAGCACTGTCAGTGCTCCCCCCACACAGCCAGCACTGTCAGTGTTCCCACCACACAGCCAGCACTATCAGTGCTCCCCCACACAGCCAGCATTGTCAGTGCTCCCACCACACAGCCAGCAATGTCAGTGCTCCCACCACACAGCCAGCACTGTCATTGCTCCCCCCACATAACCAGCACAGTCAGTGCTCCCCCACACAGCCAGCACTGTCAGTGCTCCCCCACACAGCCAGCACTGTCAGTGCTCCCCCCACACAGCCCGCACTGTCTGTGCTCCCACCACACAGCCAGCACTGTCAATGCTCCCCCCACACAACCAGCACTGTCATTGATCCCACCACACAGCCAGTACTGTCCGTGCTCCCACCACAAAGCCAGCATTGTCAGTGCTCCCACCACACAGCCAGCACTGACAGTGCTCCCCCACACAGCCATAACTGTCAGTGCTCCCACCACACAACCACCACTGTCAGTGCCCCCCCCCCACACAGCCAGCACTGTCAGTGCTCCCACCACACAGCCAGCACTGTCAGTGCTCCCCCACACACAGCCAGCACTGTCAGTGCCCCCACACAGCCAGTACTGTCAGTGCTCCCACCACACAGCCAGCACTGTCAGTGGTCCCCCACACAGCCAGCACTGTCAGTGCTCCCACCACACAGCCAGCACTGTCAGTGCTCCCACCACACAGCCAGCACTGTCCGTGCTCCAACACACAGCCAGCACTGTCAGTGCTCCCACCACACAGCCAGCATTGTCAGTGCTCCCCCACACTGCCAGCACTGTCAGTGCTCCCCCTACACAGCCCGCACTGTCAGTGCTCCCACCACACAGCCAGCACTGTCAGTGCTCCCACCACACAGCCAGCACTGTCAGTGCTCCCACCACACAGCCAGCACTGTCAGTGCTCCCACCACACAGCCAGCACTGTCAGTGCTCCCACCACACAGCCAGCACTGTCAGTGCTCCCACCACACAGCCAGCACTGTCAGTGCACCCCCACACATCCAGCACTGTCAGTGCTCCCCCCACACATCCCGCACTGTCAGTGCTCCCACCACACAGCCAGCACTGTCAGTGCTCCCCCACACAGCCAGCACTCTCAGTGCTCCCCCCACACAGCCAGCAATGTCAGTGCTCCCACCACACAGCCAGCACTGTCAGTGCTCCCCCACACAACCAGCACAGTCAGTGCTCCCCCCAGACAGCCAGCACTGTCAGTGCTCCCCCCACACAGCCAGCACTGTCAGTGCTCCCCCACACAGCCAGCACTGTCAGTGCTCCCACCACACAGCCAGCACTGTCAGTGCTCCCCCCACACAGCCAGCACTGTCAGTGCTCCCCCCACACAGCGAGCACTGTCAGTGCTCCCCACCACACAGCCAGCACTGTCAGTGCTCCAACACACAGCCAGCACTGTCAGTGCTCCCACCACACAGCCAGCACTGTCAGTGCTCCCCCCACACAGCCAGCACTATCAGTGCTCCCCCACACAGCGAGCACTGTCAGTGCTCCCCACCACACAGCCAGCACTGTCAGTGCTCGTCCCACACAGCCAGCACTGTCAGTGCTCCCACCACACAGCCAGCACTGTCAGTGCACCCAACACAGCCAGCACTGTCAGTGCTCCCCCACACAGCCAGCACTGTCAGTGCTCCCCCACACAGCCAGCACTGCCAGTGCACTCCCCCCCTCAGCCAGCACTGTCAGTGCTCCCCCCACACAGCCAGCACTGTCAGTGCTCCCACCACACAGCCAGCACTGTCAGTGCTCCCCCACACAGCCAGCACTGTCAGTGCTCCCCCACACAGCCAGCACTGTCAGTGCTCCCCCACACTGTCAGCACTGTCAGTGCTCCCCCCACACAGCCAGCACTGTCTGTGCTCCCCCACACAGCCAGCACTGTCAGTGCTCCCACCACACAGCCAGCATTGTCAGTGCTCCCCACAGCCAGCACTGTCAGTGCTCCCACCACACAGCCAGCACTGTCAGTGCTCCCCCACACAGCCAGCACTGCCAGTGCACTTCCCCCCCTCAGGCAGCACTGTCAGCGCTCCTCCCACACAGCCAGCACTGTCAGTGCTCCCACCACACAGCCAGCACTGTCAGTGCTCCCCCACACAGCCAGCACTGTCAGTGCTCCCCCACACAGCCAGCACTGTCAGTGCACTTCCCCCCACCCTCAGCCAGCACTGTCAGTGCTCCCACCACACAGCCAGCACTGTCAGTGCTCCCCCACACTGCCAGCACTGTCAGTGCTCCCCCTACACAGCCCGCACTGTCAGTGCTCCCAGCACACAGCCAGCACTGTCAGTGCTCCCACCACACAGCGAGCACTGTCAGTGCTCCCACCACACAGCCAGCACTGTCAGTGCTCCCACCACACAGCCAGCACGGTCAGTGCTCCCACCACACAGCCAGCACTGTCAGTGCTCCCACCACACAGCCAGCACTGTCAGTGCACCCCCACACATCCAGCACTGTCAGTGCTCCCCCCACTCATCCCGCACTGTCAGTGCTCCCACCACACAGCCTGCACTGTCAGTTCTCCCCCACACAGCCAGCAGTCTCAGTGCTCCCCCCACACAACCAGCAATGTCAGTGCTCCCACCACACAGCCAGCACTGTCAGTGCTCCAACACACAGCCAGCACAGTCAGGGCTCCCACCACACAGCCAGCACTGTCAGTGCTCCCCCCACACAGCCAGCACTGTCAGTGCCCCCCCACACAGCCAGCACTGTCAGTGCTTCCCACACAGCCAGCACTGTCAGTGCTCCCCCACACAGCCAGCACTGCCAGTGCACTCCCCCCCCCCTCAGCCAGCACTGTCAGTGCTCCCCCCACACAGCCAGCACTGTCAGTGCTCCCACCACACAGCCAGCACTGTCAGTGCTCCCCCTACACAGCCAGCACTGTCAGTGCTCCCCCACACAGCCAGCACTGCCAATGCACTCCCCCCTCAGCCAGCACTGTCAGTGCTCCCACCACACAGCCAGCACTGTCAGTGCTCCCCCACACTGCCAGCACTGTCAGTGCTCCCACCACACAGCCAGCACTGTCAGTGCTCACACCACACAGCCAGCACTGTCAGTGCTACCACAACACACAGCCAGCACTGTCAGAACTCCCCCACACAGCCAGCACTGTCAGTGCTCCCCCACACAGCCAGCACTGTCAGTGCTCCCACCACACAGCCAGCACTGTCAGTGCTCCCCCACACAGCCAGCACTGTCAGTGCTCCCCCGCACTGCCAGCACTGTCAGTGCTCCCCCACACAGCCAGCACTGTCAGTGCTCCCACCACACAGCCAGCACTGTCAGTGCTCCCCACAGCCAGCACTGTCAGTGCTCCCACCACACAGCCAGCACTGTCAGTGCTCCCCCACACAGCCAGCACTGCCAGTGCACTTCCCCCCTCAGGCAGCACTGTCAGCGCTCCTCCCACACAGCCAGCACTGTCAGTGCTCCCACCACACAGCCAGCACTGTCAGTGCTCCCCCACACAGCCAGCACTGTCTGTGCACTTCCCCCCCCTCAGCCAGCACTGTCAGTGCTCCCACCACACAGCCAGCACTGTCAGTGCTCCCCCACACTGCCAGCACTGTCAGTGCTCCCCCTACACAGCCCGCACTGTCAGTGCTCCCACCACACAGCCAGCACTGTCAGTGCTCCCACCACACAGCCAGCACTGTCAGTGCTCCCACCACACAGCCAGCACTGTCAGTGCTCCCACCACACAGCCAGCACTGTCAGTGCTCCCACCACACAGCCAGCACTGTCAGTGCTCCCACCACACAGCCAGCACTGTCAGTGCACCCCCACACATCCAGCACTGTTAGTGCTCCCCCCACACATCCCGCACTGTCAGTGCTCCCACCACACAGCCAGCACTGTCAGTGCTCCCCTACACAGCCAGCACTCTCAGTGCTCCCCACACAGCCAGCAATGTCAGTGCTCCCACCACACAGCCAGCACTGTCAGTGCTCCCCACACAACCAGCACAGTCAGTGCTCCCCCCAGAAAGCCAGCACTGTCACTGCTCCCCCTACACAGCCAGCACTGTCAGTGCTCCCCCACACAGCCAGCACTGTCAGTGCTCCCACCACACAGCCAGCACTGTCAGTGCTCCCCCCACACAGCCAGCACTGTCAGTGCTCCCCCACACAGCGAGCACTGTCAGTGCTCCCCACCACACAGCCAGCACTGTCAGTGCTCCAACACACAGCCAGCACTGTCAGTGCTCCCACCACACAGCCAGCACTGTCAGTGCTCCCCCACACAGCCAGCACTGTCAGTGCTCCCCCACACAGCGAGCACTGTCAGTGCTCCCCACCACACAGCCAGCACTGTCAGTGCTCCTCCCACACAGCCAGCACTGTCAGTGCTCCCACCACACAGCCAGCACTGTCAGTGCACCCCCACGCAGCCAGCACTGTCAGTGCTCCCCCACACAGCCAGCACTGTCAGTGCTCCCCCACACAGCCAGCACTGCCAGTGCACCCCCCCCTCAGCCAGCACTGTCAGTGCTCCCCCCACACAGCCAGCACTGTCAGTGCTCCCACCACACAGCCAGCACTGTCTGTGCTCCCCCACACAGCCAGCACTGTCAGTGCTCCCCCACACAGCCAGCACTGTCAGTGCTCCCCCACACTGCCAGCACTGTCAGTGCTCCCCCCACACAGCCAGCACTGTCTGTGCTCCCCCACACGGCCATCACTGTCAGTGCTCCCCCACACAGCCAGCACTGTCAGTGTTCCCAGCACATAGCCAGCACTGTCAGTGCTCCCCACACAGCCAGCACTGTCAGTGCTCCCACCACACAGCCAGCACTGTCAGTGCTCCCACCACACAGCCAGCACTGTCAGTGCTCCCCCCACACAGCCAGCACTGCCAGTGCTCCCACCGCACAGCCAGCACTGTCAGTGCTGCCCCACACAGCCAGCACTGTCAGAGCTCCCCCCACACAGGCCGCACTGTCAGTGCTCCCACCACACAGCCAGCACTGTCATTGCACCCCTACACAGCCAGCACTGTCAGTGCTCCCACACAGCCAGTACTGTCAGTGCTCCCCTACACAGCCAGCACTGTCAGTGCTCCACTACACAGCCAGCACTGTCAGTGCACCACCCTCCCAAGGCCAGCACTGTCAGTGCTCCCCCCACACAGCCAGCACTGTCAGTGCTCCCGCATACAGCCAGCACTGTCAGTACTCCCACCCACACAGCCAGCACTGTCAGTGCTCCCCCACACAGCCAGCACTGTCAGTGTTCCCAACGCATAGCCAGCACTGTCAGTGCTCCCCACACAGCCAGCACTGTCAGTGCTCCCACCACACAGCCAGCACTGTCAGTGCTCCCACCACACAGCCAGCACTGTCGGGTCGGTGCTCCCCCCACACAGTCAGCACTGTCAGTGCTCCCCCACACAGCCAGCACTGTCAGTGCTACCCCCACACAGCCCGCACTGTCAGTGCTCCCACCACACAGCCAGAACTTTCAGTGCTCCCCCACAAAGCCAGCACTGTCAGTGCTCCCCTAAACAGCCCGCACTGTCAGTGCTCCCACCACACACAGCCAGCACTGTCAGTGCTGCCCCACACAGCCCGCACTTTCAGTGCTCCCACCACACAGCCAGCACTGTCAGTGCTCCCCCCACACAGCCAGCACTGTCTGTGCTCCCCCACACAGCCCGCACTGTCAGTGCTCCCACCACACAGCCAGCACTGTCAGTGCTCCCCCCACACAGCCAGCACTGTCAGTGCTCCGACCACACAGCCAGCACTCTCAGTGCTCCCCACACAGGCAGCACTGTCAGTGCTCCCCCACACAGCCAGCACTGTCAGTGCTCCCACACACACAGCCAGCACTTACAGTGCTCCCCACACACAGCCAGCACGGTCAGTGCTCCCTCCACACAGCCAGCACTGTCAGTGCTCCACCCGCACAGCCAGCACTGCCAGTGCACTACCTCCCCCTCAGCCACACTGTCAGTGCTACCCCCACACAGCCAGCACTGTCAGTGCTCCCACCACACAGCCAGCACTGTCAGTGCTCCCCCACACAGCCAGCACTGTCAGTGCTCTCCCACACAGCCAGCACTGCCAGTGCACTTCCCCCCCCCTCAGCCAGCACTGTCAGTGCTCCCACCACACAGCCAGCACTGTCAGTGCTCCCCCACACTGCCAGCACTGTCAGTGCTCCCCCCACACAGCCAGCACTGTCAGTGCTCCCACCACACAGCCAGCACTGTCAGTGCTCCCCCCACACAGCCAGCATCGTCAGTGCTCCCCCACACAGCCAGCACTGTCAGTGCTCCCCCACACAGCCAGCAGTGTCAGTGCTCCCCCACACAGCCAGCACTGTCAGTGCTCCCCCCACACAGCCAGCACTGTCAGTGCACTCCCCACACATCCAGCACTGTCAGTGCTCCCACATCACAGCTAGCACTGTCAGTGCTCCCCCACAGCCAGCACTGTCAGTGTTCCCCCCACACAGCCAGCACTGTCTGTGCTCCCAACACACAGCCAGCACTGTCAGTGCTCCCTCACACAGCCAGCACTGTCTGTGCTCCCCCACACGGCCATCACTGTCAGTGCTCCCCCACACAGCCAGCACTGTCAGTGTTCCCAGCACATAGCCAGCACTGTCAGTGCTCCCCACACAGCCAGCACTGTCAGTGCTCCCACCACACAGCCAGCACTGTCAGTGCTCCCACCACACAGCCAGCACTGTCAGTGCTCCCCCCACACAGCCAGCACTGCCAGTGCTCCCACCGCACAGCCAGCACTGTCAGTGCTCCCCCACACAGCCAGCACTGTCAGAGCTCCCCCCACACAGGCCGCACTGTCAGTGCTCCCACCACACAGCCAGCACTGTCAGTGCACCCCCACACAGCCAGCACTGTCAGTGCTCCCACACAGCCAGTACTGTCAGTGCTCCCCTACACAGCCAGCACTGTCAGTGCTCCACTACACAGCCAGCACTGTCAGTGCACCACCCTCCCAAGGCCAGCACTGTCAGTGCTCCCCCCACACAGCCAGCACTGTCAGTGCTCCCGCACACAGCCAGCACTGTCAGTACTCCCACCCACACAGCCAGCACTGTCAGTGCTCCCCCACACAGCCAGCACTGTCAGTGTTCCCAACGCATAGCCAGCACTGTCAGTGCTCCCCACACAGCCAGCACTGTCAGTGCGCCCACCACACAGCCAGCACTGTCGGGTCGGTGCTCCCCCCACACAGTCAGCACTGTCAGTGCTCCCCACACAGCCAGCACTGTCAGTGCTCCCCCCACACAGCCCGCACTGTCAGTGCTCCCACCACACAGCCAGCACTTTCAGTGCTCCCCCACAAAGCCAGCACTGTCAGTGCTCCCCTAAACAGCCCGCACTGTCAGTGCTCCCACCACACACAGCCAGCACTGTCAGTGCTCCCCCCCACACAGCCCGCACTGTCAGATCTCCCACCACACAGCCAGCACTGTCAGTGCTCACCCACACAGCCAGCACTGTCAGTGCTCCCTCACACAGCCCGCACTGCCAGTGCTCCCACCACACAGCCAGCACTGCCAGTGCTCCCCCCACACAGCCAGCACTGTCAGTGCTCCCCAACCAGCCACCACTGTCAGTGCTCCCCCACACAGCCAGCACTGTCAGTGCTTCCACCACACAGCCAGCACTGTCAGTGCTTTCACCACACAGCCAGCACTGTCAGTGCTCCCAAACACAGCCAGCACTGTCAGTGCTGCCCCACACAGCCCGCACTTTCAGTGCTCCCACCACACAGCCAGCACTGTCAGTGCTCCCCCCACACAGCCAGCACTGTCAGTGCTCCCCCACACAGCCCGCACTGTCAGTGCTCCCACCACACAGCCAGCACTGTCAGTGCTCCCCCCACACAGCCAGCACTGTCAGTGCTCCGACCACACAGCCAGCACTCTCAGTGCTCCCCACACAGGCAGCACTGTCAGTGCTCCCCCACACAGCCAGCACTGTCAGTGCTCCCATACACACAGCCAGCACTTACAGTGCTCCCCACACACAGCCAGCACGGTCAGTGCTCCCTCCACACAGCCAGCACTGTCAGTGCTCCACCCGCACAGCCAGCACTGCCAGTGCACTACCTCCCACTCAGCCACACTGTCAGTGCTACCCCCACACAGCCGCACTGTCAGTGCTCCCACCACACAGCCAGCACTGTCAGTGCTCCCCCACACAGCCAGCACTGTCAGTGCTCTCCCACACAGCCAGCACTGCCAGTGCACTTCCCCCCCCTCAGCCAGCACTGTCAGTGCTCCCACCACACAGCCAGCACTGTCAGTGCTCCCCCACACTGCCAGCACTGTCAGTGCTCCCCCACACAGCCAGCACTGTCAGTGCTCCCACCACACAGCCAGCACTGTCAGTGCTCCCCCCACACAGCCAGCATCGTCAGTGCTCCCCCACACAGCCAGCACTGTCAGTGCTCCCCCACACAGCCAGCAGTGTCAGTGCTCCCCCACACAGCCAGCACTGTCAGTGCTCCCCCCACACAGCCAGCACTGTCAGTGCACCCCCCACACATCCAGCACTGTCAGTGCTCCCACCTCACAGCTAGCACTGTCAGTGCTCCCCCACAGCCAGCACTGTCAGTGCTCCCCCCACACAGCCAGCACTGTCTGTGCTCCCAACACACAGCCAGCACTGTCAGTGGTCCCTCACACAGCCAGCACTGTCAGTGCTCCCCCCACACAGCCAGCACTGTCAGTGCTCCCCCCACACAGCCAGCACTGTCAGTGCTCCCCCACACAGCCAGCACTGTCAGTGCTCCCCCACACAGCCAGCACTGTCAGTGCTCCCCCGCACAGCCAGCACTGTCAGTGCTCCCCACACAGCCAGCACTGTCAGTGCTCCCCTACACAGCTAGCACTGTCTGTGCTCCACCCTCCCAAGGCCAGCACTGTCAGTGCTCCCCCCACACAGCCAGCACTGTCAGTGCTCCCCCACACAGCCAGCACTGTCAGTGCTCCCACCCACACAGCCAGCACTGTCAGTGCTCCCCCACACAGCCAGCACTATCAGTGCTCCCACCCACACAGCCAGCACTGTCAGTGCTCCCAACACACAGCCAGCAGTGTCAGTGCTCCCCCACACAGCCAGCACTGTCAGTGCTCCCAACACACAGCCAGCACTGTCAGTGCTCCCACGCCACAGCCAGCACTGTCAGTGCTCCCCCACACAGCCAGCACTGCCAGTGCTCCCACCGCACAGCCAGCACTGTCAGTGCTCCCCCCACACAGCCAGCACTGTCAGTGCTCCCACCACACAGCCAGCACTGTCAGTGCTCCCACCACACAGCGAGCACTGTCAGTGCTCCCCCCACACAGCCAACACTGTCAGTGCTCCCCCACACAGCCAGCACTGTCAGTGCTCCCCCACACAGCCAGCACTGTCAGTGCTCCCACCACACAGCCAGCACTGTCAGTGCTCCCCCCACACAGCCAGCACTGTCAGTGCTCCCAGCACACAGCCAGCAATGTCAGTGCTCCCCCACACAGCCAGCACTGTCAGTGCTCCCCCCACACAGCCAGCACTGTCAGTGCTCCCCCACACAGCCAGCACTGTCAGTGCTCCCCCACACAGCCAGCACTGTCAGTGCTCCCCCACACAGCCAGCACTGTCAGTGCTCCCCCACACAGCCAGCACTGTCAGTGCTCCCCTACACAGCCAGCACTGTCTGTACTCCACCCTCCCAAGGCCAGCACTGTCAGTGCTCCCCCCACACAGCCAGCACTGTCAGTGCTCCCACCCACACAGCCAGCACTGTCAGTGCTCCCACACACAGCCAGCACTATCAGTGCTCCCACCCACACAGCCAGCACTGTCAGTGCTCCCAACACACAGCCAGCAGTGTCAGTGCTCCCCCACACAGCCAGCACTGTCAGTGCTCCCAAAACACAGCCAGCACTGTCAGTGCTCCCACGACACAGCCAGCACTGTCAGTGCTCCCCCCACACAGCCAGCACTGCCAGTGCTCCCACCGCACAGCCAGCACTGTCTGTGCTCCCCCCACACAGCCAGCACTGTCAGTGCTCCCACCACACAGCCAGCACTGTCAGTGCTCCCCCCACACAGCCAACTCTGTCAGTGCACCCCCACACAGCCAGCATTGTCAGTGCTCCCACCACACAGCCAGCACTGTCAGTGCTCCCCCCACACAGCCAGCACTGTCAGTGCTCCCACCACACAGCCAGCACTGTCAGTGCTCCCCCCACACAGCCAGCACTGTCAGTGCTCCCACCACACAGCTAGCACTGTCAGTGCTCCCCCAAACAACCAGCACAGTCAGTGCTCCCCCCACACAGCCAGCACTGTCAGTGCTCCCCCCACACAGCCCGCACTGTCTGTGCTCCCACCACACAGCCTGCACTGTCAGTGCTCCCCCCACACAGCCAGCACTGTCAGTGCTCCCACCACACAGCCAGTACTGTCCGTGCTCCCACCACACAGCCAGCACTGTCAGTGCTCCCACCACACAGCCAGCACTGTCAGTGCTCCCCCCACACAGCCAGCACTGTCAGTGCTCCCATCACACAGCCAGCACTGTCAGTGCCCCCCCACACAGCCCGCACTGTCAGTGCTCCCACCACACAGCCAGCACTGTCAGTGCTCCCACCACACAGCCAGCACTGTCAGTGCTCCCACCACACAGCCAGCACTGTCAGTGCTCCCACCACACAGCCAGCACTGTCAGTGCTCCCACCACACAGCCAGCACTGTCAGTGCTCCCACCACACAGCCAGCACTGTCAGTGCACCCCCACACATCCAGCACTGTTAGTGCTCCCCCCACACATCCCGCACTGTCAGTGCTCCCACCACACAGCCAGCACTGTCAGTGCTCCCCTTCACAGCCAGCACTCTCAGTGCTCCCCACACAGCCAGCAATGTCAGTGCTCCCACCACACAGCCAGCACTGTCAGTGCTCCCCCACACAACCAGCACAGTCAGTGCTCCCCCCAGACAGCCAGCACTGTCAGTGCTCCCCCCACACAGCCAGCACTGTCAGTGCTCCCCCACACAGCCAGCACTGTCAGTGCTCCCACCACACAGCCAGCACTGTCAGTGCTCCCCCCACACAGCCAGCACTGTCAGTGCTCCCCCACACAGCGAGCACTGTCAGTGCTCCCCACCACACAGCCAGCACTGTCAGTGCTCCAACACACAGCCAGCACTGTCAGTGCTCCCACCACACAGCCAGCACTGTCAGTGCTCCCCCACACAGCCAGCACTGTCAGTGCTCCCCCACACAGCGAGCACTGTCAGTGCTCCCCACCACACAGCCAGCACTGTCAGTGCTCCTCCCACACAGCCAGCACTGTCAGTGCTCCCACCACACAGCCAGCACTGTCAGTGCACCCCCACGCAGCCAGCACTGTCAGTGCTCCCACCACACAGCCAGCACTGTCAGTGCTCCCCCACACAGCCAGCACTGTCAGTGCTCTCCCACACAGCCAGCACTGCCAGTGCACTTCCCCCCCCTCAGCCAGCACTGTCAGTGCTCCCACCACACAGCCAGCACTGTCAGTGCTCCCCCACACTGCCAGCACTGTCAGTGCTCCCCCCACACAGCCAGCACTGTCAGTGCTCCCACCACACAGCCAGCACTGTCAGTGCTCCCCCCACACAGCCAGCATCGTCAGTGCTCCCCCACACAGCCAGCACTGTCAGTGCTCCCCCACACAGCCAGCAGTGTCAGTGCTCCCCCACACAGCCAGCACTGTCAGTGCTCCCCCCACACAGCCAGCACTGTCAGTGCACCCCCCACACATCCAGCACTGTCAGTGCTCCCACATCACAGCTAGCACTGTCAGTGCTCCCCCACAGCCAGCACTGTCAGTGTTCCCCCCACACAGCCAGCACTGTCTGTGCTCCCAACACACAGCCAGCACTGTCAGTGCTCCCTCACACAGCCAGCAATGTCTGTGCTCCCCCACACGGCCATCACTGTCAGTGCTCCCCCACACAGCCAGCACTGTCAGTGTTCCCAGCACATAGCCAGCACTGTCAGTGCTCCCCACACAGCCAGCACTGTCAGTGCTCCCACCACACAGCCAGCACTGTCAGTGCTCCCACCACACAGCCAGCACTGTCAGTGCTCCCCCCACACAGCCAGCACTGCCAGTGCTCCCACCGCACAGCCAGCACTGTCAGTGCTCCCCCACACAGCCAGCACTGTCAGAGCTCCCCCCACACAGGCCGCACTGTCAGTGCTCCCACCACACAGCCAGCACTGTCAGTGCACCCCCACACAGCCAGCACTGTCAGTGCTCCCACACAGCCAGTACTGTCAGTGCTCCCCTACACAGCCAGCACTGTCAGTGCTCCACTACACAGCCAGCACTGTCAGTGCACCACCCTCCCAAGGCCAGCACTGTCAGTGCTCCCCCCACACAGCCAGCACTGTCAGTGCTCCCACCCACACAGCCAGCACTGTCAGTGCTCCCACACACAGCCAGCACTATCAGTGCTCCCACCCACACAGCCAGCACTGTCAGTGCTCCCAACACACAGCCAGCAGTGTCAGTGCTCCCCCACACAGCCAGCACTGTCAGTGCTCCCAAAACACAGCCAGCACTGTCAGTGCTCCCACGACACAGCCAGCACTGTCAGTGCTCCCCCCACACAGCCAGCACTGCCAGTGCTCCCACCGCACAGCCAGCACTGTCTGTGCTCCCCCCACACAGCCAGCACTGTCAGTGCTCCCACCACACAGCCAGCACTGTCAGTGCTCCCCCCACACAGCCAACTCTGTCAGTGCACCCCCACACAGCCAGCATTGTCAGTGCTCCCACCACACAGCCAGCACTGTCAGTGCTCCCCCCACACAGCCAGCACTGTCAGTGCTCCCACCACACAGCCAGCACTGTCAGTGCTCCCCCCACACAGCCAGCACTGTCAGTGCTCCCACCACACAGCCAGCAATGTCAGTGCTCCCACCACACAGCTAGCACTGTCAGTGCTCCCCCAAACAACCAGCACAGTCAGTGCTCCCCCCACACAGCCAGCACTGTCAGTGCTCCCCCCACACAGCCCGCACTGTCTGTGCTCCCACCACACAGCCTGCACTGTCAGTGCTCCCCCCACACAGCCAGCACTGTCAGTGCTCCCACCACACAGCCAGTACTGTCCGTGCTCCCACCACACAGCCAGCACTGTCAGTGCTCCCACCACACAGCCAGCACTGTCAGTGCTCCCCCCACACAGCCAGCACTGTCAGTGCTCCCATCACACAGCCAGCACTGTCAGTGCCCCCCCACTCAGCCCGCACTGTCAGTGCTCCCACCACACAGCCAGCACTGTCAGTGCTCCCACCACACAGCCAGCACTGTCAGTGCTCCCACCACACAGCCAGCACTGTCAGTGCTCCCACCACACAGCCAGCACTGTCAGTGCTCCCACCACACAGCCAGCACTGTCAGTGCTCCCACCACACAGCCAGCACTGTCAGTGCACCCCCACACATCCAGCACTGTTAGTGCTCCCCCCACACATCCCGCACTGTCAGTGCTCCCACCACACAGCCAGCACTGTCAGTGCTCCCCTTCACAGCCAGCACTCTCAGTGCTCCCCACACAGCCAGCAATGTCAGTGCTCCCACCACACAACCAGCACTGTCAGTGCTCCCCCACACAACCAGCACAGTCAGTGCTCCCCCCAGACAGCCAGCACTGTCAGTGCTCCCCCCACACAGCCAGCACTGTCAGTGCTCCCCCACACAGCCAGCACTGTCAGTGCTCCCACCACACAGCCAGCACTGTCAGTGCTCCCCCCACACAGCCAGCACTGTCAGTGCTCCCCCACACAGCGAGCACTGTCAGTGCTCCCCACCACACAGCCAGCACTGTCAGTGCTCCAACACACAGCCAGCACTGTCAGTGCTCCCACCACACAGCCAGCACTGTCAGTGCTCCCCCACACAGCCAGCACTGTCAGTGCTCCCCCACACAGCGAGCACTGTCAGTGCTCCCCACCACACAGCCAGCACTGTCAGTGCTCCTCCCACACAGCCAGCACTGTCAGTGCTCCCACCACACAGCCAGCACTGTCAGTGCACCCCCACGCAGCCAGCACTGTCAGTGCTCCCACCACACAGCCAGCACTGTCAGTGCTCCCCCACACAGCCAGCACTGTCAGTGCTCTCCCACACAGCCAGCACTGCCAGTGCACTTCCCCCCCCCCTCAGCCAGCACTGTCAGTGCTCCCACCACACAGCCAGCACTGTCAGTGCTCCCCCACACTGCCAGCACTGTCAGTGCTCCCCCCACACAGCCAGCACTGTCAGTGCTCCCACCACACAGCCAGCACTGTCAGTGCTCCCCCCACACAGCCAGCATCGTCAGTGCTCCCCCACACAGCCAGCACTGTCAGTGCTCCCCCACACAGCCAGCAGTGTCAGTGCTCCCCCACACAGCCAGCACTGTCAGTGCTCCCCCCACACAGCCAGCACTGTCAGTGCACCCCCCACACATCCAGCACTGTCAGTGCTCCCACATCACAGCTAGCACTGTCAGTGCTCCCCCACAGCCAGCACTGTCAGTGTTCCCCCCACACAGCCAGCACTGTCTGTGCTCCCAACACACAACCAGCACTGTCAGTGCTCCCTCACACAGCCAGCACTGTCTGTGCTCCCCCACACGGCCATCACTGTCAGTGCTCCCCCACACAGCCAGCACTGTCAGTGTTCCCAGCACATAGCCAGCACTGTCAGTGCTCCCCACACAGCCAGCACTATCAGTGCTCCCACCACACAGCCAGCACTGTCAGTGCTCCCACCACACAGCCAGCACTGTCAGTGCTCCCCCCACACAGCCAGCACTGCCAGTGCTCCCACCGCACAGCCAGCACTGTCAGTGCTCCCCCACACAGCCAGCACTGTCAGAGCTCCCCCCACACAGGCCGCACTGTCAGTGCTCCCACCACACAGCCAGCACTGTCAGTGCACCCCCACACAGCCAGCACTGTCAGTGCTCCCACACAGCCAGTACTGTCAGTGCTCCCCTACACAGCCAGCACTGTCAGTGCTCCACTACACAGCCAGCACTGTCAGTGCACCACCCTCCCAAGGCCAGCACTGTCAGTGCTCCCCCCACACAGCCAGCACTGTCAGTGCTCCCGCACACAGCCAGCACTGTCAGTACTCCCACCCACACAGCCAGCACTGTCAGTGCTCCCCCACACAGCCAGCACTGTCAGTGTTCCCAACGCATAGCCAGCACTGTCAGTGCTCCCCACACAGCCAGCACTGTCAGTGCGCCCACCACACAGCCAGCACTGTCAGTGCTCCCACCACACAGCCAGCACTGTCGGGTCGGTGCTCCCCCCACACAGTCAGCACTGTCAGTGCTCCCCACACAGCCAGCACTGTCAGTGCTCCCCCACACAGCCCGCACTGTCAGTGCTCCCACCACACAGCCAGCACTTTCAGTGCTCCCCCACAAAGCCAGCACTGTCAGTGCTCCCCTAAACAGCCCACACTGTCAGTGCTCCCACCACACACAGCCAGCACTGTCAGTGCTCCCCCCACACAGCCCGCACTGTCAGATCTCCCACCACACAGCCAGCACTGTCAGTGCTCCCCCACACAGCCAGCACTGTCAGTGCTCCCTCACACAGCCCGCACTGCCAGTGCTCCCACCACACAGCCAGCACTGCCAGTGCTCCCCCCACACAGCCAGCACTGTCAGTGCTCCCCAACCAGCCACCACTGTCAGTGCTCCCCCACACAGCCAGCACTGTCAGTGCTTCCACCACACAGCCAGCACTGTCAGTGCTTCCACCACACAGCCAGCACTGTCAGTGCTCCCAAACACAGCCAGCACTGTCAGTGCTGCCCCACACAGCCCGCACTTTCAGTGCTCCCACCACACAGCCAGCACTGTCAGTGCTACCCCCACACAGCCAGCACTGTCAGTGCTCCCCCACACAGCCCGCACTGTCAGTGCTCCCACCACACAGCCAGCACTGTCAGTGCTCCCCCCACACAGCCAGCACTGTCAGTGCTCCGACCACACAGCCAGCACTCTCAGTGCTCCCCACACAGGCAGCACTGTCAGTGCTCCCCCACACAGCCAGCACTGTCAGTGCTCCCATACACACAGCCAGCACTTACAGTGCTCCCCACACACAGCCAGCACGGTCAGTGCTCCCTCCACACAGCCAGCACTGTCAGTGCTCCACCCGCACAGCCAGCACTGCCAGTGCACTACCTCCCCCTCAGCCACACTGTCAGTGCTACCCCCACACAGCCCGCACTGTCAGTGCTCCCACCACACAGCCAGCACTGTCAGTGCTCCCCCACACAGCCAGCACTGTCAGTGCTCTCCCACACAGCCAGCACTGCCAGTGCACTTCCCCCCCCTCAGCCAGCACTGTCAGTGCTCCCACCACACAGCCAGCACTGTCAGTGCTCCCCCACACTGCCAGCACTGTCAGTGCTCCCCCACACAGCCAGCACTGTCAGTGCTCCCACCACACAGCCAGCACTGTCAGTGCTCCCCCCACACAGCCAGCATCGTCAGTGCTCCCCCACACAGCCAGCACTGTCAGTGCTCCCCCACACAGCCAGCAGTGTCAGTGCTCCCCCACACAGCCAGCACTGTCAGTGCTCCCCCCACACAGCCAGCACTGTCAGTGCACCCCCCACACATCCAGCACTGTCAGTGCTCCCACCACACAGCCAGCACTGTCAGTGCACCCCCACACAGCCAGCACTGTCAGTGCTCCCACACAGCCAGTACTGTCAGTGCTCCCCTACACAGCCAGCACTGTCAGTGCTCCACTACACAGCCAGCACTGTCAGTGCACCACCCTCCCAAGGCCAGCACTGTCAGTGCTCCCCCCACACAGCCAGCACTGTCAGTGCTCCCGCACACAGCCAGCACTGTCAGTACTCCCACCCACACAGCCAGCACTGTCAGTGCTCCCCCACACAGCCAGCACTGTCAGTGTTCCCAACGCATAGCCAGCACTGTCAGTGCTCCCCACACAGCCAGCACTGTCAGTGCGCCCACCACACAGCCAGCACTGTCAGTGCTCCCAAAACACAGCCAGCACTGTCGGGTCGGTGCTCCCCCCACACAGTCAGCACTGTCAGTGCTCCCCACACAGCCAGCACTGTCAGTGCTCCCCCCACACAGCCCGCACTGTCAGTGCTCCCACCACACAGCCAGCACTTTCAGTGCTCCCCCACAAAGCCAGCACTGTCAGTGCTCCCCTAAACAGCCCGCACTGTCAGCGCTCCCACCACACACAGCCAGCACTGTCAGTGCTCCCCCCACACAGCCCGCACTGTCAGATCTCCCACCACACAGCCAGCACTGTCAGTGCTCCCCCACACAGCCAGCACTGTCAGTGCTCCCTCACACAGCCCGCACTGCCAGTGCTCCCACCACACAGCCAGCACTGCCAGTGCTCCCCCCACACAGCCAGCACTGTCAGTGCTCCCCAACCAGCCACCACTGTCAGTGCTCCCCCACACAGCCAGCACTGTCAGTGCTTCCACCACACAGCCAGCACTGTCAGTGCTTCCACCACACAGCCAGCACTGTCAGTGCTCCCAAACACAGCCAGCACTGTCAGTGCTGCCCCACACAGCCCGCACTTTCAGTGCTCCCACCACACAGCCAGCACTGTCAGTGCTCCCCCCACACAGCCAGCACTGTCAGTGCTCCCCCATACAGCCCGCACTGTCAGTGCTCCCACCACACAGCCAGCACTGTCAGTGCTCCCCCCACACAGCCAGCACTGTCAGTGCTCCGACCACACAGCCAGCACTCTCAGTGCTCCCCACACAGGCAGCACTGTCAGTGCTCCCCCACACAGCCAGCACTGTCAGTGCTCCCATACACACAGCCAGCACTTACAGTGCTCCCCACACACAGCCAGCACGGTCAGTGCTCCCTCCACACAGCCAGCACTGTCAGTGCTCCACCCGCACAGCCAGCACTGCCAGTGCACTACCTCCCCCTCAGCCACACTGTCAGTGCTACCCCCACACAGCCCGCACTGTCCGTGCTCCCACCACACAGCCAGCACTGTCAGTGCTCCCCCACACAGCCAGCACTGTCAGTGCTCTCCCACACAGCCAGCACTGCCAGTGCACTTCCACCCCTCAGCCAGCACTGTCAGTGCTCCCACCACACAGCCAGCACTGTCAGTGCTCCCCCCACACAGCCAGCACTGTCAGTGCACCCCCCACACATCCAGCACTGTCAGTGCACCCACCTCACAGCTAGCACTGTCAGTGCTCCCCCACAGCCAGCACTGTCAGTGCTCCCCCCACACAGCCAGCACTGTCTGTGCTCCCAACACACAGCCAGCACTGTCAGTGGTCCCTCACACAGCCAGCACTGTCAGTGCTCCCCCCACACAGCCAGCACTGTCAGTGCTCCCCCACACAGCCAGCACTGTCAGTGCTCCCCCACACAGCCAGCACTGTCAGTGCTCCCCCACACAGCCAGCACTGTCAGTGCTCCCCCGCACAGCCAGCACTGTCAGTGCTCCCCACACAGCCAGCACTGTCAGTGCTCCCCTACACAGCTAGCACTGTCTGTGCTCCACCCTCCCAAGGCCAGCACTGTCAGTGCTCCCCCCACACAGCCAGCACTGTCAGTGCTCCCCCACACAGCCAGCACTGTCAGTGCTCCCACCCACACAGCCAGCACTGTCAGTGCTCCCCCACACAGCCAGCACTATCAGTGCTCCCACCCACACAGCCAGCACTGTCAGTGCTCCCAACACACAGCCAGCAGTGTCAGTGCTCCCCCACACAGCCAGCACTGTCAGTGCTCCCAACACACAGCCAGCACTCTCAGTGCTCCCACGCCACAGCCAGCACTGTCAGTGCTCCCCCACACAGCCAGCACTGCCAGTGCTCCCACCGCACAGCCAGCACTGTCAGTGCTCCCCCCACACAGCCAGCACTGTCAGTGCTCCCACCACACAGCCAGCACTGTCAGTGCTCCCACCACACAGCGAGCACTGTCAGTGCTCCCCCCACACAGCCAACACTGTCAGTGCTCCCCCACACAGCCAGCACTGTCAGTGCTCCCCCACACAGCCAGCACTGTCAGTGCTCCCACCACACAGCCAGCACTGTCAGTGCTCCCCCCACACAGCCAGCACTGTCAGTGCTCCCAGCACACAGCCAGCAATGTCAGTGCTCCCCCACACAGCCAGCACTGTCAGTGCTCCCCCCACACAGCCAGCACTGTCAGTGCTCCCCCACACAGCCAGCACTGTCAGTGCTCCCCCACACAGCCAGCACTGTCAGTGCTCCCCCACACAGCCAGCACTGTCAGTGCTCCCCACACAGCCAGCACTGTCAGTGCTCCCCTACACAGCCAGCACTGTCTGTACTCCACCCTCCCAAGGCCAGCACTGTCAGTGCTCCCCCCACACAGCCAGCACTGTCAGTGCTCCCACCCACACAGCCAGCACTGTCAGTGCTCCCACACACAGCCAGCACTATCAGTGCTCCCACCCACACAGCCAGCACTGTCAGTGCTCCCAACACACAGCCAGCAGTGTCAGTGCTCCCCCACACAGCCAGCACTGTCAGTGCTCCCAAAACACAGCCAGCACTGTCAGTGCTCCCACGACACAGCCAGCACTGTCAGTGCTCCCCCACACAGCCAGCACTGCCAGTGCTCCCACCGCACAGCCAGCACTGTCTGTGCTCCCCCCACACAGCCAGCACTGTCAGTGCTCCCACCACACAGCCAGCACTGTCAGTGCTCCCCCACACAGCCAACACTGTCAGTGCTCCCCCACACAGCCAGCATTGTCAGTGCTCCCACCACACAGCCAGCACTGTCAGTGCTCCCCCCACACAGCCAGCACTGTCAGTGCTCCCACCACACAGCCAGCACTGTCAGTGCTCCCCCCACACAGCCAGCAATGTCAGTGCTCCCACCACACAGCCAGCAATGTCAGTGCTCCCACCACACAGCTAGCACTGTCAGTGCTCCCCCAAACAACCAGCACAGTCAGTGCTCCCCCCACACAGCCAGCACTGTCAGTGCTCCCCCCACACAGCCCGCACTGTCTGTGCTCCCACCACACAGCCTGCACTGTCAGTGCTCCCCCCACACAGCCAGCACTGTCAGTGCTCCCACCACACAGCCAGTACTGTCCGTGCTCCCACCACACAGCCAGCACTGTCAGTGCTCCCACCACACAGCCAGCACTGTCAGTGCTCCCCCACACAGCCAGCACTGTCAGTGCTCCCATCACACAGCCAGCACTGTCAGTGCCCCCCCACACAGCCCGCACTGTCAGTGCTCCCACCACACAGCCAGCACTGTCAGTGCTCCCACCACACAGCCAGCACTGTCAGTGCTCCCACCACACAGCCAGCACTGTCAGTGCACCCACCACACAGCCAGCACTGTCAGTGCTCCCACCACACAGCCAGCACTGTCAGTGCTCCCACCACACAGCCAGCACTGTCAGTGCACCCCCACACATCCAGCACTGTTAGTGCTCCCCCCACACATCCCGCACTGTCAGTGCTCCCACCACACAGCCAGCACTGTCAGTGCTCCCCTACACAGCCAGCACTCTCAGTGCTCCCCACACAGCCAGCAATGTCAGTGCTCCCACCACACAGCCAGCACTGTCAGTGCTCCCCCACACAACCAGCACAGTCAGTGCTCCCCCCAGACAGCCAGCACTGTCAGTGCTCCCCCCACACAGCCAGCACTGTCAGTGCTCCCCCACACAGCCAGCACTGTCAGTGCTCCCACCACACAGCCAGCACTGTCAGTGCTCCCCCCACACAGCCAGCACTGTCAGTGCTCCCCCACACAGCGAGCACTGTCAGTGCTCCCCACCACACAGCCAGCACTGTCAGTGCTCCAACACACAGCCAACACTGTCAGTGCTCCCACCACACAGCCAGCACTGTCAGTGCTCCCCCACACAGCCAGCACTGTCAGTGCTCCCCCACACAGCGAGCACTGTCAGTGCTCCCCACCACACAGCCAGCACTGTCAGTGCTCCTCCCACACAGCCAGCACTGTCAGTGCTCCCACCACACAGCCAGCACTGTCAGTGCACCCCCACGCAGCCAGCACTGTCAGTGCTCCCCCACACAGCCAGCACTGTCAGTGCTCCTCCACACAGCCAGCACTGCCAGTGCACCCCCCCCTCAGCCAGCACTGTCAGTGCTCCCCCCACACAGCCAGCACTGTCAGTGCTCCCACCACACAGCCAGCACTGTCAGTGCTCCCCCACACAGCCAGCACTGTCAGTGCTCCCCCACACAGCCAGCACTGTCAGTGCTCCCCCACACTGCCAGCACTGTCAGTGCTCCCCCCACACAGCCAGCACTGTCTGTGCTCCCCCACACGGCCATCACTGTCAGTGCTCCCCCACACAGCCAGCACTGTCAGTGTTCCCAGCACATAGCCAGCACTGTCAGTGCTCCCCACACAGCCAGCACTGTCAGTGCTCCCACCACACAGCCAGCACTGTCAGTGCTCCCACCACACAGCCAGCACTGTCAGTGCTCCCCCCACACAGCCAGCACTGCCAGTGCTCCCACCGCACAGCCAGCACTGTCAGTGCTGCCCCACACAGCCAGCACTGTCAGAGCTCCCCCCACACAGGCCGCACTGTCAGTGCTCCCACCACACAGCCAGCACTGTCATTGCACCCCCACACAGCCAGCCCTGTCAGTGCTCCCACACAGCCAGTACTGTCAGTGCTCCCCTACACAGCCAGCACTGTCAGTGCTCCACTACACAGCCAGCACTGTCAGTGCACCACCCTCCCAAGGCCAGCACTGTCAGTGCTCCCCCCACACAGCCAGCACTGTCAGTGCTCCCGCACACAGCCAGCACTGTCAGTACTCCCACCCACACAGCCAGCACTGTCAGTGCTCCCCCACACAGCCAGCACTGTCAGTGTTCCCAACGCATAGCCAGCACTGTCAGTGCTCCCCACACAGCCAGCACTGTCAGTGCTCCCACCACACAGCCAGCACTGTCAGTGCTCCCACCACACAGCCAGCACTGTCGGGTCGGTGCTCCCCCCACACAGTCAGCACTGTCAGTGCTCCCCCACACAGCCAGCACTGTCAGTGCTCCCCCCACACAGCCCGCACTGTCAGTGCTCCCACCACACAGCCAGCACTTTCAGTGCTCCCCCACAAAGCCAGCACTGTCAGTGCTCCCCTAAACAGCCCGCACTGTCAGTGCTCCCACCACACACAGCCAGCACTGTCAGTGCTGCCCCACACAGCCCGCACTTTCAGTGCTCCCACCACACAGCCAGCACTGTCAGTGCTCCCCCCACACAGCCAGCACTGTCAGTGCTCCCCCACACAGCCCGCACTGTCAGTGCTCCCACCACACAGCCAGCACTGTCAGTGCTCCCCCCACACAGCCAGCACTGTCAGTGCTCCGACCACACAGCCAGAACTCTCAGTGCTCCCCACACAGGCAGCACTGTCAGTGCTCCCCCACACAGCCAGCGCTGTCAGTGCTCCCACACACACAGCCAGCACTTACAGTGCTCCCCACACACAGCCAGCACGGTCAGTGCTCCCTCCACACAGCCAGCACTGTCAGTGCTCCACCCGCACAGCCAGCACTGCCAGTGCACTACCTCCCCCTCAGCCACACTGTCAGTGCTACCCCCACACAGCCAGCACTGTCAGTGCTCCCACCACACAGCCAGCACTGTCAGTGCTCCCCCACACAGCCAGCACTGTCAGTGCTCTCCCACACAGCCAGCACTGCCAGTGCACTTCCCCCCCCCCCTCAGCCAGCACTGTCAGTGCTCCCACCACACAGCCAGCACTGTCAGTGCTCCCCCACACTGCCAGCACTGTCAGTGCTCCCCCCACACAGCCAGCACTGTCAGTGCTCCCACCACACAGCCAGCACTGTCAGTGCTCCCCCCACACAGCCAGCATCGTCAGTGCTCCCCCACACATGCCAGCACTGTCAGTGCTCCCCCACACAGCCAGCAGTGTCAGTGCTCCCCCACACAGCCAGCACTGTCAGTGCTCCCCCCACACAGCCAGCACTGTCAGTGCACCCCCCACACATCCAGCACTGTCAGTGCTCCCACCTCACAGCTAGCACTGTCAGTGCTCCCCCACAGCCAGCACTGTCAGTGCTCCCCCCACACAGCCAGCACTGTCTGTGCTCCCAACACACAGCCAGCACTGTCAGTGCTCCCTCACACAGCCAGCACTGTCTGTGCTCCCCCACACGGCCATCACTGTCAGTGCTCCCCCACACAGCCAGCACTGTCAGTGTTCCCAGCACATAGCCAGCACTGTCAGTGCTCCCCACACAGCCAGCACTGTCAGTGCTCCCACCACACAGCCAGCACTGTCAGTGCTCCCACCACACAGCCAGCACTGTCAGTGCTCCCCCCACACAGCCAGCACTGCCAGTGCTCCCACCGCACAGCCAGCACTGTCAGTGCTCCCCCACACAGCCAGCACTGTCAGAGCTCCCCCCACACAGGCCGCACTGTCAGTGCTCCCACCACACAGCCAGCACTGTCAGTGCACCCCCACACAGCCAGCACTGTCAGTGCTCCCACACAGCCAGTACTGTCAGTGCTCCCCTACACAGCCAGCACTGTCAGTGCTCCACTACACAGCCAGCACTGTCAGTGCACCACCCTCCCAAGGCCAGCACTGTCAGTGCTCCCCCCACACAGCCAGCACTGTCAGTGCTCCCGCACACAGCCAGCACTGTCAGTACTCCCACCCACACAGCCAGCACTGTCAGTGCTCCCCCACACAGCCAGCACTGTCAGTGTTCCCAACGCATAGCCAGCACTGTCAGTGCTCCCCACACAGCCAGCACTGTCAGTGCTCCCACCACACAGCCAGCACTGTCAGTGCTCCCACCACACAGCCAGCACTGTCGGGTCGGTGCTCCCCCCCACACAGTCAGCACTGTCAGTGCTCCCCCACACAGCCAGCACTGTCAGTGCTCCCCCCACACAGCCCGCACTGTCAGTGCTCCCACCACACAGCCAGCACTTTCAGTGCTCCCCCACAAAGCCAGCACTGTCAGTGCTCCCCTAAACAGCCCGCACTGTCAGTGCTCCCACCACACACAGCCAGCACTGTCAGTGCTCCCCCCACACAGCCCGCACTGTCAGATCTCCCACCACACAGCCAGCACTGTCAGTGCTCCCCCACACAGCCAGCACTGTCAGTGCTCCCTCACACAGCCCGCACTGCCAGTGCTCCCACCACACAGCCAGCACTGCCAGTGCTCCCCCCACACAGCCAGCACTGTCAGTGCTCCCAACCAGCCACCACTGTCAGTGCTCCCCCACACAGCCAGCACTGTCAGTGCTTCCACCACACAGCCAGCACTGTCAGTGCTTCCACCACACAGCCAGCACTGTCAGTGCTCCCAAACACAGCCAGCACTGTCAGTGCTGCCCCACACAGCCCGCACTTTCAGTGCTCCCACCACACAGCCAGCACTGTCAGTGCTCCCCCCACACAGCCAGCACTGTCAGTGCTCCCCACACAGCCCGCACTGTCAGTGCTCACACCACACAGCCAGCACTGTCAGTGCTCCCCCCACACAGCCAGCACTGTCAGTGCTCCGACCACACAGCCAGCACCCTCAGTGCTCCCCACACAGGCAGCACTGTCAGTGCTCCCCCACACAGCCAGCACTGTCAGTGCTCCCACACACACAGCCAGCACTTACAGTGCTCCCCACACACAGCCAGCACGGTCAGAGCTCCCTCCACACAGCCAGCACTGTCAGTGCTCCACCCGCACAGCCAGCACTGCCAGTGCACTACCTCCCCCTCAGCCACACTGTCAGTGCTACCCCCACACAGCCAGCACTGTCAGTGCTCCCACCACACAGCCAGCACTGTCAGTGCTCCCCCACACAGCCAGCACTGTCAGTGCTCTCCCACACAGCCAGCACTGCCAGTGCACTTCCCCCCCCTCAGCCAGCACTGTCAGTGCTCCCACCACACAGCCAGCACTGTCAGTGCTCCCCCACACTGCCAGCACTGTCAGTGCTCCCCCACACAGCCAGCACTGTCAGTGCTCCCACCACACAGCCAGCACTGTCAGTGCTCCCCCCACACAGCCAGCATCGTCAGTGCTCCCCCACACAGCCAGCACTGTCAGTGCTCCCCCACACAGCCAGCAGTGTCAGTGCTCCCCCACACAGCCAGCACTGTCAGTGCTCCCCCCACACAGCCAGCACTGTCAGTGCACCCCCCAGACATCCAGCACTGTCAGTGCTCCCACCTCACAGCTAGCAATGTCAGTGCTCCCCCACAGCCAGCACTGTCAGTGCTCCCCCACACAGCCAGCACTGTCTGTGCTCCCAACACACAGCCAGCACTGTCAGTGGTCCCTCACACAGCCAGCACTGTCAGTGCTCCCCCACACAGCCAGCACTGTCAGTGCTCCCCCCACACAGCCAGCACTATCAGTGCTCCCCCACACAGCCAGCACTGTCAGTGCTCCCCCACACAGCCAGCACTGTCAGTGCTCCCCCGCACAGCCAGCACTGTCAGTGCTCCCCACACAGCCAGCACTGTCAGTGCTCCCCTACACAGCTAGCACTGTCTGTGCTCCACCCTCCCAAGGCCAGCACTGTCAGTGCTCCCCCCACACAGCCAGCACTGTCAGTGCTCCCCCACACAGCCAGCACTGTCAGTGCTCCCACCCACACAGCCAGCACTGTCAGTGCTCCCCCACACAGCCAGCACTATCAGTGCTCCCACCCACACAGCCAGCACTGTCAGTGCTCCCAACACACAGCCAGCAGTGTCAGTGCTCCCCCACACAGCCAGCACTGTCAGTGCTCCCAACACACAGCCAGCACTGTCAGTGCTCCCACGCCACAGCCAGCACTGTCAGTGCTCCCCCACACAGCCAGCACTGCCAGTGCTCCCACCGCACAGCCAGCACTGTCAGTGCTCCCCTCACACAGCCAGCACTGTCAGTGCTCCCACCACACAGCCAGCACTGTCAGTGCTCCCACCACACAGCGAGCACTGTCAGTGCTCCCCCCACACAGCCAACACTGTCAGTGCTCCCCCACACAGCCAGCACTGTCAGTGCTCCCCCACACAGCCAGCACTGTCAGTGCTCCCACCACACAGCCAGCACTGTCAGTGCTCCCCCCACACAGCCAGCACTGTCAGTGCTCCCAGCACACAGCCAGCAATGTCAGTGCTCCCCCACACAGCCAGCACTGTCAGTGCTCCCCCCCACACAGCCAGCACTGTCAGTGCTCCCCCACACAGCCAGCACTGTCAGTGCTCCCCCACACAGCCAGCACTGTCAGTGCTCCCCCACACAGCCAGCACTGTCAGTGCTCCCCCACACAGCCAGCACTGTCAGTGCTCCCCTACACAGCCAGCACTGTCTGTACTCCACCCTCGCAAGGCCAGCACTGTCAGTGCTCCCCCCACACAGCCAGCACTGTCAGTGCTCCCACCCACACAGCCAGCACTGTCAGTGCTCCCACACACAGCCAACACTATCAGTGCTCCCACCCACACAGCCAGCACTGTCAGTGCTCCCAACACACAGCCAGCAGTGTCAGTGCTCCCCCACACAGCCAGCACTGTCAGTGCTCCCAACACACAGCCAGCACTGTCAGTGCTCCCACGACACAGCCAGCACTGTCAGTGCTCCCCCCACACAGCCAGCACTGCCAGTGCTCCCACCGCACAGCCAGCACTGTCTGTGCTCCCCCCACACAGCCAGCACTGTCAGTGCTCCCACCACACAGCCAGCACTGTCAGTGCTCCCCCCACACAGCCAACACTGTCAGTGCTCCCCCACACAGCCAGCACTGTCAGTGCTCCCACCACACAGCCAGCACTGTCAGTGCGCCCCCCACACAGCCAGCACTGTCAGTGCTCCCACCACACAGCCAGCACTGTCAGTGCTCCCCCCACACAGCCAGCACTGTCAGTGCTCCCACCACACAGCCAGCAATGTCAGTGCTCCCACCACACAGCTAGCACTGTCACTGCTCCCCCAAACAACCAGCACAGTCAGTGCTCCCCCCACACAGCCAGCACTGTCAGTGCTCCCCCCACACAGCCCGCACTGTCTGTGCTCCCACCACACAGCCTGCACTGTCAGTGCTCCCCCCACACAGCCAGCACTGTCAGTGCTCCCACCACACAGCCATTACTGTCCGTGCTCCCACCACACAGCCAGCACTGTCAGTGCTCCCACCACACAGCCAGCACTGTCAGTGCTCCCCCCACACAGCCAGCACTGTCAGTGCTCCCATCACACAGCCAGCACTGTCAGTGCCCCCCCACACAGCCAGCACTGTCATTGCTCCCACCACACAGCCAGCCCTGTCAGTGCTCCCCCACACACAGCCAGCACTGTCTGTGCTCTCCACACAGCCAATCCTGTCAGTGCACCCACCACACAGCCAGCACGGTCAGTGCTCCCCCCACACAGCCCGCACTGTCAGTGCTCCCACCACACAGCCGGCACTGTCAGTGCACCCCCACACAGCCAGCACTGTCAGTGCTCCCACCACACAGCCAGCACTGTCAGTGCTCCCCCTACACAGCCAGCACTGTCAGTGCTTCCACCAAACAGCCAGCACTGTCTGTGCTCCCCCACACACAGGCAGCACTGTCAGTGCTCCCCCACACAGCCAGCACAGTCAGTGCTCCCCCCACACAGCCTGCCCTGTCAGTGCTCCCCCACACAGCCCGCACTGTCAGTGCTCCCACCACACAGCCAGCACTGTCAGTGCTCCCCCACACAGCCAGCACTGTCAGTGCTCCCCCACACAGCCCGCACTGCCAGTGCTCCCACCACACAGCCAGCACTGTCAGTGCTCCCACCACACAGCCAGCACTGTCAGTGCTTCTACCCACACAGTCAGCACTTTCAATGTTCCCACACACACAGCCCGCACTGTCAGTGCACCCCCACACAGCCAGCACTGTCAGTGCTCCCACCACACAGCCAGCACTGTCAGTGCTCCCCCCACACAGCCAGCACTGTCAGTGCTCCCACCACAGGCAGCACTGTCAGTGCAGCCCACACACAGCCAGCACTGTCAGTGCTCCACCCGCACAGCCATCACTGTCAGTGCTCCAACACAGAGCCAGCACTGTCAGTGCTCCCCCACACAGCTAGCACTGTCAGTGCTCCCACCCACACAGCCAGCACTGTCAGTGCTCCCCACACAGGCAGCACTGTCAGTGCAGCCCACACACAGCCAGCACTGTCAGTGCGCCCCACACAGCCAGCACTCTCAGTGCTCCACCCGCACAGCCAGCACTGTCAGTGCTCCAACAGACAGCCAGCACTGTCAGTGCTCCCCCACACAGCCAGCACTGTGAGTGCTCCCACCACACAGCTAGCACTGTCAGTGCTCCCCCAAACAACCAGCACAGTCAGTGCTCCCCCCACACAGCCAGCACTGTCAGTGCTCCCCCCACACAGCCCGCACTGTCTGTGCTCCCACCACACAGCCTGCACTTTCAGTGCTCCCCCCACACAGCCAGCACTGTCAGTGCTCCCACCACACAGCCATTACTGTCCGTGCTCCCACCACACAGCCAGCACTGTCAGTGCTCCCACCACACAGCCAGCACTGTCAGTGCTCCCCCCACACAGCCAGCACTGTCAGTGCTCCCATCACACAGCCAGCACTGTCAGTGCCCCCCCACACAGCCAGCACTGTCATTGCTCCCACCACACAGCCAGCCCTGTCAGTGCTCCCCCACACACAGCCAGCACTGTCTGTGCTCTCCACACAGCCAATCCTGTCAGTGCACCCACCACACAGCCAGCACGGTCAGTGCTCCCCCCACACAGCCCGCACTGTCAGTGCTCCCACCACACAGCCGGCACTGTCAGTGCACCCCCACACAGCCAGCACTGTCAGTGCTCCCACCACACAGCCAGCACTGTCAGTGCTCCCCCTACACAGCCAGCACTGTCAGTGCTTCCACCAAACAGCCAGCACTGTCTGTGCTCCCCCACACACAGCCAGCACTGTCAGTGCTCCCCCACACAGCCAGCACAGTCAGTGCTCCCCCCACACAGCCTGCCCTGTCAGTGCTCCCCCACACAGCCCGCACTGTCAGTGCTCCCACCACACAGCCAGCACTGTCAGTGCTCCCCCACACAGCCAGCACTGTCAGTGCTCCCCCACACAGCCCGCACTGCCAGTGCTCCCACCACACAGCCAGCACTGTCAGTGCTCCCACCACACAGCCAGCACTGTCAGTGCTTCTACCCACACAGTCAGCACTTTCAATGTTCCCACACACACAGCCCGCACTGTCAGTGCACCCCCACACAGCCAGCACTGTCAGTGCTCCCACCACACAGCCAGCACTGACAGTGCTCCCCCCACACAGCCAGCACTGTCAGTGCTCCCACCACAGGCAGCACTGTCAGTGCAGCCCACACACAGCCAGCACTGTCAGTGCTCCACCCGCACAGCCATCACTGTCAGTGCTCCAACACAGAGCCAGCACTGTCAGTGCTCCCCCACACAGCTAGCACTGTCAGTGCTCCCACCCACACAGCCAGCACTGTCAGTGCTCCCCACACAGGCAGCACTGTCAGTGCAGCCCACACACAGCCAGCACTGTCAGTGCGCCCCACACAGCCAGCACTCTCAGTGCTCCACCCGCACAGCCAGCACTGTCAGTGCTCCAACAGACAGCCAGCACTGTCAGTGCTCCCCCACACAGCCAGCACTGTGAGTGCTCCCACCGCACAGCCAGCACTGCCAGTGCACTTCCCCCCCTCAGCCAGCACTGTCAGTGCTCCCCCACACAGCCAGCACTGTCAGTGTTCCCCCACACAGCCAGCACTGTCAGTGCTCTCCCACACAGCCAGCACTGCCAGTGCACTCCCCCCCCTCAGCCAGCACTGTCAGTGCTCCCACCACACAGCCAGCACTGTCAGTGCCTCCCACACTGCCAGCACTGTCAGTGCTCCCCCACACAGCCAGCACTGTCAGTGCTCCCACCACACAGCCAGCACTGTCAGTGCTCCCCCCACACAGCCAGCACTGTCTGTGCTCCAGCACACAGGCAGCACTGTCAGTGCTCCCCCCACACAGCCAGCACTGTCAGTGCTCCCCCACACAGCCAGCACTGTCAGTGCTCCCCCACACAGCCAGCACTGTCAGTGCTCCCCCCACACATACAGCACTGTCAGTGCTCCCACCTCACAGCCAGCACTGTCAGTGCTCCCCCACAGCCAGCACTGTCAGTGCTCCCAGCACACAGCCAGCAATGTCAGTGCTCCCCCACACAGCCAGCACTGTCAGTGCTCCCCCCCCACACAGCCAGCACTGTCAGTGCTCCCCCACACAGCCAGCACTGTCAGTGCTCCCCCACACAGCCAGCACTGTCAGTGCTCCCCCACACAGCCAGCACTGTCAGTGCTCCCCCACACAGCCAGCACTGTCAGTGCTCCCCTACACAGCCAGCACTGTCTGTACTCCACCCTCCCAAGGCCAGCACTGTCAGTGCTCCCCCCACACAGCCAGCACTGTCAGTGCTCCCACCCACACAGCCAGCACTGTCAGTGCTCCCACACACAGCCAACACTATCAGTGCTCCCACCCACACAGCCAGCACTGTCAGTGCTCCCAACACACAGCCAGCAGTGTCAGTGCTCCCCCACACAGCCAGCACTGTCAGTGCTCCCAACACACAGCCAGCACTGTCAGTGCTCCCACGACACAGCCAGCACTGTCAGTGCTCCCCCCACACATCCAGCACTGCCAGTGCTCCCACCGCACAGCCAGCACTGTCTGTGCTCCCCCCACACAGCCAGCACTGTCAGTGCTCCCACCACACAGCCAGCACTGTCAGTGCTCCCCCACACAGCCAGCACTGTCAGTGCTCCCACCACACAGCCAGCACTGTCAGTGCTCCCCCCACACAGCCAGCACTGTCAGTGCTCCCACCACACAGCCAGCACTGTCAGTGCTCCCCCCACACAGCCAGCACTGTCAGTGCTCCCACCACACAGCCAGCAATGTCAGTGCTCCCACCACACAGCTAGCACTGTCAGTGCTCCCCCAAACAACCAGCACAGTCAGTGCTCCCCCCACACAGCCAGCACTGTCAGTGCTCCCCCCACACAGCCCGCACTGTCTGTGCTCCCACCACACAGCCTGCACTGTCAGTGCTCCCCCCACACAGCCAGCACTGTCAGTGCTCCCACCACACAGCCAGTACTGTCCGTGCTCCCACCACACAGCCAGCACTGTCAGTGCTCCCCCCACACAGCCAGCACTGTCAGTGCTCCCATCACACAGCCAGCACTGTCAGTGCCCCCCCACACAGCCAGCACTGTCATTGCTCCCACCACACAGCCAGCCCTGTCAGTGCTCCCCCACACACAGCCAGCACTGTCTGTGCTCTCCACACAGCCAATCCTGTCAGTGCACCCACCACACAGCCAGCACGGTCAGTGCTCCCCCCACACAGCCCGCACTGTCAGTGCTCCCACCACACAGCCGGCACTGTCAGTGCACCCCCACACAGCCAGCACTGTCAGTGCTCCCACCACACAGCCAGCACTGTCAGTGCTCCCCCTACACAGCCAGCACTGTCAGTGCTTCCACCAAACAGCCAGCACTGTCTGTGCTCCCCCACACACAGCCAGCACAGTCAGTGCTCCCCCCACACAGCCTGCCCTGTCAGTGCTCCCCCACACAGCCCGCACTGTCAGTGCTCCCACCACACAGCCAGCACTGTCAGTGCTCCCCCACACAGCCAGCACTGTCAGTGCTCCCCCACACAGCCCGCACTGCCAGTGCTCCCACCACACAGCCAGCACTGTCAGTGCTCCCACCACACAGCCAGCACTGTCAGTGCTTCTACCCACACAGCCAGCACTTTCAATGTTCCCACACACACAGCCCGCACTGTCAGTGCACCCCCACACAGCCAGCACTGTCAGTGCTCCCACCACACAGCCAGCACTGTCAGTGCTCCCCCCACACAGCCAGCACTGTCAGTGCTCCCACCACAGGCAGCACTGTCAGTGCAGCCCACACACAGCCAGCACTGTCAGTGCTCCACCCGCACAGCCATCACTGTCAGTGCTCCAACACACAGCCAGCACTGTCAGTGCTCCCCCACACAGCCAGCACTGTCAGTGCTCCCACCCACACAGCCAGCACTGTCAGTGCTCCCCACACAGGCAGCACTGTCAGTGCAGCCCACACACAGCCAGCACTGTCAGTGCGCCCCACACAGCCAGCACTCTCAGTGCTCCACCCGCACAGCCAGCACTGTCAGTGCTCCAACAGACAGCCAGCACTGTCAGTGCTCCCCCACACAGCCAGCACTGTGAGTGCTCCCACCGCACAGCCAGCACTGCCAGTGCACTTCCCCCCCTCAGCCAGCACTGTCAGTGCTCCCCCACACAGCCAGCACTGTCAGTGTTCCCCCACACAGCCAGCACTGTCAGTGCTCTCCCACACAGCCAGCACTGCCAGTGCACTCCCCCCCCTCAGCCAGCACTGTCAGTGCTCCCACCACACAGCCAGCACTGTCAGTGCCTCCCACACTGCCAGCACTGTCAGTGCTCCCCCACACAGCCAGCACTGTCAGTGCTCCCACCACACAGCCAGCACTGTCAGTGCTCCCCCCACACAGCCAGCACTGTCTGTGCTCCAGCACACAGGCAGCACTGTCAGTGCTCCCCCCACACAGCCAGCACTGTCAGTGCTCCCCCACACAGCCAGCACTGTCAGTGCTCCCCCACACAGCCAGCACTGTCAGTGCTCCCCCCACACATACAGCACTGTCAGTGCTCCCACCTCACAGCCAGCACTGTCAGTGCTCCCCCACAGCCAGCACTGTCAGTGCTCCCCCCACACAGCCAGCACTGTCTGTGCTCCCACCACACAGCCAGCACTGTCAGTGCTCCCTCACACAGCCAGCACTGTCAGTGCTCCCCCACGCAGCCAGCACTGTCAGTGCTCCCCCCACACAGCCAGCACTGTCAGTGCTCCCCCACACAGCCAGCACTGTCAGTGCTCCCCCACACAGCCAGCACTGTCAGTGCTCCCCCACACAGCCAGCACTGTCAGTGCTCCCCCACACAGCCAGCACTGTCAGTGCTCCCCTACACAGCCAGCACTGTCAGTGCTCCCCTACACTGACAGCACTGTCAGTGCTCCCCCCACACATCCAGCACTGTCAGTGCTCCCCCACACAGCCAGCACTGTCAGTGCTCCCACCCACACAGCCAGCACTGTCAGTGCTCCCCCACACAGCCAGCACTATCAGTGATCCCAGCCACACAGCCAGCACTGTCAGTGCTCCCAACACACAGCCAGCACTGTCAGTGCTACCCCACACAGCCAGCACTGTCAGTGCTCCCAACACACAGCCAGCACTGTCAGTGCTCCCACTACACAGCCAGCACTGTCAGTGCTCCCCCCACACAGCCAGCACTGCCAGTGCTCCCACCGCACAGCCAGCACTGTCAGTGCTCGCCTACACAGCCAGCACTGTCAGTGCTTCCACCACACAGCCAGCACTGTCAGTGCTCCCACCACACAGCCAGCACTGTCAGTGCTCCCCCCACACAGCCAACACTGTCAGTGCTCCCCCACACAGCCAGCACTGTCAGTGCTCCCACTACACAGCCAGCACTGTCAGTGCTCCCACCACACAGCCAGCACTGTCAGTGCTCCCACCACACAGCCAGCACTGCCAGTGCACCCCCACACAGCCAGCACTGTCTGTGCTCCCCCACACACAGCCAGCACTGTCAGTGCTCCCCCACACAGCCAGCACAGTCAGTGCTCCCCCCACACAGCCTGCCCTGTCAGTGCTCCCCCACACAGCCCGCACTGTCAGTGCTCCCACCACACAGCCAGCACTGTCAGTGCTCCCCCACACAGCCAGCACTGTCAGTGCTCCCCCACACAGCCCGCACTGCCAGTGCTCCCACCACACAGCCAGCACTGTCAGTGCTCCCACCACACAGCCAGCACTGTCAGTGCTTCTACCCACACAGCCAGCACTTTCAATGTTCCCACACACACAGCCCGCACTGTCAGTGCACCCCCACACAGCCAGCACTGTCAGTGCTCCCACCACACAGCCAGCACTGTCAGTGCTCCCCCCACACAGCCAGCACTGTCAGTGCTCCCACCACAGGCAGCACTGTCAGTGCAGCCCACACACAGCCAGCACTGTCAGTGCTCCACCCGCACAGCCATCACTGTCAGTGCTCCAACACACAGCCAGCACTGTCAGTGCTCCCCCACACAGCCAGCACTGTCAGTGCTCCCACCCACACAGCCAGCACTGTCAGTGCTCCCCACACAGGCAGCACTGTCAGTGCAGCCCACACACAGCCAGCACTGTCAGTGCGCCCCACACAGCCAGCACTCTCAGTGCTCCACCCGCACAGCCAGCACTGTCAGTGCTCCAACAGACAGCCAGCACTGTCAGTGCTCCCCCACACAGCCAGCACTGTGAGTGCTCCCACCGCACAGCCAGCACTGCCAGTGCACTTCCCCCCCTCAGCCAGCACTGTCAGTGCTCCCCCACACAGCCAGCACTGTCAGTGTTCCCCCACACAGCCAGCACTGTCAGTGCTCTCCCACACAGCCAGCACTGCCAGTGCACTCCCCCCCCTCAGCCAGCACTGTCAGTGCTCCCACCACACAGCCAGCACTGTCAGTGCCTCCCACACTGCCAGCACTGTCAGTGCTCCCCCACACAGCCAGCACTGTCAGTGCTCCCACCACACAGCCAGCACTGTCAGTGCTCCCCCCACACAGCCAGCACTGTCTGTGCTCCAGCACACAGGCAGCACTGTCAGTGCTCCCCCCACACAGCCAGCACTGTCAGTGCTCCCCCACACAGCCAGCACTGTCAGTGCTCCCCCACACAGCCAGCACTGTCAGTGCTCCCCCCACACATACAGCACTGTCAGTGCTCCCACCTCACAGCCAGCACTGTCAGTGCTCCCCCACAGCCAGCACTGTCAGTGCTCCCCCCACACAGCCAGCACTGTCTGTGCTCCCACCACACAGCCAGCACTGTCAGTGCTCCCTCACACAGCCAGCACTGTCAGTGCTCCCCCACGCAGCCAGCACTGTCAGTGCTCCCCCCACACAGCCAGCACTGTCAGTGCTCCCCCACACAGCCAGCACTGTCAGTGCTCCCCCACACAGCCAGCACTGTCAGTGCTCCCCCACACAGCCAGCACTGTCAGTGCTCCCCCACACAGCCAGCACTGTCAGTGCTCCCCTACACAGCCAGCACTGTCAGTGCTCCCCTACACTGACAGCACTGTCAGTGCTCCCCCCACACAGCCAGCACTGTCAGTGCTCCCCCACACAGCCAGCACTGTCAGTGCTCCCACCCACACTGCCAGCACTGTCAGTTCTCCCCCACACAGCCAGCACTATCAGTGCTCCCAGCCACACAGCCAGCACTGTCAGTGCTCCCAACACACAGCCAGCACTGTCAGTGCTACCCCACACAGCCAGCACTGTCAGTGCTCCCAACACACAGCCAGCACTGTCAGTGCTCCCACTACACAGCCAGCACTGTCAGTGCTCCCCCCACACAGCCAGCACTGCCAGTGCTCCCACCGCACAGCCAGCACTGTCAGTGCTCGCCTACACAGCCAGCACTGTCAGTGCTCCCACCACACAGCCAGCACTGTCAGTGCTCCCACCACACAGCCAGCACTGTCAGTGCTCCCCCCACACAGCCAACACTGTCAGTGCTCCCCCACACAGCCAGCACTGTCAGTGCTCCCACTACACAGCCCGCACTGTCAGTGCTCCCACCACACAGCCAGCACTGTCAGTGCTCCCCCACACAGCCAGCACTGTCAGTGCTCCCCCACACAGCCCGCACTGCCAGTGCTCCCACCACACAGCCAGCACTGTCAGTGCTCCCACCACACAGCCAGCACTGTCAGTGCTTCTACCCACAAAGCCAGCACTTTCAATGTTCCCACACACACAGCCCGCACTGTCAGTGCACCCCCACACAGCCAGCACTGTCAGTGCTCCCACCACACAGCCAGCACTGTCAGTGCTCCCCCCACACAGCCAGCACTGTCAGTGCTCCCACCACAGGCAGCACTGTCAGTGCAGCCCACACACAGCCAGCACTGTCAGTGCTCCACCCGCACAGCCATCACTGTCAGTGCTCCAACACACAGCCAGCACTGTCAGTGCTCCCCCACACAGCCAAAACTGTCAGTGCTCCCACCCACACAGCCAGCACTGTCAGTGCTCCCCACACAGGCAGCACTGTCAGTGCAGCCCACACACAGCCAGCACTGTCAGTGCGCCCCACACAGCCAGCACTCTCAGTGCTCCACCCGCACAGCCAGCACTGTCAGTGCTCCAACAGACAGCCAGCACTGTCAGTGCTCCCCCACACAGCCAGCACTGTGAGTGCTCCCACCGCACAGCCAGCACTGCCAGTGCACTTCCCCCCCTCAGCCAGCACTGTCAGTGCTCCCCCACACAGCCAGCACTGTCAGTGTTCCCCCACACAGCCAGCACTGTCAGTGCTCTCCCACACAGCCAGCACTGCCAGTGCACTCCCCCCCCCTCAGCCAGCACTGTCAGTGCTCCCACCACACAGCCAGCACTGTCAGTGCCTCCCACACTGCCAGCACTGTCAGTGCTCCCCCACACAGCCAGCACTGTCAGTGCTCCCACCACACAGCCAGCACTGTCAGTGCTCCCCCCACACAGCCAGCACTGTCTGTGCTCCAGCACACAGGCAGCACTGTCAGTGCTCCCCCCACACAGCCAGCACTGTCAGTGCTCCCCCACACAGCCAGCACTGTCAGTGCTCCCCACCACACAGCCAGCCCTGTCAGTGCTCCCCCCACACATACAGCACTGTCAGTGCTCCCACCTCACAGCCAGCACTGTCAGTGCTCCCCCACAGCCAGCACTGTCAGTGCTCCCCCCACACAGCCAGCACTGTCTGTGCTCCCACCACACAGCCAGCACTGTCAGTGCTCCCTCACACAGCCAGCACTGTCAGTGCTCCCCCACGCAGCCAGCACTGTCAGTGCTCCCCCCACACAGCCAGCACTGTCAGTGCTCCCCCACACAGCCAGCACTGTCAGTGCTCCCCCACACAGCCAGCACTGTCAGTGCTCCCCCACACAGCCAGCACTGTCAGTGCTCCCCCACACAGCCAGCACTGTCAGTGCTCCCCTACACAGCCAGCACTGTCAGTGCTCCCCTACACTGACAGCACTGTCAGTGCTCCCCCCACACAGCCAGCACTGTCAGTGCTCCCCCACACAGCCAGCACTGTCAGTGCTCCCACCCACACAGCCAGCACTGTCAGTGCTCCCCCACACAGCCAGCACTATCAGTGCTCCCAGCCACACAGCCAGCACTGTCAGTGCTCCCAACACACAGCCAGCACTGTCAGTGCTACCCCACACAGCCAGCACTGTCAGTGCTCCCAACACACAGCCAGCACTGTCAGTGCTCCCACTACACAGCCAGCACTGTCAGTGCTCCCCCCACACAGCCAGCACTGCCAGTGCTCCCACCGCACAGGCAGCACTGTCAGTGCTCGCCTACACAGCCAGCACTGTCAGTGCTCCCACCACACAGCCAGCACTGTCAGTGCTCCCACCACACAGCCAGCACTGTCAGTGCTCCCCCCACACAGCCAACACTGTCAGTGCTCCCCCACACAGCCAGCACTGTCAGTGCTCCCACTACACAGCCAGCACTGTCAGTGCTCCCACCACACAGCCAGCACTGTCAGTGCTCCCACCACACAGCCAGCACTGCCAGTGAACCCCCACACAGCCAGCATTGTCAGTGTTCCCCCCACACAGCCCGCACTGTCAGTGCTCCCCCCACACAGCCAGCACTGTCAGTGCTCCCACCACACAGCCAGCACTGTCAGTGCTCCCCCACACAGCCAGCATTGTCAGTGGTCCCACCACACAGCCAGCACTCTCAGTGCTCCCCCCACACAGCCAGCACTGTCAGTGCTCCCACCACACAGCCAGCACTGTCAGTGCTCCCCCACACAGCCAGCATTGTCAGTGCTCCCACCACACAGCCAGCAATGTCAGTGCTCCCACCACACAGCCAGCACTGTCATTGCTCCCCCCACATAACCAGCACAGTCAGTGCTCCCCCACACAGCCAGCACTGTCAGTGCTCCCCCACACAGCCAGCACTGTCAGTGCTCCCCCCACACAGCCCGCACTGTCTGTGCTCCCACCACACAGCCAGCACTGTCAATGCTCCCCCCACACAACCAGCACTGTCATTGATCCCACCACACAGCCAGTACTGTCCGTGCTCCCACCACACAGCCAGCATTGTCAGTGCTCCCACCACACAGCCAGCACTGACAGTGCTCCCCCACACAGCCATAACTGTCAGTGCTCCCACCACACAACCACCACTGTCAGTGCCCCCCCCCCCCACACACAGCCAGCACTGTCAGTGCTCCCACCACACAGCCAGCACTGTCAGTGCTCCCCCACACACAGCCAGCACTGTCAGTGCCCCCACACAGCCAGTACTGTCAGTGCTCCCACCACACAGCCAGCACTGTCAGTGGTCCCCCACACAGCCAGCACTGTCAGTGCTCCTACCACACAGCCAGCACTGTCAGTGCTCCCACCACACAGCCAGCACTGTCCGTGCTCCACCACACATCCAGCACTGTAAATGCTCCCCACACAGCCAGCACTGTCAGTGCTCCCCCCACACAGCCAGCACTGTCAGTGCTCCCACAACACAGCCAGCACTGTCAGTGCTCCCCCCACACAGCCAGCACTGTCAGTGCTCCCACCACACAGCCAGCACTGTCAGTGCTCCCCCTACACAGCCAGCACCATCAGTGCACTTCCACCACCCCCACAGCCAGCACTGTCAGTGCTCCCCCACACAGCCAGCACTGTCAGTGCTCCAACACACAGCCAGCACTGTCAGTGCTCCCACCACACACCCAGCACTGTCAGTGCTCCCCCCACACAGCCAGCACTGTCAGTGCTCCCCCACACAGCGAGCACTGTCAGTGCTCCCCACCACACAGCCAGCACTGTCAGTGCTCCTCCCACACAGCCAGCACTGTCAGTGCTCCCACCACACAGCCAGCACTGTCAGTGCACCCCCACACAGCCAGCACTGTCAGTGCTCCCCCACACAGCCAGCACTGTCAGTGCTCCCCCACACAGCCAGCACTGCCAGTGCACTCCACCCCTCAGCCAGCACAGTCAGTGCTCCCCCACACAGCCAGCACTGTCAGTGCTCCCACCACACAGCCAGCACTGTCAGTGCTCCCCCCACACAGCCAGCACTGTCAGTGCTCCCCCACACAGCCAGCACTGTCAGTGCTCCCCCACACTGCCAGCACTGTCAGTGCTCCCCCCACACAGCCAGCACTGTCTGTGCTCCCCCACACAGCCAGCACTGTCAGTGCTCCCACCACACAGCCAGCATTGTCAGTGCTCCCCACAGCCAGCACTGTCAGTGCTCCCACCACACAGCCAGCACTGTCAGTGCTCCCCCCACACAGCCAGCACTGTCAGTGCTCCCCCACACAGCCAGCACTGTCTGTGCACTTCCAACCCCTCAGCCAGCACTGTCAGTGCTCCCACCACACATCCAGCACTGTCAGTGCTCCCCCACACTGCCAGCACTGTCAGTGCTCCCCCTACACAGCCCGCACTGTCAGTGCTCCCACCACACAGCCAGCACTGTCAGTGCTCCCACCACACAGCCAGCACTGTCAGTGCTCCCACCACACAGCCAGCACTGTCAGTGCTCCCACCACACAGCCAGCACTGTCAGTGCTCCCACCACACAGCCAGCACTGTCAGTGCTCCCACCACACAGCCAGCACTGTCAGTGCTCCCCCACACAACCAGCACAGTCAGTGCTCCCCCCAGACAGCCAGCACTGTCAGTGCTCCCCCCACACAGCCAGCACTGTCAGTGCTCCCCCACACAGCCAGCACTGTCAGTGCTCCCACCACACAGCCAGCACTGTCAGTGTTCCCCCCACACAGCCAGCACTGTCAGTGCTCCCCCCACACAGCGAGCACTGTCAGTGCTCCCCACCACACAGCCAGCACTGTAAGTGCTCCCCCCACACAGCCAGCACTGTCAGTGCTCCCCCACACAGCGAGCACTGTCAGTGCTCCCACCACACAGCCAGCACTGTCAGTGCACCCCACACAGCCAGCACTGTCAGTGCTCCCCCACACAGCCAGCACTGTCAGTGCTCCCCCACACAGCCAGCACTTCCAGTGCACTCCCCACCTCAGCCAGCACTGTCAGTGCTCCCCCCACACAGCCAGCACTGTCTGTGCTCCCCCACACAGCCAGCACTGTCAGTGCTCCCACCACACAGCCAGCATTGTCAGTGCTCCCCACAGCCAGCACTGTCAGTGCTCCCACCACACAGCCAGCACTGTCAGTGCTCCCCCACACAACCAGCACTGCCAGTGCACTTCCCCCCCTCAGGCAGCACTGTCAGCGCTCCTCCCACACAGCCAGCACTGTCAGTGCTCCCACCACACAGCCAACACTGTCAGTGCTCCCCCCACACAGCCAGCACTGTCAGTGCTCCCCCACACAGCCAGCACTGTCAGTGCACTTCCCCCCACCCTCAGCCAGCACTGTCAGTGCTCCCACCACACAGCCAGCACTGTCAGTGCTCCCCCACACTGCCAGCACTGTCAGTGCTCCCCCTACACAGCCCGCACTGTCAGTGCTCCCAGCACACAGCCAGCACTGTCTGTGCTCCCCCACACAGCCAGCACTGTCAGTGCTCCCACCACACAGCCAGCACTGTCAGTGCTCCCCACAGCCAGCACTGTCAGTGCTCCCACCACACAGCCAGCACTGTCCGTGCTCCCCCCACACAGCCAGCACTGTCAGTGCTCCCCCACACAGCCAGCACTGTCTGTGCACTTCCAACCCCTCAGCCAGCACTGTCAGTGCTCCCACCACACAGCCAGCACTGTCAGTGCTCCCCCACACTGCCAGCACTGTCAGTGCTCCCCCTACACAGCCCGCACTGTCAGTGCTCCCACCACACAGCCAGCACTGTCAGTGCTCCCACCACACAGCCAGCACTGTCAGTGCTCCCACCACACAGCCAGCACTGTCAGTGCTCCCACCACACAGCCAGCACTGTCAGTGCTCCCCCACACAGCCAGCACTGTCAGTGCTCCCCCACACAGCCAGCACTGTCAGTGCTCCCCCACACAGCCCGCACTGCCAGTGCTCCCACCACACAGCCAGCACTGTCAGTGCTCCCACCACACAGCCAGCACTGTCAGTGCTTCTACCCACACAGCCAGCACTTTCAATGTTCCCACACTAACAGCCCGCACTGTCAGTGCACCCCCACACAGCCAGCACTGTCAGTGCTCCCACCACACAGCCAGCACTGTCAGTGCTCCCCCCACACAGCCAGCACTGTCAGTGCTCCCACCACAGGCAGCACTGTCAGTGCAGCCCACACACAGCCAGCACTGTCAGTGCTCCACCCGCACAGCCATCACTGTCAGTGCTCCAACACACAGCCAGCACTGTCAGTGCTCCCCCACACAGCCAGCACTGTCAGTGCTCCCACCCACACAGCCAGCACTGTCAGTGCTCCCCACACAGGCAGCACTGTCAGTGCAGCCCACACACAGCCAGCACTGTCAGTGCGCCCCACACAGCCAGCACTCTCAGTGCTCCACCCGCACAGCCAGCACTGTCAGTGCTCCAACAGACAGCCAGCACTGTCAGTGCTCCCCCACACAGCCAGCACTGTGAGTGCTCCCACCGCACAGCCAGCACTGCCAGTGCACTTCCCCCCCTCAGCCAGCACTGTCAGTGCTCCCCCACACAGCCAGCACTGTCAGTGTTCCCCCACACAGCCAGCACTGTCAGTGCTCTCCCACACAGCCAGCACTGCCAGTGCACTCCCCCCCCTCAGCCAGCACTGTCAGTGCTCCCACCACACAGCCAGCACTGTCAGTGCCTCCCACACTGCCAGCACTGTCAGTGCTCCCCCACACAGCCAGCACTGTCAGTGCTCCCACCACACAGCCAGCACTGTCAGTGCTCCCCCCACACAGCCAGCACTGTCTGTGCTCCAGCACACAGGCAGCACTGTCAGTGCTCCCCCCACACAGCCAGCACTGTCAGTGCTCCCCCACACAGCCAGCACTGTCAGTGCTCCCCCACACAGCCAGCACTGTCAGTGCTCCCCCCACACATACAGCACTGTCAGTGCTCCCACCTCACAGCCAGCACTGTCAGTGCTCCCCCACAGCCAGCACTGTCAGTGCTCCCCCCACACAGCCAGCACTGTCTGTGCTCCCACCACACAGCCAGCACTGTCAGTGCTCCCTCACACAGCCAGCACTGTCAGTGCTCCCCCACGCAGCCAGCACTGTCAGTGCTCCCCCCACACAGCCAGCACTGTCAGTGCTCCCCCACACAGCCAGCACTGTCAGTGCTCCCCCACACAGCCAGCACTGTCAGTGCTCCCCCACACAGCCAGCACTGTCAGTGCTCCCCCACACAGCCAGCACTGTCAGTGCTCCCCTACACAGCCAGCACTGTCAGTGCTCCCCTACACTGACAGCACTGTCAGTGCTCCCCCCACACAGCCAGCACTGTCAGTGCTCCCCCACACAGCCAGCACTGTCAGTGCTCCCACCCACACAGCCAGCACTGTCAGTGCTCCCCCACACAGCCAGCACTATCAGTGCTCCCAGCCACACAGCCAGCACTGTCAGTGCTCCCAACACACAGCCAGCACTGTCAGTGCTACCCCACACAGCCAGCACTGTCAGTGCTCCCAACACACAGCCAGCACTGTCAGTGCTCCCACTACACAGCCAGCACTGTCAGTGCTCCCCCCACACAGCCAGCACTGCCAGTGCTCCCACCGCACAGCCAGCACTGTCAGTGCTCGCCTACACAGCCAGCACTGTCAGTGCTCCCACCACACAGCCAGCACTGTCAGTGCTCCCACCACACAGCCAGCACTGTCAGTGCTCCCCCCACACAGCCAACACTGTCAGTGCTCCCCCACACAGCCAGCACTGTCAGTGCTCCCACTACACAGCCCGCACTGTCAGTGCTCCCACCACACAGCCAGCACTGTCAGTGCTCCCCCACACAGCCAGCACTGTCAGTGCTCCCCCACACAGCCCGCACTGCCAGTGCTCCCACCACACAGCCAGCACTGTCAGTGCTCCCACCACACAGCCAGCACTGTCAGTGCTTCTACCCACAAAGCCAGCACTTTCAATGTTCCCACACACACAGCCCGCACTGTCAGTGCACCCCCACACAGCCAGCACTGTCAGTGCTCCCACCACACAGCCAGCACTGTCAGTGCTCCCCCCACACAGCCAGCACTGTCAGTGCTCCCACCACAGGCAGCACTGTCAGTGCAGCCCACACACAGCCAGCACTGTCAGTGCTCCACCCGCACAGCCATCACTGTCAGTGCTCCAACACACAGCCAGCACTGTCAGTGCTCCCCCACACAGCCAACACTGTCAGTGCTCCCACCCACACAGCCAGCACTGTCAGTGCTCCCCACACAGGCAGCACTGTCAGTGCAGCCCACACACAGCCAGCACTGTCAGTGCGCCCCACACAGCCAGCACTCTCAGTGCTCCACCCGCACAGCTAGCACTGTCAGTGCTCCAACAGACAGCCAGCACTGTCAGTGCTCCCCCACACAGCCAGCACTGTGAGTGCTCCCAGCGCACAGCCAGCACTGCCAGTGCACTTCCCCCCCTCAGCCAGCACTGTCAGTGCTCCCCCACACAGCCAGCACTGTCAGTGTTCCCCCACACAGCCAGCACTGTCAGTGCTCTCCCACACAGCCAGCACTGCCAGTGCACTCCCCCCCCTCAGCCAGCACTGTCAGTGCTCCCACCACACAGCCAGCACTGTCAGTGCCTCCCACACTGCCAGCACTGTCAGTGCTCCCCCACACAGCCAGCACTGTCAGTGCTCCCACCACACAGCCAGCACTGTCAGTGCTCCCCCCACACAGCCAGCACTGTCTGTGCTCCAGCACACAGGCAGCACTGTCAGTGCTCCCCCCACACAGCCAGCACTGTCAGTGCTCCCCCACACAGCCAGCACTGTCAGTGCTCCCCACCACACAGCCAGCACTGTCAGTGCTCCCCCCACACATACAGCACTGTCAGTGCTCCCACCTCACAGCCAGCACTGTCAGTGCTCCCCCACAGCCAGCACTGTCAGTGCTCCCCCCACACAGCCAGCACTGTCTGTGCTCCCACCACACAGCCAGCACTGTCAGTGCTCCCTCACACAGCCAGCACTGTCAGTGCTCCCCCACGCAGCCAGCACTGTCAGTGCTCCCCCCACACAGCCAGCACTGTCAGTGCTCCCCCACACAGCCAGCACTGTCAGTGCTCCCCCACACAGCCAGCACTGTCAGTGCTCCCCCACACAGCCAGCACTGTCAGTGCTCCCCCACACAGCCAGCACTGTCAGTGCTCCCCTACACAGCCAGCACTGTCAGTGCTCCCCTACACTGACAGCACTGTCAGTGCTCCCCCCACACAGCCAGCACTGTCAGTGCTCCCCCACACAGCCAGCACTGTCAGTGCTCCCACCCACACAGCCAGCACTGTCAGTGCTCCCCCACACAGCCAGCACTATCAGTGCTCCCAGCCACACAGCCAGCACTGTCAGTGCTCCCAACACACAGCCAGCACTGTCAGTGCTACCCCACACAGCCAGCACTGTCAGTGCTCCCAACACACAGCCAGCACTGTCAGTGCTCCCACTACACAGCCAGCACTGTCAGTGCTCCCCCCACACAGCCAGCACTGCCAGTGCTCCCACCGCACAGCCAGCACTGTCAGTGCTCGCCTACACAGCCAGCACTGTCAGTGCTCCCACCACACAGCCAGCACTGTCAGTGCTCCCACCACACAGCCAGCACTGTCAGTGCTCCCCCCACACAGCCAACACTGTCAGTGCTCCCCCACACAGCCAGCACTGTCAGTGCTCCCACTACACAGCCAGCACTGTCAGTGCTCCCACCACACAGCCAGCACTGTCAGTGCTCCCACCACACAGCCAGCACTGCCAGTGAACCCCCACACAGCCAGCATTGTCAGTGTTCCCCCCACACAGCCCGCACTGTCAGTGCTCCCCCCACACAGCCAGCACTGTCAGTGCTCCCACCACACAGCCAGCACTGTCAGTGCTCCCCCACACAGCCAGCATTGTCAGTGGTCCCACCACACAGCCAGCACTCTCAGTGCTCCCCCCACACAGCCAGCACTGTCAGTGCTCCCACCACACAGCCAGCACTGTCAGTGCTCCCCCACACAGCCAGCATTGTCAGTGCTCCCACCACACAGCCAGCAATGTCAGTGCTACCACCACACAGCCAGCACTGTCATTGCTCCCCCCACATAACCAGCACAGTCAGTGCTCCCCCACACAGCCAGCACTGTCAGTGCTCCCCCACACAGCCAGCACTGTCAGTGCTCCCCCCACACAGCCCGCACTGTCTGTGCTCCCACCACACAGCCAGCACTGTCAATGCTCCCTCCACACAACCAGCACTGTCATTGATCCCACCACACAGCCAGTACTGTCCGTGCTCCCACCACACAGCCAGCATTGTCAGTGCTCCCACCACACAGCCAGCACTGACAGTGCTCCCCCACACAGCCATAACTGTCAGTGCTCCCACCACACAACCACCACTGTCAGTGCCCCCCCCCCACACACAGCCAGCACTGTCAGTGCTCCCACCACACAGCCAGCACTGTCAGTGCTCCCCCACACACAGCCAGCACTGTCAGTGCCCCCACACAGCCAGTACTGTCAGTGCTCCCACCACACAGCCAGCACTGTCAGTGGTCCCCCACACAGCCAGCACTGTCAGTGCTCCTACCACACAGCCAGCACTGTCAGTGCTCCCACCACACAGCCAGCACTGTCCGTGCTCCACCACACATCCAGCACTGTAAATGCTCCCCACACAGCCAGCACTGTCAGTGCTCCCCCCACACAGCCAGCACTGTCAGTGCTCCCCCACACAGCCAGCACTGTCAGTGCTCCCACAACACAGCCAGCACTGTCAGTGCTCCCCCCACACAGCCAGCACTGTCAGTGCTCCCACCACACAGCCAGCACTGTCAGTGCTCCCCCTACACAGCCAGCACCATCAGTGCACTTCCACCACCCCCACAGCCAGCACTGTCAGTGCTCCCCCACACAGCCAGCACTGTCAGTGCTCCAACACACAGCCAGCACTGTCAGTGCTCCCACCACACACCCAGCACTGTCAGTGCTCCCCCCACACAGCCAGCACTGTCAGTGCTCCCCCCACACAGCGAGCACTGTCAGTGCTCCCCACCACACAGCCAGCACTGTCAGTGCTCCTCCCACACAGCCAGCACTGTCAGTGCTCCCACCACACAGCCAGCACTGTCAGTGCACCCCCACACAGCCAGCACTGTCAGTGCTCCCCCACACAGCCAGCACTGTCAGTGCTCCCCCACACAGCCAGCACTGCCAGTGCACTCCACCCCTCAGCCAGCACAGTCAGTGCTCCCCCACACAGCCAGCACTGTCAGTGCTCCCACCACACAGCCAGCACTGTCAGTGCTCCCCCCACACAGCCAGCACTGTCAGTGCTCCCCCACACAGCCAGCACTGTCAGTGCTCCCCCACTCTGCCAGCACTGTCAGTGCTCCCCCCACACAGCCAGCACTGTCTGTGCTCCCCCACACAGCCAGCACTGTCAGTGCTCCCACCACACAGCCAGCATTGTCAGTGCTCCCCACAGCCAGCACTGTCAGTGCTCCCACCACACAGCCAGCACTGTCAGTGCTCCCCCCACACAGCCAGCACTGTCAGTGCTCCCCCACACAGCCAGCACTGTCTGTGCACTTCCAACCCCTCAGCCAGCACTGTCAGTGCTCCCACCACACAGCCAGCACTGTCAGTGCTCCCCCACACTGCCAGCACTGTCAGTGCTCCCCCTACACAGCCCGCACTGTCAGTGCTCCCACCACACAGCCAGCACTGTCAGTGCTCCCACCACACAGCCAGCACTGTCAGTGCTCCCACCACACAGCCAGCACTGTCAGTGCTCCCACCACACAGCCAGCACTGTCAGTGCTCCCACCACACAGCCAGCACTGTCAGTGCTCCCACCACACAGCCAGCACTGTCAGTGCTCCCCCACACAACCAGCACAGTCAGTGCTCCCCCCAGACAGCCAGCACTGTCAGTGCTCCCCCCACACAGCCAGCACTGTCAGTGCTCCCCCACACAGCCAGCACTGTCAGTGCTCCCACCACACAGCCAGCACTGTCAGTGTTCCCCCCACACAGCCAGCACTGTCAGTGCTCCCCCCACACAGCGAGCACTGTCAGTGCTCCCCACCACACAGCCAGCACTGTAAGTGCTCCCCCCACACAGCCAGCACTGTCAGTGCTCCCCCACACAGCGAGCACTGTCAGTGCTCCCACCACACAGCCAGCACTGTCAGTGCACCCCACAAGCCAGCACTGTCAGTGCTCCCCCACACAGCCAGCACTGTCAGTGCTCCCCCACACAGCCAGCACTTCCAGTGCACTCCCCACCTCAGCCAGCACTGTCAGTGCTCCCCCCACACAGCCAGCACTGTCTGTGCTCCCCCACACAGCCAGCACTGTCAGTGCTCCCACCACACAGCCAGCATTGTCAGTGCTCCCCACAGCCAGCACTGTCAGTGCTCCCACCACACAGCCAGCACTGTCAGTGCTCCCCCACACAGCCAGCACTGCCAGTGCACTTCCCCCCCTCAGGCAGCACTGTCAGCGCTCCTCCCACACAGCCAGCACTGTCAGTGCTCCCACCACACAGCCAACACTGTCAGTGCTCCCCCCACACAGCCAGCACTGTCAGTGCTCCCCCACACAGCCAGCACTGTCAGTGCACTTCCCCCCACCCTCAGCCAGCACTGTCAGTGCTCCCACCACACAGCCAGCACTGTCAGTGCTCCCCCACACAGCCAGCACTGCCAGTGCACTCCCCCCCTCAGCCAGCACTGTCAGTGCTCCCCCCACACAGCCAGCACTGTCAGTGCTCCCACCACACAGCCAGCACTGTCAGTGCTCCCCCACACAGCCAGCACTGTCAGTGCTCCCCCACACAGCCAGCACTGTTAGTGCTCCCCCACACTGTCAGCACTGTCAGTGCTCCCCCCACACAGCCAGCACTGTCTGTGCTCCCCCACACAGCCAGCACTGTCAGTGCTCCCCCACACAGCCAGCACTGTCAGTGCACTTCCCCCTACCCTCAGCCAGCACTGTCAGTGCTCCCACCACACAGCCAGCACTGTCAGTGCTCCCCCACACTGCCAGCACTGTCAGTGCTCCCCCTACACAGCCCGCACTGTCAGTGCTCCCAGCACACAGCCAGCACTGTCAGTGCTCCCACCACACAGCGAGCACTGTCAGTGCTCCCCCACACAGCCAGCACTGTCAGTGCTCCCACCACACAGCCAGCACGGTCAGTGCTCCCACCACACAGCCAGCACTGTCAGTGCTCCCCCACACAGCCAGCACTGTCAGTGCTCCCACCACACAGCCAGCACTGTCAGTGTTCCCCCCACACAGCCAGCACTGTCAGTGCTCCCCCCACACAGCGAGCACTGTCAGTGCTCCCCACCACACAGCCAGCACTGTAAGTGCTCCCCCCACACAGCCAGCACTGTCAGTGCTCCCCCACACAGCGAGCACTGTCAGTGCTCCCACCACACAGCCAGCACTGTCAGTGCACCCCACACAGCCAGCACTGTCAGTGCTCCCCCACACAGCCAGCACTGTCAGTGCTCCCCCACACAGCCAGCACTTCCAGCGCACTCCCCCCCTCAGCCAGCACTGTCAGTGCTCCCCCCACACAGCCAGCACTGTCAGTGCTCCCACCACACAGCCAGCACTGTCAGTGCTCCCCCACACAGCCAGCACTGTCAGTGCTCCCCCACACAGCCAGCACTGTCAGTGCTCCCCCACACTGTCAGCACTGTCAGTGCTCCCCCCACACAGCCAGCACTGTCTGTGCTCCCCCACACAGCCAGCACTGTCAGTGCTCCCACCACACAGCCAGCATTGTCAGTGCTCCCCACAGCCAGCACTGTCAGTGCTCCCACCACACAGCCAGCACTGTCAGTGCTCCCCCACACAGCCAGCACTGCCAGTGCACTTCCCCCCCTCAGGCAGCACTGTCAGCGCTCCTCCCACACAGCCAGCACTGTCAGTGCTCCCACCACACAGCCAGCACTGTCAGTGCTCCCCCCACACAGCCAGCACTGTCAGTGCTCCCCCACACAGCCAGCACTGTCAGTGCACTTCCCCCCACCCTCAGCCAGCACTGTCAGTGCTCCCACCACACAGCCAGCACTGTCAGTGCTCCCCCACACTGCCAGCACTGTCAGTGCTCCCCCTACACAGCCCGCACTGTCAGTGCTCCCAGCACACAGCCAGCACTGTCTGTGCTCCCCCACACAGCCAGCACTGTCAGTGCTCCCACCACACAGCCAGCACTGTCAGTGCTCCCCACAGCCAGCACTGTCAGTGCTCCCACCACACAGCCAGCACTGTCAGTGCTCCCCCCACACAGCCAGCACTGTCAGTGCTCCCCCACACAGCCAGCACTGTCTGTGCACTTCCAACCCCTCAGCCAGCACTGTCAGTGCTCCCACCACACAGCCAGCACTGTCAGTGCTCCCCCACACTGCCAGCACTGTCAGTGCTCCCCCTACACAGCCCGCACTGTCAGTGCTCCCACCACACAGCCAGCACTGTCAGTGCTCCCACCACACAGCCAGCACTGTCAGTGCTCCCACCACACAGCCAGCACTGTCAGTGCTCCCACCACACAGCCAGCACTGTCAGTGCTCCCACCACACAGCCAGCACTGTCAGTGCTCCCACCACACAGCGAGCACTGTCAGTGCTCCCACCACACAGCCAGCACTGTCAGTGCACCCCACACAGCCAGCACTGTCAGTGCTCCCCCACACAGCCAGCACTGTCTGTGCTCCCCCACACAGCCAGCACTGCCAGTGCACTCCCCCCCTCAGCCAGCACTGTCAGTGCTCCCCCCACACAGCCAGCACTGTCAGTGCTCCCACCACACAGCCAGCACTGTCAGTGCTCCCCCACACAGCCAGCACTGTCAGTGCTCCCCCACACAGCCAGCACTGTTAGTGCTCCCCCACACTGTCAGCACTGTCAGTGCTCCCCCCACACAGCCAGCACTGTCTGTGCTCCCCCACACAGCCAGCACTGTCAGTGCTCCCACCACACAGCCAGCATTGTCAGTGCTCCCCACCCCCAGCACTGTCAGTGCTCCCACCACACAGCCAGCACTGTCAGTGCTCCCCCACACAGCCAGCACTGCCAGTGCACTTCCCCCCTCAGGCAGCACTGTCAGCGCTACTCCCACACAGCCAGCACTGTCAGTGCTCCCACCACACAGCCAGCACTGTCAGTGCTCCCCCCACACAGCCAGCACTCTCAGTGCTCCCCCACACAGCCAGCACTGTCAGTGCACTTCCCCCCACCCTCAGCCAGCACTGTCAGTGCTCCCACCACACAGCCAGCACTGTCAGTGCTCCCCCACACTGCCAGCACTGTCAGTGCTCCCCCTACACAGCCCGCACTGTCAGTGCTCCCAGCACACAGCCAGCACTGTCAGTGCACCCCACAAGCCAGCACTGTCAGTGCTCCCCCACACAGCCAGCACTGTCAGTGCTCCCCCACACAGCCAGCACTTCCAGTGCACTCCCCACCTCAGCCAGCACTGTCAGTGCTCCCCCCACACAGCCAGCACTGTCTGTGCTCCCCCACACAGCCAGCACTGTCAGTGCTCCCACCACACAGCCAGCATTGTCAGTGCTCCCCACAGCCAGCACTGTCAGTGCTCCCACCACACAGCCAGCACTGTCAGTGCTTCCCCACACAGCCAGCACTGCCAGTGCACTTCCCCCCCTCAGGCAGCACTGTCAGCGCTCCTCCCACACAGCCAGCACTGTCAGTGCTCCCACCACACAGCCAACACTGTCAGTGCTCCCCCCACACAGCCAGCACTGTCAGTGCTCCCCCACACAGCCAGCACTGTCAGTGCACTTCCCCCCACCCTCAGCCAGCACTGTCAGTGCTCCCACCACACAGCCAGCACTGTCAGTGCTCCCCCACACTGCCAGCACTGTCAGTGCTCCCCCTACACAGCCCGCACTGTCAGTGCTCCCAGCACACAGCCAGCACTTTCTGTGCTCCCCCACACAGCCAGCACTGTCAGTGCTCCCACCACACAGCCAGCACTGTCAGTGCTCCCCACAGCCAGCACTGTCAGTGCTCCCACCACACAGCCAGCACTGTCCGTGCTCCCCCCACACAGCCAGCACTGTCAGTGCTCCCCCACACAGCCAGCACTGTCTGTGCACTTCCAACCCCTCAGCCAGCACTGTCAGTGCTCCCACCACACAGCCAGCACTGTCAGTGCTCCCCCACACTGCCAGCACTGTCAGTGCTCCCCCTACACAGCCCGCACTGTCAGTGCTCCCACCACACAGCCAGCACTGTCAGTGCTCCCACCACACAGCCAGCACTGTCAGTGCTCCCACCACACAGCCAGCACTGTCAGTGCTCCCACCACACAGCCAGCACTGTCAGTGCTCCCACCACACAGCCAGCACTGTCAGTGCTCCCACCACACAGCCAGCACTGTCAGTGCTCCCCCACACAACCAGCACAGTCAGTGCTCCCCCCAGACAGCCAGCACTGTCAGTGCTCCCCCCACACAGCCAGCACTGTCAGTGCTCCCCCACACAGCCAGCACTGTCAGTGCTCCCACCACACAGCCAGCACTGTCAGTGCTCCCCCCACACTGCCAGCACTGTCAGTGCTCCCCCACACAGCCAGCACTGTCAGTGCTCCCCACCACACAGCCAGCACTGTCAGTGCTCCCCCACACAGCCAGCACTGTCAGTGCTCCCCCACACAGCGAGCACTGTCAGTGCTCCCACCACACAGCCAGCACTGTCAGTGCACCCCACACAGCCAGCACTGTCAGTGCTCCCCCACACAGCCAGCACTGTCAGTGCTCCCCCACACAGCCAGCACTGCCAGTGCACTCCCCCCCTCAGCCAGCACTGTCAGTGCTCCCCCCACACAGCCAGCACTGTCAGTGCTCCCACCACACAGCCAGCACTGTCAGTGCTCCCCCACACAGCCAGCACTGTCAGTGCTCCCCCACACAGCCAGCACTGTTAGTGCTCCCCCACACTGTCAGCACTGTCAGTGCTCCCCCCACACAGCCAGCACTGTCTGTGCTCCCCCACACAGCCAGCACTGTCAGTGCTCCCCCACACAGCCAGCACTGTCAGTGCACTTCCCCCTACCCTCAGCCAGCACTGTCAGTGCTCCCACCACACAGCCAGCACTGTCAGTGCTCCCCCACACTGCCAGCACTGTCAGTGCTCCCCCTACACAGCCCGCACTGTCAGTGCTCCCAGCACACAGCCAGCACTGTCAGTGCTCCCACCACACAGCGAGCACTGTCAGTGCTCCCCCACACAGCCAGCACTGTCAGTGCTCCCACCACACAGCCAGCACGGTCAGTGCTCCCACCACACAGCCAGCACTGTCAGTGCTCCCCCACACAGCCAGCACTGTCAGTGCTCCCACCACACAGCCAGCACTGTCAGTGTTCCCCCCACACAGCCAGCACTGTCAGTGCTCCCCCCACACAGCGAGCACTGTCAGTGCTCCCCACCACACAGCCAGCACTGTAAGTGCTCCCCCCACACAGCCAGCACTGTCAGTGCTCCCCCACACAGCGAGCACTGTCAGTGCTCCCACCACACAGCCAGCACTGTCAGTGCACCCCACACAGCCAGCACTGTCAGTGCTCCCCCACACAGCCAGCACTGTCAGTGCTCCCCCACACAGCCAGCACTTCCAGCGCACTCCCCCCCTCAGCCAGCACTGTCAGTGCTCCCCCCACACAGCCAGCACTGTCAGTGCTCCCACCACACAGCCAGCACTGTCAGTGCTCCCCCACACAGCCAGCACTGTCAGTGCTCCCCCACACAGCCAGCACTGTCAGTGCTCCCCCACACTGTCAGCACTGTCAGTGCTCCCCCCACACAGCCAGCACTGTCTGTGCTCCCCCACACAGCCAGCACTGTCAGTGCTCCCACCACACAGCCAGCATTGTCAGTGCTCCCCACAGCCAGCACTGTCAGTGCTCCCACCACACAGCCAGCACTGTCAGTGCTCCCCCACACAGCCAGCACTGCCAGTGCACTTCCCCCCCTCAGGCAGCACTGTCAGCGCTCCTCCCACACAGCCAGCACTGTCAGTGCTCCCACCACACAGCCAGCACTGTCAGTGCTCCCCCCACACAGCCAGCACTGTCAGTGCTCCCCCACACAGCCAGCACTGTCAGTGCACTTTCCCCCACCCTCAGCCAGCACTGTCAGTGCTCCCACCACACAGCCAGCACTGTCAGTGCTCCCCCACACTGCCAGCACTGTCAGTGCTCCCCCTACACAGCCCGCACTGTCAGTGCTCCCAGCACACAGCCAGCACTGTCTGTGCTCCCCCACACAGCCAGCACTGTCAGTGCTCCCACCACACAGCCAGCACTGTCAGTGCTCCCCACAGCCAGCACTGTCAGTGCTCCCACCACACAGCCAGCACTGTCAGTGCTCCCCCCACACAGCCAGCACTGTCAGTGCTCCCCCACACAGCCAGCACTGTCTGTGCACTTCCAACCCCTCAGCCAGCACTGTCAGTGCTCCCACCACACAGCCAGCACTGTCAGTGCTCCCCCACACTGCCAGCACTGTCAGTGCTCCCCCTACACAGCCCGCACTGTCAGTGCTCCCACCACACAGCCAGCACTGTCAGTGCTCCCACCACACAGCCAGCACTGTCAGTGCTCCCACCACACAGCCAGCACTGTCAGTGCTCCCACCACACAGCCAGCACTGTCAGTGCTCCCACCACACAGCCAGCACTGTCAGTGCTCCCACCACACAGCCAGCACTGTCAGTGCTCCCCCACACAACCAGCACAGTCAGTGCTCCCCCCAGACAGCCAGCACTGTCAGTGCTCCCCCCACACAGCCAGCACTGTCAGTGCTCCCCCACACAGCCAGCACTGTCAGAGCTCCCACCACACAGCCAGCACTGTCAGTGTTCCCCCCACACAGCCAGCACTGTCAGTGCTCCCCCCACACAGCGAGCACTGTCAGTGCTCCCCACCACACAGCCAGCACTGTAAGTGCTCCCCCCACACAGCCAGCACTGTCAGTGCTCCCCCACACAGCGAGCACTGTCAGTGCTCCCACCACACAGCCAGCACTGTCAGTGCACCCCACAAGCCAGCACTGTCAGTGCTCCCCCACACAGCCAGCACTGTCAGTGCTCCCCCACACAGCCAGCACTTCCAGTGCACTCCCCACCTCAGCCAGCACTGTCAGTGCTCCCCCCACACAGCCAGCACTGTCTGTGCTCCCCCACACAGCCAGCACTGTCAGTGCTCCCACCACACAGCCAGCATTGTCAGCGCTCCCCACAGCCAGCACTGTCAGTGCTCCCACCACACAGCCAGCACTGTCAGTGCTCCCCCACACAGCCAGCACTGCCAGTGCACTTCCCCCCCTCAGGCAGCACTGTCAGCGCTCCTCCCACACAGCCAGCACTGTCAGTGCTCCCACCACACAGCCAACACTGTCAGTGCTCCCCCCACACAGCCAGCACTGTCAGTGCTCCCCCACACAGCCAGCACTGTCAGTGCACTTCCCCCCACCCTCAGCCAGCACTGTCAGTGCTCCCACCACACAGCCAGCACTGTCAGTGCTCCCCCACACTGCCAGCACTGTCAGTGCTCCCCCTACACAGCCCGCACTGTCAGTGCTCCCAGCACACAGCCAGCACTGTCTGTGCTCCCCCACACAGCCAGCACTGTCAGTGCTCCCACCACACAGCCAGCACTGTCAGTGCTCCCCACAGCCAGCACTGTCAGTGCTCCCACCACACAGCCAGCACTGTCCGTGCTCCCCCCACACAGCCAGCACTGTCAGTGCTCCCCCACACAGCCAGCACTGTCTGTGCACTTCCAACCCCTCAGCCAGCACTGTCAGTGCTCCCACCACACAGCCAGCACTGTCAGTGCTCCCCCACACTGCCAGCACTGTCAGTGCTCCCCCTACACAGCCCGCACTGTCAGTGCTCCCACCACACAGCCAGCACTGTCAGTGCTCCCACCACACAGCCAGCACTGTCAGTGCTCCCACCACACAGCCAGCACTGTCAGTGCTCCCACCACACAGCCAGCACTGTCAGTGCTCCCACCACACAGCCAGCACTGTCAGTGCTCCCACCACACAGCCAGCACTGTCAGTGCTCCCCCACACAACCAGCACAGTCAGTGCTCCCCCCAGACAGCCAGCACTGTCAGTGCTCCCCCCACACAGCCAGCACTGTCAGTGCTCCCCCACACAGCCAGCACTGTCAGTGCTCCCACCACACAGCCAGCACTGTCAGTGCTCCCCCCACACTGCCAGCACTGTCAGTGCTCCCCCACACAGCCAGCACTGTCAGTGCTCCCCACCACACAGCCAGCACTGTCAGTGCTCCCCCACACAGCCAGCACTGTCAGTGCTCCCCCACACAGCGAGCACTGTCAGTGCTCCCACCACACAGCCAGCACTGTCAGTGCACCCCACACAGCCAGCACTGTCAGTGCTCCCCCACACAGCCAGCACTGTCAGTGCTCCCCCACACAGCCAGCACTGCCAGTGCACTCCCCCCCTCAGCCAGCACTGTCAGTGCTCCCCCCACACAGCCAGCACTGTCAGTGCTCCCACCACACAGCCAGCACTGTCAGTGCTCCCCCACACAGCCAGCACTGTCAGTGCTCCCCCACACAGCCAGCACTGTTAGTGCTCCCCCACACTGTCAGCACTGTCAGTGCTCCCCCCACACAGCCAGCACTGTCTGTGCTCCCCCACACAGCCAGCACTGTCAGTGCTCCCCCACACAGCCAGCACTGTCAGTGCACTTCCCCCTACCCTCAGCCAGCACTGTCAGTGCTCCCACCACACAGCCAGCACTGTCAGTGCTCCCCCCCTCAGCCAGCACTGTCAGTGCTCCCCCCACACAGCCAGCACTGTCAGTGCTCCCACCACACAGCCAGCACTGTCAGTGCTCCCCCACACAGCCAGCACTGTCAGTGCTCCCCCACACAGCCAGCACTGTCAGTGCTCCCCCACACTGTCAGCACTGTCAGTGCTCCCCCCACACAGCCAGCACTGTCTGTGCTCCCCCACACAGCCAGCACTGTCAGTGCTCCCACCACACAGCCAGCATTGTCAGTGCTCCCCACAGCCAGCACTGTCAGTGCTCCCACCACACAGCCAGCACTGTCAGTGCTCCCCCACACAGCCAGCACTGCCAGTGCACTTCCCCCCCTCAGGCAGCACTGTCAGCGCTCCTCCCACACAGCCAGCACTGTCAGTGCTCCCACCACACAGCCAGCACTGTCAGTGCTCCCCCCACACAGCCAGCACTGTCAGTGCTCCCCCACACAGCCAGCACTGTCAGTGCACTTCCCCCCACCCTCAGCCAGCACTGTCAGTGCTCCCACCACACAGCCAGCACTGTCAGTGCTCCCCCACACTGCCAGCACTGTCAGTGCTCCCCCTACACAGCCCGCACTGTCAGTGCTCCCAGCACACAGCCAGCACTGTCTGTGCTCCCCCACACAGCCAGCACTGTCAGTGCTCCCACCACACAGCCAGCACTGTCAGTGCTCCCCACAGCCAGCACTGTCAGTGCTCCCACCACACAGCCAGCACTGTCAGTGCTCCCCCCACACAGCCAGCACTGTCAGTGCTCCCCCACACAGCCAGCACTGTCTGTGCACTTCCAACCCCTCAGCCAGCACTGTCAGTGCTCCCACCACACAGCCAGCACTGTCAGTGCTCCCCCACACTGCCAGCACTGTCAGTGCTCCCCCTACACAGCCCGCACTGTCAGTGCTCCCACCACACAGCCAGCACTGTCAGTGCTCCCACCACACAGCCAGCACTGTCAGTGCTCCCACCACACAGCCAGCACTGTCAGTGCTCCCACCACACAGCCAGCACTGTCAGTGCTCCCACCACACAGCCAGCACTGTCAGTGCTCCCACCACACAGCGAGCACTGTCAGTGCTCCCACCACACAGCCAGCACTGTCAGTGCACCCCACACAGCCAGCACTGTCAGTGCTCCCCCACACAGCCAGCACTGTCTGTGCTCCCCCACACAGCCAGCACTGCCAGTGCACTCCCCCCCTCAGCCAGCACTGTCAGTGCTCCCCCCACACAGCCAGCACTGTCAGTGCTCCCACCACACAGCCAGCACTGTCAGTGCTCCCCCACACAGCCAGCACTGTCAGTGCTCCCCCACACAGCCAGCACTGTTAGTGCTCCCCCACACTGTCAGCACTGTCAGTGCTCCCCCACACAGCCAGCACTGTCTGTGCTCCCCCACACAGCCAGCACTGTCAGTGCTCCCACCACACAGCCAGCATTGTCAGTGCTCCCCACCCCCAGCACTGTCAGTGCTCCCACCACACAGCCAGCACTGTCAGTGCTCCCCCACACAGCCAGCACTGCCAGTGCACTTCCCCCCTCAGGCAGCACTGTCAGCGCTACTCCCACACAGCCAGCACTGTCAGTGCTCCCACCACACAGCCAGCACTGTCAGTGCTCCCCCCACACAGCCAGCACTCTCAGTGCTCCCCCACACAGCCAGCACTGTCAGTGCACTTCCCCCCACCCTCAGCCAGCACTGTCAGTGCTCCCACCACACAGCCAGCACTGTCAGTGCTCCCCCACACTGCCAGCACTGTCAGTGCTCCCCCTACACAGCCCGCACTGTCAGTGCTCCCAGCGCACAGCCAGCACTGTCAGTGCACCCCACAAGCCAGCACTGTCAGTGCTCCCCCACACAGCCAGCACTGTCAGTGCTCCCCCACACAGCCAGCACTTCCAGTGCACTCCCCACCTCAGCCAGCACTGTCAGTGCTCCCCCCACACAGCCAGCACTGTCTGTGCTCCCCCACACAGCCAGCACTGTCAGTGCTCCCACCACACAGCCAGCATTGTCAGTGCTCCCCACAGCCAGCACTGTCAGTGCTCCCACCACACAGCCAGCACTGTCAGTGCTCCCCCACACAGCCAGCACTGCCAGTGCACTTCCCCCCCTCAGGCAGCACTGTCAGCGCTCCTCCCACACAGCCAGCACTGTCAGTGCTCCCACCACACAGCCAACACTGTCAGTGCTCCCCCCACACAGCCAGCACTGTCAGTGCTCCCCCACACAGCCAGCACTGTCAGTGCACTTCCCCCCACCCTCAGCCAGCACTGTCAGTGCTCCCACCACACAGCCAGCACTGTCAGTGCTCCCCCACACTGCCAGCACTGTCAGTGCTCCCCCTACACAGCCCGCACTGTCAGTGCTCCCAGCACACAGCCAGCACTTTCTGTGCTCCCCCACACAGCCAGCACTGTCAGTGCTCCCACCACACAGCCAGCACTGTCAGTGCTCCCCACAGCCAGCACTGTCAGTGCTCCCACCACACAGCCAGCACTGTCCGTGCTCCCCCCACACAGCCAGCACTGTCAGTGCTCCCCCACACAGCCAGCACTGTCTGTGCACTTCCAACCCCTCAGCCAGCACTGTCAGTGCTCCCACCACACAGCCAGCACTGTCAGTGCTCCCCCACACTGCCAGCACTGTCAGTGCTCCCCCTACACAGCCCGCACTGTCAGTGCTCCCACCACACAGCCAGCACTATCAGTGCTCCCACCACACAGCCAGCACTGTCAGTGCTCCCACCACACAGCCAGCACTGTCAGTGCTCCCACCACACAGCCAGCACTGTCAGTGCTCCCACCACACAGCCAGCACTGTCAGTGCTCCCACCACACAGCCAGCACTGTCAGTGCTCCCCCACACAACCAGCACAGTCAGTGCTCCCCCCAGACAGCCAGCACTGTCAGTGCTCCCCCCACACAGCCAGCACTGTCAGTGCTCCCCCACACAGCCAGCACTGTCAGTGCTCCCACCACACAGCCAGCACTGTCAGTGCTCCCCCCACACTGCCAGCACTGTCAGTGCTCCCCCACACAGCCAGCACTGTCAGTGCTCCCCACCACACAGCCAGCACTGTCAGTGCTCCCCCACACAGCCAGCACTGTCAGTGCTCCCCCACACAGCGAGCACTGTCAGTGCTCCCACCACACAGCCAGCACTGTCAGTGCACCCCACACAGCCAGCACTGTCAGTGCTCCCCCACACAGCCAGCACTGTCAGTGCTCCCCCACACAGCCAGCACTGCCAGTGCACTCCCCCCCTCAGCCAGCACTGTCAGTGCTCCCCCCACACAGCCAGCACTGTCAGTGCTCCCACCACACAGCCAGCACTGTCAGTGCTCCCCCACACAGCCAGCACTGTCAGTGCTCCCCCACACAGCCAGCACTGTTAGTGCTCCCCCACACTGTCAGCACTGTCAGTGCTCCCCCCACACAGCCAGCACTGTCTGTGCTCCCCCACACAGCCAGCACTGTCAGTGCTCCCCCACACAGCCAGCACTGTCAGTGCACTTCCCCCTACCCTCAGCCAGCACTGTCAGTGCTCCCACCACACAGCCAGCACTGTCAGTGCTCCCCCACACTGCCAGCACTGTCAGTGCTCCCCCTACACAGCCCGCACTGTCAGTGCTCCCAGCACACAGCCAGCACTGTCAGTGCTCCCACCACACAGCGAGCACTGTCAGTGCTCCCCCACACAGCCAGCACTGTCAGTGCTCCCACCACACAGCCAGCACGGTCAGTGCTCCCACCACACAGCCAGCACTGTCAGTGCTCCCCCACACAGCCAGCACTGTCAGTGCTCCCACCACACAGCCAGCACTGTCAGTGTTCCCCCCACACAGCCAGCACTGTCAGTGCTCCCCCCACACAGCGAGCACTGTCAGTGCTCCCCACCACACAGCCAGCACTGTAAGTGCTCCCCCCACACAGCCAGCACTGTCAGTGCTCCCCCACACAGCGAGCACTGTCAGTGCTCCCACCACACAGCCAGCACTGTCAGTGCACCCCACACAGCCAGCACTGTCAGTGCTCCCCCACACAGCCAGCACTGTCAGTGCTCCCCCACACAGCCAGCACTTCCAGCGCACTCCCCCCCTCAGCCAGCACTGTCAGTGCTCCCCCCACACAGCCAGCACTGTCAGTGCTCCCACCACACAGCCAGCACTGTCAGTGCTCCCCCACACAGCCAGCACTGTCAGTGCTCCCCCACACAGCCAGCACTGTCAGTGCTCCCCCACACTGTCAGCACTGTCAGTGCTCCCCCCACACAGCCAGCACTGTCTGTGCTCCCCCAAACAGCCAGCACTGTCAGTGCTCCCACCACACAGCCAGCATTGTCAGTGCTCCCCACAGCCAGCACTGTCAGTGCTCCCACCACACAGCCAGCACTGTCAGTGCTCCCCCACACAGCCAGCACTGCCAGTGCACTTCCCCCCCTCAGGCAGCACTGTCAGCGCTCCTCCCACACAGCCAGCACTGTCAGTGCTCCCACCACACAGCCAGCACTGTCAGTGCTCCCCCCACACAGCCAGCACTGTCAGTGCACTTCCCCCCACCCTCAGCCAGCACTGTCAGTGCTCCCACCACACAGCCAGCACTGTCAGTGCTCCCCCACACTGCCAGCACTGTCAGTGCTCCCCCTACACAGCCCGCACTGTCAGTGCTCCCAGCACACAGCCAGCACTGTCTGTGCTCCCCCACACAGCCAGCACTGTCAGTGCTCCCACCACACAGCCAGCACTGTCAGTGCTCCCCACAGCCAGCACTGTCAGTGCTCCCACCACACAGCCAGCACTGTCAGTGCTCCCCCCACACAGCCAGCACTGTCAGTGCTCCCCCACACAGCCAGCACTGTCTGTGCACTTCCAACCCCTCAGCCAGCACTGTCAGTGCTCCCACCACACAGCCAGCACTGTCAGTGCTCCCCCACACTGCCAGCACTGTCAGTGCTCCCCCTACACAGCCCGCACTGTCAGTGCTCCCACCACACAGCCAGCACTGTCAGTGCTCCCACCACACAGCCAGCACTGTCAGTGCTCCCACCACACAGCCAGCACTGTCAGTGCTCCCACCACACAGCCAGCACTGTCAGTGCTCCCACCACACAGCCAGCACTGTCAGTGCTCCCACCACACAGCGAGCACTGTCAGTGCTCCCACCACACAGCCAGCACTGTCAGTGCACCCCACACAGCCAGCACTGTCAGTGCTCCCCCACACAGCCAGCACTGTCTGTGCTCCCCCACACAGCCAGCACTGCCAGTGCACTCCCCCCCTCAGCCAGCACTGTCAGTGCTCCCCCCACACAGCCAGCACTGTCAGTGCTCCCACCACACAGCCAGCACTGTCAGTGCTCCCCCACACAGCCAGCACTGTCAGTGCTCCCCCACACAGCCAGCACTGTTAGTGCTCCCCCACACTGTCAGCACTGTCAGTGCTCCCCCCACACAGCCAGCACTGTCTGTGCTCCCCCACACAGCCAGCACTGTCAGTGCTCCCACCACACAGCCAGCATTGTCAGTGCTCCCCACCCCCAGCACTGTCAGTGCTCCCACCACACAGCCAGCACTGTCAGTGCTCCCCCACACAGCCAGCACTGCCAGTGCACTTCCCCCCTCAGGCAGCACTGTCAGCGCTACTCCCACACAGCCAGCACTGTCAGTGCTCCCACCACACAGCCAGCACTGTCAGTGCTCCCCCCACACAGCCAGCACTCTCAGTGCTCCCCCACACAGCCAGCACTGTCAGTGCACTTCCCCCCACCCTCAGCCAGCACTGTCAGTGCTCCCACCACACAGCCAGCACTGTCAGTGCTCCCCCACACTGCCAGCACTGTCAGTGCTCCCCCTACACAGCCCGCACTGTCAGTGCTCCCAGCACACAGCCAGCACTGTCAGTGCTCCCACCACACAGCGAGCACTGTCAGTGCTCCCACCACACAGCCAGCACTGTCAGTGCTCCCACCACACAGCCAGCACGGTCAGTGCTCCCACCACACAGCCAGCACTGTCAGTGCTCCCACCACACAGCCAGCACTGTCAGTGCACCCCCACACATCCAGCACTGTCAGTGCTCCCCCCACACATCCCGCACTGTCAGTGCTCCCACCACACAGCCTGCACTGTCAGTGCTCCCCCACACAGCCAGCAGTCTCAGTGCTCCCCCCACACAGCCAGCAATGTCAGTGCTCCCACCACACAGCCAGCACTGTCAGTGCTCCAACACACAGCCAGCACAGTCAGGGCTCCCACCACACAGCCAGCACTGTCAGTGCTCCCCCCACACAGCCAGCACTGTCAGTGCCCCCCCACACAGCCAGCACTGTCAGTGCTTCCCACACAGCCAGCACTGTCAGTGCTCCCCCACACAGCCAGCACTGCCAGTGCACCCCCCCCCCCTCAGCCAGCACTGTCAGTGCTCCCCCCACACAGCCAGCACTGTCAGTGCTCCCACCACACAGCCAGCACTGTCAGTGCTCCCCCACACAGCCAGCACTGTCAGTGCTCCCCCACACAGCCAGCACTGCCAATGCACTCCCCCCCTCAGCCAGCACTGTCAGTGCTCCCACCACACAGCCAGCACTGTCAGTGCTCCCCCACACTGCCAGCACTGTCAGTGCTCCCCCCCACACAGCCAGCACTGTCAGTGCTCCCACCACACAGCCAGCACTGTCAGTGCTCACACCACACAGCCAGCACTGTCAGTGCACCCCCACAGCCAGCACTGTCAGTGCTCCCCCCACACAGCCAGCACTGTCAGTGCTCCCCCCACACAGGCAGCTCTGTCAGTGCTCCCATCACACAGCCAGCACTGTCAGTGCTACCACAACACACAGCCAGCACTGTCAGTGCTCACACCACACAGCCAGCACTGTCAGTGCACCCCCACAGCCAGCACTGTCAGTGCACCCCCCACACAGCCAGCACTGTCAGTGCTCCCCCCACACAGGCAGCTCTGTCAGTGCTCCCATCACACAGCCAGCACTGTCAGTGCTCCCCCACACAGCCAGCACTGTCAGTGCTCCCACCACACAGCCAGCACTGTCAGTGCTCCCCCACACAGCCAGCACTGTCAGTGCTCCCCCACACTGCCAGCACTGTCAGTGCTCCCCCACACAGCCAGCACTGTCAGTGCTCCCACCAAACAGCCAGCACTGTCAGTGCTCCCCACAGCCAGCACTGTCAGTGCTCCCACCACACAGCCAGCACTGTCAGTGCTCCCCCACACAGCCAGCACTGCCAGTGCACTTCCCCCCCTCAGGCAGCACTGTCAGCGCTCCTCCCACACAGCCAGCACTGTCAGTGCTCCCACCACACAGCCAGCACTGTCAGTGCTCCCCCAAACAGCCAGCACTGTCTGTGCACTTCCCCCCCCCTCAGCCAGCACTGTCAGTGCTCCCACCACACAGAAAGCACTGTCAGTGCTCCCCCACACTGCCAGCACTGTCAGTGCTCCCCCTACACAGCCCGCACTGTCAGTGCTCCCACTACACAGCCAGCACTGTCAGTGCTCCCACCACACAGCCAGCACTGTCAGTGCTCCCACCACACAGCCAGCACTGTCAGTGCTCCCACCACACAGCCAGCACTGTCAGTGCTCCCACCACACAGCCAGCACTGTCAGTGCTCCCACCACACAGCCAGCACTGTCAGTGCACCCCCACACATCCAGCACTGTTAGTGCTCCCCCCACACATCCCGCACTGTCAGTGCTCCCACCACACAGCCAGCACTGTCAGTGCTCCCCTACACAGCCAGCACTCTCAGTGCTCCCCCCACACAGCCAGCAATGTCAGTGCTCCCACCACACAGCCAGCACTGTCAGTGCTCCCCCACACAACCAGCACAGTCAGTGCTCCCCCAGACAGCCAGCACTGTCAGTGCTCCCCCCACACAGCCAGCACTGTCAGTGCTCCCCCACACAGCCAGCACTGTCAGTGCTCCCACCACACAGCCAGCACTGTCAGTGCTCCCCACACACAGCCAGCACTGTCAGTGCTCCCCCCACACAGCGAGCACTGTCAGTGCTCCCCACCACACAGCCAGCACTGTCAGTGCTCCAACACACAGCCAGCACTGTCAGTGCTCCCACCACACAGCCAGCACTGTCAGTGCTCCCCCACACAGCCAGCACTGTCAGTGCTCCCCCACACAGCGAGCACTGTCAGTGCTCCCCACCACACAGCCAGCACTGTCAGTGCTTCTCCCACACAGCCAGCACTGTCAGTGCTCCCACCACACAGCCAGCACTGTCAGTGCACCCCCACACAGCCAGCACTGTCAGTGCTCCCCCACACAGCCAGCACTGTCAGTGCTCCCCCACACAGCCAGCACTGCCAGTGCACCCCCCTCAGCCAGCACTGTCAGTGCTCCCCCCACACAGCCAGCACTGTCAGTGCGCCCACCACACAGCCAGCACTGTCAGTGCTCCCCCCACACAGCCAGCACTGTCAGTGCTCCCCCACACAGCCAGCACTGTCAGTGCTCCCCACACTGCCAGCACTGTCAGTGCTCCCCCCACACAGCCAGCACTGTCTGTGCTCCCCCACACAGCCAGCACTGTCAGTGCTCCCACCACACAGCCAGCATTGTCAGTACTCCCCACAGCCAGCACTGTCAGTGCTCCCACCACACAGCCAGCACTGTCAGTGCTCCCCCACACAGCCAGCACTGCCAGTGCACTTCCCCCTCTCAGGCAGCACTGCCAGCGCTCCTCCCACACAGCCAGCACTGTCAGTGCTCCCACCACACAGCCAGCACTGTCAGTGCTCCCCCCACACAGCCAGCACTGTCAGTGCTCCCCCACACAGCCAGCACTGTCAGTGCACTTCCCCCCCCCTCAGCCAGCACTGTCAGTGCTCCCACCACACAGCCAGCACTGTCAGTGGTCCCCCACACTACCAGCACTGTCAGTGCTCCCTCTACACAGCCCGCACTGTCAGTGCTCCCACCACACAGCCAGCACTGTCAGTGCTCCCACCACACAGCCAGCACTGTCAGTGCTCCCACCACACAGCCAGCACTGTCAGTGCTCCCACCACACAGCCAGCACTGTCAGTGCTCCCACCACACAGCCAGCACTGTCAGTGCACCCCCACACATCCAGCACTGTCAGTGCTCCCCCCACACATCCCGCACTGTCAGTGCTCCCACCACACAGCCTGCACTGTCAGTGCTCCCCCACACAGCCAGCACTCTCAGTGCTCCCCCCACACAGCCAGCAATGTCAGTGCTCCCACCACACAGCCAGCACTGTCAGTGCTCCCCCACACAACCAGCACAGTCAGTGCTACCCCCAGACAGCCAGCACTGTCAGTGCTCCCCCCACACAGCCAGCACTGTCAGTGCTCCCCCCACACAGCCCGCACTGTCAGTGCTCCCACCACACAGTCAGCACTGTCAGTGCTCCCCCCACACAGCCAGCACTGTCAGTGCTCCCATCACACAGCCAGCACTGTCAGTGCTCCCACCACACAGCCAGCACTGTCAGTGCTCCCACCACACAGCCAGCACTGTCAGTGCTCCCCCCACACAGCCAGCACCGTCAGTGCTCCAACACACAGCCAGCACAGTCAGGGCTCCCACCACACAGCCAGCACTGTCAGTGCTCCCCCCACACAGCCAGCACTGTCAGTGCCCCCCCACACAGCCAGCACTGTCAGTGCTTCCCAAACAGCCAGCACTGTCAGTGCTCCCCCACACAGCCAGCACTGCCAGTGCACTCCCCCCCCTCAGCCAGCACTGTCAGTGCTCCCCCACACAGCCAGCACTGTCAGTGCTCCCACCACACAGCCAGCACTGTCAGTGCTCCCCCCACACAGCCAGCACTGTCAGTGCTCCCCCAAACAGCCAGCACTGCCAATGCACTCCCCCCCCCCTCAGCCAGCACTGTCAGTGCTCCCACCACACAGCCAGCACTGTCAGTGCTCCCCCACACTGCCAGCACTGTCAGTGCTCCCCCCACACAGCCAGCACTGTCAGTGCTCCCACCACACAGCCAGAACTGTCAGTGCTCACACCACACAGCCAGCACTGTCAGTGCACCCCCACAGCCAGCACTGTCAGTGCTCCCCCCACACAGCCAGCACTGTCAGTGCTCCCCCCACACAGGCAGCTCTGTCAGTGCTCCCATCACACAGCCAGCACTGTCAGTGCGACCACAACACACAGCCAGCACTGTCAGAACTCCCCAACACAGCCAGCACTGTCCGTGCTCCCCCACACAGCCAGCACTGTCAGTGCTCCCACCACACAGCCAGCACTGTCAGTGCTCCCCACAGCCAGCACTGTCAGTGCTCCCACCACACAGCCAGCACTGTCAGTGCTCCCCCATACAGCCAGCACTGTCAGTGCTCCCACCACACAGCCAGCACTGTCAGTGCTCCCCACAGCCCGCACTGTCAGTGCTCCCACCACACAGCCAGCACTGTCAGTGCTCCCCCACACAGCCGGCACTGCCAGTCCACTTCCCCCCCCCCCTCAGCCAGCACTGTCTGTGCTCCCCCCACACAGCCAGCACTGTCAGTGCTCCCACCACACAGCCAGCACTGTCAGTGCTCCCACCACACAGCCAGCACTGTCAGTGCTCCCCCACACAGCCAGCACTGTCAGTGCACTTCCCCCACACCCTCAGCCAGCACTGCCAGTGCTCCCACCACCCAGCCAGCACTGTCAGTGCTCCCACCACACATCCAGCACTGTCAGTGCTCCCACCACACAGCCAGCACTGTCAGCGCTCCCACCACACAGCCAGCACTGGCAGTGCTCCCACCCACACAGCCAGCACTGTCAGTGCTCCCAACACACAGCCAGCACTGTCAGTGCTCCCCCCACACAGCCAACACTGTCAGTGCTCCCCGCACACAGCCCGCACTGTCAGTGGTCCCACCACACAGCCAGCACTGTCAGTGCTTCCCCCACACAGCCAGCACTGTCAGTGCTCCCACCACACAGCCAGCACTGTCAGTGCTCCCACCACACAGCCAGCACTGTCAGTGCTCCCACCACACAGCCAGCACTGTCAGTGCTCCCCCACACAGCCAGCACTGTCAGTGCTCACACCACACAGCCAGCACTGTCAGTGCTCCCCCCACACAGCCAGCACTGGCAGTGCTCCCACCCACACAGCCAGCACTGTCAGTGCTCCCAACACACAGCCAGCACTGTCAGTGCTCCCCCCACACAGCCAGCACTGTCAGTGCTCCCACCACACAGCCAGCACTGTCCGTGCTCCCCCCACACAGCCAGCACTGTCAGTGCTCCCTCACACAGCCAGCATTGTCAGTGCACTTCCCCCCCCCCCCCCTCAGCCAGCACTGTCAGTGCTCCCACCACACAGCCAGCACTGTCAGTGCTCCCACCACACAGCCAGCACTGTCAGTGCTCCCACCACACAGCCAGCACTGTCAGTGCTCCCAGCACACAGCCAGCCCTGGCAGTGCTCCCACCCACACTGCCAGCACTGTCAGTGCTCCCAACACACAGCCAGCACTGTCAGTGCTCCCGCCACACAGCCAACACTGTCAGTGCTCCCCCCACACAGTCCGCACTGTCAGTGCTCCCACCACACAGCCAGCACTGTCAGTGCTCCCACCACACAGCCAGCACTGTCAGTGCTCCCACCACACAGCCAGCACTGTCAGTGCTCCCACCACACAGCCAGCACTGTCAGTGCACCCCCACACATCCATCACTGTCAGTGCTCCCCCCACACATCCCGCACTGTCAGTGCTCCCACCACACAGCCAGCACTGTCAGTGCTCCCCCACACAGCCAGCACTCTCAGTGCTCCCCCCACACAGCCAGCAATGTCAGTGCTCCCACCACACAGCCAGCACTGTCAGTGGTCCCCCACACAACCAGCACAGTCAGTGCTCCCCCAGACAGCCAGCACTGTCAGTGCTCCCCCCACACAGCCAGCACTGTCAGTGCTCCCCCACACAGCCAGCACTGTCAGTGCTCCCACCACACAGCCAGCACTGTCAGTGCTCCCCCCACACAGCCAGCACTGTCAGTGCGCCCCCCACACAGCGAGCACTGTCAGTGCTCCCCACCACACAGCCAGCACTGTCAGTGCTCGAACACACTGCCAGCACTGTCAGTGCTCCCACCACACAGCCAGCACTGTCAGTGCTCCCCCCACACAGCCAGCACTGTCAGTGCTCCACCCACACAGCGAGCACTGTCAGTGCTCCCACCACACAGCCAGCACTGTCAGTGCACCCCACACAGCCAGCACTGTCAGTGCTCCTCCCACACAGCCAGCACTGTCAGTGCTCCCACCACACAGCCAGCACTGTCAGTGCACCCCACACAGCCAGCACTGTCAGTGCTCCCCCACACAGCCAGCACTGTCAGTGCTCCCCCACGCAGCCATCACTGCCAGTGCACTCCCCCCCTCAGCGAGCACTGTCAGTGCTCCCCCACACAGCCAGCACTGTCAGTGCTCCCACCACACAGCCAGCACTGTCAGTGCTCCCCCCACACAGCCAGCACTGTCAGTGCTCCCCCACACAGCCAGCACTGTCAGTGCTCCCCCACACTGTCAGCACTGTCAGTGCTCCCCCCACACAGCCAGCACTGTCTGTGCTCCCCCACACAGCCAGCACTGTCAGTGCTCCCACCACACAGCCAGCATTGTCAGTGCTCCCCACAGCCAGCACTGTCAGTGCTCCCACCACACAGCCAGCACTGTCAGTGCTCCCCCACACAGCCAGCACTGCCAGTGCACTTCCCCCCCTCAGGCAGCACTGTCAGCGCTCCTCCCACACAGCCAGCACTGTCAGTGCTCCCACCACACAGCCAGCACTGTCAGTGCTCCCCCCACACAGCCAGCACTGTCAGTGCTCCCCCACACAGCCAGCACTGTCAGTGCACTTCCCCCCCCCTCAGCCAGCACTGTCAGTGCTCCCACCACACAGCCAGCACTGTCAGTGCTCCCCCACACTGCCAGCACTGTCAGTGCTCCCCCTACACAGCCCGCACTGTCAGTGCTCCCAGCACACAGCCAGCACTGTCAGTGCTCCCACCACACAGCCAGCACTGTCAGTGCTCCCACCACACAGCCAGCACTGTCAGTGCTCCCCCACACAGCCAGCAGTCTCAGTGCTCCCCCCACACAGCCAGCAATGTCAGTGCTCCCACCACACAGCCAGCACTGTCAGTGCTCCAACACACAGCCAGCACAGTCAGGGCTCCCACCACACAGCCAGCACTGTCAGTGCTCCCCCCACACAGCCAGCACTGTCAGTGCCCCCCCACACAGCCAGCACTGTCAGTGCTTCCCACACAGCCAGCACTGTCAGTGCTCCCCCACACAGCCAGCACTGCCAGTGCACTCCCCCCCCCCCCTCAGCCAGCACTGTCAGTGCTCCCCCCACACAGCCAGCACTGTCAGTGCTCCCACCACACAGCCAGCACTGTCAGTGCTCCCCCACACAGCCAGGACTGTCAGTGCTCCCCCACACAGCCAGCACTGCCAATGCACTCCCCCCCTCAGCCAGCACTGTCAGTGCTCCCACCACACAGCCAGCACTGTCAGTGCTCCCCCACACTGCCAGCACTGTCAGTGCTCCCCCACACAGCCAGCACTGTCAGTGCTCCCACCACACAGCCAGCACTGTCAGTGCTCACACCACACAGCCAGCACTGTCAGTGCACCACCACAGCCAGCACTGTCAGTGCTCCCCCACACAGCCAGCACTGTCAGTGCTCCCCCCACACAGGCAGCTCTGCCAGTGCTCCCATCACACAGCCAGCACTGTCAGTGCTACCACAACACACAGCCAGCACTGTCAGAACTCCCCCACACAGCCAGCACTGTCAGTGCTCCCCCACACAGCCAGCACTGTCAGTGCTCCCACCACACAGCCAGCACTGTCAGTGCTCCCCCACACAGCCAGCACTGTCAGTGCTCCCCCACACTGCCAGCATTGTCAGTGCTCCCCCACACAGCCAGCACTGTCAGTGCTCCCACCACACAGCCAGCACTGTCAGTGCTCCCCACAGCCAGCACTGTCAGTGCTCCCACCACACAGCCAGCACTGTCAGTGCTCCCCCACACAGCCAGCACTGCCAGTGCACTTCCCCCCCTCAGGCAGCACTGTCAGCGCTCCTCCCACACAGCCAGCACTGTCAGTGCTCCCACCACACAGCCAGCACTGTCAGTGCTCCCCCACACAGCCAGCACTGTCTGTGCACTTCCCCCCCTCAGCCAGCACTGTCAGTGCTCCCACCACACAGCCAGCACTGTCAGTGCTCCCCCACACTGCCAGCACTGTCAGTGCTCCCCCTACACAGCCCGCACTGTCAGTGCTCCCACCACACAGCCAGCACTGTCAGTGCTCCCACCACACAGCCAGCACTGTCAGTGCTCCCACCACACAGCCAGTACTGTCAGTGCTCCCACCACACAGCCAGCACTGTCAGTGCTCCCACCACACAGCCAGCACTGTCAGTGCTCCCACCACACAGCCAGCACTGTCAGTGCACCCCCACACATCCAGCACTGTTAGTGCTCCCCCCACACATCCCGCACTGTCAGTGCTCCCACCACACAGCCAGCACTGTCAGTGCTCCCGCACACAGCCAGCACTCTCAGTGCTCCCCCCACACAGCCAGCAATGTCAGTGCTCCCACCACACAGCCAGCACTGTCAGTGCTCCCCCACACAACCAGCACAGTCAGTGCTCCCCCAGACAGCCAGCACTGTCAGTGCTCCCCCCACACAGCCAGCACTGTCAGTGCTCCCCCACACAGCCAGCACTGTCAGTGCTCCCACCACACAGCCAGCACTGTCAGTGCTCCCACCACACAGCCAGCACTGTCAGTGCTCCCCCCACACAGCGAGCACTGTCAGTGCTCCCCACCACACAGCCAGCACTGTCAGTGCTCCAACACACAGCCAGCACTGTCAGTGCTCCCACCACACAGCCAGCACTGTCAGTGCTCCCCCACACAGCCAGCACTGTCAGTGCTCCCCCACACAGCGAGCACTGTCAGTGCTCCCCACCACACAGCCAGCACTGTCAGTGCTCCTCCCACACAGCCAGCACTGTCAGTGCTCCCACCACACAGCCAGCACTGTCAGTGCACCCCCACACAGCCAGCACTGTCAGTGCTTCCCCACACAGCCAGCACTGTCAGTGCTCCCCCACACAGCCAGCACTGCCAGTGCACCCACCCCCCCTCAGCCAGCACTGTCAGTGCTCCCCCCACACAGCCAGCACTGTCAGTGCTCCCACCACACAGCCAGCACTGTCAGTGCTCCCCCACACAGCCAGCACTGTCAGTGCTCCCCACACAGCCAGCACTGTCAGTGCTCCCCCACACTGCCAGCACTGTCAGTGCTCCCTCCACACAGCAAGCACTGTCTGTGCTCCCCCACACAGCCAGCACTGTCAGTGCTCCCAACACACAGCCAGCATTGTTAGTGCTCCCCACAGCCAGCACTGTCAGTGCTCCCACCACACAGCCAGCACTGTCAGTGCTCCCCCACACAGCCAGCACTGCCAGTGCACTTCCCCCCCTCAGGCAGCACTGTCAGCGCTCCTCCCACACAGCCAGCACTGTCAGTGCTCCCACCACACAGCCAGCACTGTCAGTGCTCCCCCACACAGCCAGCACTGTCAGTGCTCCCCCACACAGCCAGCACTGTCAGTGCACTCCCCCCCCCTCAGCCAACACTGTCAGTGCTCCCACCACACAGCCTGCACTGTCAGTGCTCCCCCACACAGCCAGCACTCTCAGTGCTCCCCCCACACAGCCAGCAATGTCAGTGCTCCCACCACACAGCCAGCACTGTCAGTGCTCCCCCACACAACCAGCACAGTCAGTGCTACCCCCTGACAGCCAGCACTGTCAGTGCTCCCCCCACACAGCCAGCACTGTCAGTGCTCCCCCCACACAGCCCGCACTGTCAGTGCTCCTACCACACAGTCAGCACTGTCAGTGCTCCCCCCACACAGCCAGCACTGTCAGTGCTCCCATCACACAGCCAGCACTGTCAGTGCTCCCACCACACAGCCAGCACTGTCAGTGCTCCCACCACACAGCCAGCACTGTCAGTGCTACCCCCACACAGCCAGCACCGTCAGTGCTCAAACACACAGCCAGCACAGTCAGGGCTCCCACCACACAGTCAGCACTGTCAGTGCTCCCCCCACACAGCCAGCACTCTCAGTGCTCCCATCACACAGCCAGCACTGTCAGTGCTCCCTCCACACAGCCAGCACTGTCAGTGCTCCCACCACACAGCCAGCACTGTCAGTGCTCCCCCCACACAGCGAGCACTGTCAGTGCTCCCCACCACACAGCCAGCACTGTCAGTGCTCCTCCCAAACAGCCAGCACTGTCAGTGCTCCCACCACACAGCCAGCACTGTCAGTGCACCCCCACACAGCCAGCACTGTCAGTGCTTCCCCACACAGCCAGCACTGTCAGTGCTCCCCCACACAGCCAGCACTGCCAGTGCACCCCCCCTCAGCCAGCACTGTCAGTGCTCCCCCCACACAGCCAGCACTGTCAGTGCTCACACCACACAGCCAGCACTGTCAGTGCTCCCCCCACACAGCCAGCACTGTCAGTGCTCCCCCACACAGCCAGCACTGTCAGTGCTCCCCCACACTGCCAGCATTGTCAGTGCTCCCCCCACACAGCCAGCACTGTCTGTGCTCCCCCACACAGCCAGCACTGTCAGTGCTCCCAACACACAGCCAGCATTGTTAGTGCTCCCCACAGCCAGCACTGTCAGTGCTCCCACCACACAGCCAGCACTGTCAGTGCTCCCCCACACAGCCAGCACTGCCAGTGCACTTCCCCCCCCCTCAGGCAGCACTGTCAGCGCTCCTCCCACACAGCCAGCACTGTCAGTGCTCCCACCACACAGCCAGCACTGTCAGTGCTCCCCCCACACAGCCAGCACTGTCAGTGCTCCCCCACACAGCCAGCACTGTCAGTGCACTTCCCCCCCCCCTCAGACAGTACTGTCAGTGCTCCCACCACACAGCCAGCACTGTCAGTGCTCCCCCACACTGCCAGCACTGTCAGTGCTCCCTCTACACAGCCCGCACTGTCAGTGCTCCCACCACACAGCCAGCACTGTCAGTGCTCCCACCACACAGCCAGCACTGCCAGTGCTCCCACCACACAGCCAGCACTGTCAGTGCTCCCACCACACAGCCAGTACTGTCAGTGCTCCCACCACACAGCCAGCACTGTCAGTGCTCCCACCACACAGCCAGCACTGTCAGTGCACCCCCACACATCCAGCACTGTCAGTGCTCCCCCCACACATCCCGCACTGTCAGTGCTCCCACCACACAGCCTGCACTGTCAGTGCTCCCCCACACAGCCAGCACTCTCAGTGCTCCCCCCACACAGCCAGCAATGTCAGTGCTCCCACCACACAGCCAGCACTGTCAGTGCTCCCCCACACAACCAGCACAGTCAGTGCTACCCCCTGACAGCCAGCACTGTCAGTGCTCCCCCCACACAGCCAGCACTGTCAGTGCTCCCCCACACAGCCCGCACTGTCAGTGCTCCCACCACACAGTCAGCACTGTCAGTGCTCCCCCCACACAGCCAGCACTGTCAGTGCCCCCATCACACAGCCAGCACTGTCAGTGCTCCCACCACACAGCCAGCACTGTCAGTGCTCCCACCACACAGCCAGCACTGTCAGTGCTACCCCCACACAGCCAGCACCGTCAGTGCTCCAACACACAGCCAGCACAGTCAGGGCTCCCACCACACAGCAAGCACTGTCAGTGCTCCCCCCACACAGCCAGCACTGTCAGTGCCCCCCCACACAGACAGCACTGTCAGTGCTTCCCACACAGCCAGCACTGTCAGTGCTCCCCCACACAGCCAGCACTGCCAGTGCACTCCCCCCCCCTCAGCCAGCACTGTCAGTGCTCCCCCACACAGCCAGCACTGTCAGTGCTCCCACCACACAGCCAGCACTGTCAGTGCTCCCCCCACACAGCCAGCACTGTCAGTGCTCCCCCACACAGCCAGCACTGCCAATGCACACCCCCCCCCCTCAGCCAGCACTGTCAGTGCTCCCACCACACAGCCAGCACTGTCAGTGCTCCCCCACACAGCCAGCACTGTCAGTGCTCCCCCACACAGCCAGCACTGTCAGTGCACTTCCCCCCCCTCAGCCAGCACTGTCAGTGCTCCCACCACACAGCCAGCACTGTCAGTGCTCCCCCACACTGCCAGCACTGTCAGTGCTCCCCCTACACAGCCCGCACTGTCAGTGCTCCCAGCACACAGCCAGCACTGTCAGTGCTCCCACCACACAGCCAGCACTGTCAGTGCTCCCACCACACAGCCAGCACTGTCAGTGCTCCCACCACACAGCCAGCACGGCCAGTGCTCCCACCACACAGCCAGCACTGTCAGTGCTCCCACCACACAGCCAGCACTGTCAGTGCACCCCCACACATCCAGCACTGTCAGTGCTCCCCCCACACATCCCGCACTGTCAGTGCTCCCACCACACAGCCTGCACTGTCAGTGCTCCCCCACACAGCCAGCAGTCTCAGTGCTCCCCCCACACAGCCAGCAATGTCAGTGCTCCCACCACACAGCCAGCACTGTCAGTGCTCCAACACACAGCCAGCACAGTCAGGGCTCCCACCACACAGCCAGCACTGTCAGTGCTCCCCCCACACAGCCAGCACTGACAGTGCCCCCCCACACAGCCAGCACTGTCAGTGCTTCCCACACAGCCAGCACTGTCAGTGCTCCCCCACACAGCCAGCACTGCCAGTGCACTCCCCCCCCTCAGCCAGCACTGTCAGTGCTCCCCCCACACAGCCAGCACTGTCAGTGCTCCCACCACACAGCCAGCACTGTCAGTGCTCCCCCACACAGCCAGGACTGTCAGTGATCCCCCACACAGCCAGCACTGCCAATGCACTCCCCCCCTCAGCCAGCACTGTCAGTGCTCCCACCACACAGCCAGCACTGTCAGGGCTCCCCCACACTGCCAGCACTGTCAGTGCTCCCCCACACAGCCAGCACTGTCAGTGCTCCCACCACACAGCCAGCACTGTCAATGCTCACACCACACAGCCAGCACTGTCAGTGCACCACCACAGCCAGCACTGTCAGTGCTCCCCCCACACAGCCAGCACTGTCAGTGCTCCCCCCACACAGGCAGCTCTGTCAGTGCTCCCATCACACAGCCAGCACTGTCAGTGCTACCACAACACACAGCCAGCACTGTCAGAACTCCCCCACACAGCCAGCACTGTCAGTGCTCCCCCACACAGCCAGCACTGTCAGTGCTCCCACCACACAGCCAGCACTGTCAGTGCTCCCCCACACAGCCAGCACTGTCAGTGCTCCCCCACACTGCCAGCACTGTCAGTGCTCCCCCACACAGCCAGCACTGTCAGTGCTCCCACCACACAGCCAGCACTGTCAGTGCTCCCCACAGCCAGCACTGTCAGTGCTCCCACCACACAGCCAGCACTGTCAGTGCTCCCCCACACAGCCAGCACTGCCAGTGCACTTCCCCCCCTCAGGCAGCACTGTCAGCGCTCCTCCCACACAGCCAGCACTGTCAGTGCTCCCACCACACAGCCAGCACTGTCAGTGCTCCCCCACACAGACAGCACTGTCTGTGCACTTCCCCCCCCCTCAGCCAGCACTGTCAGTGCTCCCACCACACAGCCAGCACTGTCAGTGCTCCCCCACACTGCCAGCACTGTCAGTGCTACCCCTACACAGCCCGCACTGTCAGTGCTCCCACCACACAGCCAGCACTGTCAGTGCTCCCACCACACAGCCAGCACTGTCAGTGCTCCCACCACACAGCCAGCACTGTCAGTGCTCCCACCACACAGCCAGCACTGTCAGTGCTCCCACCACACAGCCAGCACTGTCAGTGCTCCCCCACACAGCCAGCACTGTCAGTGCTCCCACCACACAGCCAGCACTGTCAGTGCTCCCCCACACTGCCAGCACTGTCAGTGCTCCCCCACACAGCCAGCACTGTCAGTGCTCCCACCACACAGCCAGCACTGTCAGTGCTCACACCACACAGCCAGCACTGTCAGTGCACCACCACAGCCAGCACTGTCAGTGCTCCCCCCACACAGCCAGCACTGTCAGTGCTCCCCCCACACAGGCAGCTCTGTCAGTGCTCCCATCACACAGCCAGCACTGTCAGTGCTACCACAACACACAGCCAGCACTGTCAGAACTCCCCCACACAGCCAGCACTGTCAGTGCTCCCCCACACAGCCAGCACTGTCAGTGCTCCCACCACACAGCCAGCACTGTCAGTGCTCCCCAACACAGCCAGCACTGTCAGTGCTCCCCCACACTGCCAGCACTGTCAGTGCTCCCCCACACAGCCAGCACTGTCAGTGCTCCCACCACACAGCCAGCACTGTCAGTGCTCCCCACAGCCAGCACTGTCAGTGCTCCCACCACACAGCCAGCACTGTCAGTGCTCCCCCACACAGCCAGCACTGCCAGTGCACTTCCCCCCCTCAGGCAGCACTGTCAGCGCTCCTCCCACACAGCCAGCACTGTCAGTGCTCCCACCACACAGCCAGCACTGTCAGTGCTCCCCCACACAGCCAGCACTGTCTGTGCACTTCCCCCCCCCTCAGCCAGCACTGTCAGTGCTCCCACCACACAGCCAGCACTGTCAGTGCTCCCCCACACTGCCAGCACTGTCAGTGCTACCCATACACAGCCCGCACTGTCAGTGCTCCCACCACACAGCCAGCACTGTCAGTGCTCCCACCACACAGCCAGCACTGTCAGTGCTCCCACCACACAGCCAGCACTGTCAGTGCTCCCACCACACAGCCAGCACTGTCAGTGCTCCCACCACACAGCCAGCACTGTCAGTGCTCCCCCACACAGCCAGCACTGTCAGTGCTCCCACCACACAGCCAGCACTGTCAGTGCTCCCACCACACAGCCAGCACTGTCAGTGCTCCCCCCACACAGCGAGCACTGTCAGTGCTCCCCACCACACAGCCAGCACTGTCAGTGCTCCAACACACAGCCAGCACTGTCAGTGCTCCCACCACACAGCCAGCACTGTCAGTGCTCCCCCCACACAGCCAGCACTGTCAGTGCTCCCCCCACACAGCGAGCACTGTCAGTGCTCCCCACCACACAGCCAGCACTGTCAGTGCTCCTCCCACACAGCCAGCACTGCCAGTGCACTTCCCCCCCTCAGGCAGCACTGTCAGCGCTCCTCCCACACAGCCAGCACTGTCAGTGCTCCCACCACACAGCCAGCACTGTCAGTGCTCCCCCCACACAGCCAGCACTGTCAGTGCTCCCCACACAGCCAGCACTGTCAGTGCACTTCCACCCCCCTTAGCCAGCACTGTCAATGCTCCCACCACACAGCCAGCACTGTCAGTGCTCCCCCACACTGCCAGCACTGTCAGTGCTCCCTCTACACAGCCCGCACTGTCAGTGCTCCCACCACACAGCCAGCACTGTCAGTGCTCCCACCACACAGCCAGCACTGTCAGTGCTCCCACCACACAGCCAGCACTGTCAGTGCTCCCACCACACAGCCAGCACTGTCAGTGCTCCCACCACACAGCCAGCACTGTCAGTGCTCCCACCACACAGCCAGCACTGTCAGTGCACCCCCACACATCCAGGACTGTCAGTGCTCCCCCCACACATCCCGCACTGTCAGTGCTCCCACCACACAGCCTGCACTGTCAGTGCTCCCCCACACAGCCAGCATTCTCAGTGCTCCCCCCACACAGCCAGCAATGTCAGTGCTCCCACCACACAGCCAGCACTGTCAGTGCTCCCCCACACAACCAGCACAGTCAGTGCTACCCCCTGACAGCCAGCACTGTCAGTGCTCCCCCCACACAGCCAGCACTGTCAGTGCTCCCCCACACAGCCCGCACTGTCAGTGCTCCCACCACACAGTCAGCACTGTCAGTGCTCCCCCCACACAGCCAGCACTGTCAGTGCTCCCATCACACAGCCAGCACTGTCAGTGCTCCCACCACACAGCCAGCACTGTCAGTGCTCCCACCACACAGCCAGCACTGTCAGTGCTCCCCCCACACAGCCAGCACCGTCAGTGCTCCAACACACAGCCAGCACAGTCAGGGCTCCCACCACACAGCCAGCACTGTCAGTGCTCCCCCCACACAGCCAGCACTGTCAGTGCCCCCCCACACAGCCAGCACTGTCAGTGCTTCCCACACAGCCAGCACTGTCAGTGCTCCCCTACACAGCCAGCACTGCCAGTGCACTCCCCCCCCCTCAGCCAGCACTGTCAGTGCTCCCCCCACACAGCTAGCACTGTCAGTGCTCCCACCACACAGCCAGCACTGTCAGTGTTCCCCCCACACAGCCAGCACTGTCAGTGCTCCCCCACACAGCCAGCACTGCCAATGCACTCCCCCCCCCTCAGCCAGCACTGTCAGTGCTCCCACCACACAGCCGGCACTGTCAGTGCTCCCCACACTGCCAGCACTGTCAGTGCTCCCCCCACACAGCCAGCACTGTCAGTGCTCCCACCACACAGCCAGCACTGTCAGTGCTCACACCACACAGCCAGCACTGTCAGTGCACCCCCACAGCCAGCACTGTCAGTGCTCCCCCCACACAGCCAGCACTGTCAGTGCTCCCCCCACACAGGCAGCTCTGTCAGTGCTCCCATCACACAGCCAGCACTGTCAGTGCTACCACAACACACAGCCAGCACTGTCAGAACTCCCCCACACAGCCAGCACTGTCAGTGCTCCCCCACACAGCAGCACTGTCAGTGCTCCCACCACACAGCCAGCACTGTCAGTGCTCCCCACAGCCAGCACTGTCAGTGCTCCCACCACACAGCCAGCACTGTCAGTGCTCCCCCACACAGCCAGCACTGTCAGTGCTCCCACCACACAGCCAGCACTGTCAGTGCTCCCCACAGATAGCACTGTCAGTGCTCCCACCACACAGCCAGCACTGTCAGTGCTCCCCCACACAGCCGGCACTGCCAGTCCACTTCCCCCCCCCTCAGCCAGCACTGTCTGTGCTCCCCCCACACAGCCAGCACTGTCAGTGCTCCCACCACACAGCCAGCACTGTCAGTGCTCCCACCACACAGCCAGCACTGTCAGTGCTCCCCACACAGCCAGCACTGTCAGTGCACTTCCCCCACACCCTCAGCCAGCACTGCCAGTGCTCCCACCACCCAGCCAGCACTGTCAGTGCTCCCACCACACATCCAGCACTGTCAGTGCTCCCACCACACAGCCAGCACTGTCAGTGCTCCCACCACACAGCCAGCACTGGCAGTGCTCCCACCCACACAGCCAGCACTGTCAGTGCTCCCAACACACAGCCAGCACTGTCAGTGCTCCCCCCACACAGCCAACACTGTCAGTGCTCCCCGCACACAGCCCGCACTGCCAGTGGTCCCACCACACAGCCAGCACTGTCAGTGCTTCCCCCACACAGCCAGCACTGTCAGAGCTCCCACCACACAGCCAGCACTGTCAGTGCTCCCCCACACAGCCAGCACTGTCAGTGCTCCCCCACACTGCCAGCACTGTCAGTGCTCCCCCACACAGCCAGCACTGTCAGTGCTCCCACCACACAGCCAGCACTGTCAGTGCTCCCCACAGCCAGCACTGTCAGTGCTCCCACCACACAGCCAGCACTGTCAGTGCTCCCCCACACAGCCAGCACTGCCAGTGCACTTCCCCCCCTCAGGCAGCACTGTCAGCGCTCCTCCCACACAGCCAGCACTGTCAGTGCTCCCACCACACAGCCAGCACTGTCAGTGCTCCCCCACACAGACAGCACTGTCTGTGCACTTCCCCCCCCCCTCAGCCAGCACTGTCAGTGCTCCCACCACACAGCCAGCACTGTCAGTGCTCCCCCACACTGCCAGCACTGTCAGTGCTACCCCTACACAGCCCGCACTGTCAGTGCTCCCACCACACAGCCAGCACTGTCAGTGCTCCCACCACACAGCCAGCACTGTCAGTGCTCCCACCACACAGCCAGCACTGTCAGTGCTCCCACCACACAGCCAGCACTGTCAGTGCTCCCACCACACAGCCAGCACTGTCAGTGCTCCCCCACACAGCCAGCACTGTCAGTGCTCCCACCACACAGCCAGCACTGTCAGTGCTCCCCCACACTGCCAGCACTGTCAGTGCTCCCCCACACAGCCAGCACTGTCAGTGCTCCCACCACACAGCCAGCACTGTCAGTGCTCACACCACACAGCCAGCACTGTCAGTGCACCACCACAGCCAGCACTGTCAGTGCTCCCCCCACACAGCCAGCACTGTCAGTGCTCCCCCCACACAGGCAGCTCTGTCAGTGCTCCCATCACACAGCCAGCACTGTCAGTGCTACCACAACACACAGCCAGCACTGTCAGAACTCCCCCACACAGCCAGCACTGTCAGTGCTCCCCCACACAGCCAGCACTGTCAGTGCTCCCATCACACAGCCAGCACTGTCAGTGCTCCCCAACACAGCCAGCACTGTCAGTGCTCCCCCACACTGCCAGCACTGTCAGTGCTCCCCCACACAGCCAGCACTGTCAGTGCTCCCACCACACAGCCAGCACTGTCAGTGCTCCCCACAGCCAGCACTGTCAGTGCTCCCACCACGCAGCCAGCACTGTCAGTGCTCCCCCACACAGCCAGCACTGCCAGTGCACTTCCCCCCCTCAGGCAGCACTGTCAGCGCTCCTCCCACACAGCCAGCACTGTCAGTGCTCCCACCACACAGCCAGCACTGTCAGTGCTCCCCCACACAGCCAGCACTGTCTGTGCACTTCCCCCCCCCTCAGCCAGCACTGTCAGTGCTCCCACCACACAGCCAGCACTGTCAGTGCTCCCCCACACTGCCAGCACTGTCAGTGCTACCCATACACAGCCCGCACTGTCAGTGCTCCCACCACACAGCCAGCACTGTCAGTGCTCCCACCACACAGCCAGCACTGTCAGTGCTCCCACCACACAGCCAGCACTGTCAGTGCTCCCACCACACAGCCAGCACTGTCAGTGCTCCCACCACACAGCCAGCACTGTCAGTGCTCCCCCACACAGCCAGCACTGTCAGTGCTCCCACCACACAGCCAGCACTGTCAGTGCTCCCACCACACAGCCAGCACTGTCAGTGCTCCCCCCACACAGCGAGCACTGTCAGTGCTCCCCACCACACAGCCAGCACTGTCAGTGCTCCAACACACAGCCAGCACTGTCAGTGCTCCCACCACACAGCCAGCACTGTCAGTGCTCCCCCCACACAGCCAGCACTGTCAGTGCTCCCCCCACACAGCGAGCACTGTCAGTGCTCCCCACCACACAGCCAGCACTGTCAGTGCTCCTCCCACACAGCCAGCACTGCCAGTGCACTTCCCCCCCTCAGGCAGCACTGTCAGCGCTCCTCCCACACAGCCAGCACTGTCAGTGCTCCCACCACACAGCCAGCACTGTCAGTGCTCCCCCCACACAGCCAGCACTGTCAGTGCTCCCCACACAGCCAGCACTGTCAGTGCACTTCCCCCCCCTTAGCCAGCACTGTCAATGCTCCCACCACACAGCCAGCACTGTCAGTGCTCCCCCACACTGCCAGCACTGTCAGTGCTCCCTCTACACAGCCCGCACTGTCAGTGCTCCCACCACACAGCCAGCACTGTCAGTGCTCCCACCACACAGCCAGCACTGTCAGTGCTCCCACCACACAGCCAGCACTGTCAGTGCTCCCACCACACAGCCAGCACTGTCAGTGCTCCCACCACACAGCCAGCACTGTCAGTGCTCCCACCACACAGCCAGCACTGTCAGTGCACCCCCACACATCCAGGACTGTCAGTGCTCCCCCCACACATCCCGCACTGTCAGTGCTCCCACCACACAGCCTGCACTGTCAGTGCTCCCCCACACAGCCAGCATTCTCAGTGCTCCCCCCACACAGCCAGCAATGTCAGTGCTCCCACCACACAGCCAGCACTGTCAGTGCTCCCCCACACAACCAGCACAGTCAGTGCTACCCCCTGACAGCCAGCACTGTCAGTGCTCCCCCCACACAGCCAGCACTGTCAGTGCTCCCCCCACACAGCCCGCACTGTCAGTGCTCCCACCACACAGTCAGCACTGTCAGTGCTCCCCCCACACAGCCAGCACTGTCAGTGCTCCCATCACACAGCCAGCACTGTCAGTGCTCCCACCACACAGCCAGCACTGTCAGTGCTCCCACCACACAGCCAGCACTGTCAGTGCTCCCCCCACACAGCCAGCACCGTCAGTGCTCCAACACAAAGCCAGCACAGTCAGGGCTCCCACCACACAGCCAGCACTGTCAGTGCTCCCCCCACACAGCCAGCACTGTCAGTGCCCCCCCACACAGCCAGCACTGTCAGTGCTTCCCACACAGCCAGCACTGTCAGTGCTCCCCTACACAGCCAGCACTGCCAGTGCACTCCCCCCCCCTCAGCCAGCACTGTCAGTGCTCCCCCCACACAGCTAGCACTGTCAGTGCTCCCACCACACAGCCAGCACTGTCAGTGTTCCCCCCACACAGCCAGCACTGTCAGTGCTCCCCCACACAGCCAGCACTGCCAATGCACTCCCCCCCCCTCAGCCAGCACTGTCAGTGCTCCCACCACACAGCCGGCACTGTCAGTGCTCCCCACACTGCCAGCACTGTCAGTGCTCCCCCCACACAGCCAGCACTGTCAGTGCTCCCACCACACAGCCAGCACTGTCAGTGCTCACACCACACAGCCAGCACTGTCAGTGCACCCCCACAGCCAGCACTGTCAGTGCTCCCCCCACACAGCCAGCACTGTCAGTGCTCCCCCCACACAGGCAGCTCTGTCAGTGCTCCCATCACACAGCCAGCACTGTCAGTGCTACCACAACACACAGCCAGCACTGTCAGAACTCCCCCACACAGCCAGCACTGTCAGTGCTCCCCCACACAGCAGCACTGTCAGTGCTCCCACCACACAGCCAGCACTGTCAGTGCTCCCCACAGCCAGCACTGTCAGTGCTCCCACCACACAGCCAGCACTGTCAGTGCTCCCCCACACAGCCAGCACTGTCAGTGCTCCCACCACACAGCCAGCACTGTCAGTGCTCCCCACAGATAGCACTGTCAGTGCTCCCACCACACAGTCAGCACTGTCAGTGCTCCCCCACACAGCCGGCACTGCCAGTCCACTTCCCCCCCCCTCAGCCAGCACTGTCTGTGCTCCCCCCACACAGCCAGCACTGTCAGTGCTCCCACCACACAGCCAGCACTGTCAGTGCTCCCACCACACAGCCAGCACTGTCAGTGCTCCCCACACAGCCAGCACTGTCAGTGCACTTCCCCCACACCCTCAGCCAGCACTGCCAGTGCTCCCACCACCCAGCCAGCACTGTCAGTGCTCCCACCACACATCCAGCACTGTCAGTGCTCCCACCACACAGCCAGCACTGTCAGTGCTCCCACCACACAGCCAGCACTGGCAGTGCTCCCCCCACACAGCCAACACTGTCAGTGCTCCCCGCACACAGCCCGCACTGCCAGTGGTCCCACCACACAGCCAGCACTGTCAGTGCTTCCCCCACACAGCCAGCACTGTCAGAGCTCCCACCACACAGCCAGCACTGTCAGTGCTCCCACCACACAGCCAGCACTGTCAGTGCTCCCACCACACAGCCAGCACTGTCAGTGCTCCCCCACACAGCCAGCACTGTCAGTGCTCACACCACACAGCCAGCACTGTCAGTGCTCCCCCACACAGCCAGCAAAGGCAGTGCTCCCACCCACACAGCCAGCACTGTCAGTGCTCCCAACACACAGCCAGCACTGTCAGTGCTCCCCCCACACAGCCAGCACTGTCAGTGCTCCCACCACACAGCTAGCTCTGTCCGTGCTCCCCCCACACAGCCAGCACTGTCAGTGCTCCCCCACACAGCCAGCATTTTCAGTGCACTTCCCCCCCACCCCTCAGCCAGCACTGTCAGTGCTCCCACCACACAGCCAGCACTGTCAGTGCTCCCACCACACAGCCAGCACTGTCAGTGCTCCCACCACACAGCCAGCACTGTCAGTGCTCCCACCACACAGCCAGCACTGGCAGTGCTCCCACCCACACAGCCAGCACTGTCAGTGCTCCCAACACACAGCCAGCACTGTCAGTGCTCCCCCCACACAGCCAACACTGTCAGTGCTCCCCCCACACAGCCCGCACTGTCAGTGCTCCCACTACACAGCCAGCACTGTCAATGCTCCCACCACACAGCCAGCTCTGTCAGTGCTCCCACCACACAGCCAGCACTGTCAGTGCACCCCCACACAGACAGCACTATCAGTGCTCCCCCCACACAGCCAGCACTGTCAGTGCTCCCTCCACACAGCAAGCACTGTCAGTGCTCCCCCACACAGCCAGCACTCTCAGTGCTCCCGCCACACAGCCAGCACTGTCAGTGCTCCCCCAGACAGCCAGCACTGTCAGTGCTCCCCCACACAGCCAGCACTGTCAGTGCTCCCCACACAGCCAGCACTGTCAGTGCTCCCACCACACAGCCAGCACTGTCAGTGCTCCCCCCACACAGCCCGCACTGTCAGTGCTCCCACAACACAGCCAGCACTGTCAATGATCCCCCACACAGCCAGCACTGTCAGTGCTCCCCCACACAAACCGCACTGTCAGTGCTCCCACCACACAGCCAGCACTGTCAGTGCTCCCCCACACAGCCCGCACTGTCAGTGCTCCCACCACACAGCCAGCACTGTCAGTGCTCCCCCACACAGCCAGCAGTGTCAGTGCTCCCCCCACACAGCCAGCACTCTCAATGCTCCCCCACACAGCCAGCAATGTCAGTGCTCCCACCACACAGCCAGCACAGTCCGTGCTCCCCCATACAGCCAGCACTGTCAGTGCTCCCCACACTGCCAGCACTGTCAGTGCTCCCCCCACACAGGCAGCACTGTCAGTGCTCCCCCTACACAGCCAGCACCGTCAGTGCACTTCCACCCCACACAGCCAGCACTGTCAGCGCTCCCACCACACAGCCAGCACTATCAGTGCTCCCACCACACAGCCAGCACTGTCAGTGCTCCCACCACACAGCCAGCACTGTCAGTGCTCCCCCCACACAGCCAGCACTGTCAGTGCTCCCCCACACAGCCAGCACTGTCAGTGCTCCCCCCACACAGCCAGCACTGTAGGTGCTACCACAACACACAGCCAGCACTGTCAGTGCTCCCCCACACAGCCAGCACTGTCAGTGCTCCCACCACACAGCCAGCACTGTCAGTGCTCCCCACAGCCAGCACTGTCACTGCTCCCACCACACAGCCAGCACTGTCTGTGCTCCCCCACACAGCCAGCACTGTCAGTGCTCCCACCACACAGCCAGCACTGTCAGTGCTTCCCACAGCCAGCACTGTCAGTGCTCCCACCACACAGCCAGCACTGTCAGTGCTCCCCACACAGCCAGCACTGCCAGTGCACTTCCCCCTCTCAGGCAGCACTGTCAGCGCTCCTCCCACACAGCCAGCACTGTCAGTGCTCCCACCACACAGCCAGCACTGTCAGTGCTCCCACCACACAGCCAGCACTGTCAGTGCTCCCCCACACTGCCAGCACTGTCAGTGCTCCCCCTACACAGCCCGCACTGTCAGTGCTCCCACCACACAGCCAGCACTGCCAGTGCTCCCACCACACAGCCAGCACTGTCAGTGCTTCCACCACACAGCCAGCACTGTCAGTGCTCCCACCACACAGCCAGCACTGTCTGTGCTCCCACCACACAGCCAGCACTGTCAGTGCACCCCCACACATCCAGCACTGTCAGTGCTCCCCCCACACATCCCGCACTGTCAGTGCTCCCACCACACAGCCAGCACTGTCAGTGCTCCCCCACACAGCCAGCACTCTCAGTGCTCCCCTCACACAGCCAGCAATGTCAGTGCTCCCAACACACAGCCAGCACTGTCAGTGCTCCCCCACACAACCAGCACAGTCAGTGCTCCCCCCAGACAGCCAGCACTGTCAGTGCTCCCCCACTCAGCCAGCACTGTCAGTGCTCCCCCCACACAGCCCGCACTGTCAGTGCTCCCACCACACAGCCAGCACTGTCAGTGCTCCCCCACACAGCCAGCACTGTCAGTGCTCCCACCACACAGCCTGCACTGTCAGTGCTCCCACCACACAGCCAGCACTGTCAGTGCTCCCACCACACAGCCAGCACTGTCAGTGCTCCCCCGACACAGCCAGCACTGTCAGTGCTCCAACACACAGCCAGCACAGTCAGTGCTCCCACCACACAGCCAGCACTGTCAGTGCTCCCCCCACACAGCCAGCACTGTCAGTGCCCCCCCACACAGCCAGCACTGTCAGTGCTCCCCACACAGCCAGCACTGTCAGTGCTCCCCCACACAGCCAGCACTGCCAGTGCACTCCCCCCCCCTCAGCCAGCACAGTCAGTGCTCCCCCCACACAGCCAGCACTGTCAGTGCTCCCTCCACACAGCCAGCACTGTCAGTGCTCCCCACACACAGCCAGCACTGTCAGTGCTCCCACCACACAGCCAGCACTGTCAGTGCTCCCCACACTGCCAGCACTGTCAGTGCTCCCCCCACACAGCCAGCACTGTCAGTGCTCCCACCACACAGGAAGCACTGTCAGTGCTCCCCCACAGCCAGCACTGTCAGTGCTCCCCCCACACAGCCAGCACTGTCAGTGCTCCCCCCACACAGGCAGCTCTGTCAGTGCTCCCATCACACAGCCAGCACTGTCAGTGCTACCACAACACACAGCCAGCACTGTCAGAACTCCCCCACACAGCCAGCACTGTCAGTGCTCCCCCACACAGCCAGCACTGTCAGTGCTCCCACCACACAGCCAGCACTGTCAGTGCTCCCCACAGCCAGCACTGTTAGTGCTCCCACCACACAGCCAGCACTGTCAGTGCTCCCCCACACAGCCATCACTGTCAGTGCTCACACCACACAGCCAGCACTGTCAGTGCTCCCCACAGCCAGCACTGTCAGTGCTCCCATCACACAGCCAGCACTGTCAGTGCTCCCCCACACAGCCGGCACTGCCAGTGCTCTCCCCCCCCGCTCAGCCAGCACTGTCTGTGCTCCCCCCACACAGCCAGCACTGTCAGTGCTCCCACCACACAGCCAGCACTGTCAGGGCTCCCCTCACACAGCCAGCGCTGTCAGTGCTCCCCCACACAGCCAGCACTGTCAGTGCACTTCCCCCACCCCCTCAGCCAGCACTGCCAGTGCTCCCACCACACATCCAGCACTGTCAGTGCTCCCACCACACAGCCAGCACTGTCTGTGCTCCCACCACACAGCCAGCACTGGCAGTGCTCCCACCCACACAGCCAGCACTGTCAGTGCTCCCCCCACACAGCCAGCACTGTCAGTGCCCCCCCACACAGCCAGCACTGTCAGTGCTTCCCACACAGCCAGCACTGTCAGTGCTCCCCCACACAGCCAGCACTGCCAGTGCACTCCCCCCCCTCAGCCAGCACTGTCAGTGCTCCCCCCACACAGCCAGCACTGTCAGTGCTCCCACCACACAGCCAGCACTGTCAGTGCTCCCCCCACACAGCCAGGACTGTCAGTGATCCCCCACACAGCCAGCACTGCCAATGCACTCCCCCCCTCAGCCAGCACTGTCAGTGGTCCCACCACACAGCCAGCACTGTCAGTGCTCCCCCACACTGCCAGCACTGTCAGTGCTCCCCCACACAGCCAGCACTGTCAGTGCTCCCACCACACAGCCAGCACTGTCAGTGCTCACACCACACAGCCAGCACTGTCAGTGCACCACCACAGCCAGCACTGTCAGTGCTCCCCCCACACAGCCAGCACTGTCAGTGCTCCCCCCACACAGGCAGCTCTGTCAGTGCTCCCATCACACAGCCAGCACTGTCAGTGCTACCACAACACACAGCCAGCACTGTCAGAACTCCCCCACACAGCCAGCACTGTCAGTGCTCCCCCACACAGCCAGCACTGTCAGTGCTCCCACCACACAGCCAGCACTGTCAGTGCTCCCCCACACAGCCAGCACTGTCAGTGCTCCCCCACACTGCCAGCACTGTCAGTGCTCCCCCACACAGCCAGCACTGTCAGTGCTCCCACCACACAGCCAGCACTGTCAGTGCTCCCCACAGCCAGCACTGTCAGTGCTCCCACCACACAGCCAGCACTGTCAGTGCTCCCCCACACAGCCAGCACTGCCAGTGCACTTCCCCCACTCAGGCAGCACTGTCAGCGCTCCTCCCACACAGCCAGCACTGTCAGTGCTCCCACCACACAGCCAGCACTGTCAGTGCTCCCCCACACAGCCAGCACTGTCGGTGCACTTCCCCCCCCCCCTCAGCCAGCACTGTCAGTGCTCCCACTACACAGCCAGCACTGTCAGTGCTCCCCCACACTGCCAGCACTGTCAGTGCTACCCCTACACAGCCCGCACTGTCAGTGCTCCCACCACACAGCCAGCACTGTCAGTGCTCCCACCACACAGCCAGCACTGTCAGTGCTCCCACCACACAGCCAGCACTGTCAGTGCTCCCACCACACAGCCAGCACTGTCAGTGCTCCCACCACACAGCCAGCACTGTCAGTGCTCCCCCACACAGCCAGCACTGTCAGTGCTCCCACCACACAGCCAGCACTGTCAGTGCTCCCACCACACAGCCAGCACTGTCAGTGCTCCCCCCACACAGCGAGCACTGTCAGTGCTCCCCACCACACAGCCAGCACTGTCAGTGCTCCAACACACAGCCAGCACTGTCAGTGCTCCCACCACACAGCCAGCACTGTCAGTGCTCCCCCCACACAGCCAGCACTGTCAGTGCTCCCCCCACACAGCGAGCACTGTCAGTGCTCCCCACCACACAGCCAGCACTGTCAGTGCTCCTCCCACACAGCCAGCACTGCCAGTGCTCTTCCCCCCCTCAGGCAGCACTGTCAGCGCTCCTCCCACACAGCCAGCACTGTCAGTTCTCCCACCACACAGCCAGCACTGTCAGTGCTCCCCCCACACAGCCAGCACTGTCAGTGCTCCCCCACACAGCCAGCACTGTCAGTGCACTTCCCCCCCCCCCCTTAGCCAGCACTGTCAGTGCTCCCACCACACAGCCAGCACTGTCAGTGCTCCCCCACACTGCCAGCACTGTCAGTGCTCCCTCTACACAGCCCGCACTGTCAGTGCTCCCACCACACAGCCAGCACTGTCAGTGCTCCCACCACACAGCCAGCACTGTCAGTGCTCCCACCACACAGCCAGCACTGTCAGTGCTCCCACCACACAGCCAGCACTGTCAGTGCTCCCACCACACAGCCAGCACTGTCAGTGCTCCCACCACACAGCCAGCACTGTCAGTGCACCCCCACACATCCAGCACTGTCAGTGCTCCCCCCACACATCCCGCACTGTCAGTGCTCCCACCACACAGCCTGCACTGTCAGTGCTCCCCCACACAGCCAGCACTCTCAGTGCTCCCCCCACACAGCCAGCAATGTCAGTGCTCCCACCACACAGCCAGCACTGTCAGTGCTCCCCACACAACCAGCACAGTCAGTGCTACCCCCTGACAGCCAGCACTGTCAGTGCTCCCCCCACACAGCCAGCAATGTCAGTGCTCCCCCCACACAGCCCGCACTGTCAGTGCTCCCACCACACAGTCAGCACTGTCAGTGCTCCCCCCACACAGCCAGCACTGTCAGTGCTCCCATCACACAGCCAGCACTGTCAGTGCTCCCACCACACAGCCAGCACTGTCAGTGCTCCCACCACACAGCCAGCACTGTCAGTGCTCCCCCCACACAGCCAGCACCGTCAGTGCTCCAACACACAGCCAGCACAGTCAGGGCTCCCACCACACAGCCAGCACTGTCAGTGCTCCCCCACACAGCCAGCACTGTCAGTGCCCCCCCACACAGCCAGCACTGTCAGTGCTTCCCACACAGCCAGCACTGTCAGTGCTCCCCTACACAGCCAGCACTGCCAGTGCACTCCCCCCCCTCAGCCAGCACTGTCAGTGCTCCCCCCACATAGCTAGCACTGTCAGTGCTCCCACCACACAGCCAGCACTGTCAGTGCTCCCCCCACACAGCCAGCACTGTCAGTGCTCCCCCACACAGCCAGCACTGCCAATGCACTCCCCCCCCCCCTCAGCCAGCACTGTCAGTGCTCCCACCACACAGCCGGCACTGTCAGTGCTCCCCCACACTGCCAGCACTGTCAGTGCTCCCCCCACACAGCCAGCACTGTCAGTGCTCCCACCACACAGCCAGCACTGTCAGTGCTCACACCACACAGCCAGCACTGTCAGTGCACCCCCACAGCCAGCACTGTCAGTGCTCCCCCACACAGCCAGCACTGTCAGTGCTCCCCCCACACAGGCAGCTCTGTCAGTGCTCCCATCACACAGCCAGCACTGTCAGTGCTACCACAACACACAGCCAGCACTGTCAGAACTCCCCCACACAGCCAGCACTGTCAGTGCTCCCCCACACAGCAGCACTGTCAGTGCTCCCACCACACAGCCAGCACTGTCAGTGCTCCCCACAGCCAGCACTGTCAGTGCTCCCACCACACAGCCAGCACTGTCAGTGCTCCCCCACACAGCCAGCACTGTCAGTGCTCCCACCACACAGCCAGCACTGTCAGTGCTCCCCACAGATAGCACTGTCAGTGCCCCCACCACACAGCCAGCACTGTCAGTGCTCCCCCACACAGCCGGCACTGCCAGTCCACTTCCCCCCCCCCTCAGCCAGCACTGTCTGTGCTCCCCCCACACAGCCAGCACTGTCAGTGCTCCCACCACACAGCCAGCACTGTCAGTGCTCCCACCACACAGCCAGCACTGTCAGTGCTCCCCACACAGCCAGCACTGTCAGTGCACTTCCCCCACACCCTCAGCCAGCACTGCCAGTGCTCCCACCACCCAGCCAGCACTGTCAGTGCTCCCACCACACATCCAGCACTGTCAGTGCTCCCACCACACAGCCAGCACTGTCAGTGCTCCCACCACACAGCCAGCACTGGCAGTGCTCCCACCCACACAGCCAGCACTGTCAGTGCTCCCAACACACAGCCAGCACTGTCAGTGCTCCCCCCACACAGCCAACACTGTCAGTGCTCCCCGCACACAGCCCGCACTGCCAGTGGTCCCACCACACAGCCAGCACTGTCAGTGCTTCCCCCACACAGCCAGCACTGTCAGTGCTCCCACCACACAGCCAGCACTGTCAGTGCTCCCACCACACAGCCAGCACTGTCAGAGCTCCCACCACACAGCCAGCACTGTCAGTGCTCCCCCACACAGCCAGCACTGTCAGTGCTCACACCACACAGCCAGCACTGTCAGTGCTCCCCCCACACAGCCAGCAAAGGCAGTGCTCCCACCCACACAGCCAGCACTGTCAGTGCTCCCAACACACAGCCAGCACTGTCAGTGCTCCCCCCACACAGCCAGCGCTGTCAGTGCTCCCACCACACAGCCAGCTCTGTCCGTGCTCCCCCCACACAGCCAGCACTGTCAGTGCTCCCCCACACAGCCAGCATTGTCAGTGCACTTCCCCCCCCCTCAGCCAGCACTGTCAGTGCTCCCACCACACAGCCAGCACTGTCAGTGCTCCCACCACACAGCCAGCACTGTCAGTGCTCCCACCACACAGCCAGCACTGTCAGTGCTCCCACCACACAGCCAGCACTGGCAGTGCTCCCACCCACACAGCCAGCACTGTCAGTGCTCCCAACACACAGCCAGCACTGTCAGTGCTCCCCCCACACAGCCAACACTGTCAGTGCTCCCCCCACACAGCCCGCACTGTCAGTGCTCCCACTACACAGCCAGCACTGTCAATGCTCCCACCACACAGCCAGCTCTGTCAGTGCTCCCACCACACAGCCAGCACTGTCAGTGCACCCCCACACAGACAGCACTGTCAGTGCTCCCCCCACACAGGCAGCACTGTCAGTGCTCCCCCTACACAGCCAGCACCGTCAGTGCACTTCCACCCCACACAGCCAGCACTGTCAGCGCTCCCACCACACAGCCAGCACTATCAGTGCTCCCACCACACAGCCAGCACTGTCAGTGCTCCCACCACACAGCCAGCACTGTCAGTGCTCCCCCCACACAGCCAGCACTGTCAGTGCTCCCCCACACAGCCAGCACTGTCAGTGTTCCCCCCACACAGCCAGCACTGTAGGTGCTACCACAACACACAGCCAGCACTGTCAGTGCTCCCCCACACAGCCAGCACTGTCAGTGCTCCCACCACACAGCCAGCACTGTCAGTGCTCCCCACAGCCAGCACTGTCACTGCTCCCACCACACAGCCAGCACTGTCTGTGCTCCCCCACACAGCCAGCACTGTCAGTGCTCCCACCACACAGCCAGCACTGTCAGTGCTTCCCACAGCCAGCACTGTCAGTGCTCCCACCACACAGCCAGCACTGTCAGTGCTCCACACACAGCCAGCACTGCCAGTGCACTTCCCCCTCTCAGGCAGCACTGTCAGTGCCCCCCCACACAGCCAGCACTGTCAGTGCTTCCCACACAGCCAGCACTGTCAGTGCTCCCCTACACAGCCAGCACTGCCAGTGCACTCCCCCCCTCAGCCAGCACTGTCAGTGCTCCCCCCACATAGCTAGCACTGTCAGTGCTCCCACCACACAGCCAGCACTGTCAGTGCTCCCCCCACACAGCCAGCACTGTCAGTGCTCCCCCACACAGCCAGCACTGCCAATGCACTCCCCCCCCCTCAGCCAGCACTGTCAGTGCTCCCACCACACAGCCGGCACTGTCAGTGCTCCCCCACACTGCCAGCACTGTCAGTGCTCCCCCCACACAGCCAGCACTGTCAGTGCTCCCACCACACAGCCAGCACTGTCAGTGCTCACACCACACAGCCAGCACTGTCAGTGCACCCCCACAGCCAGCACTGTCAGTGCTCCCCCACACAGCCAGCACTGTCAGTGCTCCCCCCACACAGACAGCTCTGTCAGTGCTCCCATCACACAGCCAGCACTGTCAGTGCTACCACAACACACAGCCAGCACTGTCAGAACTCCCCCACACAGCCAGCACTGTCAGTGCTCCCCCACACAGCAGCACTGTCAGTGCTCCCACCACACAGCCAGCACTGTCAGTGCTCCCCACAGCCAGCACTGTCAGTGCTCCCACCACACAGCCAGCACTGTCAGTGCTCCCCCACACAGCCAGCACTGTCAGTGCTCCCACCACACAGCCAGCACTGTCAGTGCTCCCCACAGATAGCACTGTCAGTGCTCCCACCACCCAGCCAGCACTGTCAGTGCTCCCCCACACAGCCGGCACTGCCAGTCCACTTCCCCCCCCCCTCAGCCAGCACTGTCTGTGCTCCCCCCACACAGCCAGCACTGTCAGTGCTCCCACCACACAGCCAGCACTGTCAGTGCTCCCACCACACAGCCAGCACTGTCAGTGCTCCCCACACAGCCAGCACTGTCAGTGCACTTCCCCCACACCCTCAGCCAGCACTGCCAGTGCTCCCACCACCCAGCCAGCACTGTCAGTGCTCCCACCACACATCCAGCACTGTCAGTGCTCCCACCACACAGCCAGCACTGTCAGTGCTCCCACCACACAGCCAGCACTGGCAGTGCTCCCACCCACACAGCCAGCACTGTCAGTGCTCCCAACACACAGCCAGCACTGTCAGTGCTCCCCCCACACAGCCAACACTGTCAGTGCTCCCCGCACACAGCCCGCACTGCCAGTGGTCCCACCACACAGCCAGCACTGTCAGTGCTTCCCCCACACAGCCAGCACTGTCAGTGCTCCCACCACACAGCCAGCACTGTCAGTGCTCCCACCACACAGCCAGCACTGTCAGTGCTCCCACCACACAGCCAGCACTGTCAGTGCTCCCCCACACAGCCAGCACTGTCAGTGCTCACACCACACAGCCAGCACTGTCAGTGCTCCCCCCACACAGCCAGCAAAGGCAGTGCTCCCACCCACACAGCCAGCACTGTCAGTGCTCCCAACACACAGCCAGCACTGTCAGTGCTCCCACCACACAGCCAGCACTGTCAGTGCTCCCACCACACAGCCAGCACTGTCAGTGCTCCCACCACACAGCCAGCACTGGCAGTGCTCCCACCCACACAGCCAGCACTGTCAGTGCTCCCAACACACAGCCAGCACTGTCAGTGCTCCCCCCACACAGCCAGCGCTGTCAGTGCTCCCACCACACAGCCAGCTCTGTCCGTGCTCCCCCCACACAGCCAGCACTGTCAGTGCTCCCCCACACAGCCAGCATTGTCAGTGCACTTCCCCCCCCTCAGCCAGCACTGTCAGTGCTCCCACCACACAGCCAGCACTGTCAGTGCTCCCACCACACAGCCAGCACTGTCAGTGCTCCCACCACACAGCCAGCACTGGCAGTGCTCCCACCCACACAGCCAGCACTGTCAGTGCTCCCAACACACAGCCAGAACTGTCAGTGCTCCCCCCACACAGCCAACACTGTCAGTGCTCCCCCCACACAGCCCGCACTGTCAGTGCTCCCACTACACAGCCAGCACTGTCAATGCTCCCACCACACAGCCAGCTCTGTCAGTGCTCCCACCACACAGCCAGCACTGTCAGTGCACCCCCACACAGACAGCACTATCAGTGCTCCCCCCACACAGCCAGCACTGTCAGTGCTCCCTCCACACAGCAAGCACTGTCAGTGCTCCCCCACACAGCCAGCACTCTCAGTGCTCCCGCCACACAGCCAGCACTGTCAGTGCTCCCCCACACAGCCAGCACTGTCAGTGCTCCCCCACACAGCCAGCACTGTCAGTGCTCCCCACACAGCCAGCACTGTCAGTGCTCCCACCACACAGCCAGCACTGTCAGTGCTCCCCCCACACAGCCCGCACTGTCAGTGCTCCCACCACACAGCCAGCACTGTCAATGATCCCCCACACAGCCAGCACTGTCAGTGCTCCCCCACACAAACCGCACTGTCAGTGCTCCCACCACACAGCCAGCACTGTCAGTGCTCCCCCACACAGCCCGCACTGTCAGTGCTCCCACCACACAGCCAGCACTGTCAGTGCTCCCCCACACAGCCAGCAGTGTCAGTGCTCCCCCCACACAGCCAGCACTCTCAATGCTCCCCCCACACAGCCAGCAATGTCAGTGCTCCCACCACACAGCCAGCACAGTCCGTGCTCCCCCATACAGCCAGCACTGTCAGTGCTCCCCACACTGCCAGCACTGTCAGTGCTCCCCCCACACAGGCAGCACTGTCAGTGCTCCCCCTACACAGCCAGCACCGTCAGTGCACTTCCACCCCACACAGCCAGCACTGTCAGCGCTCCCACCACACAGCCAGCACTATCAGTGCTCCCACCACACAGCCAGCACTGTCAGTGCTCCCACCACACAGCCAGCACTGTCAGTGCTCCCCCCACACAGCCAGCACTGTCAGTGCTCCCCCACACAGCCAGCACTGTCAGTGTTCCCCCCACACAGCCAGCACTGTAGGTGCTACCACAACACACAGCCAGCACTGTCAGTGCTCCCCCACACAGCCAGCACTGTCAGTGCTCCCACCACACAGCCAGCACTGTCAGTGCTCCCCACAGCCAGCACTGTCACTGCTCCCACCACACAGCCAGCACTGTCTGTGCTCCCCCACACAGCCAGCACTGTCAGTGCTCCCACCACACAGCCAGCACTGTCAGTGCTTCCCACAGCCAGCACTGTCAGTGCTCCCACCACACAGCCAGCACTGTCAGTGCTCCCCACACAGCCAGCACTGCCAGTGCACTTCCCCCTCTCAGGCAGCACTGTCAGCGCTCCTCCCACACAGCCAGCACTGTCAGTGCTCCCACCACACAGCCAGCACTGTCAGTGCTCCCCCACACAGCCAGCACTGTCAGTGCTCCCCCACACAGCCCGCACTGTCAGTGCACTTCCCCCCCTCAGCCAGCACTGTCAGTGCTCCCACCACACAGCCAGCACTGTCAGTGCTCCCCCACACTGCCAGCACTGTCAGTGCTCCCCCTACACAGCCCGCACTGTCAGTGCTCCCACCACACAGCCAGCACTGCCAGTGCTCCCACCACACAGCCAGCACTGTCAGTGCTTCCACCACACAGCCAGCACTGTCAGTGCTCCCACCACACAGCCAGCACTGTCTGTGCTCCCACCACACAGCCAGCACTGTCAGTGCACCCCCACACATCCAGCACTGTCAGTGCTCCCCCCACACATCCCGCACTGTCAGTGATCCCACCACACAGCCAGCACTGCCAGTGCTCCCCCACACAGCCAGCACTCTCAGTGCTCCCCTCACACAGCCAGCAATGTCAGTGCTCCCAACACACAGCCAGCACTGTCAGTGCTCCCCCACACAACCAGCACAGTCAGTGCTCCCCCCAGACAGCCAGCACTGTCAGTGCTCCCCCCACTCAGCCAGCACTGTCAGTGCTCCCCCACACAGCCCGCACTGTCAGTGCTCCCACCACACAGCCAGCACTGTCAGTGCTCCCCCACACAGCCAGCACTGTCAGTGCTCCCACCACACAGCCTGCACTGTCAGTGCTCCCACCACACAGCCAGCACTGTCAGTGCTCCCACCACACAGCCAGCACTGTCAGTGCTCCCCCGACACAGCCAGCACTGTCAGTGCTCCAACACACAGCCAGCACAGTCAGTGCTCCCACCACACAGCCAGCACTGTCAGTGCTCCCCCACACAGCCAGCACTGTCAGTGCCCCCCCCACACAGCCAGCACTGTCAGTGCTCCCCACACAGCCAGCACTGTCAGTGCTCCCCCACACAGCCAGCACTGCCAGTGCACTCCCCCCCCCTCAGCCAGCACAGTCAGTGCTCCCCCCACACAGCCAGCACTGTCAGTGCTCCCTCCACACAGCCAGCACTGTCAGTGCTCCCCACACACAGCCAGCACTGTCAGTGCTCCCACCACACAGCCAGCACTGTCAGTGCTCCCCACACTGCCAGCACTGTCAGTGCTCCCCCCACACAGCCAGCACTGTCAGTGCTCCCACCACACAGGAAGCACTGTCAGTGCTCCCCCACAGCCAGCACTGTCAGTGCTCCCCCCACACAGCCAGCACTGTCAGTGCTCCCCCCACACAGGCAGCTCTGTCAGTGCTCCCATCACACAGCCAGCACTGTCAGTGCTACCACAACACACAGCCAGCACTGTCAGAACTCCCCCACACAGCCAGCACTGTCAGTGCTCCCCCACACAGCCAGCACTGTCAGTGCTCCCACCACACAGCCAGCACTGTCAGTGCTCCCCACAGCCAGCACTGTCAGTGCTCCCACCACACAGCCAGCACTGTCAGTGCTCCCCCATACAGCCATCACTGTCAGTGCTCACACCACACAGCCAGCACTGTCAGTGCTCCCCACAGCCAGCACTGTCAGTGCTCCCACCACACAGCCAGCACTGTCAGTGCTCCCCCACACAGCCGGCACTGCCAGTGCTCTCCCCCCCCCCCCGCTCAGCCAGCACTGTCTGTGCTCCCCCCACACAGCCAGCACTGTCAGTGCTCCCACCACACAGCCAGCACTGTCAGGGCTCCCCTCACACAGCCAGCACTGTCAGTGCTCCCCCACACAGCCAGCACTGTCAGTGCACTTCCCCCACCCCCTCAGCCAGCACTGCCAGTGCTCACACCACCCAGCCAGCACTGACAGTGCTCCCACCACACATCCAGCACTGTCAGTGCTCCCACCACACAGCCAGCACTGTCTGTGCTCCCACCACACAGCCAGCACTGGCAGTGCTCCCACCCACACAGCCAGCACTGTCAGTGCTCCCCCACACAGCCAACACTGTCAGTGCTCCCCGCACACAGCCAGCACTGTCAGTGCTCCCCCCACACAGCCAGCACTGTCAGTGCTCCCACCACACAGCCAGCACTGTCCGTGCTCCCCCCACACAGCCAGCACTGTCAGTGCTCCCCCGCACAGCCAGCACAGTCAGTGCACTTCCCCCCCCCCCCCTCAGCCAGCACTGTCAGTGCTCCCACCACACAGCCAGCCCTGTCAGTGCTCCCACCACACAGCCAGCACTGTCAGTGCTCCCACCACACAGCCAGCACTGTCAGTGCTCCCACCACACAGCCAGCACTGGCAGTGCTCCCACCCACACAGCCAGCACTGTATGTGCTCCCAACACACAGCCAGCACTGTCAGTGCTCCCCCCACACAGCCAACACTCTCAGTGCTACCCCACAGAGCCAGCAATGTCAGTGCTCCCACCACACAGCCAGCACTGTCAGTGCTGCCCCACACAGCCAGCACTGTCAGTGCCCCCCCACACAGCCAGCACTGTCTGTGCTCCCCACACAGCCAGCACTGTCAAAGCTCCCCCACACAGCCAGTGCACGTCCCCCCCTCAGCCAGCACTGTCAGTTCTCCCCCCACACAGCCAGCTCTGTCAGTGCTCCCATCACACAGCCAGCACTGTCAGTGCTCCCCCACACAGCCAGCACTGTCAGTGCTCCCCCACACAGCCAGTACTGTCAGTGCTCACACCACACAGCCAGCACTGTCAGTGCTCCCCCCACACAGCCAGCACTGGCAGTGCTCCCACCCACACAGCCAGCACTGTCAGTGCTCCCAACACACAGCCAGCACTGTCAGTGCTCCCCCCACACAGCCAGCACTGTCAGTGCTCCCACCACACAGCCAGCACTGTCCGTGCTCCCCCCACACAGCCAGCACTGTCAGTGCTCCCCCGCACAGCCAGCACAGTCAGTCCACTTCCCCCCCCTCAGCCAGCACTGTCAGTGCTCCCACCACACAGCCAGCACTGTCAGTGCTCCCACCACACAGCCAGCACTGTCAGTGCTCCCACCACACAGCCAGCACTGTCAGTGCTCCCACCACACAGCCAGCACTGGCAGTGCTCCCACCCACACAGCCAGCACTGTATGTGCTCCCAACACACAGCCAGCACTGTCAGTGCTCCCCCCACACAGCCAGCACTGTCAGTGCTCCCATCACACAGCCAGCACTGTCAGTGCTCCCACCACACAGCCAGCACTGTCAGTGCTCCCCCCACACAGCCAGCACTGTCAGTGCTCCCACCACACAGCCATCACTGTCAGTGCTCCCACCACACAGCCAGCTCTGTCAGTGCTCCCACCACACAGCCAACACTGTCAGTGCACCCCCATACAGCCAGCACTGTCAGTGCTCCCCCCACACAGCCAGCACTGACATTGCTCCCTCCACACAGCAAGCACTGTCAGTGCTCCCCCACACAGCCAGCACTCTCAGTGCTCCCCCCACACAGCCAGCACTGTCAGTGCTCCCCCACACAGCTAGCACTGTCAGTGCTCCCCCACACAGCCAGCACTGTCAGTGCTCCCCCCACACAGCCAGCACTGTCAGTGCTACCACCACACAGACAGCACTGTCAGTGCTCCCCCCACACAGCCCGTACTGTCAGTGATCCCACCACACAGCCAGCACTGTCAGGGCTCCCCCACACAACCAGCACTGTCAGTGCTCCCCCACACAAACCGCACTGTGAGTGCTCCCTCCACACAGCCAGCACTGTCAGTGCTCCCCCACACAGCCCGCACTGTCAGTGCTCCCACCACACAGCCAGCACTGTCAGTGCTCCCCCACACAGCCAGCACTGTCAGTGCTCCCCCCACACAGCCAGCACTCTCAATGCTCCCCCCACAGAGCCAGCAATGTCAGTGCTCCCACCACACAGCCAGCACAGTCAGTGCTCCCTCATACAGCCAGCACTGTCAGTGCTCCCCACACTGCCAGCACTGTCAGTGCTCCCCCCACACAGGCAGCACTGTCAGTGCTCCCCCTACACAGCCAGCACCGTCAGTGCACTTCCACCCCCCACAGACAGCACTGTCAGTGCTCCCACCACACAGCCAGCACTATCAGTGCTCCCACCACACAGCCAGCACTGCCAGTGCTCCCACCACACAGCCAGCACCGTCAGTGCTCCCACCACACAGCCAGCACTGTCAGTGCTCCCCAACACAGCCAGCACTGCCAGTGCACTTCCCCCCCTCAGCCAGCACTGTCAGTGCTCCCCCCACACAGCCAGCACTGTCAGTGCTCCCACCACACAGCCAGCACTGTCAGTGCTCCCCCACACAGCCAGCACTGTCAGTGCTCCCTCACACAGCCAGCACTGCCAGTGCACGTCCCCCCTCAGCCAGCACTGTCAGTGCTCCCCCACACAGCCAGCACTGTCAGTGCTCACACCACACAGCCAGCACTGTCAGTGCTCCCCCACACAGCCAGCAAAGGCAGTGCTCCCACCCACACAGCCAGCACTGTCAGTGCTCCCAACACACAGCCAGCACTGTCAGTGCTCCCCCCACACAGCCAGCGCTGTCAGTGCTCCCACCACACAGCCAGCTCTGTCCGTGCTCCCCCCACACAGCCAGCACTGTCAGTGCTCCCCCACACAGCCAGCATTGTCAGTGCACTTCCCCCCCCCTCAGCCAGCACTGTCAGTGCTCCCACCACACAGCCAGCACTGTCAGTGCTCCCACCACACAGCCAGCACTGTCAGTGCTCCCACCACACAGCCAGCACTGGCAGTGCTCCCCCCACACAGCCAACACTGTCAGTGCTCCCCGCACACAGCCAGCACTGTCAGTGCTCCCCCCACACAGCCAGCACTGTCAGTGCTCCCACCACACAGCCAGCACTGTCCGTGCTCCCCCCACACAGCCAGCACTGTCAGTGCTCCCCCGCACAGCCAGCACAGTCAGTGCACTCCCCCCCCCCTCAGCCAGCACTGTCAGTGCTCCCACCACACAGCCAGCCCTGTCAGTGCTCCCACCACACAGCCAGCACTGTCCGTGCTCCCACCACACAGCCAGCACTGTCAGTGCTCCCACCACACAGCCAGCACTGGCAGTGCTCCCACCCACACAGCCAGCACTGTCAGTGCTCCCAACACACAGCCAGAACTGTCAGTGCTCCCCCCACACAGCCAACACTGTCAGTGCTCCCCCCACACAGCCCGCACTGTCAGTGCTCCCACTACACAGCCAGCACTGTCAATGCTCCCACCACACAGCCAGCTCTGTCAGTGCTCCCACCACACAGCCAGCACTGTCAGTGCACCCCCACACAGACAGCACTATCAGTGCTCCCCCCACACAGCCAGCACTGTCAGTGCTCCCTCCACACAGCAAGCACTGTCAGTGCTCCCCCACACAGCCAGCACTCTCAGTGCTCCCGCCACACAGCCAGCACTGTCAGTGCTCCCCCACACAGCCAGCACTGTCAGTGCTCCCCCACACAGCCAGCACTGTCAGTGCTCCCCACACAGCCAGCACTGTCAGTGCTCCCACCACACAGCCAGCACTGTCAGTGCTCCCCCCACACAGCCCGCACTGTCAGTGCTCCCACCACACAGCCAGCACTGTCAATGATCCCCCACACAGCCAGCACTGTCAGTGCTCCCCCACACAAACCGCACTGTCAGTGCTCCCACCACACAGCCAGCACTGTCTGTGCTCCCCCACACAGCCCGCACTGTCAGTGCTCCCACCACACAGCCAGCACTGTCAGTGCTCCCCCACACAGCCAGCATTGTCAGTGCTCCCCCCACACAGCCAGCACTCTCAATGCTCCCCCCACACAGCCAGCAATGTCAGTGCTCCCACCACACAGCCAGCACAGTCCGTGCTCCCCCATACAGCCAGCACTGTCAGTGCTCCCCACACTGCCAGCACTGTCAGTGCTCCCCCCACACAGGCAGCACTGTCAGTGCTCCCCCTACACAGCCAGCACCGTCAGTGCACTTCCACCCCACACAGCCAGCACTGTCAGCGCTCCCACCACACAGCCAGCACTATCAGTGCTCCCACCACACAGCCAGCACTGTCAGTGCTCCCACCACACAGCCAGCACTGTCAGTGCTCCCCCCACACAGCCAGCACTGTCAGTGCTCCCCCACACAGCCAGCACTGTCAGTGTTCCCCCCACACAGCCAGCACTGTAGGTGCTACCACAACACACAGCCAGCACTGTCAGTGCTCCCCCACACAGCCAGCACTGTCAGTGCTCCCACCACACAGCCAGCACTGTCAGTGCTCCCCACAGCCAGCACTGTCACTGCTCCCACCACACAGCCAGCACTGTCTGTGCTCCCCCACACAGCCAGCACTGTCAGTGCTCCCACCACACAGCCAGCACTGTCAGTGCTTCCCACAGCCAGCACTGTCAGTGCTCCCACCACACAGCCAGCACTGTCAGTGCTCCCCACACAGCCAGCACTGCCAGTGCACTTCCCCCTCTCAGGCAGCACTGTCAGCGCTCCTCCCACACAGCCAGCACTGTCAGTGCTCCCACCACACAGCCAGCACTGTCAGTGCTCCCCCACACAGCCAGCACTGTCAGTGCACTTCCCCCCCTCAGCCAGCACTGTCAGTGCTCCCACCACACAGCCAGCACTGTCAGTGCTCCCCCACACTGCCAGCACTGTCAGTGCTCCCCCTACACAGCCCGCACTGTCAGTGCTCCCACCACACAGCCAGCACTGCCAGTGCTCCCACCACACAGCCAGCACTGTCAGTGCTTCCACCACACAGCCAGCACTGTCAGTGCTCCCACCACACAGCCAGCACTGTCTGTGCTCCCACCACACAGCCAGCACTGTCAGTGCACCCCCACACATCCAGCACTGTCAGTGCTCCCCCCACACATCCCGCACTGTCAGTGCTCCCACCACACAGCCAGCACTGTCAGTGCTCCCCCACACAGCCAGCACTCTCAGTGCTCCCCTCACACAGCCAGCAATGTCAGTGCTCCCAACACACAGCCAGCACTGTCAGTGCTCCCCCACACAACCAGCACAGTCAGTGCTCCCCCCAGACAGCCAGCACTGTCAGTGCTCCCCCCACTCAGCCAGCACTGTCAGTGCTCCCCCCACACAGCCCGCACTGTCAGTGCTCCCACCACACAGCCAGCACTGTCAGTGCTCCCCCACACAGCCAGCACTGTCAGTGCTCCCCCCACTCAGCCAGCACTGTCAGTGCTCCCCCCACACAGCCCGCACTGTCAGTGCTCCCACCACACAGCCAGCACTGTCAGTGCTCCCCCACACAGCCAGCACTGTCAGTGCTCCCACCACACAGCCTGCACTGTCAGTGCTCCCACCACACAGCCAGCACTGTCAGTGCTCCCACCACACAGCCAGCACTGTCAGTGCTCCCCCGACACAGCCAGCACTGTCAGTGCTCCAACACACAGCCAGCACAGTCAGTGCTCCCACCACACAGCCAGCACTGTCAGTGCTCCCCCCACACAGCCAGCACTGTCAGTGCCCCCCCACACAGCCAGCACTGTCAGTGCTCCCCACACAGCCAGCACTGTCAGTGCTCCCCCACACAGCCAGCACTGCCAGTGCACTCCCCCCCTCAGCCAGCACAGTCAGTGCTCCCCCCACACAGCCAGCACTGTCAGTGCTCCCTCCACACAGCCAGCACTGTCAGTGCTCCCCACACACAGCCAGCACTGTCAGTGCTCCCACCACACAGCCAGCACTGTCAGTGCTCCCCACACTGCCAGCACTGTCAGTGCTCCCCCCACACAGCCAGCACTGTCAGTGCTCCCACCACACAGGAAGCACTGTCAGTGCTCCCCCACACCCAGCACTGTCAGTGCTCCCCCCACACAGCCAGCACTGTCAGTGCTCCCCCCACACAGGCAGCTCTGTCAGTGCTCCCATCACACAGCCAGCACTGTCAGTGCTACCACAACACACAGCCAGCACTGTCAGAACTCCCCCACACAGCCAGCACTGTCAGTGCTCCCCCACACAGCCAGCACTGTCAGTGCTCCCACCACACAGCCAGCACTGTCAGTGCTCCCCACAGCCAGCACTGTCAGTGCTCCCACCACACAGCCAGCACTGTCAGTGCTCCCCCATACAGCCATCACTGTCAGTGCTCACACCACACAGCCAGCACTGTCAGTGCTCCCCACAGCCAGCACTGTCAGTGCTCCCACCACACAGCCAGCACTGTCAGTGCTCCCCCACACAGCCGGCACTGCCAGTGCTCTCCCCCCCCCGCTCAGCCAGCACTGTCTGTGCTCCCCCCACACAGCCAGCACTGTCAGTGCTCCCACCACACAGCCAGCACTGTCAGGGCTCCCCTCACACAGCCAGCACTGTCAGTGCTCCCCCACACAGCCAGCACTGTCAGTGCACTTCCCCCACCCCCTCAGCCAGCACTGCCAGTGCTCACACCACCCAGCCAGCACTGACAGTGCTCCCACCACACATCCAGCACTGTCAGTGCTCCCACCACACAGCCAGCACTGTCTGTGCTCCCACCACACAGCCAGCACTGGCAGTGCTCCCACCCACACAGCCAGCACTGTCAGTGCTCCCCCCACACAGCCAACACTGTCAGTGCTCCCCGCACACAGCCAGCACTGTCAGTGCTCCCCCCACACAGCCAGCACTGTCAGTGCGCCCACCACACAGCCAGCACTGTCCGTGCTCCCCCCACACAGCCAGCACTGTCAGTGCTCCCCCGCACAGCCAGCACAGTCAGTGCACTTCCCCCCCCCTCAGCCAGCACTGTCAGTGCTCCCACCACACAGCCAGCCCTGTCAGTGCTCCCACCACACAGCCAGCACTGTCAGTGCTCCCACCACACAGCCAGCACTGTCAGTGCTCCCACCACACAGCCAGCACTGGCAGTGCTCCCACCCACACAGCCAGCACTGTATGTGCTCCCAACACACAGCCAGCACTGTCAGTGCTCCCCCCACACAGCCAGCACTGTCAGTGCTCCCACCACACAGCCAGCAATGTCAGTGCTCCCACCACACAGCCAGCACTGTCAGTGCTGCCCCACACAGCCAGCACTGTCAGTGCCCCCCCACACAGCCAGCACTGTCTGTGCTCCCCACACAGCCAGCACTGTCAAAGCTCCCCCACACAGCCAGTGCACGTCCCCCCCTCAGCCAGCACTGTCAGTTCTCCCCCCACACAGCCAGCTCTGTCAGTGCTCCCATCACACAGCCAGCACTGTCAGTGCTCCCCCACACAGCCAGCACTGTCAGTGCTCCCCCACACAGCCAGTACTGTCAGTGCTCACACCACACAGCCAGCACTGTCAGTGCTCCCCCCACACAGCCAGCACTGGCAGTGCTCCCACCCACACAGCCAGCACTGTCAGTGCTCCCAACACACAGCCAGCACTGTCAGTGCTCCCCCCACACAGCCAGCACTGTCAGTGCTCCCACCACACAGCCAGCACTGTCCGTGCTCCCCCCACACAGCCAGCACTGTCAGTGCTCCCCCGCACAGCCAGCACAGTCAGTCCACTTCCCCCCCCTCAGCCAGCACTGTCAGTGCTCCCACCACACATCCAGCACTGTCAGTGCTCCCACCACACAGCCAGCACTGTCAGTGCTCCCACCACACAGCCAGCACTGTCAGTGCTCCCACCACACAGCCAGCACTGGCAGTGCTCCCACCCACACAGCCAGCACTGTATGTGCTCCCAACACACAGCCAGCACTGTCAGTGCTCCCCCCACACAGCCAGCACTGTCAGTGCTCCCATCACACAGCCAGCACTGTCAGTGCTCCCACCACACAGCCAGCACTGTCAGTGCTCCCCCCACACAGCCAGCACTGTCAGTGCTCCCACCACACAGCCAGCCCTGTCAGTGCTCCCACCACACAGCCAGCTCTGTCAGTGCTCCCACCACACAGCCAACACTGTCAGTGCACCCCCATACAGCCAGCACTGTCAGTGCTCCCCCCACACAGCCAGCACTGACATTGCTCCCTCCACACAGCAAGCACTGTCAGTGCTCCCCCACACAGCCAGCACTCTCAGTGCTCCCCCACACAGCCAGCACTGTCAGTGCTCCCCCACACAGCTAGCACTGTCAGTGCTCCCCCACACAGCCAGCACTGTCAGTGCTCCCCCCACACAGCCAGCACTGTCAGTGCTACCACCACACAGACAGCACTGTCAGTGCTCCCCCACACAGCCCGCACTGTCAGTGATCCCACCACACAGCCAGCACTGTCAGGGCTCCCCCACACAACCAGCACTGTCAGTGCTCCCCCACACAAACCGCACTGTGAGTGCTCCCTCCACACAGCCAGCACTGTCAGTGCTCCCCCACACAGCCCGCACTGTCAGTGCTCCCACCACACAGCCAGCACTGTCAGTGCTCCCCCACACAGCCAGCACTGTCAGTGCTCCCCCCACACAGCCAGCACTCTCAATGCTCCCCCCACAGAGCCAGCAATGTCAGTGCTCCCACCACACAGCCAGCACAGTCAGTGCTCCCTCATACAGCCAGCACTGTCAGTGCTCCCCACACTGCCAGCACTGTCAGTGCTCCCCCCACACAGGCAGCACTGTCAGTGCTCCCCCTACACAGCCAGCACCGTCAGTGCACTTCCACCCCCCACAGACAGCACTGTCAGTGCTCCCACCACACAGCCAGCACTATCAGTGCTCCCACCACACAGCCAGCACTGCCAGTGCTCCCACCACACAGCCAGCACTGTCAGTGCTCCCCCACACAGCCAGCACTGTCAGTGCTCCCCCACACAGCCAGCACTGTCAGTGCTGCCCCCACACAGCCAGCACTGTCAGTGCTCCCCCCACACAGCCAGCACTGTCTGTGGCCACCCACACAGCCAGCACCGTCAGTGCTCCCACCACACAGCCAGCACTGTCAGTGCTCCCCAACACAGCCAGCACTGCCAGTGCACTTCCCCCCCTCAGCCAGCACTGTCAGTGCTCCCCAACACAGCCAGCACTGCCAGTGCACTTCCCCCCCTCAGCCAGCACTGCCAGTGCTCCCCCCACACAGCCAGCACTGTCAGTGCTCCCACCACACAGCCAGCACTGTCAGTGCTCCCCCACACAGCCAGCACTGTCAGTGCTCCCTCACACAGCCAGCACTGCCAGTGCACGTCCCCCCTCAGCCAGCACTGTCAGTGCTCCCCCACACAGCCAGCACTGTCAGTGCTCACACCACACAGCCAGCACTGTCAGTGCTCCCCCCACACAGCCAGCAAAGGCAGTGCTCCCACCCACACAGCCAGCACTGTCAGTGCTCCCAACACACAGCCAGCACTGTCAGTGCTCCCCCCACACAGCCAGCGCTGTCAGTGCTCCCACCACACAGCCAGCTCTGTCCGTGCTCCCCCCACACAGCCAGCACTGTCAGTGCTCCCCCACACAGCCAGCATTGTCAGTGCACTTCCCCCCCCCCCCTCAGCCAGCACTGTCAGTGCTCCCACCACACAGCCAGCACTGTCAGTGCTCCCACCACACAGCCAGCACTGTCAGTGCTCCCACCACACAGCCAGCACTGTCAGTGCTCCCACCACACAGCCAGCACTGGCAGTGCTCCCACCCACACAGCCAGCACTGTCAGTGCTCCCAACACACAGCCAGAACTGTCAGTGCTCCCCCCACACAGCCAACACTGTCAGTGCTCCCCCCACACAGCCCGCACTGTCAGTGCTCCCACTACACAGCCAGCACTGTCAATGCTCCCACCACACAGCCAGCTCTGTCAGTGCTCCCACCACACAGCCAGCACTGTCAGTGCACCCCCACACAGACAGCACTATCAGTGCTCCCCCCACACAGCCAGCACTGTCAGTGCTCCCTCCACACAGCAAGCACTGTCAGTGCTCCCCCACACAGCCAGCACTCTCAGTGCTCCCGCCACACAGCCAGCACTGTCAGTGCTCCCCCACACAGCCAGCACTGTCAGTGCTCCCCCACACAGCCAGCACTGTCAGTGCTCCCCACACAGCCAGCACTGTCAGTGCTCCCACCACACAGCCAGCACTGTCAGTGCTCCCACCACACAGCCCGCACTGTCAGTGCTCCCACCACACAGCCAGCACTGTCAATGATCCCCCACACAGCCAGCACTGTCAGTGCTCCCCCACACAAACCGCACTGTCAGTGCTCCCACCACACAGCCAGCACTGTCAGTGCTCCCCCACACAGCCCGCACTGTCAGTGCTCCCACCACACAGCCAGCACTGTCAGTGCTCCCCCACACAGCCAGCAGTGTCAGTGCTCCCCCCACACAGCCAGCACTCTCAATGCTCCCCCCACACAGCCAGCAATGTCAGTGCTCCCACCACACAGCCAGCACAGTCCGTGCTCCCCCATACAGCCAGCACTGTCAGTGCTCCCCACACTGCCAGCACTGTCAGTGCTCCCCCCACACAGGCAGCACTGTCAGTGCTCCCCCTACACAGCCAGCACCGTCAGTGCACTTCCACCCCACACAGCCAGCACTGTCAGCGCTCCCACCACACAGCCAGCACTATCAGTGCTCCCACCACACAGCCAGCACTGTCAGTGCTCCCACCACACAGCCAGCACTGTCAGTGCTCCCCCCACACAGCCAGCACTGTCAGTGCTCCCCCACACAGCCAGCACTGTCAGTGTTCCCCCCACACAGCCAGCACTGTAGGTGCTACCACAACACACAGCCAGCACTGTCAGTGCTCCCCCACACAGCCAGCACTGTCAGTGCTCCCACCACACAGCCAGCACTGTCAGTGCTCCCCACAGCCAGCACTGTCACTGCTCCCACCACACAGCCAGCACTGTCTGTGCTCCCCCACACAGCCAGCACTGTCAGTGCTCCCACCACACAGCCAGCACTGTCAGTGCTTCCCACAGCCAGCACTGTCAGTGCTCCCACCACACAGCCAGCACTGTCAGTGCTCCCCACACAGCCAGCACTGCCAGTGCACTTCCCCCTCTCAGGCAGCACTGTCAGCGCTCCTCCCACACAGCCAGCACTGTCAGTGCTCCCACCACACAGCCAGCACTGTCAGTGCTCCCCCACACAGCCAGCACTGTCAGTGCTCCCCCACACAGCCAGCACTGTCAGTGCACTTCCCCCCCTCAGCCAGCACTGTCAGTGCTCCCACCACACAGCCAGCACTGTCAGTGCTCCCCCACACTGCCAGCACTGTCAGTGCTCCCCCTACACAGCCCGCACTGTCAGTGCTCCCACCACACAGCCAGCACTGCCAGTGCTCCCACCACACAGCCAGCACTGTCAGTGCTTCCACCACACAGCCAGCACTGTCAGTGCTCCCACCACACAGCCAGCACTGTCTGTGCTCCCACCACACAGCCAGCACTGTCAGTGCACCCCCACACATCCAGCACTGTCAGTGCTCCCCCCACACATCCCGCACTGTCAGTGCTCCCACCACACAGCCAGCACTGTCAGTGCTCCCCCACACAGCCAGCACTCTCAGTGCTCCCCTCACACAGCCAGCAATGTCAGTGCTCCCAACACACAGCCAGCACTGACAGTGCTCCCCCACACAGCCAGCAGTGTCAGTGCTCCCCCCACACAGCCAGCACTCTCAATGCTCCCCCCACACAGCCAGCAATGTCAGTGCTCCCACCACACAGCCAGCACAGTCCGTGCTCCCCCATACAGCCAGCACTGTCAGTGCTCCCCACACTGCCAGCACTGTCAGTGCTCCCCCCACACAGGCAGCACTGTCAGTGCTCCCCCTACACAGCCAGCACCGTCAGTGCACTTCCACCCCACACAGCCAGCACTGTCAGCGCTCCCACCACACAGCCAGCACTATCAGTGCTCCCACCACACAGCCAGCACTGTCAGTGCTCCCACCACACAGCCAGCACTGTCAGTGCTCCCCCCACACAGCCAGCACTGTCAGTGCTCCCCCACACAGCCAGCACTGTCAGTGTTCCCCCCACACAGCCAGCACTGTAGGTGCTACCACAACACACAGCCAGCACTGTCAGTGCTCCCCCACACAGCCAGCACTGTCAGTGCTCCCACCACACAGCCAGCACTGTCAGTGCTCCCCACAGCCAGCACTGTCACTGCTCCCACCACACAGCCAGCACTGTCTGTGCTCCCCCACACAGCCAGCACTGTCAGTGCTCCCACCACACAGCCAGCACTGTCAGTGCTTCCCACAGCCAGCACTGTCAGTGCTCCCACCACACAGCCAGCACTGTCAGTGCTCCCCACACAGCCAGCACTGCCAGTGCACTTCCCCCTCTCAGGCAGCACTGTCAGCGCTCCTCCCACACAGCCAGCACTGTCAGTGCTCCCACCACACAGCCAGCACTGTCAGTGCTCCCCCACACAGCCAGCACTGTCAGTGCTCCCCCACACAGCCAGCACTGTCAGTGCACTTCCCCCCCTCAGCCAGCACTGTCAGTGCTCCCACCACACAGCCAGCACTGTCAGTGCTCCCCCACACTGCCAGCACTGTCAGTGCTCCCCCTACACAGCCCGCACTGTCAGTGCTCCCACCACACAGCCAGCACTGCCAGTGCTCCCACCACACAGCCAGCACTGTCAGTGCTTCCACCACACAGCCAGCACTGTCAGTGCTCCCACCACACAGCCAGCACTGTCTGTGCTCCCACCACACAGCCAGCACTGTCAGTGCACCCCCACACATCCAGCACTGTCAGTGCTCCCCCCACACATCCCGCACTGTCAGTGCTCCCACCACACAGCCAGCACTGTCAGTGCTCCCCCACACAGCCAGCACTCTCAGTGCTCCCCTCACACAGCCAGCAATGTCAGTGCTCCCAACACACAGCCAGCACTGTCAGTGCTCCCCCACACAACCAGCACAGTCAGTGCTCCCCCCAGACAGCCAGCACTGTCAGTGCTCCCCCCACTCAGCCAGCACTGTCAGTGCTCCCCCCACACAGCCCGCACTGTCAGTGCTCCCACCACACAGCCAGCACTGTCAGTGCTCCCCCACACAGCCAGCACTGTCAGTGCTCCCACCACACAGCCTGCACTGTCAGTGCTCCCACCACACAGCCAGCACTGTCAGTGCTCCCACCACACAGCCAGCACTGTCAGTGCTACCCCGACACAGCCAGCACTGTCAGTGCTCCAACACACAGCCAGCACAGTCAGTGCTCCCACCACACAGCCAGCACTGTCAGTGCTCCCCCCACACAGCCAGCACTGTCAGTGCCCCCCCACACAGCCAGCACTGTCAGTGCTCCCCACACAGCCAGCACTGTCAGTGCTCCCCCACACAGCCAGCACTGCCAGTGCACTCCCCCCCCATCAGCCAGCACAGTCAGTGCTCCCCCCACACAGCCAGCACTGTCAGTGCTCCCTCCACACAGCCAGCACTGTCAGTGCTCCCCACACACAGCCAGCACTGTCAGTGCTCCCACCACACAGCCAGCACTGTCAGTGCTCCCCACACTGCCAGCACTGTCAGTGCTCCCCCCACACAGCCAGCACTGTCAGTGCTCCCACCACACAGGAAGCACTGTCAGTGCTCCCCCACAGCCAGCACTGTCAGTGCTCCCCCCACACAGCCAGCACTGTCAGTGCTCCCCCCACACAGGCAGCTCTGTCAGTGCTCCCATCACACAGCCAGCACTGTCAGTGCTACCACAACACACAGCCAGCACTGTCAGAACTCCCCCACACAGCCAGCACTGTCAGTGCTCCCCCACACAGCCAGCACTGTCAGTGCTCCCACCACACAGCCAGCACTGTCAGTGCTCCCCACAGCCAGCACTGTCAGTGCTCCCACCACACAGCCAGCACTGTCAGTGCTCCCCATACAGCCATCACTGTCAGTGCTCACACCACACAGCCAGCACTGTCAGTGCTCCCCACAGCCAGCACTGTCAGTGCTCCCACCACACAGCCAGCACTGTCAGTGCTCCCCCACACAGCCGGCACTGCCAGTGCTCTCCCCCCCCCCGCTCAGCCAGCACTGTCTGTGCTCCCCCCACACAGCCAGCACTGTCAGTGCTCCCACCACACAGCCAGCACTGTCAGGGCTCCCCTCACACAGCCAGCACTGTCAGTGCTCCCCCACACAGCCAGCACTGTCAGTGCACTTCCCCCACCCCCTCAGCCAGCACTGCCAGTGCTCACACCACCCAGCCAGCACTGACAGTGCTCCCACCACACATCCAGCACTGTCAGTGCTCCCACCACACAGCCAGCACTGTCTGTGCTCCCACCACACAGCCAGCACTGGCAGTGCTCCCACCCACACAGCCAGCACTTTCAGTGCTCCCCCCACACAGCCAACACTGTCAGTGCTCCCCGCACACAGCCAGCACTGTCAGTGCTCCCCCCACACAGCCAGCACTGTCAGTGCTCCCACCACACAGCCAGCACTGTCCGTGCTCCCCCCACACAGCCAGCACTGTCAGTGCTCCCCCGCACAGCCAGCACAGTCAGTGCACTTCCCCCCCCCTCAGCCAGCACTGTCAGTGCTCCCACCACACAGCCAGCCCTGTCAGTGCTCCCACCACACAGCCAGCACTGTCAGTGCTCCCACCACACAGCCAGCACTGTCAGTGCTCCCACCACACAGCCAGCACTGGCAGTGCTCCCACCCACACAGCCAGCACTGTATGTCCTCCCAACACACAGCCAGCACTGTCAGTGCTCCCCCCACACAGCCAACACTCTCAGTGCTACCCCACACAGCCAGCACTGTCAGTGCCCCCCCACACAGCCAGCACTGTCTGTGCTCCCCACACAGCCAGCACTGTCAAAGCTCCCCCACACAGCCAGTGCACGTCCCCCCCTCAGCCAGCACTGTCAGTTCTCCCCCCACACAGCCAGCTCTGTCAGTGCTCCCATCACACAGCCAGCACTGTCAGTGCTCCCCCACACAGCCAGCACTGTCAGTGCTCCCCCACACAGCCAGTACTGTCAGTGCTCACACCACACAGCCAGCACTGTCAGTGCTCCCCCCACACAGCCAGCACTGGCAGTGCTCCCACCCACACAGCCAGCACTGTCAGTGCTCCCAACACACAGCCAGCACTGTCAGTGCTCCCCCCACACAGCCAGCACTGTCAGTGCTCCCACCACACAGCCAGCACTGTCCGTGCTCCCCCCACACAGCCAGCACTGTCAGTGCTCCCCCGCACAGCCAGCACAGTCAGTCCACTTCCCCCCCCTCAGCCAGCACTGTCAGTGCTCCCACCACACAGCCAGCACTGTCAGTGCTCCCACCACACAGCCAGCACTGTCAGTGCTCCCACCACACAGCCAGCACTGTCAGTGCTCCCACCACACAGCCAGCACTGGCAGTGCTCCCACCCACACAGCCAGCACTGTATGTGCTCCCAACACACAGCCAGCACTGTCAGTGCTCCCCCCACACAGCCAGCACTGTCAGTGCTCCCATCACACAGCCAGCACTGTCAGTGCTCCCACCACACAGCCAGCACTGTCAGTGCTCCCCCCACACAGCCAGCACTGTCAGTGCTCCCACCACACAGCCATCACTGTCAGTGCTCCCACCACACAGCCAGCTCTGTCAGTGCTCCCACCACACAGCCAACACTGTCAGTGCACCCCCATACAGCCAGCACTGTCAGTGCTCCCCCCACACAGCCAGCACTGACATTGCTCCCTCCACACAGCAAGCACTGTCAGTGCTCCCCCACAAAGCCAGCACTCTCAGTGCTCCCCCCACACAGCCAGCACTGTCAGTGCTCCCCCACACAGCTAGCACTGTCAGTGCTCCCCCACACAGCCAGCACTGTCAGTGCTCCCCCCACACAGCCAGCACTGTCAGTGCTACCACCACACAGACAGCACTGTCAGTGCTCCCCCCACACAGCCCGCACTGTCAGTGATCCCACCACACAGCCAGCACTGTCAGGGCTCCCCCACACAACCAGCACTGTCAGTGCTCCCCCACACAAACCGCACTGTGAGTGCTCCCTCCACACAGCCAGCACTGTCAGTGCTCCCCCACACAGCCCGCACTGTCAGTGCTCCCACCACACAGCCAGCACTGTCAGTGCTCCCCCACACAGCCAGCACTGTCAGTGCTCCCCCCACACAGCCAGCACTCTCAATGCTCCCCCCACAGAGCCAGCAATGTCAGTGCTCCCACCACACAGCCAGCACAGTCAGTGCTCCCTCATACAGCCAGCACTGTCAGTGCTCCCCACACTGCCAGCACTGTCAGTGCTCCCCCCACACAGGCAGCACTGTCAGTGCTCCCCCTACACAGCCAGCACCGTCAGTGCACTTCCACCCCCCACAGACAGCACTGTCAGTGCTCCCACCACACAGCCAGCACTATCAGTGCTCCCACCACACAGCCAGCACTGCCAGTGCTCCCACCACACAGCCAGCACTGTCAGTGCTCCCCCACACAGCCAGCACTGTCAGTGCTCCCCCACACAGCCAGCACTGTCAGTGCTGCCCCCACACAGCCAGCACTGTCAGTGCTCCCCCCACACAGCCAGCACTGTCTGTGGCCACCCACACAGCCAGCACCGTCAGTGCTCCCACCACACAGCCAGCACTGTCAGTGCTCCCCAACACAGCCAGCACTGCCAGTGCACTTCCCCCCCTCAGCCAGCACTGTCAGTGCTCCCCCCACACAGCCAGCACTGTCAGTGCTCCCACCACACAGCCAGCACTGTCAGTGCTCCCCCACACAGCCAGCACTGTCAGTGCTCCCTCACACAGCCAGCACTGCCAGTGCACGTCCCCCCTCAGCCAGCGCTGTCAGTGCTCCCCCCACACAGCCAGCACTGTCAGTGCTCCCACCACACAGCCAGCACTGTCAGTGCTCCCCCACACAGCCAGCACTGTCAGTGCTCCCCCACACAGCCAGCACTGCCAGTGCACTCCACCACCTCAGCCAGCACTGTCAGTGCTCCCACCACACAGCCAGCACTGTCCGTGCTCCCCCACACTGCCAGCACTGTCAGTGCTCCCCCCACACAGCCAGCACTGTCAGTGCTCCCACCACGCAGCCAGCACTGTCAGTGCTCCCACCACACAGCCAGCACTGTCAGTGCTCCCCTCACACAGCCAGCACTGTCAGTGCTCCCCCACACAGCCAGCACTGTCAGTGCAGTTCCCCCACCCCCTCAGCCAGCACTGCCAGTGCTCACACCACCCAGCCAGCACTGACAGTGCTCCCACCACACATCCAGCACTGTCAGTGCTCCCACCACACAGCCAGCACTGTCTGTGCTCCCACCACACAGCCAGCACTGGCAGTGCTCCCACCCACACAGCCAGCACTGTGAGTGCTCCCCCCACACAGCCAACACTGTCAGTGCTCCCCGCACACAGCCCGCACTGTCAGTGCTCGCATCACACAGTCAGCACTGTCAGTGCTCCCCCACACAGCCAGCACTGTCAGTGCTCCCCCACACAGCCCGCACTGTCAGTGCTCCCACCACACAGCCAGCACTGTCAGTGCTCCCACCACACAGCCAGCAATGTCAGTGCTCCCCCACACAGCCAGCACTGTCAGTGCTCCCCCCACACAGCCAACACTCTCAGTGCTACCCCACACAGCCAGCAATGTCAGTGCTCCCACCACACAGCCTGCACTGTCAGTGCTGCCCCACACAGCCAGCACTGTCAGTGCCCCCCCACACAGCCAGCACTGTCTGTGCTCCCCACACAGCCAGCACTGTCAAAGCTCCCCCACACAGCCAGTGCACGTCCCCCCCTCAGCCAGCACTGTCAGTTCTCCCCCCACACAGCCAGCACTGTCAGTGCTCCCATCACACAGCCAGCACTGTCAGTGCTCCCCCACACTGCCAGCACTGTCAGTGCTCCCCCACACAGCCAGCACTGTCAGTGCTCACACCACACAGCCAGCACTGTCAGTGCTCCCCCCACACAGCCAGCACTGGCAGTGCTCCCACCCACACAGCCAGCACTGTCAGTGCTCCCAACGCACAGCCAGCACTGTCAGTGCTCCCCCACACAGCCAGCACTGTCAGTGCTCCCACCACACAGCCAGCACTGTCAGTGCTACCACCACACAGACAGCACTGTCAGTGCTCCCCCCACACAGCCAGCACTGTCAGTGATCCCACCACACAGCCAGCACTGTCAGGGCTCCCCCACACAGCCAGCACTGTCAGTGCTCCCCCACACAAACCGCACTGTGAGTGCTCCCACCACACAGCCAGAACTGTCAGTGCTCCCCCACACAGCCCGCACTGTCAGTGCTCCCACCACACAGCCAGCACTGTCAGTGCTCCCCCACACAGCCAGCACTGTCAGTGCTCCCCCACACAGCCAGCACTCTCAATGCTCCCCCCACAGCCAGCAATGTCAGTGCTCCCACCACACAGCCAGCACAGTCAGTGCTCCCTCATACAGCCTGCACTGTCAGTGCTCCCCACACTGCCAGCACTGTCAGTGCTCCCCCCACACAGGCAGCACTGTCAGTGCTCCCCCTACACAGCCAGCACCGTCAGTGCACTTCCACCCCCCACAGCCAGCACTGTCAGTGCTCCCACCACACAGCCAGCACTATCAGTGCTCCCACCACACAGCCAGCACTGCCAGTGCTCCCACCACACAGCCAGCACTGTCAGTGCTCCCCCACACAGCCAGCACTGTCAGTGCTCCCCCACACAGCCAGCACTGTCAGTGCTGCCCCCACACAGCCAGCACTGTCAGTGCACCCCCCACACAGCCAGCACTGTCTGTGGCCACCCACACAGCCAGCACCGTCAGTGCTCCCACCACACAGCCAGCACTGTCAGTGCTCCCCAACACAGCGAGCACTGCCAGTGCACTTCCCCCCCCTCAGCCAGCACTGTCAGTGCTCCCCCACACAGCCAGCACTGTCAGTGCTCCCACCACACAGCCAGCACTGTCAGTGCTCCCCCCACACAGCCAGCACTGTCAGTGCTCCCCCACACAGCCCGCACTGTCAGTGCTCCCACCACACAGCCAGCACTGTCAGTGCTCCCACCACACAGCCTGCACTGTCAGTGCTCCCCCACACAGCCAGCACTGTCAGTGCTCCCCCCACACAGCCAACACTCTCAGTGCTAACCCACACAGCCAGCAATGTCAGTGCTCTCACCACACAGCCAGCACTGTCAGTGCTGCCCCACACAGCCAGCACTGTCAGTGCCCCCCCACACAGCCAGCACTGTCTGTGCTCCCCACACAGCCAGCACTGTCAAAGCTCCCCCACACAGCCAGTGCACGTCCCCCCCTCAGCCAGCACTGTCAGTTCTCCCCCCACACAGCCAGCACTGTCAGTGCTCCCATCACACAGCCAGCACTGTCAGTGCTCCCCCACACTGCCAGCACTGTCAGTGCTCCGCCACACAGCCAGCACTGTCAGTGCTCACACCACACAGCCAGCACTGTCAGTGCTCCCCCCACACAGCCAGCACTGGCAGTGCTCCCACCCACACAGCCAGCACTGTCAGTGCTCCCAACACACAGCCAGCACTGTCAGTGCTCCCCCACACAGCCAGCACTGTCAGTGCTCCCACCACACAGCCAGCACTGTCCGTGCTCCCCCCACACAGCAAGCACTGTCAGTGCTCCCCCGCACAGCCAGCACAGTCAGTGCACTTCCCCCCCCCTCAGCCAGCACTGTCAGTGCTCCCACCACACAGCCAGCACTGTCAGTGCTCCCACCACACAGCCAGCACTGTCAGTGCTCCCCCACACAGCCAGCACTGTCAGTGCTCCCACCACACAGCCAGCACTGTCAGTGCTCCCACCCACACAGCCAGCACTGTATGTGCTCCCAACACACAGCCAGCACTGTCAGTGCTCCCCCCACACAGTCAGCACTGTCAGTGCTCCCCCCACACAGCCCGCACTGTCAGTGCTCCCACCACACAGCCAGCACTGTCAGTGCTCCCCTCACACAGCCAGCACTGTCAGTGCTCCCACCACACAGCCAGCACTGTCAGTGCTCCCACCACACAGCCAGCTCTGTCAGTGCTCCCACCACACAGCCAACACTGTCAGTGCACCCCCATACAGCCAGCACTGTCAGTGCTCCCCCCACACAGCCAGCACTGACATTGCTCCCTCCACACAGCAAGCACTGTCAGTGCTCCCCCACACAGCCAGCACTCTCAGTGCTCCCCCCACACAGCCAGCACTGTCAGTGCTCCCCCACACAGCTAGCACTGTCAGTGCTCCCCCACACAGCCAGCACTGTCAGTGCTCCCACCACACAGCCAGCACTGTCAGTGCTACCACCACACAGACAGCACTGTCAGTGCTCCCCCCACACAGCCAGCACTGTCAGTGATCCCACCACACAGCCAGCACTGTCAGGGCTCCCCCACACAGCCAGCACTGTCAGTGCTCCCCCACACAAACCGCACTGTGAGTGCTCCCACCACACAGCCAGCACTGTCAGTGCTCCCCCACACAGCCCGCACTGTCAGTGCTCCCACCACACAGCCAGCACTGTCAGTGCTCCCCCACACAGCCAGCACTGTCAGTGCTCCCCCCACACAGCCAGCACTCTCAATGCTCCCCCCACAGCCAGCAATGTCAGTGCTCCCACCACACAGCCAGCACAGTCAGTGCTCCCTCATACAGCCAGCACTGTCAGTGCTCCCCACACTGCCAGCACTGTCAGTGCTCCCCCCACACAGGCAGCACTGTCAGTGCTCCCCCTACACAGCCAGCACCGTCAGTGCACTTCCACCCCCCACAGCCAGCACTGTCAGTGCTCCCACCACGCAGCCAGCACTATCAGTGCTCCCACCTCACAGCCAGCACTGCCAGTGCTCCCACCACACAGCCAGCACTGTCAGTGCTCCCCACACAGCCAGCACTGTCAGTGCTCCCCCACACAGCCAGCACTGTCAGTGCTGCCCCCACACAGCCAGCACTGTCAGTGCTCCCCCCACACAGCCAGCACTGTCTGTGGCCACCCACACAGCCAGCACCGTCAGTGCTCCCACCACACAGCCAGCACTGTCAGTGCTCCCCAACACAGCCAGCACTGCCAGTGCACTTCCCCCCCCCTCAGCCAGCACTGTCAGTGCTCCCCCCACACAGCCAGCACTGTCAGTGCTCCCACCACACAGCCAGCAGTGTCAGTGCTCCCCCCACACAGCCAGCACTGTCAGTGCTCCCTCACACAGCCAGCACTGCCAGTCCACGTCCCCCCCTCAGCCAGCGCTGTCAGTGCTCCCCCACACAGCCAGCACTGTCAGTGCTCCCACCACACAGCCAGCACTGTCAGTGCTCCCCCACACAGTCAGCACTGTCAGTGCTCCCCCACACAGCCAGCACTGCCAGTGCACTCCACCACCTCAGCCAGCACTGTCAGTGCTCCCACCACACAGCCAGCACTGTCAGTGCTCCCCCACACTGCCAGCACTGTCAGTGCTCCCCCCACACAGCCAGCACTGTCAGTGCTCCCACCACGCAGCCAGCACTGTCAGTGCTCACACCACACAGCCAGCACTCTCAGTGCTCCCACCCACACAGCCAGCACTGTCAGTGCTCCCAACACACAGCCAGCACTGTCAGTGCTCCCCCACACAGCCAGCACTGTCAGTGCTCCCCCCACACAGCCAGCACTGTCAGTGCTCCCACCACACAGCCAGCACTGTCAGTGCTCCCACCACACAGCCAGCTCTGTCAGTGCTCCCACCACACAGCCAGCACTGTCAGTGCACCCCCACACTGCCAGCACTGTCAGTGCTCCCCCCACACATCCAGCACTGTCAGTGCTCCCTCCACACAGCAAGCACTGTCAGTGCTCCCCCACACAGCCAGCACTCTCAGTGCTCCCCCACACAGCCAGCACTGTCAGTGCTTCCCCACACAGCCAGCACTGTCAGTGCTCCCCCACACAGCCAGCACTGTCAGTGCTCCCCCCACACAGCCATCTCTGTCAGCGCTCCCACCACACAGCCAGCACTGTCAGTGCTCCCCCCACACAGCCCGCACTGTCAGTGCTCCCACCACACAGCCAGCACTGTCAGTTCTCCATCACACAGCCAGCACTGTCAGTGCTCCCCCACACAAACCGCACTGTCAGTGCTCCCCCCACACAGCCAGCACTCTCAATGCTCCCCCCACACAGCCAGCAATGTCAGTGCTCCCACCACACAGCCAGCACAGTCAGTGCTCCCCCATACAGCCAGCACTGTCAGTGCTCCCCACACAGCCAGCACTGTCAGTGCTCCCCCCACACAGCCAGCACTGTCAGCGCTCCCCCCACACAGCCAGCACTGTCAGTGCCCCCCCACACAGCCAGCACCGTCAGTGCTCCCCACACAGCCAGCACTGGCAGTGCTCCCCCACACAGCCAGCACTGCCATTGCACTTCCCCCCCCTCAGCCAGCACTGTCAGTGCTCCACCCACACAGCCAGCACTGTCAGTGCTCCCACCACACAGCCAGCACTATCAGTGCTCCCCCACACAGCCAGCATTGTAAGTGCTCCACCACACAGCCAGCACTGCCAGTGCACGTCCCCCCCCTCAGCCAGCGCTGTCAGTGCTCCCCCCACACAGCCAGCACTGTCAGTGCTCCCACCACACAGCCAGCACTCTCAGTGCTCCCCCACACAGCCAGCACTGTCAGTGCTCGCCCACACAGCCAGCACTGCCAGTTCACTCCCCCCCTCAGCCAGCACTGTCAGTGTTCCCACCACACAGCCAGCACTGTCAGTGCTCCCCCACACTGCCAGCACTGTCAGTGCTACCCCCACACAGCCAGCACTGTCAGTTCTCCCACCACACAGCCAGCACTGTCAGTGCTCACACCACACAGCCAGCACTGTCAGTGCTCCCCCCACACAGCCAGCACTGGCAGTGCTCTCACCTACACAGCCAGCACTGTCAGTGCTCCCAACACACAGCCAGCACTGTCAGTGCTCCCCACACACAGCCAGCACTGTCAGTGCTCCCACCACACAGTAAGCACTGTCAGTGCTCCCCCCACACAGCCAGCACTGTCAGTGCTCCCCCACACAGCCAGCACTGTCAGTGCACTTACCCCCCCCTCAGCCAGCACTGTCAGTGCTCCCACCACACAGCCAGCACTGTCAGTGCTCCCACCACACAGACAGCGCTGTCAGTGCTCCCACCCACACAGCCAGCACTGTCAGTGCTCCCAACACACAGCCAGCACTGACAGTGCTCCCCCACACAGCCATTACTGTCAGTGCTCCCCCCACACAGCCCGCACTGTCAGTGCTCCCACCACACAGCCAGCACTGTCAGTGCTCCCACCACACAGCCAGCACTGTCAGTGCTCCCACCACACAGCCATCACTGTCAGTGCTCCCACCACACAGCCAGCACTGTCAGTGCACCCCCACACAGCCAGCACTGTCAGTGCTCCCCCACACAGCCAGCACTGTCAGTGCTCCCTCCACACATCAAGCACTGTCAGTGCTCCCCCCACACAGCCAGCACTGTCAGTGCCCCCCCACACAGCCAGCACTGTCAGTGCTCCCCACACTGCCAGCACTGTCACTGCTCCCCCCACACAGGCAGCACTGTCAGTGCTCCCCCACACAGCCAGCACTGTCAGTGCTCTCCACACAGGCAGCACTGTCAGTGCTCCCCCTACACAGCCAGTACCGTCAGTGCACTTCCACCACCCCCCCACAGCCAGCACTGTCAGTGCTCCCACCACACAGCCAGCACTGTCAGTGCTCCCACCACACAGCCAGCACTGTCAGTGCTCCCACCACACAGCCAGCACTGTCAGTGCTCCACCCACACAGCCAGCACTGTCAGTGCTCCCCCACACAGCCAGCACTGTCAGTGCTCCCCCCACACAGCCAGCACTGTCAGTGCTCCCCCCACACAGCCAGCACTGTCAGTGCCCCCCCACACAGCCAGCACTGTCAGTGCTCCCCACACAGCCAGCACTGCCAGTGCACTCCCCCCTCTCAGCCAGCACTGTCAGTGCTCCCCCACAGAGCCAGCACTGTCAGTGCTCCCCCACACAGCCAGCACTGTCAGTGCTCCCCACACTGCCAGCACTGTCACTGCTCCCCCACACTGGCAGCACTGTCAGTGCTCCCCCCACACAGCCAGCACTGTCTGTGCTCCCCACACAGGCAGCACTGTCAGTGGTCCCCCTACACAGCCAGTACCGTATGTGCACTTCCACCGCCCCCCCCCCACAGCCAGCACTGTCAGTGCTCCCACCACACAGCCAGCACTGTCAGTGCTCCCACCACACAGCCAGCACTGTCAGTGCTCCCACCACACAGCCAGCACTGTCAGTGCTCCACCCACACAGCCAGCACTGTCTGTGCTCCCCCACACAGCCAGCACTGTCAGTGCTCCCCCACACAGCCAGCACTGTCAGTGCTCCCCCCACACAGCCAGCACTGTCAGTGCCCCCCCACACAGCCAGCACTGTCAGTGCTCCCCCACACAGCCAGCACTGCCAGTGCACTTCCCCCCCTCTCAGCCAGCACTGTCAGTGCTCCCCCCACAGAGCCAGCACTGTCAGTGCTCCCACCACCCAGCCAGCACTGTCAGTGCTCCCCCCACACAGCCAGCACTGTCAGTGCTCCCCACACAGTCAGCACTGCCAGTGCACTCCCCCCTTCAGCCAGCACTGTCAGTGCTCCCACCACACAGCCAGCACTGTCAGTGCTCCCCCACACTGCCAGCACTGTCAGTGCTCCCCCACACAGCCAGCACTGTCAGTGCTCCCACCACACAGCCAGCACTGTCAGTGCTCACACCACACAGCCAGCACTGTCAGTGCTCCCCCACACAGCCAGCACAGTCAGTGCTCCCCCCACACAGCCAGCACTGTCAGTGCTCCCCCCCACACAGGCAGCACTGTCAGTGCTCCCATCATACAGCCAGCATTGTAAGTGCTACCACAACACACAGACAGCACTGTCAGTGCTCCCCCACACAGCCAGCACTGTCAGTGCTCCCCCACACAGCCAGCACTGTCAGTGCTCCCACCACACAGCCAGCACTGTCAGTGCTCCCCACACACAGCCAGCACAGTCAGTGCTCCCCCTCACAGCCAGCACTGTCAGTGCTCCCACCACACAGCCAGCACTGTCAGTGCTCCCCCACACAGCCAGCACTGTCAGTGTTCCCCACAGCCAGCACTGTCAGTGCTCCCCCCACACAGCCAGCACTGTCAGTGCTCCCCCACACAGCCAGCACTGTCAGTGCACTTCCCCCCCCTCAGCCAGCCGTGTCAGTGCTCCCACCACACAGCCAGCACTGTCAGCGCTCCCCCACACTGCCAGCACTGTCAGTGCTCGCCCCACACAGCCAGCACTGTCTGTGCTCCCACCACACAGCCAGCACTGCCAGTGCTCCCCCACACAGCCAGCACTGTCAGTGCTCCCCCCACACAGCCAGCACTGTCAGTGCTCCCCCCACACAGGCAGCACTGTCAGTGCTCCCATCACACAGCCAGCACTGTCAGTGCTACCACAACACACAGCCAGCACTGGCAGTGCTCCTCCACACAGGCAGCACTGTCAGTGCTCCCCCACACAGCCAGCACTGTCAGTGCTCCCACCACACAGCCAGCACTGTCAGTGCTCCCCACAGCCAGCACTGTCAGTGCTCCCACCACACAGCCAGCACTGTCAGTGCTCCCCCACACAGCCAGCACTGTCAGTGCTCCCACCACACAGCCAGCACTGTCAGTGCTCCCCACAGCCAGCACTGTCAGTGCTCCCCCACACATAGCCAGCACTGTCAGTGCTCCTCCCACACAGCCAGCACTGTCAGTGCTCCCACCACACAGCCAGCACTGTCAGTGCTCCACCACACAGCCTGCACTGTCAGTGCTCCCACCACACAGCCAGCACTGTCAGTGCACTTCCCACCCCACAGCCAGCACTGAAAGTGCACTCCCCCGCCACAGAGCCAGCACTGCCAGTGTACCTCCCCCCAGAGAGCCAGCACTGCCAGTGCACTCCCCCCCACAGAGCCAGCACTGCCAGTGCACTACCCCCCACACAGCCAGCACTGCCAGTGCACTCCCCCCCACAGAGCCAGTACTGCCAGTGCACTTCCCCCCCCCACAGAGCCAGCATCGCCAGTGCACTTCCCCCCCACAGAGCTAGCACCGCCAGTGCACTCCCCCCCTCAGCCACCACTGTCAGTGCTCCCACCACACAGCCAGTACTGTCAGTGCTCCCCCACATTGCCTGCACTGTCAGTGCTCCCCCCACACAGCCAGCACTGTCAGTGCTCCCACCACACAGCCAGCAGTGTCAGTGCTCACAGCACACAGCCAGCACTGTCAGTGCTCCCCCCACACAGACAGCACAGTCAGTGCTCCCCCACACAGCCAGCACTGTCAGTGCTCCCCCCACACAGCCAGCACTGTCAGTGCTCCCCACACAGCCAGCACTGTCAGTGCTCTCCACACAGGCAGCACTGTCAGTGCTCCCCCTACACAGCCAGTACCGTCAGTGCACTTCCACCACCCCCCCACAGCCAGCACTGTCAGTGCTCCCACCACACAGCCAGCACTGTCAGTGCTCCCACCACACAGCCAGCACTGTCAGTGCTCCCACCACACAGCCAGCACTGTCAGTGCTCCACCCACACAGCCAGCACTGTCAGTGCTCCCCCACACAGCCAGCACTGTCAGTGCTCCCCCCACACAGCCAGCACTGTCAGTGCTCCCCCCACACAGCCAGCACTGTCAGTGCCCCCCCACACAGCCAGCACTGTCAGTGCTCCCCACACAGCCAGCACTGCCAGTGCACTCCCCCCTCTCAGCCAGCACTGTCAGTGCTCCCCCACAGAGCCAGCACTGTCAGTGCTCCCCCACACAGCCAGCACTGTCAGTGCTCCCCACACTGCCAGCACTGTCACTGCTCCCCCACACTGGCAGCACTGTCAGTGCTCCCCCCACACAGCCAGCACTGTCTGTGCTCCCCACACAGGCAGCACTGTCAGTGGTCCCCCTACACAGCCAGTACCGTATGTGCACTTCCACCGCCCCCCCCCACAGCCAGCACTGTCAGTGCTCCCACCACACAGCCAGCACTGTCAGTGCTCCCACCACACAGCCAGCACTGTCAGTGCTCCCACCACACAGCCAGCACTGTCAGTGCTCCACCCACACAGCCAGCACTGTCTGTGCTCCCCCACACAGCCAGCACTGTCAGTGCTCCCCCCACACAGCCAGCACTGTCAGTGCTCCCCCCACACAGCCAGCACTGTCAGTGCCCCCCCACACAGCCAGCACTGTCAGTGCTCCCCCACACAGCCAGCACTGCCAGTGCACTTCCCCCCCTCTCAGCCAGCACTGTCAGTGCTCCCCCCACAGAGCCAGCACTGTCAGTGCTCCCACCACCCAGCCAGCACTGTCAGTGCTCCCCCCACACAGCCAGCACTGTCAGTGCTCCCCACACAGTCAGCACTGCCAGTGCACTCCCCCCTTCAGCCAGCACTGTCAGTGCTCCCACCACACAGCCAGCACTGTCAGTGCTCCCCCACACTGCCAGCACTGTCAGTGCTCCCCCACACAGCCAGCACTGTCAGTGCTCCCACCACACAGCCAGCACTGTCAGTGCTCACACCACACAGCCAGCACTGTCAGTGCTCCCCCACACAGCCAGCACAGTCAGTGCTCCCCCCACACAGCCAGCACTGTCAGTGCTCCCCCCCACACAGGCAGCACTGTCAGTGCTCCCATCATACAGCCAGCATTGTAAGTGCTACCACAACACACAGACAGCACTGTCAGTGCTCCCCCACACAGCCAGCACTGTCAGTGCTCCCCCACACAGCCAGCACTGTCAGTGCTCCCACCACACAGCCAGCACTGTCAGTGCTCCCCACACACAGCCAGCACAGTCAGTGCTCCCCCTCACAGCCAGCACTGTCAGTGCTCCCACCACACAGCCAGCACTGTCAGTGCTCCCCCACACAGCCAGCACTGTCAGTGTTCCCCACAGCCAGCACTGTCAGTGCTCCCCCCACACAGCCAGCACTGTCAGTGCTCCCCCACACAGCCAGCACTGTCAGTGCACTTCCCCCCCCTCAGCCAGCCGTGTCAGTGCTCCCACCACACAGCCAGCACTGTCAGCGCTCCCCCACACTGCCAGCACTGTCAGTGTTCGCCCCACACAGCCAGCACTGTCTGTGCTCCCACCACACAGCCAGCACTGCCAGTGCTCCCCCACACAGCCAGCACTGTCAGTGCTCCCCCCACACAGCCAGCACTGTCAGTGCTCCCCCCACACAGGCAGCACTGTCAGTGCTCCCATCACACAGCCAGCACTGTCAGTGCTACCACAACACACAGCCAGCACTGGCAGTGCTCCTCCACACAGGCAGCACTGTCAGTGCTCCCCCACACAGCCAGCACTGTCAGTGCTCCCACCACACAGCCAGCACTGTCAGTGCTCCCCACAGCCAGCACTGTCAGTGCTCCCACCACACAGCCAGCACTGTCAGTGCTCCCCCACACAGCCAGCACTGTCAGTGCTCCCACCACACAGCCAGCACTGTCAGTGCTCCCCACAGCCAGCACTGTCAGTGCTCCCCCACACATAGCCAGCACTGTCAGTGCTCCTCCCACACAGCCAGCACTGTCAGTGCTCCCACCACACAGCCAGCACTGTCAGTGCTCCACCACACAGCCTGCACTGTCAGTGCTCCCACCACACAGCCAGCACTGTCAGTGCACTTCCCACCCCACAGCCAGCACTGAAAGTGCACTCCCCCGCCACAGAGCCAGCACTGCCAGTGTACCTCCCCCCAGAGAGCCAGCACTGCCAGTGCACTCCCCCCCACAGAGCCAGCACTGCCAGTGCACTTCCCCCCCACACAGCCAGCACTGCCAGTGCACTCCCCCCCACAGAGCCAGTACTGCCAGTGCACTTCCCCCCCCCACAGAGCCAGCATCGCCAGTGCACTTCCCCCCCACAGAGCTAGCACCGCCAGTGCACTCCCCCCCCTCAGCCACCACTGTCAGTGCTCCCACCACACAGCCAGTACTGTCAGTGCTCCCCCACATTGCCTGCACTGTCAGTGCTCCCCCCACACAGCCAGCACTGTCAGTGCTCCCACCACACAGCCAGCAGTGTCAGTGCTCACAGCACACAGCCAGCACTGTCAGTGCTCCCCCCACACAGACAGCACAGTCAGTGCTCCCCCACACAGCCAGCACTGTCAGTGCTCCCCCCACACAGCCAGCACTGTCAGTGCTCCCCACACAGCCAGCACTGTCAGTGCTCCCCCACACAGGCAGCACTGTCAGTGCTCCCCCCACACAGCCAGCACTGTCAGTGCTCCCACCACACAGCCAGCACTGTCAGTGCTCACAGCACACAGCCAGCACTGTCAGTGCTCCGCCCACACAGCCAGCACAGTCAGTGCTCCCCCACACAGCCAGCACTGTCAGTGCTCCCCCCACACAGCCAGCACTGTCAGTGCTCCCCCACACAGCCAGCACTGTCAGTGCTCCCCCACACAGCCAGCACTCTCAGTGCTCCCCCACACAGCCAGCACTGTCAGTGCTCCCCCACACAGCCAGCACTGTCAGTGCTCCCACCACACAGCCAGCACTGTCAGTGCTCCCCAAAGCCAGCACTGTCAGTGCTCCCACCACACAGCCAGCACTGTCAGTGCTCCCCACACAGCCAACACTGTCAGTGCTCCCCCACACAGCCAGCACAGTCAGTGCTCCCCCTCACAGCCAGCACTGTCAGTGCTCCCACCACACAGCCAGCACTGTCAGTGCTCCCCCACACAGCCAGCACAGTCAGTGCTCCCCACAGCCAGCACTGTCAGTGCTCCCCGCACAGCCAGCACTGCCAGTGCACATCCCCCCCCTCAGCCAGCACTGTCAGTGCTCCCCCCACACAGCCAGCACTGTCAGTGCTCCCCCACACAGCCAGCACTGTCAGTGCACTTACCCCCCCCCCTCAGCCAGCACTGTCAGTGCTCCCACCACACAGCCAGCACTGTCAGTGCTCCCACCACACAGACAGCGCTGTCAGTGCTCCCACCCACACAGCCAGCACTGTCAGTGCTCCCAACACACAGCCAGCACTGTCAGTGCTCCCCCACACAGCCAGCACTGTCAGTGCTCCCCCACACAGCCCGCACTGTCTGTGCTCCCACCACACAGCCAGCACTGTCAGTGCTCCCACCACACAGCCAGCACTGTCAGTGCTCCCACCACACAGCCATCACTGTCAGTGCTCCCACCACACAGCCAGCACTGTCAGTGCACCCCCACACAGCCAGCACTGTCAGTGCTCCCCCCACACAGCCAGCACTGTCAGTGCTCCCTCCACACATCAAGCACTGTCAGTGCTCCCCCACACAGCCAGCACTGTCAGTGCCCCCCCACACAGCCAGCACTGTCAGTGCTCCCCACACTGCCAGCACTGTCACTGCTCCCCCACACAGGCAGCACTGTCAGTGCTCCCCCCACACAGCCAGCACTGTCAGTGCTCCCCACACAGGCAGCACTGTCAGTGCTCCCCCTACACAGCCAGTACCGTCAGTGCACTTCCACCCCCCCCCCACAGCCAGCACTGTCAGTGCTCCCACCACACAGCCAGCACTGTCAGTGCTCCCACCACACAGCCAGCACTGTCAGTGCTCCCACCACACAGCCAGCACTGTCAGTGCTCCACCCACACAGCCAGCACTGTCAGTGCTCCCCCACACAGCCAGCACTGTCAGTGCTCCCCCCACACAGCCAGCACTGTCAGTGCTCCCCCACACAGCCAGCACTGTCAGTGCCCCCCCACACAGCCAGCACTGTCAGTGCTCCCCACACAGCCAGCACTGCCAGTGCACTCCCCCCGCTCAGCCAGCACTGTCAGTGCTCCCCCACAGAGCCAGCACTGTCAGTGCTCCCCCCACACAGCCAGCACTGTCAGTGCTCCCCACACTGCCAGCACTGTCACTGCTCCCCCACACAGGCAGCACTGTCAGTGCTCCCCCCACACAGCCAGCACTGTCTGTGCTCCCCACACAGGCAGCACTGTCAGTGCTCCCCCTACACAGCCAGTACCGTATGTGCACTTCCACCCCCCCCCCCCCCACAGCCAGCACTGTCAGTGCTCCCACAACACAGCCAGCACTGTCAGTGCTCCCACCACACAGCCAGCACTGTCAGTGCTCCCACCACACAGCCAGCACTGTCAGTGCTCCACCCACACAGCCAGCACTGTCAGTGCTCCCCCACACAGCCAGCACTGTCAGTGCTCCCCCACACAGCCAGCACTGTCAGTGCTCCCCCAACACAGCCAGCACTGTCAGTGCCCCCCCACACAGCCAGCACTGTCAGTGCTCCCCCACACAGCCAGCACTGCCAGTGCACTTCCCCCCCCTCAGCCAGCACTGTCAGTGCTCCCCCCACAGAGCCAGCACTGTCAGTGCTCCCACCACACAGCCAGCACTGTCAGTGCTCCCCCCACACAGCCAGCACTGTCAGTGCTCCCCACACAGCCAGCACTGCCAGTGCACTCCCCCCTTCAGCCAGCACTGTCAGTGCTCCCACCACACAGCCAGCACTGTCAGTGCTCCCCCACACTGCCAGCACTGTCAGTGCTCCCCCACACAGCCAGCACTGTCAGTGCTCCCACCACACAGCCAGCACTGTCAGTGCTCACACCACACAGCCAGCACTGTCAGTGCTCCCCCCACACAGCCAGCACAGTCAGTGCTCCCCCCACACAGCCAGCACTGTCAGTGCTCCCCCCACACAGGCAGCACTGTCAGTGCTCCCATCATACAGCCAGCACTGTCAGTGCTACCACAACACACAGACAGCACTGTCAGTGCTCCCCCACACAGCCAGCACAGTCAGTGCTCCCCCTCACAGCCAGCACTGTCAGTGCTCCCACCACACAGCCAGCACTGTCAGTGCTCCCCCACACAGCGAGCACTGTCAGTGCTCCCCCACACAGCCAGCACTGTCAGTGCTCCCCCCACACAGCCAGCACTGTCAGTGCCCCCCCACACAGCCAGCACTGTCAGTGCTCCCCACACAGCCAGCACTGCCAGTGCACTCCCCCCCCCTCAGCCAGCACTGTCAGTGCTCCCCCACAAAGCCAGCACTGTCAGTGCTCCCCCCACACAGCCAGCACTGTCAGTGCTCCCCACACTGCCAGCACTGTCACTGCTCCCCCACACAGGCAGCACTGTCAGTGCTCCCCCCACACAGCCAGCACTGTCTGTGCTCCCCACACAGGCAGCACTGTCAGTGCTCCCCCTACACAGCCAGTACCGTATGTGCACTTCCACCCCCCCCCCCCGCAGCCAGCACTGTCAGTGCTCCCACAACACAGCCAGCACTGTCAGTGCTCCCACCACACAGCCAGCACTGTCAGTGCTCCCACCACACAGCCAGCACTGTCAGTGCTCCACCCACACAGCCAGCACTGTCAGTGCTCCCCCACACAGCCAGCACTGTCAGTGCTCCCCCACACAGCCAGCACTGTCAGTGCTCCCCCAACACAGCCAGCACTGTCAGTGCCCCCCCCACACAGCCAGCACTGTCAGTGCTCCCCCACACAGCCAGCACTGCCAGTGCACTTCCCCCCCCTCAGCCAGCACTGTCAGTGCTCCCCCCACAGAGCCAGCACTGTCAGTGCTCCCACCACACAGCCAGCACTGTCAGTGCTCCCCCCACACAGCCAGCACTGTCAGTGCTCCCCACACTGCCAGCACTGTCAGTGCTCCCCCACACAGCCAGCACTGTCAGTGCTCCCACCACACAGCCTGCACTGTCAGTGCTCACACCACACAGCCAGCACTGTCAGTGCTCCCCCCACACAGCCAGCACAGTCAGTGCTCCCCCCACACAGCCAGCACTGTCAGTGCTCCCCCCCCACACAGGCAGCACTGTCAGTGCTCCCATCATACAGCCAGCACTGTCAGTGCTACCACAACACACAGACAGCACTGTCAGTGCTCCCCCACACAGCCAGCACTGTCAGTGCTCCCCCACACAGCCAGCACTGTCAGTGCTCCCACCACACAGCCAGCACTGTCAGTGCTCCCCACACACAGCCAGCACAGTCAGTGCTCCCCCTCACAGCCAGCACTGTCAGTGCTCCCACCACACAGCCAGCACTGTCAGTGCTCCCCCACACAGCGAGCACTGTCAGTGCTCCCCCACACAGCCAGCACTGTCAGTGCACTTCCCCCCCTCTCAGCCAGCAGTGTCAGTGCTCCCACCACAGAGCCAGCACTGTCAGCGCTCCCCCACACTGCCAGCACTGTCAGTGCTCCCCCCACACAGCCAGCACTGTCTGTGCTCCCGCCACACAGCCAGCACTGCCAGTGCTCCCCCACACAGCCAGCACTGTCAGTGCTACCCCCACACAGCCAGCACTGTCAGTGCTCCCCCCACACAGGCAGCACTGTCAGTGCTCCCATCACACAGTCAGCACTGTCAGTGCTACCACAACACACAGCCAGCACTGGCAGTGCTCCTCCACACAGGCAGCACTGTCAGTGCTCCCCCACACAGCCAGCACTGTCAGTGCTCCCACCACACAGCCAGCACTGTCAGTGCTCCCCACAGCCAGCACTGTCAGTGCTCCCACCACACAGCCAGCACTGTCAGTGCTCCCCCACACAGCCAGCACTGTCAGTGCTCCCACCAACAGCCAGCACTGTCAGTGCTCCCCACAGCCAGCACTGTCAGTGCTCCCCCACACATAGCCAGCACTGTCAGTGCTCCTCCCACACAGCCAGCACTGTCAGTGCTCCCACCACACAGCCAGCACTGTCAGTGCTCCACCACACAGCCTGCACTGTCAGTGCTCCCACCACACAGCCAGCACTGTCAGTGCACTTCCCACCCCACAGCCAGCACTGAAAGTGCACTCCCCCGCCACAGAGCCAGCACTGCCAGTGCACCTCCCCCCAGAGAGCCAGCACTGCCAGTGCACTCCCCCCCACAGAGCCAGCACTGCCAGTGCACTTCCCCCCCACAGAGCCAGCACTGCCAGTGCACTCCCCCCCCCACAGAGCCAGCACTGCCAGTGCACTTCCCCCCCACAGAGCCAGCATGGCCAGTGCACTTCCCCCCCCACAGAGCTAGCACCGCCAGTGCACTCCCCCCTCAGCCACCACTGTCAGTGCTCCCACCACACAGCCAGCACTGTCAGTGCTCCCCCACACTGCCTGCACTGTCAGTGCTCCCCCCACACAGCCAGCACTGTCAGTGCTCCCACCACACAGCCAGCACTGTCAGTGCTCACAGCACACAGCCAGCACTGTCAGTGCTCCCCCCACACAGCCAGCACAGTCAGTGCTCCCCCACACAGCCAGCAAAGTCAGTGCTCCCCCCACACAGCCAGCACTGTCAGTGCTCCCCCACACAGCCAGCACTGTCAGTGCTCCCCCACACAGGCAGCACTGTCAGTGCTCCCCCCACACAGCCAGCACTGTCAGTGCTCCCACCACACAGCCAGCACTGTCAGTGCTCACAGCACACAGCCAGCACTGTCAGTGCTCCCCCCACACAGCCAGCACAGTCAGTGCTCCCCCACACAGCCAGCACTGTCAGTGCTCCCCCCACACAGCCAGCACTGTCAGTGCTCCCCCACACAGCCAACACTCTCAGTGCTCCCCCACACAGCCAGCACAGTCAGTGCTCCCCCTCACAGCCAGCACTGTCAGTGCTCCCACCACACAGCCAGCACTGTCAGTGCTCCCCCACACAGCCAGCACAGTCAGTGCTCCCCACAGCCAGCACTGTCAGTGCTCCCACCACACAACCAGCACTGTCAGTGCTCCCCCACACAGCCAGCACTGCCAGTGCACATCCCCCCCCCTCAGCAAGCACTGTCAGTGCTCCCCCCACACAGCCAGCACTGTCAGTGCTCCCCCACACAGCCAGCACTGTCAGTGCTCCCCCACACAGCCAGCACTGTCAGTGCTCCCACCACACAGCCAGCACTGTCAGTGCTCCCACCAGCCAGCACTGTCAGTGCTCCCACCACACAGCCAGCACTGTCAGTGCTCCCCACACAGCCAGCACTGTCAGTGCTCCCCCCACACAACCAGCACAGTCAGTGCTCCCCCTCACAGCCAGCACTGTCAGTGCTCCCACCACACAGCCAGCACTGTCAGTGCTCCCCCACACAGCCAGCCCTGTCAGTGCTCCCACCACACAGCCAGCACTGTCAGTGCTCCCCACTGCCAGCACTGTCAGTGCTCCCCCCACACATAACCAGCACTGTCAGTGCTCCTCGCACACAGCCAGCACTGTCAGTGCTCCCACCACACAGCCAGCACTGTCAGTGCTCCCCCACACAGCCAGCACTGTCAGTGCTCCCACCACACAGCCAGCACTGTCAGTGCTCTTCCCCCCCCACAGCCAGCACTGAATGTGCACTCCCCCGCCACAGAGCCAGCACTGCCAGTGCACCTCCCCCCAGAGAGCCAGCACTGCCAGTGCGCTCCCCCCACAGAGCGAGCACTGCCAGTGCACTTCCCCCCACAGAGACAGCACTGCCAGTGCACTCCCCCACCCACAGAGCCAGCACTGCCAGTGCACTTCCCCCCCACAGAGCCAGCATGGCCAGTGCACTTCCCCCCCACAGAGCGAGCAACGCCAGTGCACTTCCCCCCCACAGAGCCAGCACTGCCAGCACTGTCAGTGCACCCCCACACAGCCAGCACTGTCAGTGCTCCCCCACACAGCCAGCACTGTCAGTGCTCCCTCCACACAGCAAGCACTGTCAGTGCTCCCCCACACAGCCAGCACTCTCAGTGCTCCCCCCACACAGCCAGCACTGTCAGTGCTCCCCCACACAGCCAGCACTGTCAGTGCTCCCCCACACAGCCAGCACTGTCAGTGCTCCCCCCACACAGCCAGCACTGTCAGTGCTCCCCCCACACAGCCCGCACTGTCAGTGCTCCCACCACACAGCCAGCACTGTCATTGCTCCCCCACACAGCCAGCACTGTCAGTGCTCCCCCACACAGCCCGCACTGTCAGTGCTCCCACCACACAGCCAGCACTGTCAGTGCTCCCCACACAGCCAGCACTGTCAGTGCTCCCCCCACACAGCCAGCACTCTCAATGCTCCCCCACACAGCCAGCAATGTCAGTGCTCCCACCACACAGCCAGCACAGTCAGTGCTCCCCATACAGCCAGCACTGTCAGTGCTCCCCACACTGCCAGCACTGTCAGTGCTCCCCCACACAGGCAGCACTGTCAGTGCTCCCCCTACACAGCCAGCACCGTCAGTGCACTTCCACCCCCCACAGCCGGCTCTGTCAGTGCTCCCACCACACAGCCAGCACTATCAGTGCTCCCACCACACAGCCAGCACTGTCAGTGCTCCCACCACACAGCCATCACTGTTAGTGCTCCCCCCACACAGCCAGCACTGTCAGTGCTCCCCCACACAGCCAGCACTGTTAGTGCTCCCCCACACAGCCAGCACTGTCAGTGCTCCCCCCACACAGCCAGCACTGTCAGTGCCCCCCCACACAGCCAGCACTGTCAGTGCTCCCCCACACAGCCAGCACTGCCAGTGCACTTCCCCCTCTCAGCCAGCACTGTCAGTGCTCCCCCACACAGCCAGCACTGTCAGTGCTCCCACCACACAGCCAGCACTGTCAGTGCTCCCCACACAGCCAGCACTGTCAGTGCTCCCCACACAGCCAGCACTGCCAGTGCACGTCCCCCACCCTCAGCCAGCGCTGTCAGTGCTCCCCCACACAGCCAGCACTGTCACTGCTCCCACCACACAGCCAGCACTGTCAGTGCTCCCCCCACCCAGCCAGCACTGTCAGTGCTCCCCACACAGCCAGCACTGCCAGTGCACTCCGCCCCCCTCAGCCAGCACTGTCAGTGCTCCCACCACACAGAAAGGACTGTCAGTGCTCCCCCACACTGCCAGCACTGTCAGTGCTCCCCCCACACAGCCAGCACTGTCAGTGCTCCCACCACGCAGCCAGCACTGTCAGTGCTCACACCACACAGCCAGCACTATCAGTGCTCCCCCCACACAGCCAGCACTGGCAGTGCTCCCACCCACACAGCCAGCACTGTCAGTGCTCCCAACACACAGCCAGCACTGTCAGTGCTCCCCCACACAGCCAGCACTGTCAGTGCTCCCCCACACAGCCAGCACTGTCAGTGCACTTACCCCCCCCTCAGCCAGCACTGTCAGTGCTCCCCCCACACTGCCAGCACTGTCAGTGCTCCCACCACACAGCCAGCACTGTCAGTGCTCCCACCACACAGCCACCACTGTCAGTGCTCCCACCACACAGCCAGCACTGGCAGTGCTCCCACCCACACAGCCAGCACTGTCATTGCTCACAAACACACAGCCAGCACTGTCAGTGCTCCCCCCACACAGCCAGCACTGTCAGTGCTCCCCCCACACAGACCGCACTGTCAGTGCTCCCACCACACAGCCAGCACTGTCAGTGATCCCCCCACACAGCCAGCACTGTCAGTGCTCCCACCACACAGCCAGCACTGTCAGTGCTCCCACCACACAGCCAGCTCTGTCAGTGCTCCCACCACACAGCCAGCACTGTCAGTGCACCACCACACAGCCAGCACTGTCAGTGCTCCCCCCACACAGCTAGCACTGTCAGTGCTCCCTTCACACAGCAAGCACTGTCAGTGCTCCCCCACACAGCCAGCACTCTCAGTGCTCCCCCACACAGCCAGCACTGTCAGTGCTCCCCCACACAGCCAGCACTGTCAGTGCTCCCCCACACAGCCAGCACTGTCAGTGCTCCCCCACACAGCCAGCACTGTCAGTGCTCCCACCACACAGCCAGCACTGTCAGTGCTCCCCCCACACATCCCGCACTGTCAGTGCTCCCACCACACAGCCAGCACTGTCAGTGCTCCCCCACACAGCCAGCACTGTCAGTGCTCCCCCACACAAACCGCACTGTCAGTGCTCCCACCACACAGCCAACACTGTCAGTGCTCCCCCACACAGCCCGCACTGTCAATGCTCCCACCACACAGCCAGCACTGCCAGTGCTCCCCCACACAGCCAGCACTGTCAGTGCTCCCCCCACACAGCCAGCACTCTCAATGCTCCCCCACACAGCCAGCAATGTCAGTGCTCCCACCATACAGCTAGCACTGTCAGTGCTCCCTTCACACAGCAAGCACTGTCAGTGCTCCCCCACACAGCCAGCACTCTCAGTGCTCCCCCCACACAGCCAGCACTGTCAGTGCTCCCCCACACAGCCAGCACTGTCAGTGCTCCCCCACACAGCCAGCACTGTCAGTGCTCCCCCCACACAGCCAGCACTGACAGTGCTCCCACCACACAGCCAGCACTGTCAGTGCTCCCCCCACACATCCCGCACTGTCAGTGCTCCCACCACACAGCCAGCATTGTCAGTGCTCCCCCACACAGCCAGCACTGTCAGTGCTCCCCCACACAAACCGCACTGTCAGTGCTCCCACCACACAGCCAGCACTGTCAGTGCTCCCCCACACAGCCCGCACTGTCAGTGCTCCCACCACACAGCCAGCACTGCCAGTGCTCCCCCACACAGCCAGCACTGTCAGTGCTCCCCCCACACAGCCAGCACTCTCAATGCTCCCCCCACACAGCCAGCACTGTCAGTGCTCCCCCACACAGCCAGCACTGTCAGTGCTCCCCCACACAGCCAGCACTGTCAGTGCTCCCCCCACACAGCCAGCACTGTCAGTGCTCCCCCCACACAGCCCGCACTGTCAGTGCTCCCACCACACAGCCAGCACTGTCAGTGCTCCCCCACACAGCCAGCACTGTCAGTGCTCCCCCACACAGCCCGCACTGTCAGTGCTCCCACCACACAGCCAGCACTGTCAGTGCTCCCCACACAGCCAGCACTGTCAGTGCTCCCCCCACACAGCCAGCACTCTCAATGCTCCCCCACACAGCCAGCAATGTCAGTGCTCCCACCACACAGCCAGCACAGTCAGTGCTCCCCATACAGCCAGCACTGTCAGTGCTCCCCACACTGCCAGCACTGTCAGTGCTCCCCCACACAGGGAGCACTGTCAGTGCTCCCCCTACACAGCCAGCACCGTCAGTGCACTTCCACCCCCCACAGCCGGCACTGTCAGTGCTCCCACCACACAGCCAGCACTATCAGTGCTCCCACCACACAGCCAGCACTGTCAGTGCTCCCACCACACAGCCATCACTGTTAGTGCTCCCCCCACACAGCCAGCACTGTCAGTGCTCCCCCACACAACCAGCACTGTCAGTGCTCTCCCACACAGCCAGCACTGTCAGTGCTCCCCCCACACAGCCAGCACTGTCAGTGCCCCCCCACACAGCCAGCACTGTCAGTGCTCCCCCACACATCCAGCACTGCCAGTGCACGTCCCCCACCCTCAGCCAGCGCTGTCAGTGCTCCCCCACACAGCCAGCACTGTCACTGCTCCCACCACACAGCCAGCTCTGTCAGTGCTCCCACCACACAGCCAGCACTGTCAGTGCACCACCACACAGCCAGCACTGTCAGTGCTCCCCCCACACAGCTAGCACTGTCAGTGCTCCCTTCACACAGCAAGCACTGTCAGTGCTCCCCCACACAGCCAGCACTCTCAGTGCTCCCCCACACAGCCAGCACTGTCAGTGCTCCCCCACACAGCCAGCACTGTCAGTGCTCCCCCACACAGCCAGCACTGTCAGTGCTCCCACCACACAGCCAGCACTGTCAGTGCTCCCCACACACATCCCGCACTGTCAGTGCTCCCACCACACAGCCAGCACTGTCAGTGCTCCCCCACACAGCCAGCACTGTCAGTGCTCCCCCACACAAACCGCACTGTCAGTGCTCCCACCACACAGCCAACACTGTCAGTGCTCCCCCACACAGCCCGCACTGTCAATGCTCCCACCACACAGCCAGCACTGCCAGTGCTCCCACACACAGCCAGCACTGTCAGTGCTCCCCCCACACAGCCAGCACTCTCAATGCTCCCCCACACAGCCAGCAATGTCAGTGCTCCCACCATACAGCTAGCACTGTCAGTGCTCCCTTCACACAGCAAGCACTGTCAATGCTCCCCCACACAGCCAGCAATGTCAGTGCTCCCACCATACAGCTAGCACTGTCAGTGCTCCCTTCACACAGCCAGCACTCTCAGTGCTCCCCCCACACAGCCAGCACTGTCAGTGCTCCCCCACACAGCCAGCACTGTCAGTGCTCCCCCACACAGCCAGCACTGTCAGTGCTCCCCACACAGCCAGCACTGTCAGTGCTCCCCCCACACAGCCAGCACTCTCAATGCTCCCCCACACAGCCAGCAATGTCAGTGCTCCCACCACACAGCCAGCACAGTCAGTGCTCCCCATACAGCCAGCACTGTCAGTGCTCCCCACACTGCCAGCACTCTCAGTGCTCCCCCACACAGCCAGCACTGTCAGTGCTCCCCCACACAGCCAGCACTGTCAGTGCTCCCCCACACAGCCAGCACTGTCAGTGCTCCCCCACACAGCCAGCACTGTCAGTGCTCCCACCACACAGCCAGCACTGTCAGTGCTCCCCCCACACATCCCGCACTGTCAGTGCTCCCACCACACAGCCAGCACTGTCAGTGCTCCCCCACACAGCCAGCACTGTCAGTGCTCCCCCACACAAACCGCACTGTCAGTGCTCCCACCACACAGCCAACACTGTCAGTGCTCCCCCACACAGCCCGCACTGTCAATGCTCCCACCACACAGCCAGCACTGCCAGTGCTCCCACACACAGCCAGCACTGTCAGTGCTCCCCCACACAGCCAGCACTCTCAGTGCTCCCCCCACACAGCCAGCACTGTCAGTGCTCCCCCACACAGCCAGCACTGTCAGTGCTCCCCCACACAGCCAGCACTGTCAGTGCTCCCCCCACACAGCCAGCACTGACAGTGCTCCCACCACACAGCCAGCACTGTCAGTGCTCCCCCCACACATCCCGCACTGCCAGTGCTCCCACCACACAGCCAGCATTGTCAGTGCTCCCCCACACAGCCAGCACTGTCAGTGCTCCCCCACACAAACCGCACTGTCAGTGCTCCCACCACACAGCCAGCACTGTCAGTGCTCCACCACACAGCCCGCACTGTCAGTGCTCCCACCACACAGCCAGCACTGCCAGTGCTCCCCCACACAGCCAGCACTGTCAGTGCTCCCCCCACACAGCCAGCACTCTCAATGCTCCCCCCACACAGCCAGCACTGTCAGTGCGCCCCCACACAGCCAGCACTGTCAGTGCTCCCCCACACAGCCAGCACTGTCAGTGCTCCCCCCACACAGCCAGCACTGTCAGTGCTCCCCCCACACAGCCCGCACTGTCAGTGCTCCCACCACACAGCCAGCACTGTCAGTGCTCCCCCACACAGCCAGCTCTGTCAGTGCTCCCCCACACAGCCCGCACTGTCAGTGCTCCCACCACACAGCCAGCACTGTCAGTGCTCCCCACACAGCCAGCACTGTCAGTGCTCCCCCCACACAGCCAGCACTCTCAATGCTCCCCCACACAGCCAGCAATGTCAGTGCTCCCACCACACAGCCAGCACAGTCAGTGCTCCCCATACAGCCAGCACTGTCAGTGCTCCCCACACTGCCAGCACTGTCAGTGCTCCCCCACACAGGCAGCACTGTCAGTGCTCTCCCTACACAGCCAGCACCGTCAGTGCACTTCCACCCCCCACAGCCGGCACTGTCAGTGCTCCCACCACACAGCCAGCACTATCAGTGCTCCCACCACACAGCCAGCACTGTCAGTGCTCCCACCACACAGCCATCACTGTTAGTGCTCCCCCCACACAGCCAGCACTGTCAGTGCTCCCCCACACAGCCAGCACTGTCAGTGCTCCCCCACACAGCCAGCACTGTCAGTGCTCCCCCCACACAGCCAGCACTGTCAGTGCCCCCCCACACAGTCAGCACTGTCAGTGCTCCCCCACACAGCCAGCACTGCCAGTGCACGTCCCCCACCCTCAGCCAGCGCTGTCAGTGCTCCCCCACACAGCCAGCACTGTCACTGCTCCCACCACACAGCCAGCACTGTCAGTGCTCCCCCCACCCAGCCAGCACTGTCAGTGCTCCCCACACAGCCAGCACTGCCAGTGCACTCCCCCCCCTCAGCCAGCACTGTCAGTGCTCCCACCACACAGAAAGCACTGTCAGTGCTCCCCCACACTGCCAGCACTGTCAGTGCTCCCCCCACACAGCCAGCACTGTCAGTGCTCCCACCACGCAGCCAGCACTGTCAGTGCTCACACCACACAGCCAGCACTATCAGTGCTCCCCCCACACAGCCAGCACTGGCAGTGCTCCCACCCACACAGCCAGCACTGTCAGTGCTCCCAACACACAGCCAGCACTGTCAGTGCTCCCCCCACACAGCCAGCACTGTCAGTGCTCCCCCACACAGCCAGCACTGTCAGTGCACTTACCCCCCCCCCCCCTCAGCCAGCACTGTCAGTGCTCCCCCCACACTGCCAGCACTGTCAGTGCTCCCACCACACAGCCAGCACTGTCAGTGCTCCCACCACACAGCCAGCACTGTCAGTGCTACCACCACACAGCCAGCACTGGCAGTGCTCCCACCCACACAGCCAGCACTGTCAGTGCTCCCAACACACAGCCAGCACTGTCAGTGCTCCCCCCACACAGCCAGCACTGTCAGTGCTCCCCCCACACAGCCAGCACTGTCAGTGCTCCCACCACACAGCCAGCACTGTCAGTGCTCCCACCACACAGCCAGCTCTGTCAGTGCTCCCACCACACAGCCAGCACTGTCAGTGCACCACCACACAGCCAGCACTGTCAGTGCTCCCCCCACACAGCTAGCACTGTCAGTGCTCCCTTCACACAGCAAGCACTGTCAGTGCTCCCCCACACAGCCAGCACTCTCAGTGCTCCCCCCACACAGCCAGCACTGTCAGTGCTCCCCCACACCGCCAGCACTGTCAGTGCTCCCCCACACAGCCAGCACTGTCAGTGCTCCCCCACACAGCCAGCACTGTCAGTGCTCCCACCACACAGCCTGCACTGTCAGTGCTCCCCCCACACATCCCGCACTGTCAGTGCTCCCACCACACAGCCAGCACTGTCAGTGCTCCCCCACACAGCCAGCACTGTCAGTGCTCCCCCACACAAACCGCACTGTCAGTGCTCCCACCACACAGCCAGCACTGTCAGTGCTCCCCCACACAGCCCGCACTGTCAATGCTCCCACCACACAGCCAGCACTGCCAGTGCTCCCCCACACAGCCAGCACTGTCAGTGCTCCCCCCACACAGCCAGCACTCTCAATGCTCCCCCACACAGCCAGCAATGTCAGTGCTCCCACCATACAGCTAGCACTGTCAGTGCTCCCTTCACACAGCAAGCACTGTCAGTGCTCCCCCACACAGCCAGCACTCTCAGTGCTCCCCCCACACAGCCAGCACTGTCAGTGCTCCCCACACAGCCAGCACTGTCAGTGCTCCCCCACACAGCCAGCACTGTCAGTGCTCCCACCACACAGCCAGCACTGTCAGTGCTCCCCCCACACATCCCGCACTGTCAGTGCTCCCACCACACAGCCAGCACTGTCAGTGCTCCCCCACACAGCCAGCACTGTCAGTGCTCCCCCACACAAACCGCACTGTCAGTGCTCCCACCACACAGCCAGCACTGTCAGTGCTCCCCCACATCGCCCGCACTGTCAGTGCTCCCACCACACAGCCAGCACTGCCAGTGCTCCCCCACACAGCCAGCACTGTCAGTGCTCCCCCCACACAGCCAGCACTCTCAATGCTCCCCCACACAGCCAGCAATGTCAGTGCTCCCACCATACAGCCAGCACAGTCAGTGCTCCCCCATACAGCCAGCACTGTCAGTGCTCCCCACACTGCCAGCACTGTCAGTGCTCCCGCCACACAGGCAGCACTGTCAGTGATCCCCCTACACAGCCAGCACCGTCAGTGCACTTCCACCCCCCACAGCCAGCACTGTCAGTGCTCCCACCACACAGCCAGCACTATCAGTGCTCCCACCACACAGCCAGCACTGTCAGTGCTCCCACCACACAGCCAGCACTGTCAGTGCTCCCCCCACACAGCCAGCACTGTCAGTGCTCCCCCACACAGCCAGCACTGTCAGTGCTCCCCCACACAGCCAGCACTGTCAGTGCTCCCCCACACAGCCAGCACTGTCAGAGCCCCCCCACACAGCCAGCACCGTCAGTGCTCCCCACACAGCCAGCACTGTCAGTGCTCCCCACACAGCCAGCACTGCCAGTGCACTTCCCCCCCCTCAGCCAGCACTGTCAGTGCTCCCACCACACAGCCAGCATTGTCAGTGCTCCCCCACACAGCCAGCACTGTCAGTGCACTTACCCCCCCCCCCCCTCAGCCAGCACTGTCAGTGCTCCCCCCACACTGCCAGCACTGTCAGTGCTCCCACCACACAGCCAGCACTGTCAGTGCTCCCACCACACAGCCAGCACTGTCAGTGCTCCCACCACACAGCCAGCACTGGCAGTGCTCCCACCCACACAGCCAGCACTGTCAGTGCTCCCAACACACAGCCAGCACTGTCAGTGCTACCCCCACACAGCCAGCACTGTCAGTGCTGCCCCCACACAGACCGCACTGTCAGTGCTCCCACCACACAGCCAGCACTGTCAGTGCTCCCCCCACACAGCCAGCACTGTCAGTGCTCCCACCACACAGCCAGCACTGTCAGTGCTCCCACCACACAGCCAGCTCTGTCAGTGCTCCCACCACACAGCCAGCACTGTCAGTGCACCACCACACAGCCAGCACTGTCAGTGCTCCCCCCACACAGCTAGCACTGTCAGTGCTCCCTTCACACAGCAAGCACTGTCAGTGCTCCCCCACACAGCCAGCACTCTCAGTGCTCCCCCCACAGAGCCAGCACTGTCATTGCTCCCCCACACAGCCAGCACTGTCAGTGCTCCCCCACACAGCCAGCACTGTCAGTGCTCCACCCACACAGCCAGCACTGTCAGTGCTCCCCCACACAAACCGCACTGTCAGTGCTCCCACCACACAGCCAGCACTGTCAGTGCTCCCCCACATAGCCCGCACTGTCAGTGCTCCCACCACACAGCCAGCACTGCCAGTGCTCCCCCACACAGCCAGCACTGTCAGTGCTCCCCACACTGCCAGCACTGTCAGTGCTCCCGCCACACAGGCAGCACTGTCAGTGCTCCCCCTACACAGCCAGCACCGTCAGTGCTCCCCCTACACAGCCAGCACCGTCAGTGCACTTCCACCCCCCACAGCCAGCACTGTCAGTGCTCCCACCACACAGCCAGCACTATCAGTGCTCCCACCACACAGCCAGCACTGTCAGTGCTCCCACCACACAGCCAGCTCTGTCAGTGCTCCCACCACACAGCCAGCACTGTCAGTGCACCACCACACAGCCAGCACTGTCAGTGCTCCCCCCACACAGCTAGCACTGTCAGTGCTCCCTTCACACAGCAAGCACTGTCAGTGCTCCCCCACACAGCCAGCACTCTCAGTGCTCCCCCCACAGAGCCAGCACTGTCATTGCTCCCCCACACAGCCAGCACTGTCAGTGCTCCCCCACACAGCCAGCACTGTCAGTGCTCCACCCACACAGCCAGCACTGTCAGTGCTCCCCCACACAAACCGCACTGTCAGTGCTCCCACCACACAGCCAGCACTGTCAGTGCTCCCCCACATAGCCCGCACTGTCAGTGCTCCCACCACACAGCCAGCACTGCCAGTGCTCCCCCACACAGCCAGCACTGTCAGTGCTCCCCACACTGCCAGCACTGTCAGTGCTCCCGCCACACAGGCAGCACTGTCAGTGCTCCCCCTACACAGCCAGCACCGTCAGTGCTCCCCCTACACAGCCAGCACCGTCAGTGCACTTCCACCCCCCACAGCCAGCACTGTCAGTGCTCCCACCACACAGCCAGCACTATCAGTGCTCCCACCACACAGCCAGCACTGTCAGTGCTCCCACCACACAGCCAGCACTGTCAGTGCTCCCCCCACACAGCCAGCACTGTCAGTGCCCCCCCACACAGCCAGCACCGTCAGTGCTCCCCACACAGCCAGCACTGTCAGTGCTCCCCACACAGCCAGCACTGCCAGTGCACTTCCCCCCCCCCCCCTCAGCCAGCACTGTCAGTGCTCGCACCACACAGCCAGCACTGTCAGTGCTCCTCCACACAGCCAGCACTGTCAGTGCACTTACCCCCCCCTCAGCCAGCACTGTCAGTGCTCCCCCCACACTGCCAGCACTGTCAGTGCTCCCACCACACAGCCATCACTGTCAGTGCTCCCACCACACAGCCAGCACTGTCAGTGCTCCCACCACACAGCCAGCACTGGCAGTGCTCCCACCCACACAGCCAGCACTGTCAGTGCTCCCAACACACAGCCAGCACTGTCAGTGCTCCCCCCACACAGCCAGCACTGTCAGTGCTCCCCCCACACAGACCGCACTGTCAGTGCTCCCACCACACAGCCAGCACTGTCAGTGCTCCCCCACACAGCCAGCACTGTCAGTGCTCCCACCACACAGCCAGCACTGTCAGTGCTCCCACCACACAGCCAGCTCTGTCAGTTCTCCCACTACACAGCCAGCACTGTCAGTGCACCACCACACAGCCAGCACTGTCAGTGCTCCCCCCACACAGCTAGCACTGTCAGTGCTCCCTTCACACAGCAAGCACTGTCAGTGCTCCCCCACACAGCCAGCACTCTCAGTGCTCCCCCCACACAGCCAGCACTGTCAGTGCTCCCCCACACAGCCAGCACTGTCAGTGCTCCCCACACAGCCAGCACTGTCAGTGCTCCCCCCACACAGCCAGCACTGTCAGTGCTCCCACCACACAGCCAGCACTGTCAGTGCTCCCCCCACACATCCCGCACTGTCAGTGCTCCCACCACACAGCCAGCACTGTCAGTGCTCCCCCACACAGCCAGCACTTTCAGTGCTCCCCCACACAGCCAGCACTGCCAGTGCACTCCCCACTCAGCCAGCACTGTCAGTGCTCCCACCACACAGCCAGCACTGTCAGTGCTCCCCCACTCTGCGAGCACTGTCAGTGCTCCCCCCACACAGCCAGCACTGTCAGTGCTCCCACCACACACCCAGCACTGTCAGTGCTCACACCACACAGCCAGCACTGTCAGTGCTCCCCCCACACAGCCAGCACTGGCAGTGCTCCCACCCACGCAGCCAGCACTGTCAGTGCTCCCAACACACAGCCAGCACTGTCAGTGCTCCCCACACACATCCAGCACTGTCAGTGCTCCCACCACACAGCCAGCACTGTCAGTGCTCCCCCCACACAGCCAGCACTGTCATTGCTCCCCCACACAGCCAGCACTGTCAGTGCACTTACCCCCCCCCTCATCCAGCACTGTCAGTGCTCCCACCACACAGCCAGCGCTGTCTGTGCTCCCACCACACAGCCAACACTGTCAGTGCTCCCACCACACAGCCAGCACTGGCAGTGCTCCCACCCGCACAGCCAGCACTGTCAGTGCTCCCAACACACAGCCAGCACTGTCAGTGCTCCCCCACACAGCCAGCACTGTCAGTGCTCCCCCACACAGCCCGCACTGTCAGTGCTCCCACCACACAGCCAGCACTGTCAGAGCTCCCCCCACACAGCCAGCACTGTCAGTGCTCCCACCACACAGCCAGCACTGTCAGTGCTCCCACCACACAGCCAGCACTGTCAGTGCTCCCGCCACACAGGCAGCACTGTCAGTGCTCCCCCTACAAAGAACAAACAAAGAACAAAGAAATGTACAGCACAGGAACAGGCCCTTCGGCCCTCCAAGCCCGCGCCGACCATACTGCCCGACTAAACTACAATCTTCTACACTTCCTGGGTCCGTATCCTTCTATTCCCATCCTATTCATATATTTGTCAAGATGCCCCTTAAATGTCCCTATCGTCCCTGCTTCCACTACCTCCTCCGGTAGCGAGTTCCAGGCACCCACTACCCTCTGCGTAAAAAACTTGCCTCGTACATCTACTCTAAACCTTGCCCCTCTCACCTTAAACCTATGCCCCCTAGTAATTGACCCCTCTACCCTGGGGAAAAGCCTCTGACTATCCACTCTGTCTATGCCCCTCATAATTTTGTAGACCTCTATCAGGTCGCCCCTCAACCTCCTTCGTTCCAGAGAGAACAAACCGAGTTTATTCAATCGCTCCTCATAGCTTATGCCCTCCATACCAGGCAACATTCTGGTAAATCTCTTCTGCACCCTCTCTAAAGCCTCCACATCCTTCTGGTAGTGTGGCGACCAGAATTGAACACTATACTCCAAGTGTGGCCTAACTAAGGTTCTATACAGCTGCAACATGACTTGCCAATTCTTATACTCAATGCCCCGTCCAATGAAGGCAAGCATGCCGTATGCCTTCTTGACTACCTTCTCCACCTGTGTTGCCCCTTTCAATGACCTGTGGACCTGTACTCCTAGATCTCTTTGACTTTCAATACTCTTGAGGGTTCTACCATTCACTGTATATTCCCTACCTGCATTAGCCCTTCCAAAATGCATTACCTCACATTTGTCCGGATTAAACTCCATCTGCCATCTCTCCGCCCAAGTCTCCAGACAACCTAAATCCTGCTGTATCCTCAGACAGTCCTCATCGCTATCCGCAATTCCACCAACCTTTGTGTCGTCTGCAAACTTACTAATCAGACCAGTTACATTTTCCTCCAAATCATTTATATATACTACAAACAGCAAAGGTCCCAGCACTGATCCCTGTGGAACACCACTGGTCACAGCCCTCCAATTAGAAAAGCATCCCTCCATTGCTACCCTCTGCCTTCTATGGCCTAGCCAGTTCTGAATCCACCTTGCCAGCTCACCCCTGATCCCGTGTGACTTCACCTTTTGTACTAGTCTACCATGAGGGACCTTGTCAAAGGCCTTACTGAAGTCCATGTAGACAACATCCACTGCCCTACCTGCATCAATCATCTTAGTGACCTCCTCGAAAAACTCTATCAAGTTAGTGAGACACGACCTCCGCTTCACAAAACCGTGCTGCCTCTCACTAATACGTCCATTTGCTTCCAAATGGGAGTAGATCCTGTCTCGAAGAATTCTCTCCAGTAATTTCCCTACCACTGAAGTAAGGCTCACCGGCCTGTAGTTCCCGGGATTATCCTTGCTACCCTTCTTAAACAGAGGAACAACATTGGCTATTCTCCAGTCCTCCGGGACATCCCCTGAAGACAGCGAGGATCCAAAGATTTCTGTCAAGGCCTCAGCAATTCCCTCTCCAGCCTCCTTCAGTATTCTGGGGTAGATCCCATCAGGCCCTGGGGACTTATCTACCTTAATATTTTTTAAGACACCCAACACCTCGTCTTTTTGGATCACAATGTGACCCAGGCTATCTACACCCCCTTCTCCAGACTCAACATCTACCAATTCCTTCTCTTTGGTGAATACTGATGCAAAGTATTCATTTAGTACCTCGCCCATTTCCTCTGGCTCCACACATAGATTCCCTTGCCTATCTTTCAGTGGGCCAACCCTTTCCCTGGCTACCCTCTTGCTTTTTATGTAAGTGTAAAAAGCCTTGGGATTTTCCTTAACCCTATTTGCCAATGACTTTTCATGACCCCTTCTAGCCCTCCTGACTCCTTGCTTAAGTTCCTTCCTACTTTCCTTATATGCCACACAGGCTTCGTCTGTTCCCAGCCTTTTAGCCCTGACAAATGCCTCCTTTTTCTTTTTGACGAGGCCTACAATATCACTCGTCATCCAAGGTTCCCGAAAATTGCCGTATTTATCTTTCTTCCTCACAGGAACATGCCTGTCCTGTATTCCCTTCAACTGACACTTGAAAGCCTCCCACATGTCAGATGTTGATTTGCCCTCAAACATCCGCCCCCAATCTATGTTCTTCAGTTCCCGCCTAATATTGTCATAATTAGCCTTCCCCCAATTTAGCACATTCATCCTCGGACCACTCTTATCCTTGTCCACCAGTACTTTAAAACTTACTGAATTGTGGTCACTGTTACCGAAATGCTCCCCTACTGAAACATCTACCACCTGGCCGGGCTCATTCCCCAATACCAGGTCCAGTACCGCCCCTTCCCTAGTTGGACTGTTTACATATTGTTTTAAGAAGCCCTCCTGGATGCTCCTTACAAACTCTGCCCCGTCTAAGCCCCTGGCACTAAGTGAGTCCCAGTCAATATTGGGGAAGTTGAAGTCTCCCATCACCACAACCCTGTTGTTTTTACTCTTTTCCAAAATCTGTCTACCTATCTGCTCCTCTATCTCCCGCTGGCTGTTGGGAGGCCTGTAGTATACCCCCAACATTGTGACTGCACCCTTCTTATTCCTGATCTCTACCCATATAGCCTCACTGCCCTCTGAGGTGTCCTCTCGCAGTATAGCTGTGATATTCTCCCGAACAAGTAGCGCAACTCCGCCTCCCCTTTTACATCCCCCTCTATCCCGCCTGAAACATCTAAATCCTGGAACGTTTAGCTGCCAATCCTGCCCTTCCCTCAACCAGGTCTCTGTAATGGCAATAACATCATAGTTCCAAGTAGTAATCCAAGCTCTAAGTTCATCTGCCTTACCCGTAATGCTCCTTGCATTAAAACATATGCACTTCAGGCCACCAGACCCGCTGTGTTCAGCAACTTTTCCCCGTCTGCTCTGCCTCAGAGCCACACTGTCCCTATTCCCTAGTTCTCCCTCAATGCTCTCACCTTCTGACCTATTGCTCCCGTACCCACCCCCCTGCCATACTAGTTTAAACCCTCCCGTGTGACACTAGCAAACCTCGCGGCCAGGATATTTATGCCTCTCCGGTTTAGATGCAACCCGTGCATCTTATACAGGTCACACCTGCCCCGGAAGAGCTCCCAGTGGTCCAGAAAACGGAAACCCTCCCTCCTACACCAGCTGTTTAGCCACGTGTTTGTCTGCTCTATCTTCCTATTTCTAGCCTCACTGGCACGTGGCACAGGGAGTAATCCCGAGATTACAACCCTCGAGGTCCTGTCCTTTAACTTTCTGCCTAGCTCCCTGAACTCCTGCTGCAGGACCTCATGCCCCTTCCTGCCTATGTCGTTAGTACCAATATGTACAACGACCTCTGCCTGTTTGCCCTCCCCCTTCAGAATTCCCTCTACCCGTTCGGAGACATCCTGGACCCTGGCACCAGGGAGGCAACATACCATCCTGGAGTCTCTTTCACGTCCACAGAAGCGCCTATCTGTGCCCCTGACTATAGAGTCCCCTATTACTATTACTCTTCTGCGCTTTGACCCTCCCTTCTGAACATCAGAGCCAGCCGTGGTGCCACTGCTCTGGCTGCTGGTGTTTTCCCCTGATAGGCTATCCCCCCCGACAGTATCCAAAGGGGTATATCTGTTCGAGAGGGGGACAACCACAGGGGATTCCTGCACTGACTGCCTGCCCTTTCTGGTGGTCACCCATTTCTCTGCCTGCACCTTGGGTGTGACCACATTTACATAACTGCGATCTATGACGCTTTCCGCCACCTGCATGCTCCTAAGTGCATCCAATTGCTGCTCCAACCGAACCATGCGGTCTGTGAGGAGCTCCAGTTGGGTGCACTTTCTGCAGATGAAGCCACCCGGGACGCTGGAAGCCTCCCGGACCTGCCATATCTCACAGTCAGAGCACAGCACCCCTCTAACTGACATTGCGTCAATTAATTAAAATTAAAATTTGTCTATTTTTTTTTTTTTTTTAATACTTTTTTTTTTTAAATTGCAAAGTTACTGTCAACTATCTGTTTCCTAGCACTAAATTTCTAATAGAAATGCGATAGCTAACTATAATACTCTCCGATCTCTGGCTTAGATATCCTCTAAATTATAATTAAGTTATTATGTTTAATTAGTTCCCAAATACTCAAATATTTTTTAAATTTAGGTTAGAATCCCAACCAGCCACTCAGGTCACAGCTTTTCTGTGATGTCGCTTCAATTTCCCCCCGACACACACAATTTGAAAAAAGGTATAAAAGTAAAAATCACTTACTTGCCTTCTGAGTGTCTGAGATGTTCTCAGGTTCTCTCGCTACACAGCCATCACCGTCAGTGCACTTCCACCCCCCACAGCCAGCACTGTCAGTGCTCCCACCACACAGCCAGCACTATCAGTGCTCCCACCACACAGCCAGCACTGTCAGTGCTCCCACCACACAGCCAGCACTGTCAGTGCTCCCCCACACAGCCAGCACGGTCAGTGCTCCCCCACACAGCCAGCACTGTCAGTGCTCCACCACACAGCGAGCACTGTCAGTGCTCCCCCCACACAGCCAGCACTGTCAGTGCCCCCCCACACAGCCAGCACCGTCAGTGCTCCCCACACAGCCAGCACTGTCAGTGCTCCCCACACAGCCAGCACTGCCAGTGCACTCCCCCCCCCCCTCAGCCAGCACTGTCAGTGCTCCCACCACACAGCCAGCACTGTCAGTGCTCCCCCACACAGCCAGCACTGTCAGTGCACTTACCCCCCCCCCCTCAGCCAGCACTGTCAGTGCTCCCCCCACACTGCCAGCACTGTCAGTGCTCCCACCACACAGCCAGCACTGTCAGTGCTCCCACCACACAGCCAGCACTGTCAGTGCTCCCACCACACAGCCAGCACTGGCAGTGCTCCCACCCACACAGCCAGCACTGTCAGTGCTCCCAACACACAGCCAGCACTGTCAGTGCTCCCCCCACACAGCCAGCACTGTCAGTGCTCCCCCCACACAGACCGCACTGTCAGTGCTCCCACCACACAGCCAGCACTGTCAGTGCTCCACCCACACAGCCAGCACTGTCAGTGCTCCCACCACACAGCCAGCACTGTCAGTGCTCCCACCACACAGCCAGCTCTGTCAGTGCTCCCACCACACAGCCAGCACTGTCAGTGCACCACCACACAGCCAGCACTGTCAGTGCTCCCCCCACACAGCTAGCACTGTCAGTGCTCCCTTCACACAGCAAGCACTGTCAGTGCTCCCCCACACAGCCAGCACTCTCAGTGCTCGCCACACAGCCAGCACTGTCAGTGCTCCCCACACAGCCAGCACTGTCAGTGCTCCCCCACACAGCCAGCACTGTCAGTGCTCCCCCCACACAGCCAGCACTGTCAGTGCTCCCACCACACAGCCAGCACTGTCAGTGCTCCCCCCACACATCCCGCACTGTCAGTGCTCCCACCACACAGCCAGCACTGTCAGTGCTCCCCCACACAGCCAGCACTGTCAGTGCTCCCCCACACAGCCAGCACTGCCAGTGCACTCCCCACTCAGCCAGCACTGTCAGTGCTCCCACCACACAGCCAGCACTGTCAGTGCTCCCCCACTCTGCGAGCACTGTCAGTGCTCCCCCCACACAGCCAGCACTGTCAGTGCTCCCACCACACATCCAGCACTGTCAGTGCTCACACCACACAGCCAGCACTGTCAGTGCTCCCCCACACAGCCAGCACTGGCAGTGCTCCCACCCACGCAGCCAGCACTGTCCGTGCTCCCAACACACAGCCAGCACTGTCAGTGCTCCCCACACACATCCAGCACTGTCAGTGCTCCCACCACACAGCCAGCACTGTCAGTGCTCCCCCCACACAGCCAGCACTGTCATTGCTCCCCCACACAGCCAGCATGTCAGTGCACTTACCCCCCCCCCCCTCAGCCAGCACTGTCAGTGCTCCCACCACACAGCCAGCGCTGTCTGTGCTCCCACCACACAGCCAACACTGTCAGTGCTCCCACCACACAGCCAGCACTGGCAGTGCTCTCACCCACACAGCCAGCACTGTCAGTGCTCCCAACACACAGCCAGCACTGTCAGTGCTCCCCCCACACAGCCAGCACTGTCAGTGCTCCCCCCACACAGCCCGCACTGTCAGTGCTCCCACCACACAGCCAGCACTGTCAGAGCTCCCCCCACACAGCCAGCACTGTCAGTGCTCCCACCACACAGCCAGCACTGTCAGTGCTCCCACCACACACCCAGCACTGTCAGTGCTCCCACCACACAGCCAGCACTGTCAGTGCACCCCCACACAGCCAGCACTGTCAGTGCTCCCCCCACACAGCCAGCACTGTCAGTGCTACCTCCACACATCAAGCACTGTCAGTGCTCCCCCACACAGCCAGCACGCTCAGTGCTCCCCCCACACATTCAGCACTGTCAGTGCTCCCCCACACAGCCAGCACTGTCAGTGCTCCCCCACACAGCCAGCACTGTCACTGCTCCCCCACACAGCCAGCACTGTCAGTGCTCCCACCACACAGCCAGCACTGTCAGTGCTCCCCCACACAGCCCGCACTGTCAGTGCTCCCACCACACAGCCAGCACTGTCAGTGCTCCACCACACAGCCAGCACTGTCAGTGCTCCCCCACACAGCCCGCACTGTCAGTGCTCCCACATACAGCCAGCACTGTCAGTGCTCCCCACACTGGCAGCACTGTCAGTGCTCCCCCCACACAGGTAACACTGTCAGTGCTCCCCCCACACAGCCCGCACTGTCAGTGCTCCCCACACAGGCAGCACTGTCAGTGCTCCCCCTACACAGCCAGTACCGTCAGTGCACTTCCACCCCCCCACAGCCAGCACTGTCAGTGCCCCCACCACACAGCCAGCACTGTCAGTGCTCCCACCACACAGCCAGCACTGTCAGTGCTGCCACCACACAGACAGCACTGTCAGTGCTCCCCCCACACAGCCAGCACTGTCAGTGCTCCCCCACACAGCCAGCACTGTCAGTGCTCCCCCCACACAGCCAGCACTGTCAGTGCTCCGCCCACACAGCCAGTACTGTCAGTGACCCCCACACAGCCAGCACTGTCAGTGCTCCCCACACAGCCAGCACTGTCAGTGCTCCCCCACAGAGCCAGCACTGCCAGTGCACTTCCACCCCCCTCAGCCAGCACTGTCAGTGCTCCCCACAGAGCCAGCACTGTCAGTGCTCCCACCACACAGCCAGCACTGTCAGTGCTCCCCCCACACAGCCAGCACTGTCAGTGCTCCCCACACAGCCAGCACTGCCAGTGCACTCCCCCCCTGAGCCAGCACTGTCAGTGCTCCCACCACACAGCCAGCACTGTCAGTGCTCCCCCCACACAGCCAGCACAGTCAGTGCTCCCCCCACACAGCCAGCACTGTCAGTGCTCCCCCACACAGGCAGCACTGGCAGTGCTCCCATCATACAGCCAGCACTGTCAGTGCGACCACAACACACAGCCAGCACCGTCAGTGCTCCCCCACACAGCCAGCACTGTCAGTGCTCCCCCACACAGCCAGCACTGTCAGTGCACCCACCACACAGCCAGCACTCTCAGTGCTCCCCCCACACAGCCAGCACAGTCAGTGCTCCCCCTCACAGCCAGCACTGTCAGTGCTCCCACCACACAGCCAGCACTGTCAGTGCTCCCCCACACAGCCAGCACTGTCAGTGCTCCCCACAGCCAGCACTGTCAGTGCTCCCCCCACACAGCCAGCACTGTCAGTGCTCCCCCACACAGCCAGCACTGTCAGTGCACTTCCCCCCCCCTCAGCCAGCAGTGTCAGTGCTCCCACCACACAGCCAGCACTGTCAGTGCTCCCCCACACTGCCAGCACTGTCAGTGCTCCCACCACACAGCCAGCACTGTCAGTGCTCCCCACACTGCCAGCACTGTCAGTGCTCCGCCCACACAGCCAGCACTGTCAGTGCTCCCACCACACAGCCAGCACTGTCAGTGCTCCCCCCACACAGCCAGCACTGTCAGTGCTCCCACCACACAGCCAGCACTGTCAGTGCTCCCACCACACAGCCAGCTCTGTCAGTGCTCCCACCACACAGCCAGCACTGTCAGTGCACCACCACACAGCCAGCACTGTCAGTGCTCCCCCCACACAGCTAGCATTGTCTGTGCTCCCACCACACAGCAAGCACTGTCAGTGCTCCCCCACACAGCCAGCACTCTTAATGCTCCCCCCACACAGCCAGCACTGTCAGTGCTCCCCCACACAGCCAGCACTGTCAGTGCTCCCCCCACACAGCCAGCACTGTCAGTGCTCCCACCATACAGCCAGCACTGTCAGTGCTCCCCCCACACATCCCGCACTGTCAGTGCTCCCACCACACAGCCAGCACTGTCAGTGCTCCCCCACACAGCCAGCACTGTCAGTGCTCCCCCACACAAACCGCACTGTCAGTGCTCCCACCACACAGCCAGCACTGTCAGTGCTCCCCCACACAGCCCGCACTGTCAGTGCTCCCACCACACAGCCAGCACTGTCAGTGCTCCCCACAGCCAGCACTGTCAGTGCTCCCCCCACACAGCCAGCACTGTCAGTGCTCCCACCACACAGCCAGCACTGTCAGTGCTCCCCCACACTGCCAGCACTGTCAGTGCTCCCCCCACACAGCCAGCACTGTCAGTGCTCCCACCACACAGCCAGCACTGTCAGTGCTCCCCCCACACAGCCAGCACTGTCAGTGCTCCCACCACACAGCCAGCACTGTCAGTGCTCCCACCACACAGCCAGCTCTGTCAGTGCTCCCACCACACAGCCAGCACTGTCAGTGCACCACCACACAGCCAGCACTGTCAGTGCTCCCCCCACACAGCTAGCACTGTCAGTGCTCCCTCCACACAGCAAGCACTGTCAGTGCTCCCCCACACAGCCAGCACTCTTAGTGCTCCCCCACACAGCCAGCACTGTCAGTGCTCCCCCACACAGCCAGCACTGTCAGTGCTCCACCACACAGCCAGCACTGTCAGTGCTCCCCCCACACAGCCAGCACTGTCAGTGCTCCCACCACACAGCCAGCACTGTCAGTGCTCCCCCCACACATCCCGCACTGTCAGTGCTCCCACCACACAGCCAGCATTGTCAGTGCTCCCCCACACAGCCAGCACTGTCAGTGCTCCCCCACACAAACCGCACTGTCAGTGCTCCCACCACACAGCCAGCACTGTCAGTGCTCCCGCACACAGCCCGCACTGTCAGTGCTCCCACCACACAGCCAGCACTGCCAGTGCTCCCCCACACAGCCAGCACTGTCAGTGCTCCCCCCACACAGCCAGCACTCTCAATGCTCCCCCATACAGCCAGCAATGTCAGTGCTCCCACCACACAGCCAGCACAGTCAGTGCTCCCCCATACAGCCAGCACTGTCAGTGCTCCCGCCACACAGGCAGCACTGTCAGTGCTCCCCCTACACAGCCAGCACCGTCAGTACACTTCCACCCCCCACAGCCAGCACTGTCAGTGCTCCCACCACACAGCCAGCACTATGAGTGCTCCCACCACACAGCCAGCACTGTCAGTGCTCCCACCACACAGCCAGCACTGTCAGTGCTCCCCACACACAGCCAGCACTGTCAGTGCTCCCCCACACAGCCAGCACTGTCAGTGCTCCCCCACACAGCCAGCACTGTCAGTGCTCCCCCACACAGCCAGCACTGTCAGTGCCCCCCCACACAGCCAGCACCGTCAGTGCTCCCCACACAGCCAGCACTGTCAGTGCTCCCCCACACAGCCAGCACTGCCAGTGCACTTCCCCCCCCTCAGCCAGCACTGTCAGTGCTCCCCCCACACAGCCAGCACTGTCAGTGCTCCCACCACACAGCCAGCATTGTCAGTGCTCCCCCACACAGCCAGCACTGTCAGTGCTCCCACACACAGCCAGCACTGCCAGTGCACGTTCCCCCCCTCAGCCAGCGCTGTCAGTGCTCCCCCACACAGCCAGCACTGTCAGTGCTCCCACCACACAGCCAGCACTGTCAGTGCTCCCCCCACACAGCCAGCACTGTCAGTGCTCCCCCAAACAGCCAGCACTGTCAGTGCTCCCCCACACTGCGAGCACTGTCAGTGCTCCCCCCACACAGCCAGCACTGTCAGTGCTCCCACCACACAGCCAGCACTGTCAGTGCTCACACCACACAGCCAGCACTGCCAGTGCTCCCCCACACAGCCAGCACTGGCAGTGCTCCCACCCACGCAGCCAGCACTGTCAGTGCTCCCAACACACAGCCAGCACTGTCAGTGCTCCCCACACACAGCCAGCACTGTCAGTGCTCCCACCACACAGCCAGCACTCTCAGTGATCCCCCCACACAGCCAGCACTGTCAGTGCTCCCCACACAGCCTGCACTGTCAGTGCACTTACCCCCCCCCCTCAGCCAGCACTATCAGTGCTCCCACCACACAGCCAGCGCTGTCTGTGCTCCCACCACACAGCCAGTACTGTCAGTGCTCCCCCCACACAGCCAGCACTGTCAGTGCTCCCACCACACAGCCAGCACTGTCAGTGCTCCCCCCACACAGCCAGCACTGTCAGTGCTCCCACCACACAGCCAGCACTGTCAGTGCTCCCACCACACAGCCAGCTCTGTCAGTGCTCCCACCACACAGCCAGCACTGTCAGTGAACCACCACACAGCCAGCACTGTCAGTGCTCCCCCCACACAGCTAGCACTGTCAGTGCTCCCTCCACACAGCAAGCACTGTCAGTGCTCCCCCACACAGCCAGCACTGTCAGTGCGCCCACCACACAGCCAGCACTGTCAGTGCTCCCCCCACACAGCCAGCACTGTCAGTGCTCCCCCAAACAGCCAGCACTGTCAGTGCTCCCCCACACTGCGAGCACTGTCAGTGCTCCCCCCACACAGCCAGCACTGTCAGTGCTCCCACCACACAGCCAGCACTGTCAGTGCTCACACCACACAGCCAGCACTGCCAGTGCTCCCCCCACACAGCCAGCACTGGCAGTGCTCCCACCCACGCAGCCAGCACTGTCAGTGCTCCCAACACACAGCCAGCACTGTCAGTGCTCCCCACACACAGCCAGCACTGTCAGTGCTCCCACCACACAGCCAGCACTCTCAGTGATCCCCCCACACAGCCAGCACTGTCAGTGCTCCCCACACAGCCTGCACTGTCAGTGCACTTACCCCCCCCCCCCTCAGCCAGCACTATCAGTGCTCCCACCACACAGCCAGCGCTGTCTGTGCTCCCACCACACAGCCAGTACTGTCAGTGCTCCCCCCACACAGCCAGCACTGTCAGTGCTCCCACCACACAGCCAGCACTGTCAGTGCTCCCCCACACAGCCAGCACTGTCAGTGCTCCCCCCACACAGCCAGCACTGTCAGTGCTCCCACCATACAGCCAGCACTGTCAGTGCTCCCCCCACACATCCCGCACTGTCAGTGCTCCCACCACACAGCCAGCACTGTCAGTGCTCCCCCACACAGCCAGCACTGTCAGTGCTCCCCCACACAAACCGCACTGTCAGTGCTCCCACCACACAGCCAGCACTGTCAGTGCTCCCCCACACAGCCCGCACTGTCAGTGCTCCCACCACACAGCCAGCACTGTCAGTGCTCCCCACAGCCAGCACTGTCAGTGCTCCCCCCACACAGCCAGCACTGTCAGTGCTCCCACCACACAGCCAGCACTGTCAGTGCTCCCCCACACTGCCAGCACTGTCAGTGCTCCCCCCACACAGCCAGCACTGTCAGTGCTCCCACCACACAGCCAGCACTGTCAGTGCTCCCCCCACACAGCCAGCACTGTCAGTGCTCCCACCACACAGCCAGCACTGTCAGTGCTCCCACCACACAGCCAGCTCTGTCAGTGCTCCCACCACACAGCCAGCACTGTCAGTGCACCACCACACAGCCAGCACTGTCAGTGCTCCCCCCACACAGCTAGCACTGTCAGTGCTCCCTCCACACAGCAAGCACTGTCAGTGCTCCCCCACACAGCCAGCACTCTTAGTGCTCCCCCACACAGCCAGCACTGTCAGTGCTCCCCCACACAGCCAGCACTGTCAGTGCTCCACCACACAGCCAGCACTGTCAGTGCTCCCCCCACACAGCCAGCACTGTCAGTGCTCCCACCACACAGCCAGCACTGTCAGTGCTCCCCCCACACATCCCGCACTGTCAGTGCTCCCACCACACAGCCAGCATTGTCAGTGCTCCCCCACACAGCCAGCACTGTCAGTGCTCCCCCACACAAACCGCACTGTCAGTGCTCCCACCACACAGCCAGCACTGTCAGTGCTCCCGCACACAGCCCGCACTGTCAGTGCTCCCACCACACAGCCAGCACTGCCAGTGCTCCCCCACACAGCCAGCACTGTCAGTGCTCCCCCCACACAGCCAGCACTCTCAATGCTCCCCCATACAGCCAGCAATGTCAGTGCTCCCACCACACAGCCAGCACAGTCAGTGCTCCCCCATACAGCCAGCACTGTCAGTGCTCCCGCCACACAGGCAGCACTGTCAGTGCTCCCCCTACACAGCCAGCACCGTCAGTACACTTCCACCCCCCACAGCCAGCACTGTCAGTGCTCCCACCACACAGCCAGCACTATGAGTGCTCCCACCACACAGCCAGCACTGTCAGTGCTCCCACCACACAGCCAGCACTGTCAGTGCTCCCCACACACAGCCAGCACTGTCAGTGCTCCCCCACACAGCCAGCACTGTCAGTGCTCCCCCACACAGCCAGCACTGTCAGTGCTCCCCCACACAGCCAGCACTGTCAGTGCCCCCCCACACAGCCAGCACCGTCAGTGCTCCCCACACAGCCAGCACTGTCAGTGCTCCCCCACACAGCCAGCACTGCCAGTGCACTTCCCCCCCCTCAGCCAGCACTGTCAGTGCTCCCCCCACACAGCCAGCACTGTCAGTGCTCCCACCACACAGCCAGCATTGTCAGTGCTCCCCCACACAGCCAGCACTGTCAGTGCTCCCACACACAGCCAGCACTGCCAGTGCACGTTCCCCCCCTCAGCCAGCGCTGTCAGTGCTCCCCCACACAGCCAGCACTGTCAGTGCTCCCACCACACAGCCAGCACTGTCAGTGCTCCCCCCACACAGCCAGCACTGTCAGTGCTCCCCCAAACAGCCAGCACTGTCAGTGCTCCCCCACACTGCGAGCACTGTCAGTGCTCCCCCCACACAGCCAGCACTGTCAGTGCTCCCACCACACAGCCAGCACTGTCAGTGCTCACACCACACAGCCAGCACTGCCAGTGCTCCCCCACACAGCCAGCACTGGCAGTGCTCCCACCCACGCAGCCAGCACTGTCAGTGCTCCCAACACACAGCCAGCACTGTCAGTGCTCCCCACACACAGCCAGCACTGTCAGTGCTCCCACCACACAGCCAGCACTCTCAGTGATCCCCCCACACAGCCAGCACTGTCAGTGCTCCCCACACAGCCTGCACTGTCAGTGCACTTACCCCCCCCCCCTCAGCCAGCACTATCAGTGCTCCCACCACACAGCCAGCGCTGTCTGTGCTCCCACCACACAGCCAGTACTGTCAGTGCTCCCCCCACACAGCCAGCACTGTCAGTGCTCCCACCACACAGCCAGCACTGTCAGTGCTCCCCCCACACAGCCAGCACTGTCAGTGCTCCCACCACACAGCCAGCACTGTCAGTGCTCCCACCACACAGCCAGCTCTGTCAGTGCTCCCACCACACAGCCAGCACTGTCAGTGCTCCCCCCACACAGCCAGCACTGTCAGTGCTCCCCCAAACAGCCAGCACTGTCAGTGCTCCCCCACACTGCGAGCACTGTCAGTGCTCCCCCCACACAGCCAGCACTGTCAGTGCTCCCACCACACAGCCAGCACTGTCAGTGCTCACACCACACAGCCAGCACTGCCAGTGCTCCCCCCACACAGCCAGCACTGGCAGTGCTCCCACCCACGCAGCCAGCACTGTCAGTGCTCCCAACACACAGCCAGCACTGTCAGTGCTCCCCACACACAGCCAGCACTGTCAGTGCTCCCACCACACAGCCAGCACTCTCAGTGATCCCCCCACACAGCCAGCACTGTCAGTGCTCCCCACACAGCCTGCACTGTCAGTGCACTTACCCCCCCCCCCTCAGCCAGCACTATCAGTGCTCCCACCACACAGCCAGCGCTGTCTGTGCTCCCACCACACAGCCAGTACTGTCAGTGCTCCCCCCACACAGCCAGCACTGTCAGTGCTCCCACCACACAGCCAGCACTGTCAGTGCTCCCCCCACACAGCCAGCACTGTCAGTGCTCCCACCACACAGCCAGCACTGTCAGTGCTCCCACCACACAGCCAGCTCTGTCAGTGCTCCCACCACACAGCCAGCACTGTCAGTGAACCACCACACAGCCAGCACTGTCAGTGCTCCCCCCACACAGCTAGCACTGTCAGTGCTCCCTCCACACAGCAAGCACTGTCAGTGCTCCCCCACACAGCCAGCACTCTCAGTGCTCCCCCCAGACAGCCAGCACTGTCAGTGCTCCCCCACACAGCCAGCACTGTCAGTGCTCCCCCACACAGCCAGCACTGTCAGCGCTCCCCCACACAGCCAGCCCTGTCAGTGCTCCCACCACACAGCCAGCACTGTCAGTGCTCCCCCACACTGCCAGCACTGTCAGTGCTCCCCCCACACAGCCAGCACTGTCAGTGCTCCCACCACACAGCCAGCACTGTCAGTGCTCCCCCCACACAGCCAGCACTGTCAGTGCTCCCACCACACAGCCAGCACTGTCAGTGCTCCCACCACACAGCCAGCTCTGTCAGTGCTCCCACCACACAGCCAGCACTGTCAGTGCACCACCACACAGCCAGCACTGTCAGTGCTCCCCCCACACAGCGAGCACTGTCAGTGCTCACTCCACACAGCAAGCACTGTCAGTGCTCCCCCACACAGCCAGCACTCTTAGTGCTCCCCCCACACAGCCAGCACTGTCAGTGCTCCCCCACACAGCCAGCACTGTCAGTGCTCCCCCACACAGCCAGCACTGTCAGTGCTCCCCCCACACAGCCAGCACTGTCAGTGCTCCCACCACACAGCCAGCACTGTCAGTGCTCCCCCCACACATCCCGCACTGTCAGTGCTCCCACCACACAGCCAGCATTGTCAGTGCTCCCCCACACAGCCAGCACTGTCAGTGCTCCCCCACACAAACCGCACTATCAGTGCTCCCACCACACAGCCAGCACTGTCAGTGCTCCCCCACACAGCCCGCACTGTCAGTGCTCCCACCACACAGCCAGCACTGCCAGTGCTCCCCCACACAGCCAGCACTGTCAGTGCACGTTCCCCCCCTCAGCCAGCGCTGTCAGTGCTCCCCCACACAGCCAGCACTGTCAGTGCTCCCACCACACAGCCAGCACTGTCAGTGCTCCCCCCACACAGCCAGCACTGTCAGTGCTCCCCCAAACAGCCAGCACTGTCAGTGCTCCCCCACACTGCGAGCACTGTCAGTGCTCCCCCCACACAGCCAGCACTGTCAGTGCTCCCACCACACAGCCAGCACTGTCAGTGCTCACACCACACAGCCAGCACTGCCAGTGCTCCCCCCACACAGCCAGCACTGGCAGTGCTCCCACCCACGCAGCCAGCACTGTCAGTGCTCCCAACACACAGCCAGCACTGTCAGTGCTCCCCACACACAGCCAGCACTGTCAGTGCTCCCACCACACAGCCAGCACTCTCAGTGATCCCCCCACACAGCCAGCACTGTCAGTGCTCCCCACACAGCCTGCACTGTCAGTGCACTTACCCCCCCCCCCTCAGCCAGCACTATCAGTGCTCCCACCACACAGCCAGCGCTGTCTGTGCTCCCACCACACAGCCAGTACTGTCAGTGCTCCCCCCACACAGCCAGCACTGTCAGTGCTCCCACCACACAGCCAGCACTGTCAGTGCTCCCCCCACACAGCCAGCACTGTCAGTGCTCCCACCACACAGCCAGCACTGTCAGTGCTCCCACCACACAGCCAGCTCTGTCAGTGCTCCCACCACACAGCCAGCACTGTCAGTGAACCACCACACAGCCAGCACTGTCAGTGCTCCCCCCCCACAGCTAGCACTGTCAGTGCTCCCTCCACACAGCAAGCACTGTCAGTGCTCCCCCACACAGCCAGCACTCTCAGTGCTCCCCCCAGACAGCCAGCACTGTCAGTGCTCCCCCACACAGCCAGCACTGTCAGTGCTCCCCCACACAGCCAGCACTGTCAGCGCTCCCCCACACAGCCAGCCCTGTCAGTGCTCCCACCACACAGCCAGCACTGTCAGTGCTCCCCCACACTGCCAGCACTGTCAGTGCTCCCCCCACACAGCCAGCACTGTCAGTGCTCCCACCACACAGCCAGCACTGTCAGTGCTCCCCCCACACAGCCAGCACTGTCAGTGCTCCCACCACACAGCCAGCACTGTCAGTGCTCCCACCACACAGCCAGCTCTGTCAGTGCTCCCACCACACAGCCAGCACTGTCAGTGCACCACCACACAGCCAGCACTGTCAGTGCTCCCCCCACACAGCGAGCACTGTCAGTGCTCACTCCACACAGCAAGCACTGTCAGTGCTCCCCCACACAGCCAGCACTCTTAGTGCTCCCCCCACACAGCCAGCACTGTCAGTGCTCCCCCACACAGCCAGCACTGTCAGTGCTCCCCCACACAGCCAGCACTGTCAGTGCTCCCCCCACACAGCCAGCACTGTCAGTGCTCCCACCACACAGCCAGCACTGTCAGTGCTCCCCCCACACATCCCGCACTGTCAGTGCTCCCACCACACAGCCAGCATTGTCAGTGCTCCCCCACACAGCCAGCACTGTCAGTGCTCCCCCACACAAACCGCACTATCAGTGCTCCCACCACACAGCCAGCACTGTCAGTGCTCCCCCACACAGCCCGCACTGTCAGTGCTCCCACCACACAGCCAGCACTGCCAGTGCTCCCCCACACAGCCAGCACTGTCAGTGCTCCCCCCACACAGCCAGCACTCTCAATGCTCCCCCACACAGCCAGCAATGTCAGTGCTCCCCCTACACAGCCAGCACCGTCAGTGCACTTCCACCCCCCACAGCCAGCACTGTCAGTGCTCCCACCACACAGCCAGCACTATGAGTGCTCCCACCACACAGCCAGCACTGTCAGTGCTCCCACCACACAGCCAGCACTGTCAGTGCTCCCCACACACAGCCAGCACTGTCAGTGCTCCCCCACACAGCCAGCACTGTCAGTGCTCCCCACACAGCCAGCACTGTCAGTGCTCCCCCACACAGCCAGCACTGTCAGTGCCCCCCCACACAGCCAGCACCGTCAGTGCTCCCCACACAGCCAGCACTGTCAGTGCTCCCCACACAGCCAGCACTGCCAGTGCACTTCCCCCCCCTCAGCCAGCACTGTCAGTGCTCCCCCCACACAGCCAGCACTGTCAGTGCTCCCACCACACAGCCAGCATTTTCAGTGCTCCCCCCACACAGCCAGCACTGTCAGTGCTCCCACACACAGCCAGCACTGCCAGTGCACGTTCTCCCCCTCAGCCAGCGCTGTCAGTGCTCCCCCACACAGCCAGCACTGTCAGTGCTCCCACCACACAGCCAGCACTGTCAGTGCTCCCCCCACACAGTCAGCACTGTCAGTGCTCCCCCAAACAGCCAGCACTGCCAGTGCACTCCCCCCCTCAGCCAGCACTGTCATTGCTCCCACCACACAGCCAGCACTGTCAGTGCTCCCCCACACTGCGAGCACTGTCAGTGCTCCCCCCACACAGCCAGCACTGTCAGTGCTCCCACCACACAGCCAGCACTGTCAGTGCTCACACCACACAGCCAGCACTGTCAGTGCTCCCCCCACACAGCCAGCACTGGCAGTGCTCCCACCCACGCAGCCAGCACTGTCAGTGCTCCCAACACACAGCCAGCACTGTCAGTGCTCCCCACACACAGCCAGCACTGTCAGTGCTCCCACCACACAGCCAGCACTGTCAGTGCTCCCTCACACAGCCAGCACTGTCAGTGCTCCCCCACACAGCCAGCACTGTCAGTGCACTTACCCCCCCCCTCAGCCAGCACTGTCAGTGCTCCCACCACACAGCCAGCGCTGTCTGTGCTCCCACCACACAGCCAGCACTGTCAGTGCTCCCACCACACAGCCAGTACTGTCAGTGCTCCCCCCACACAGCCAGCACTGTCAGTGCTCCCACCACACAGCCAGCACTGTCAGTGCTCCCCCACACAGCCAGCACTGTCAGTGCTCCCCCACACAAACCGCACTGTCAGTGCTCCCACCACACAGCCAGCACTGTCAGTGCTCCCCCACACAGCCCGCACTGTCAGTGCTCCCACCACACAGCCAGCACTGTCAGTGCTCCCCACAGCCAGCACTGTCAGTGCTCCCCCCACACTGCCAGCACTGTCAGTGCTCCCACCACACAGCCAGCACTGTCAGTGCTCCCCCACACTGCCAGCACTGTCAGTGCTCCCCCCACACAGCCAGCACTGTCAGTGCTCCCACCACACAGCCAGCACTGTCAGTGCTCCCCCCACACAGCCAGCACTGTCAGTGCTCCCACCACACAGCCAGCACTGTCAGTGCTCCCACCACACAGCCAGCTCTGTCAGTGCTCCCACCACACAGCCAGCACTGTCAGTGCACCACCACACAGCCAGCACTGTCAGTGCTCCCCCCACACAGCTAGCACTGTCAGTGCTCCCTCCACACAGCAAGCACTGTCAGTGCTCCCCCACACAGCCAGCACTCTTAGTGCTCCCCCACACAGCCAGCACTGTCAGTGCTCCCCCACACAGCCAGCACTGTCAGTGCTCCACCACACAGCCAGCACTGTCAGTGCTCCCCCCACACAGCCAGCACTGTCAGTGCTCCCACCACACAGCCAGCACTGTCAGTGCTCCCCCCACACATCCCGCACTGTCAGTGCTCCCACCACACAGCCAGCATTGTCAGTGCTCCCCCACACAGCCAGCACTGTCAGTGCTCCCCCACACAAACCGCACTGTCAGTGCTCCCACCACACAGCCAGCACTGTCAGTGCTCCCGCACACAGCCCGCACTGTCAGTGCTCCCACCACACAGCCAGCACTGCCAGTGCTCCCCCACACAGCCAGCACTGTCAGTGCTCCCCCCACACAGCCAGCACTCTCAATGCTCCCCCACACAGCCAGCAATGTCAGTGCTCCCACCACACAGCCAGCACAGTCAGTGCTCCCCCATACAGCCAGCACTGTCAGTGCTCCCGCCACACAGGCAGCACTGTCAGTGCTCCCCCTACACAGCCAGCACCGTCAGTACACTTCCACCCCCCACAGCCAGCACTGTCAGTGCTCCCACCACACAGCCAGCACTATGAGTGCTCCCACCACACAGCCAGCACTGTCAGTGCTCCCACCACACAGCCAGCACTGTCAGTGCTCCCCACACACAGCCAGCACTGTCAGTGCTCCCCCACACAGCCAGCACTGTCAGTGCTCCCCCACACAGCCAGCACTGTCAGTGCTCCCCCACACAGCCAGCACTGTCAGTGCCCCCCCACACAGCCAGCACCGTCAGTGCTCCCCACACAGCCAGCACTGTCAGTGCTCCCCCACACAGCCAGCACTGCCAGTGCACTTCCCCCCCCTCAGCCAGCACTGTCAGTGCTCCCCCCACACAGCCAGCACTGTCAGTGCTCCCACCACACAGCCAGCATTGTCAGTGCTCCCCCACACAGCCAGCACTGTCAGTGCTCCCACACACAGCCAGCACTGCCAGTGCACGTTCCCCCCCTCAGCCAGCGCTGTCAGTGCTCCCCCACACAGCCAGCACTGTCAGTGCTCCCACCACACAGCCAGCACTGTCAGTGCTCCCCCCACACAGCCAGCACTGTCAGTGCTCCCCCAAACAGCCAGCACTGTCAGTGCTCCCCCACACTGCGAGCACTGTCAGTGCTCCCCCCACACAGCCAGCACTGTCAGTGCTCCCACCACACAGCCAGCACTGTCAGTGCTCACACCACACAGCCAGCACTGCCAGTGCTCCCCCCACACAGCCAGCACTGGCAGTGCTCCCACCCACGCAGCCAGCACTGTCAGTGCTCCCAACACACAGCCAGCACTGTCAGTGCTCCCCACACACAGCCAGCACTGTCAGTGCTCCCACCACACAGCCAGCACTCTCAGTGATCCCCCCACACAGCCAGCACTGTCAGTGCTCCCCACACAGCCTGCACTGTCAGTGCACTTACCCCCCCCCCCCTCAGCCAGCACTATCAGTGCTCCCACCACACAGCCAGCGCTGTCTGTGCTCCCACCACACAGCCAGTACTGTCAGTGCTCCCCCCACACAGCCAGCACTGTCAGTGCTCCCACCACACAGCCAGCACTGTCAGTGCTCCCCCCACACAGCCAGCACTGTCAGTGCTCCCACCACACAGCCAGCACTGTCAGTGCTCCCACCACACAGCCAGCTCTGTCAGTGCTCCCACCACACAGCCAGCACTGTCAGTGAACCACCACACAGCCAGCACTGTCAGTGCTCCCCCCACACAGCTAGCACTGTCAGTGCTCCCTCCACACAGCAAGCACTGTCAGTGCTCCCCACACAGCCAGCACTCTCAGTGCTCCCCCCAGCCAGCCAGCACTGTCAGTGCTCCCCCACACAGCCAGCACTGTCAGTGCTCCCCCACACAGCCAGCACTGTCAGCGCTCCCCCACACAGCCAGCCCTGTCAGTGCTCCCACCACACAGCCAGCACTGTCAGTGCTCCCCCACACTGCCAGCACTGTCAGTGCTCCCCCCACACAGCCAGCACTGTCAGTGCTCCCACCACACAGCCAGCACTGTCAGTGCTCCCCCCACACAGCCAGCACTGTCAGTGCTCCCACCACACAGCCAGCACTGTCAGTGCTCCCACCACACAGCCAGCTCTGTCAGTGCTCCCACCACACAGCCAGCACTGTCAGTGCACCACCACACAGCCAGCACTGTCAGTGCTCCCCCCACACAGCTAGCACTGTCAGTGCTCACTCCACACAGCAAGCACTGTCAGTGCTCCCCCACACAGCCAGCACTCTTAGTGCTCCCCCCACACAGCCAGCACTGTCAGTGCTCCCCCACACAGCCAGCACTGTCAGTGCTCCCCCACACAGCCTGCACTGTCAGTGCTCCCCCCACACAGCCAGCACTGTCAGTGCTCCCACCACACAGCCAGCACTGTCAGTGCTCCCCCCACACATCCCGCACTGTCAGTGCTCCCACCACACAGCCAGCATTGTCAGTGCTCCCCCACACAGCCAGCACTGTCAGTGCTCCCCCACACAAACAGCACTATCAGTGCTCCCACCACACAGCCAGCACTGTCAGTGCTCCCCCACACAGCCCGCACTGTCAGTGCTCCCACCACACAGCCAGCACTGCCAGTGCTCCCCCACACAGCCAGCACTGTCAGTGCTCCCCCCACACAGCCAGCACTCTCAATGCTCCCCCACACAGCCAGCAATGTCAGTGCTCCCACCACACAGCCAGCACAGTCAGTGCTCCCCCATACAGCCAGCACTGTCAGTGCTCCCGCCACACAGGCAGCACTGTCAGTGCTCCCCCTACACAGCCAGCACCGTCAGTGCACTTCCACCCCCCACAGCCAGCACTGTCAGTGCTCCCACCACACAGCCAGCACTATGAGTGCTCCCACCACACAGCCAGCACTGTCAGTGCTCCCACCACACAGCCAGCACTGTCAGTGCTCCCCACACACAGCCAGCACTGTCAGTGCTCCCCCACACAGCCAGCACTGTCAGTGCTCCCCCACACAGCCAGCACTGTCAGTGCTCCCCCACACAGCCAGCACTGTCAGTGCCCCCCCACACAGCCAGCACCGTCAGTGCTCCCCACACAGCCAGCACTGTCAGTGCTCCCCACACAGCCAGCACTGCCAGTGCACTTCCCCCCCCTCAGCCAGCACTGTCAGTGCTCCCACCACACAGCCAGCATTTTCAGTGCTCCCCCCACACAGCCAGCACTGTCAGTGCTCCCACACACAGCCAGCACTGCCAGTGCACGTTCTCCCCCTCAGCCAGCGCTGTCAGTGCTCCCCCACACAGCCAGCACTGTCAGTGCTCCCACCACACAGCCAGCACTGTCAGTGCTCCCCCCACACAGTCAGCACTGTCAGTGCTCCCCCAAACAGCCAGCACTGCCAGTGCACTCCCCCCCTCAGCCAGCACTGTCATTGCTCCCACCACACAGCCAGCACTGTCAGTGCTCCCCCACACTGCGAGCACTGTCAGTGCTCCCCCCACACAGCCAGCACTGTCAGTGCTCCCACCACACAGCCAGCACTGTCAGTGCTCACACCACACAGCCAGCACTGTCAGTGCTCCCCCCACACAGCCAGCACTGGCAGTGCTCCCACCCACGCAGCCAGCACTGTCAGTGCTCCCAACACACAGCCAGCACTGTCAGTGCTCCCCACACACAGCCAGCACTGTCAGTGCTCCCACCACACAGCCAGCACTGTCAGTGCTCCCTCACACAGCCAGCACTGTCAGTGCTCCCCCACACAGCCAGCACTGTCAGTGCACTTACCCCCCCCCCTCAGCCAGCACTGTCAGTGCTCCCACCACACAGCCAGCGCTGTCTGTGCTCCCACCACACAGCCAGCACTGTCAGTGCTCCCACCACACAGCCAGTACTGTCAGTGCTCCCCCCACACAGCCAGCACTGTCAGTGCTCCCACCACACAGCCAGCACTGTCAGTGCTCCCCCCACACAGCCAGCACTGGCAGTGCTCCCACCCACGCAGCCAGCACTGTCAGTGCTCCCAACACACAGCCAGCACTGTCAGTGCTCCCCACACACAGCCAGCACTGTCAGTGCTCCCACCACACAGCCAGCACTGTCAGTGCTCCCCCCACACAGCCAGCACTGTCAGTGCTCCCCCACACAGCCAGCACTGTCAGTGCACTTACCCCCCCCCCTCAGCCAGCACTGTCAGTGCTCCCACCACACAGCCAGCGCTGTCTGTGCTCCCACCACACAGCCAGCACTGTCAGTGCTCCCACCACACAGCCAGTACTGTCAGTGCTCCCCCCACACAGCCAGCACTGTCAGTGCTCCCACCACACAGCCAGCACTGTCAGTGCTCCCCCCACACAGCCAGCACTGTCAGTGCTCCCACCACACAGCCAGCACTGTCAGTGCTCCCACCACACAGCCAGCTCTGTCAGTGCTCCCACCACACAGCCAGCACTGTCAGTGCACCACCACACAGCCAGCACTGTCAGTGCTCCCCCCACACAGCTAGCACTGTCAGTGCTCCCTCCACACAGCAAGCACTGTCAGTGCTCCCCCACACAGCCAGCACTCTCAGTGCTCCCCCCACACAGCCAGCACTGTCAGTGCTTCCCCACACAGCCAGCACTGTCAGTGCTCCCCCACACAGCCAGCACTGTCAGCGCTCCCCCCACACAGCCAGCCCTGTCAGTGCTCCCACCACACAGCCAGCACTGTCAGTGCTCCCCCACACTGCCAGCACTGTCAGTGCTCCCCCCACACAGCCAGCACTGTCAGTGCTCCCACCACACAGCCAGCACTGTCAGTGCTCCCCCCACACAGCCAGCACTGTCAGTGCTCCCACCACACAGCCAGCACTGTCAGTGCTCCCCCACACAGCCAGCACTGTCAGCGCTCCCCCCACACAGCCAGCCCTGTCAGTGCTCCCACCACACAGCCAGCACTGTCAGTGCTCCCCCACACTGCCAGCACTGTCAGTGCTCCCCCCACACAGCCAGCACTGTCAGTGCTCCCACCACACAGCCAGCACTGTCAGTGCTCCCCCCACACAGCCAGCACTGTCAGTGCTGCCACCACACAGCCAGCACTGTCAGTGCTCCCACCACACAGCCAGCTCTGTCAGTGCTCCCACCACACAGCCAGCACTGTCAGTGCACCACCACACAGCCAGCACTGTCAGTGCTCCCCCCACACAGCTAGCACTGTCAGTGCTCACTCCACACAGCAAGCACTGTCAGTGCTCCCCCACACAGCCAGCACTCTTAGTGCTCCCCCCACACAGCCAGCACTGTCAGTGCTCCCCCACACAGCCTGCACTGTCAGTGCTCCCCCACACAGCCAGCACTGTCAGTGCTCCCCCCACACAGCCAGCACTGTCAGTGCTCCCACCACACAGCCAGCACTGTCAGTGCTCCCCCCACACATCCCGCACTGTCAGTGCACCACCACACAGCCAGCACTGTCAGTGCTCCCCCCACACAGCTAGCACTGTCAGTGCTCCCTCCACACAGCAAGCACTGTCAGTGCTCCCCCACACAGCCAGCACTCTCAGTGCTCCCCCCACACAGCCAGCACTGTCAGTGCTTCCCCACACAGCCAGCACTGTCAGTGCTCCCCCACACAGCCAGCACTGTCAGCGCTCCCCCCACACAGCCAGCCCTGTCAGTGCTCCCACCACACAGCCAGCACTGTCAGTGCTCCCCCACACTGCCAGCACTGTCAGTGCTCCCCCCACACAGCCAGCACTGTCAGTGCTCCCACCACACAGCCAGCACTGTCAGTGCTCCCCCCACACAGCCAGCACTGTCAGTGCTCCCACCACACAGCCAGCACTGTCAGTGCTCCCCCACACAGCCAGCACTGTCAGCGCTCCCCCCACACAGCCAGCCCTGTCAGTGCTCCCACCACACAGCCAGCACTGTCAGTGCTCCCCCACACTGCCAGCACTGTCAGTGCTCCCCCCACACAGCCAGCACTGTCAGTGCTCCCACCACACAGCCAGCACTGTCAGTGCTCCCCACCCCACAGCCAGCACTGTCAGTGCTGCCACCACACAGCCAGCACTGTCAGTGCTCCCACCACACAGCCAGCTCTGTCAGTGCTCCCACCACACAGCCAGCACTGTCAGTGCACCACCACACAGCCAGCACTGTCAGTGCTCCCCCCACACAGCTAGCACTATCAGTGCTCACTCCACACAGCAAGCACTGTCAGTGCTCCCCCACACAGCCAGCACTCTTAGTGCTCCCCCCACACAGCCAGCACTGTCAGTGCTCCCCCACACAGCCTGCACTGTCAGTGCTCCCCCACACAGCCAGCACTGTCAGTGCTCCCCCCACACAGCCAGCACTGTCAGTGCTCCCACCACACAGCCAGCACTGTCAGTGCTCCCCCCACACATCCCGCACTGTCAGTGCTCCCACCACACAGCCAGCATTGTCAGTGCTCCCCCACACAGCCAGCACTGTCAGTGCTCCCCCACACAAACCGCACTGTCAGTGCTCCCACCACACAGCCAGCACTGTCAGTGCTCCCCCACACAGCCCGCACTGTCAGTGCTCCCACCACACAGCCAGCACTGCCAGTGCTCCCCCACACAGCCAGCACTGTCAGTGCTCCCCCCACACAGCCAGCACTCTCAATGCTCCCCCACACAGCCAGCAATGTCAGTGCTCCCACCACACAGCCAGCACAGTCAGTGCTCCCCCATACAGCCAGCACTGTCAGTGCTCCCGCCACACAGGCAGCACTGTCAGTGCTCCCCCTACACAGCCAGCACCATCAGTGCACTTCCACCCCCCACAGCCAGCACTGTCAGTGCTCCCACCACACAGCCAGCACTATGAGTGCTCCCACCACACAGCCAGCACTGTCAGTGCTCCCACCACACAGCCAGCACTGTCAGTGCTCCCCACACACAGCCAGCACTGTCAGTGCTCCCCCACACAGCCAGCACTGTCAGTGCTCCCCCACACAGCCAGCACTGTCAGTGCTCCCCCACACAGCCAGCACTGTCAGTGCCCCCCCACACAGCCAGCACCGTCAGTGCTCACACCACACAGCCAGCACTGTCAGTGCTCCCCCCACACAGCCAGCACTGGCAGTACTCCCACCCACGCAGCCAGCACTGTCAGTGCTCCCAACACACAGCCAGCACTGTCAGTGCTCCCCACACACAGCCAGCACTGTCAGTGCTCCCACCACACAGCCAGCACTGTCAGTGCTCCCCCCACACAGCCAGCACTGTCAGTGCTCCCACCACACAGCCAGCGCTGGCTGTGCTCCCACCACACAGCCAACACTGTCAGTGCTCCCACCACACAGCCAGTACTGGCAGTGCTCCCACCCACACAGCCAGCACTGTCAGGCCCCCCCCCACACAGCCAGCACTGTCAGTGCTCCCCACACAGCCAGCACTGTCAGTGCTCCCCCACACAGCCAGCACTGCCAGTGCACTTCCCCCCCCCTCAGCCAGCACTGTCAGTGCTCCCCCCACATAGCCAGCACTGTCAGTGCTCCCACCACACAGCCAGCACTGTCAGTGCTCCCCCCACACAGCCAGCACTGTCAGTGCTCCCCACACAGCCAGCACTGCCAGTGCACTCCCCCCCTCAGCCAGCACTGTCAGTGCTCCCACCACACAGCCAGCACTGTCAGTGCACTTCCCCCCCCACAGAGCCAGCATGGCCAGTGCACTTCCCCCCACAGAGCTAGCACCGCCAGTGCACTCCCCCCCTCAGCCACCACTGTCAGTGCTCCCACCACACAGCCAGCACTGTCAGTGCTCCCCCACACTGCCTGCACTGTCAGTGCTCCCCCACACAGCCAGCACTGTCAGTGCTCCCACCACACAGCCAGCACTGTCAGTGCTCACAGCACACAGACAGCACTGTCAGTGCTCCCCCCACACAGCCAGCACAGTCAGTGCTCCCCCCACACAGCCAGCACTGTCAGTGCTCCCCCCACACAGCCAGCACTGTCAGTGCTCCCCCACACAGCCAGCACTGTCAGTGCTCCCCCACACAGGCAGCACTGTCCGTGCTCCCATCATACAGCCAGCACTGTCAGTGCTACCACAACACACAGCCAGCACTGGCAGTGCTCCCCCACACAGCCAGCACTGTCAGTGCTCCCCCACACAGCCAGCACTGTCAGTGCTCCCACCACACAGCCAGCACTGTCAGTGCTCCCCAAAGCCAGCACTGTCTGTGCTCCCACCACACAGCCAGCACTGTCAGTGCTCCCCCACACAGCCAGCACTGTCAGTGCTCCCCCACACAGCCAGCACTGTCAGTGCTCCCCATAGCCAGCACTGTCAGTGCTCCCACCACACAACCAGCACTGTCAGTGCTCCCCACACAGCCAGCACTGCCAGTGCACTTCCCCCCCCCCCCCAGCCAGCACTGTCAGTGCTCCCCCCCACACAGCCAGCACTGTCAGTGCTTCCCCACACAGCCAGCACTGTCAGTGCTCCCCCACACAGCCAGCACTGTCAGTGCTCCCACCACACAGCCAGCACTGTCAGTGCTCCCCACAGCCAGCACTGTCAGTGCTCCCACCACACAGCCAGCACTGTCAGTGCTCCCCCACACAGCCAGCACTGTCAGTGCTCCCCCCACACAGCCAGCACAGTCAGTGCTCCCCCTCACAGCCAGCACTGTCTGTGCTCCCACCACACAGCCAGCACTGTCAGTGCTCCCACCACACAACCAGCACTGTCAGTGCTCCCCCACACAGCCAGCACTGCCAGTGCACTTCCCCCCCCTCAGTCAGCACTCTCAGTGCTCCCCCCACAGAGCCAGCACTGTCAGTGCTCCCACCACACAGCCAGCACTGTCAGTGCTCCCCCCACACAGCCAGCACTGTCAGTGCTCCACACAGCCAGCACTGTCAGTGCTCCCACCACACAGCCAGCACTGTCAGTGCTCCCCCACACAGCCAGCCCTGTCAGTGCTCCCACCACATAACCAGCACTGTCAGTGCTCCCCACTGCCAGCACTGTCAGTGCTCCCCCACACATAGCCAGCACTGTCAGTGCTCCTCCCACACATCCAGCACTGGCAGTGCTCCCACCACACAGCCAGCACTGTCAGTGCTCCCCCACACAGCCAGCACTGTCAGTGCTCCCACCACACAGCCAGCACTGTCAGTGCACTCCCCCCCCCCACAGCCAGCACTGAATGTGCACTCCCCCGCCACAGAGCCAGCACTGCCAGTGCACCTCCCCCCCAGAGAGCCAGCACTGCCAGTGCACTCCCCCCACAGAGCCAGCACTGCCAGTGCACTTCCCCCCACAGAGACAGCACTGCCAGTGCACTCCCCCACCCACAGAGCCAGCACTGCCAGTGCACTTCCCCCCCACAGAGCCAGCATGGCCAGGGCACTTCCCCCCACAGAGCTAGCACCGCCAGTGCACTTCCCCCCCCCCACAAAGCCAGCACTGCCAGCACTGTCAGTGCACCCCCACACAGCCAGCACTGTCAGTGCCCCCCCACACAGCCAGCACTGTCAGTGCTCCCTCCACACAGAAAGCACTGTCAGTGCTCCCCCACACAGCCAGCACTCTCAGTGCTCCCCCACACAGCCAGCATTGTCAGTGCTCCCGCACACAGCCAGCACTGTCAGTGCTCCCCCACACAGCCAGCACTGTCAGTGCTCCCCCCACACAGCCAGCACTGTCAGTGCTCCCCCCACACAGCCCGCACTGTCATTGCTCCCACCACACAGCCAGCACTGTCAGTGCTCCCCCACACAGCCAGCACTGTCAGTGCTCCCCCACACAAACCGCACTGTCAGTGCTCCCACCACACAGCCAGCACTGTCAGTGCTCCCCCACACAGCCCGCATTGTCAGTGCTCCCACCACACAGCCAGCACTGTCAGTGCTCCCCCACACAGCCAGCACTGTCAGTGTTCCCCGCACACAGCCAGCACTCTCAATGCTCCCCCCACACAGCCAGCAATGTCAGTGCTCCCACCACACAGCCAGCACAGTCAGTGCTCCCCATACAGCCAGCACTGTCAGTGCTCCCCACACTGCCAGCACTGTCAGTGCTCCCCCCACACAGGCAGCACTGTCAGTGCTCCCCCTACACAGCCAGCACCGTCAGTGCACTTCCACCCCCCACAGCCGGCACTGTCAGTGCTCCCACCACACAGCCAGCACTATCAGTGCTCCCACCACACAGCCAGCGCTGTCATTGCTCCCACCACACTGCCATCACTGTTAGTGCTCCCCCCACACAGCCAGCACTGTCAGTGCTCCCCCACACAGCCAGCACTGTCAGTGCTCCCCCCACACAGCCAGCACTGTCAGTGCACCCCCACACAGCCAGCACTGTCAGTGCCCCCCCACACAGCCAGCACCGTCAGTGCACTCCCCCCCTCAGCCAGCACTGTCAGTGCTCCCACCACACAGCCAGCACTGTCAGTGCTCCCCCCACACAGCCCGCACTGTCATTGCTCCCACCACACAGCCAGCACTGTCAGTGCTCCCCCACACAGCCAGCACTGTCAGTGCTCCCCCACACAAACCGCACTGTCAGTGCTCCCACCACACAGCCAGCACTGTCAGTGCTCCCCCACACAGCCCGCACTGTCAGTGCTCCCACCACACAGCCAGCACTGTCAGTGCTCCCCCACACAGCCAGCACTGTCAGTGCTCCCCGCACACAGCCAGCACTCTCAATGCTCCCCCCACACAGCCAGCAATGTCAGTGCTCCCACCACACACCCAGCACAGTCAGTGCTCCCCATACAGCCAGCACTGTCAGTGCTCCCCACACTGCCAGCACTGTCAGGGCTCCCCCCACTCAGGCAGCACTGTCAGTGCTCCCCCTACACAGCCAGCACCGTCAGTGCACTTCCACCCCCCACAGCCAGCACTGTCAGTGCTCCCCCACACAGCCAGCACTGTCAGTGCTCCCCCACACAGCCAGCACTGTCAGTGCACCCCCACACAGCCAGCACTGTCAGTGCCCCCCCCACACAGCCAGCACCGTCAGTGCACTCCCCCCTCAGCCAGCACTGTCAGTGCTCCCACCACACAGCCAGCACTGTCAGTGCTCCCCCACACTGCCAGCACTGTCAGTGCTCCCCCCACACAGCCAGCACTGTCAGTGCTCCCACCACACAGCCAGCACTGTCAGTGCTCACACCACACAGCCAGCACTTTCAGTGCTCCCCCCACACAGCCAGCACAGTCAGTGCTCCCCCCACACAGCCAGCACTGTCAGTGCTCCCCCCCACACAGGCAGCACTGTCAGTGCTCCCATCATACAGCCAGCACTGTCAGTGCTACCACAACACACAGACAGCACTGTCAGTGCTCCCCCACACAGCCAGCACTGTCAGTGCTCCCCCACACAGCCAGCACTGTCAGTGCTCCCACCACACAGCCAGCACTGTCAGTGCTCCCCACACACAGCCAGCACAGTCAGTGCTCCCACCACACAGCCAGCACTGTCAGCGCTCCCCCACACTGCCAGCACTGTCAGTGCTCCCCCACACAGCCAGCACTGTCAGTGCTCCCCCCACACAGCCAGCACTGTCAGTGCACTTCCCCCCCCCTCAGCCAGCAGTGTCAGTGCTCCCACCACACAGCCAGCACTGTCAGCGCTCCCCCACACTGCCAGCACTGTCAGTGCTCCCCCCACACAGCCAGCACTGTCTGTGCTCCCACCACACAGCCAGCACTGTCAGTGCTCCCCCACACAGCCAGCACTGTCAGTGCTCCCCCCACACAGCCAGCACTGTCAGTGCTCCCCCCACACAGGCAGCACTGTCAGTGCTCCCATCACACAGCCAGCACTGTCAGTGCTACCACAACACACAGCCAGCACTGGCAGTGCTCCTCCACACAGCCAGCACTGTCTGTGCTCCCCACAGCCAGCACTGACAGTGCTCCCACCACACAACCAGCACTGTCAGTGCTCCCCCACACAGCCAGCACTGCCAGTGCACTTCCCCCCCCCCTCAGTCAGCACTGTCAGTGCTCCCCCCACAGAGCCAGCACTGTCAGTGCTCCCACCACACAGCCAGCACTGTCAGTGCTCCCCCCACACAGCCAGCACTGTCAGTGCTCCACACAGCCAGCACTGTCAGTGCTCCCACCACACAGCCAGCACTGTCAGTGCTCCCCCACACAGCCAGCCCAGTCAGTGCTCCCACCACATAGCCAGCACTGTCAGTGCTCCCCCCACACATAGCCAGCACTGTCAGTGCTCCTCCCACACAGCCAGCACTGTCAGTGCTCCCACCACACAGCCAGTACTGTCAGTGCTCCCCCACACAGCCAGCACTGTCAGTGCTCCCACCACACAGCCAGCACTGTCAGTGCACTCCCCCCCCCACAGCCAGCACTGAATGTGCACTCCCCCGCCACAGAGCCAGCACTGCCAGTGCACCTCCCCCCAGAGAGCCAGCACTTCCAGTGCACTCCCCCCACAGAGCCAGCACTGCCAGTGCACTTCCCCCCCACAGAGACAGCACTGCCAGTGCACTCCCCCACCCACAGAGCCAGCACTGCCAGTGCACTTCCCCCCCACAGAGCCAGCATGCCCAGGGCACTTCCCCCCCACAGAGCTAGCACCGCCAGTGCACTTCCCCCCACAAAGCCAGCACTGCCAGCACTGTCAGTGCACCCCCACACAGCCAGCACTGTCAGTGCTCCCCCCACACAGCCAGCACTGTCAGTGCTCCCTCCACACAGAAAGCACTGTCAGTGCTCCCCCACACAGCCAGCACTCTCAGTGCTCCCCCCACACAGCCAGCATTGTCAGTGCTCCCGCACACAGCCAGCACTGTCAGTGCTCCCCCACACAGCCAGCACTGTCAGTGCTCCCCCCACACAGCCAGCACTGTCAGTGCTCCCCCCCACACAGCCATCACTGTCATTGCTCCCACCACACAGACAGCACTGTCAGTGCTCCCCCACACAGCCAGCACTGTCAGAGCTCCCCCACACAAACCGCACTGTCAGTGCTCCCACCACACAGCCAGCACTGTCAGTGCTCCCACCACACAGCCAGCACTGTCAGTGCTCCCCCACACAGCCAGCACTGTCAGTGCTCCCCGCACACAGCCAGCACTCTCAATGCTCCCCCCACACAGCCAGCAATGTCAGTGCTCCCACCACACAGCCAGCACAGTCAGTGCTCCCCATACAGCCAGCACTGTCAGTGCTCCCCACACTGCCAGCACTGTCAGTGCTCCCCCCACACAGGCAGCACTGTCAGTGCTCCCCCTACACAGCCAGCACCGTCAGTGCACTTCCACCCCCCACAGCCGGCACTGTCAGTGCTCCTACCACACAGCCAGCACTATCAGTGCTCCCACCGCACAGCCAGCGCTGTCATTGCTCCCACCACACTGCCATCACTGTTAGTGCTCCCCCCACACAGCCAGCACTGTCAGTGCTCCCCCACACAGCCAGCACTGTCATAGTGCACTCCCCCCCTCAGCCAGCACTGTCAGTGCTCCCACCACACAGCCAGCACTGTCAGTGCTCCCCCACACTGCCAGCACTGTCAGTGCTCCCCCCACACAGCCAGCACTGTCAGTGCTCCCACCACACAGCCAGCACTGTCAGTGCTCACACCACACAGCCAGCACTTTCAGTGCTCCCCCACACAGCCAGCACAGGTCAGTGCTCCCCCCACACAGCCAGCACTGTCAGTGCTCCCCCCCACACAGGCAGCACTGTCAGTGCTCCCATCATACAGCCAGCACTGTCAGTGCTACCACAACACACAGACAGCACTGTCAGTGCTCCCCCACACAGCCAGCACTGTCAGTGCTCCCCCACACAGCCAGCACTGTCAGTGCTCCCACCACACAGCCAGCACTGTCAGTGCTCCCCACACACAGCCAGCACAGTCAGTGCTCCCCCTCACAGCCAGCACTGTCAGTGCTCCCACCACACAGCCAGCACTGTCAGTGCTCCCCCACACAGCCAGCAATTCAGTGCTCCCCACAGCCAGCACTGTCAGTGCTCCCCCCACACAGCCAGCACTGTCAGTGCTCCCCCACACAGCCAGCACTGTCAGTGCACTTCCCCCCCCCCTCAGCCAGCAGTGTCAGTGCTCCCACCACACAGCCAGCACTGTCAGCGCTCCCCCACACTGCCAGCACTGTCAGTGCTCCCCCCACACAGCCAGCACTGTCTGTGCTCCCACCACACAGCCAGCACTGTCAGTGCTCCCCCACACAGCCAGCACTGTCAGTGCTCCCCCCACACAGCCAGCACTGTCAGTGCTCCCCCCACACAGGCAGCACTGTCAGTGCTCCCATCACACAGCCAGCACTGTCAGTGCTACCACAACACACAGCCAGCACTGGCAGTGCTCCTCCACACAGGCAGCACTGCCAGTGCTCCCCCACACAGCCAGCACTGTCAGTGCTCCCACCACACAGCCAGCACTGTCAGTGCTCCCCACAGCCAGCACTGTCAGTGCTCCCCACAGCCAGCACTGTCAGTGCTCCCCACACATAGCCAGCACTGTCAGTGCTCCTCCCACACAGCCAGCACTGTCAGTGCTCCCACCACACAGCCAGCACTGTCAGTGCTCCACCACACAGCCTGCACTGTCAGTGCTCCCACCACACAGCCAGCACTGTCAGTGCACTTCCCCCCCCCACAGCCAGCACTGAAAGTGCACTCCCCCGCCACAGAGCTAGCACTGCCAGTGCACCTCCCCCAGAGAGCCAGCACTGCCAGTGCACTCCCCCCCACAGAGCCAGCACTGCCTGTGCACTTCCCCCCCCACAGAGCCAGCACTGCCAGTGCACTCCCCCCCACAGAGCCAGCACTGCCAGTGCACATCCCCCCCCACAGAGCCAGCATGGCCAGTGCACTTCCCCCCACAGAGCCAGCACCGTCAGTGCACTCCCCCCTCAGCCACCACTGTCAGTGCTCCCACCACACAGCCAGCACTGTCAGTGCTCCCCCACACTGCCTGCACTGTCAGTGCTCCCCCCACACAGCCAGCACTGTCAGTGCTCCCACCACACAGCCAGCACTGTCAGTGCTCACAGCACACAGCCAGCACTGTCAGTGCTCCCCCACACAGCCAGCACAGTCAGTGCTCCCCCCACACAGCCAGCACTGTCAGTGCTCCCCCCACACAGCCAGCACTATCAGTGCTCCCCCACACAGCCAGCACTGTCAGTGCTCCCCCACACAGGCAGCACTGTCAGTGCTCCCATCATACAGCCAGCACTGTCAGTGGTACCACAACACACAGCCGGCACTGTCAGTGCTCCCCCACACAGCCAGCACTGTCAGTGCTCCCCCACGCAGCCAGCACTGTCAGTGCTCCCACCACACAGCCAGCACTGTCAGTGCTCCCCAAAGCCAGCACCGTCAGTGCTCCCACCACACAGCCAGCACTGTCAGTGCTCCCCCACACAGCCAGCACTGTCAGTGCTCCCCCACACAGCCAGCACTGTCAGTGCTCCCCACAGCCAGCACTGTCAGTGCTCCCACCACACAACCAGCACTGTCAGTGCTCCCCCACACAGCCAGCACTGCCAGTGCACTCCCCCCCCTCAGCCAGCACTGTCAGTGCTCCCCCCACACAGCCAGCACTGTCAGTGCTCCCCCACACAGCCAGCACTGTCAGTGCTCCCCCACACAGCCAGCATTGTCAGTGCTCCCCCACACAGCCAGCACTGTCTGTGCTCCCCACAGCCAGCACTGACAGTGCTCCCACCACACAACCAGCACTGTCAGTGCTCCCCCACACAGCCAGCACTGCCAGTGCACTTCCCCCCCCTCAGTCAGCACTGTCAGTGCTCCCCCCACAGAGCCAGCACTGTCAGTGCTCCCACCACACAGCCAGCACTGTCAGTGCTCCCCCCACACAGCCAGCACTGTCAGTGCTCCACACAACCAGCACTGTCAGTGCTCCCACCACACAGCCAGCACTGTCAGTGCTCCCCACACAGCCAGCCCTGTCAGTGCTCCCACCACACAGCCAGCACTGTCAGTGCTCCCCACTGCCAGCACTGTCAGTGCTCCCCCCACACATAACCAGCACTGTCAGTGCTCCTCCCACACAGCCAGCACTGTCAGTGCTCCCACCACACAGCCAGCACTGTCAGTGCTCCCCCACACAGCCAGCACTGTCAGTACTCCCACCACACAGCCAGCACTGTCAGTGCACTTCCCCCCCCCACAGCCAGCACTGAATGTGCACTCCCCCGCCACAGAGCCAGCACTGCCAGTGCACCTACCCCCAGAGAGCCAGCACTGCCAGTGCACTCCCCCCACAGATCCAGCACTGCCAGTGCACTTCCCCCCCACAGAGACAGCACTGCCAGTGCACTCCCCCACCCACAGAGCCAGCACTGCCAGTGCACTTCCCCCCCACAGACCCAGCATGGCCAGTGCACTTCCCCCCCACAGAGCTAGCACCGCCAGTGCACTTCCCCCCCCACAGAGCCAGCACTGCCAGCACTGTCAGTGCACCCCCACACAGCCAGCACTGTCAGTGCTCCCCCACACAGCCAGCACTGTCAGTGCTCCCTCCACACAGAAAGCACTGTCAGTGCTCCCCCACACAGCCAGCACTCTCAGTGCTCCCCCCACACAGCCAGCACTCTCAGTGCTCCCCCACACAGCCAGCATTGTCAGTGCTCCCCCACACAGCCAGCACTGTCAGTGCTCCCACCACACAGCCAGCACTGTCAGTGCTCCCCCACACAGCCCGCACTGTCAGTGCTCCCACCACACAGCCAACACTGTCAGTGCTCCCCCACACAGCCAGCACTGTCAGTGCTCCCCCACACAGGCAGAACTGTCAGTGCTCCCCCTACACAGCCAGCACCGTCAGTGCACTTCCACCCCCCACAGCCGGCACTGTCAGTGCTCCCACCACACAGCCAGCACTATCAGTGCTCCCACCACACAGCCAGCGCTGTCATTGCTCCCACCACACTGCCATCACTGTTAGTGCTCCCCCCACACAGCCAGCACTGTCAGTGCTCCCCCACACAGCCAGCACTGTCAGTGCTCCCCCCACACAGCCAGCACTGTCAGTGCTCCCCCACACAGCCAGCACTGTCAGTGCCCCCCCACACAGCCAGCACCGTCAGTGCACTCCCCCCCTCAGCCAGCACTGTCAGTGCTCCCACCACACAGCCAGCACTGTCAGTGCTCACCCACACTGCCAGCACTGTCAGTGCTCCCCCCACACAGCCAGCACTGTCAGTGCTCCCACCACACAGCCAGCACTGTCAGTGCTCACACCACACAGCCAGCACTTTCAGTGCTCCCCCCACACAGCCAGCACAGTCAGTTCTCCCCCCACACAGCCAGCACTGTCAGTGCTCCCCCCCACACAGGCAGCACTGTCAGTGCTCCCATCATACAGCCAGCACTGTCAGTGCTACCACAACACACAGACAGCACTGTCAGTGCTCCCCCACACAGCCAGCACTGTCAGTGCTCCCCACACAGCCAGCACTGTCAGTGCTCCCACCACACAGCCAGCACTGTCAGTGCTCCCCACACACAGCCAGCACAGTCAGTGCTCCCCCTCACAGCCAGCACTGTCAGTGCTCCCACCACACAGCCAGCACTGTCAGTGCTCCCCCACACAGCCAGCAATTCAGTGCTCCCCACAGCCAGCACTGTCAGTGCTCCCCCCACACAGCCAGCACTGTCAGTGCTCCCCCACACAGCCAGCACTGTCAGTGCACTTCCCCGCCCTCAGCCAGCAGTGTCAGTGCTCCCACCACACAGCCAGCACTGTCAGCGCTCCCCCACACTGCCAGCACTGTCATTGCTCCCCCACACAGCCAGCACTGTCTGTGCTCCCACCACACAGCCAGCACTGTCAGTGCTCCCCCACACAGCTTGCACTGTCAGTGCTCCCCCCACACAGCCAGCACTGTCAGTGCTCCCCCCACACAGGCAGCACTGTCAGTGCTCCCATCACACAGCCAGCACTGTCAGTGCTACCACAACACACAGCCAGCACTGTCATTGCTCCCCCACACAGCCAGCACTGTCTGTGCTCCCCACAGCCAGCACTGACAGTGCTCCCACCACACAACCAGCACTGTCAGTGCTCCCCCACACAGCCAGCACTGCCAGTGCACTTCCTCCCCCCCTCAGTCAGCACTGTCAGTGCTCCCCCACAGAGCCAGCACTGTCAGTGCTCCCACCACACAGCCAGCACTGTCAGTGCTCCCCCCACACAGCCAGCACTGTCAGTGCTCCACACAGCCAGCACTGTCAGTGCTCCCACCACACAGCCAGCACTGTCAGTGCTCCCCCACACAGCCAGCCCTGTCAGTGCTCCCACCACACAGCCAGCACTGTCAGTGCTCCCCACTGCCAGCACTGTCAGTGCTCCCCGCACACATAGCCAGCACTGTCAGTGCTCCTCCCACACAGCCAGCACTGTCAGTGCTCCCACCACACAGCCAGCACTGTCAGTGCTCCCCCACACAGCCAGCACTGTCAATGCTCCCACCACACAGCCAGCACTGTCAGTGCACTTCCCCCCCCCCACAGCCAGCACTGAATGTGCACTCCCACGCCACAGAGCCAGCACTGCCAGTGCACCTCCCCCCAGAGAGCCAGCACTGCCAGTGCACTCCCCCCACAGAGCCAGCACTGCCAGTGCACTTCCCCCCCACAGAGACAGCACTGCCAGTGCACTCCCCCACCCACAGAGCCAGCACTGTCAGTGCTCCCCCACACAGCCAGCACTGTCAGTGCTCCCCGCACACAGCCAGCACTCTCAATGCTCCCCCCACACAGCCAGCAATGTCAGTGCTCCCACCACACAACCAGCACAGTCAGTGCTCCCCATACAGCCAGCACTGTCAGTGCTCCCCACACTGCCAGCACTGTCAGTGCTCCACCCACACAGGCAGAACTGTCAGTGCTCCCCCTACACAGCCAGCACCGTCAGTGCACTTCCACCCCCCACAGCCGGCACTGTCAGTGCTCCCACCACACAGCCAGCACTATCAGTGCTCCCACCACACAGCCAGCGCTGTCATTGCTCCCACCACACTGCCATCACTGTTAGTGCTCCCCCCACACAGCCAGCACTGTCAGTGCTCCCCCACACAGCCAGCACTGTCAGTGCTCCCCCCACACAGCCAGCACTGTCAGTGCTCCCCCACACAGCCAGCACTGTCAGTGCCCCCCCACACAGCCAGCACCGTCAGTGCACTCCCCCCCTCAGCCAGCACTGTCAGTGCTCCCACCACACAGCCAGCACTGTCAGTGCTCACCCACACTGCCAGCACTGTCAGTGCTCCCCCCACACAGCCAGCACTGTCAGTGCTCCCACCACACAGCCAGCACTGTCAGTGCTCACACCACACAGCCAGCACTTTCAGTGCTCCCCCCACACAGCCAGCACAGTCAGTTCTCCCCCCACACAGCCAGCACTGTCAGTGCTCCCCCCCACACAGGCAGCACTGTCAGTGCTCCCATCATACAGCCAGCACTGTCAGTGCTACCACAACACACAGACAGCACTGTCAGTGCTCCCCCACACAGCCAGCACTGTCAGTGCTCCCCACACAGCCAGCACTGTCAGTGCTCCCACCACACAGCCAGCACTGTCAGTGCTCCCCACACACAGCCAGCACAGTCAGTGCTCCCCCTCACAGCCAGCACTGTCAGTGCTCCCACCACACAGCCAGCACTGTCAGTGCTCCCCCACACAGCCAGCAATTCAGTGCTCCCCACAGCCAGCACTGTCAGTGCTCCCCCCACACAGCCAGCACTGTCAGTGCTCCCCCACACAGCCAGCACTGTCAGTGCACTTCCCCGCCCTCAGCCAGCAGTGTCAGTGCTCCCACCACACAGCCAGCACTGTCAGCGCTCCCCCACACTGCCAGCACTGTCATTGCTCCCCCACACAGCCAGCACTGTCTGTGCTCCCACCACACAGCCAGCACTGTCAGTGCTCCCCCACACAGCTTGCACTGTCAGTGCTCCCCCCACACAGCCAGCACTGTCAGTGCTCCCCCCACACAGGCAGCACTGTCAGTGCTCCCATCACACAGCCAGCACTGTCAGTGCTACCACAACACACAGCCAGCACTGTCATTGCTCCCCCACACAGCCAGCACTGTCTGTGCTCCCCACAGCCAGCACTGACAGTGCTCCCACCACACAACCAGCACTGTCAGTGCTCCCCCACACAGCCAGCACTGCCAGTGCACTTCCTCCCCCCCTCAGTCAGCACTGTCAGTGCTCCCCCACAGAGCCAGCACTGTCAGTGCTCCCACCACACAGCCAGCACTGTCAGTGCTCCCCCCACACAGCCAGCACTGTCAGTGCTCCACACAGCCAGCACTGTCAGTGCTCCCACCACACAGCCAGCACTGTCAGTGCTCCCCCACACAGCCAGCCCTGTCAGTGCTCCCACCACACAGCCAGCACTGTCAGTGCTCCCCACTGCCAGCACTGTCAGTGCTCCCCGCACACATAGCCAGCACTGTCAGTGCTCCTCCCACACAGCCAGCACTGTCAGTGCTCCCACCACACAGCCAGCACTGTCAGTGCTCCCCCACACAGCCAGCACTGTCAATGCTCCCACCACACAGCCAGCACTGTCAGTGCACTTCCCCCCCCCCACAGCCAGCACTGAATGTGCACTCCCACGCCACAGAGCCAGCACTGCCAGTGCACCTCCCCCCAGAGAGCCAGCACTGCCAGTGCACTCCCCCCACAGAGCCAGCACTGCCAGTGCACTTCCCCCCCACAGAGACAGCACTGCCAGTGCACTCCCCCACCCACAGAGCCAGCACTGTCAGTGCTCCCCCACACAGCCAGCACTGTCAGTGCTCCCCGCACACAGCCAGCACTCTCAATGCTCCCCCCACACAGCCAGCAATGTCAGTGCTCCCACCACACAACCAGCACAGTCAGTGCTCCCCATACAGCCAGCACTGTCAGTGCTCCCCACACTGCCAGCACTGTCAGTGCTCCACCCACACAGGCAGAACTGTCAGTGCTCCCCCTACACAGCCAGCACCGTCAGTGCACTTCCACCCCCCACAGCCGGCACTGTCAGTGCTCCCACCACACAGCCAGCACTATCAGTGCTCCCACCACACAGCCAGCGCTGTCATTGCTCCCACCACACTGCCATCACTGTTAGTGCTCCCCCCACACAGCCAGCACTGTCAGTGCTCCCCCACACAGCCAGCACTGTCAGTGCTCCCCCCACACAGCCAGCACTGTCAGTGCTCCCCCACACAGCCAGCACTGTCAGTGCCCCCCCACACAGCCAGCACCGTCAGTGCACTCCCCCCCTCAGCCAGCACTGTCAGTGCTCCCACCACACAGCCAGCACTGTCAGTGCTCCCCCACACTGCCAGCACTGTCAGTGCTCCCCCCACACAGCCAGCACTGTCAGTGCTCCCACCACACAGCCAGCACTGTCAGTGCTCACACCACACAGCCAGCACTTTCAGTGCTCCCCCCACACAGCCAGCACAGTCAGTGCTCCCCCCACACAGCCAGCACTGTCAGTGCTCCCCCCCACACAGGCAGCACTGTCAGTGCTCCCATCATACAGCCAGCACTGTCAGTGCTACCACAACACACAGACAGCACTGTCAGTGCTCCCCCACACAGCCAGCACTGTCAGTGCTCCCCACACAGCCAGCACTGTCAGTGCTCCCACCACACAGCCAGCACTGTCAGTGCTCCCCACACACAGCCAGCACAGTCAGTGCTCCCCCTCACAGCCAGCACTGTCAGTGCTCCCACCACACAGCCAGCACTGTCAGTGCTCCCCCACACAGCCAGCAATTCAGTGCTCCCCACAGCCAGCACTGTCAGTGCTCCCCCCACACAGCCAGCACTGTCAGTGCTCCCCCACACAGCCAGCACTGTCAGTGCACTTCCCCGCCCTCAGCCAGCAGTGTCAGTGCTCCCCCACACAGCCAGCACTGTCAGCGCTCCCCCACACTGCCAGCACTGTCAGTGCTCCCCCCACACAGCCAGCACTGTCTGTGCTCCCACCACACAGCCAGCACTGTCAGTGCTCCCCCACACAGCCAGCACTGTCAGTGCTCCCCCCACACAGCCAGCACTGTCAGTGCTCCCCCCACACAGGCAGCACTGTCAGTGCTCCCATCACACAGCCAGCACTGTCAGTGCTACCACAACACACAGCCAGCACTGTCATTGCTCCCCCACACAGCCAGCACTGTCTGTGCTCCCCTCAGCCAGCACTGACAGTGCTCCCACCACACAACCAGCACTGTCAGTGCTCCCCCACACAGCCAGCACTGCCAGTGCACTTCCCCCCCCTCAGTCAGCACTGTCAGTGCTCCCCCACAGAGCCAGCACTGTCAGTGCTCCCACCACACAGCCAGCACTGTCAGTGCTCCCCCCACACAGCCAGCACTGTCAGTGCTCCACACAGCCAGCACTGTCAGTGCTCCCACCACACAGCCAGCACTGTCAGTGCTCCCCCACACAGCCAGCCCTGTCAGTGCTCCCACCACACAGCCAGCACTGTCAGTGCTCCCCACTGCCAGCACTGTCAGTGCTCCCCCCACACATAGCCAGCACTGTCAGTGCTCCTCCCACACAGCCAGCAGTGTCAGTGCTCCCACCACACAGCCAGCACTGTCAGTGCTCCCCCACACAGCCAGCACTGTCAGTGCTCCCACCACACAGCCAGCACTGACAGTGCACTTCCCCCCCCACAGCCAGCACTGAATGTGCACTCCCACGCCACAGAGCCAGCACTGCCAGTGCACCTCCCCCCAGAGAGCCAGCACTGCCAGTGCACTCCCCCCACAGAGCCAGCACTGCCAGTGCACTCCCCCTCCACAGAGACAGCACTGCCAGTGCACTCCCCCACCCACAGAGCCAGCACTGCCAGTGCACTTCCCCCCCACAGAGCCAGCATGGCCAGTGCACTTCCCCCCCACAGACCTAGCACCGCCAGTGCACTTCCCCCCCCACAGAGCCAGCACTGCCAGCACTGTCAGTGCACCCCCACACAGCCAGCACTGTCAGTGCTCCCCCACACAGCCAGCACTGTCAGTGCTCCCTCCACACAGAAAGCACTGTCAGTGCTCCCCCACACAGCCAGCACTCTCAGTGCTCCCCCCACACAGCCAGCACTGTCAGTGCTCCCCCACACAGCCAGCACTGTCAGTGCTCCCCCATACAGCCAGCACTGTCAGTGCTCCCCCCACACAGCCAGCACTGTCAGTGCTCCCCCCACACAGCCCGCACTGTCAGTGCTCCCACCACACAGCCAGCACTGTCAGTGCTCCCCCACACAGCCAGCACTGTCAGTGCTCCCCCACACAAACCGCACTGTCAGTGCTCCCACCACACAGCCAGCACTGTCACTGCTCCCCACACAGCCCGCACTGTCAGTGCTCCCACCACACAGCCAGCACTGTCAGTGCTCCCCCACACAGCCAGCACTGTCAGTGCTCCCCGCACACAGCCAGCACTCTCAATGCTCCCCCCACACAGCCAGCAATGTCAGTGCTCCCACCACACAGCCAGCACAGTCAGTGCTCCCCACACAGCCAGCACTGTCAGTGCTCCCCACACTGCCAGCACTGTCAGTGCTCCCCCCACACAGGCAGCACTGTCAGTGCTCCCCCTACACAGCCAGCACCGTCAGTGCACTTCCACCCCCCACAGCCGGCACTGTCAGTGCTCCCACCACACAGCCAGCACTATCAGTGCTCCCACCACACAGCCAGCGCTGTCATTGCTCCCACCACACTGCCATCACTGTTAGTGCTCCCCCCACACAGCCAGCACTGTCAGTGCTCCCCCACACAGCCAGCACTGTCAGTGCTCCCCCCACACAGCCAGCACTGTCAGTGCTCCCCCACACAGCCAGCACTGTCAGTGCCCCCCCACACAGCCAGCACGGTCAGTGCACTCCCCCTCTCAGCCAGCACTGTCAGTGCTCCCCCACACAGCCAGCACTGTCTGTGCTCCCCACAGCCAGCACTGACAGTGCTCCCACCACACAACCAGCACTGTCAGTGCTCCCCCACACAGCCAGCACTGCCAGTGCACTTCCTCCCCCGCTCAGTCAGCACTGTCAGTGCTCCCCCCACAGAGCCAGCACTGTCAGTGCTCCCACCACACAGCCAGCACTGTCAGTGCTCCCCCACACAGCCAGCACTGTCAGTGCTCCACACAGCCAGCACTGTCAGTGCTCCCACCACACAGCCAGCACTGTCAGTGCTCCCCCACACAGCCAGCCCTGTCAGTGCTCCCACCACACAGCCAGCACTGTCAGTGCTCCCCACTGCCAGCACTGTCAGTGCTCCCCGCACACATAGCCAGCACTGTCAGTGCTCCTCCCACACAGCCAGCACTGTCAGTGCTCCCACCACACAGCCAGCACTGTCAGTGCTCCCCCACACAGCCAGCACTGTCAATGCTCCCACCACACAGCCAGCACTGTCAGTGCACTTCCCCCCCCCCACAGCCAGCACTGAATGTGCACTCCCACGCCACAGAGCCAGCACTGCCAGTGCACCTCCCCCCAGAGAGCCAGCACTGCCAGTGCACTCCCCCCACAGAGCCAGCACTGCCAGTGCACTTCCCCCCCACAGAGACAGCACTGCCAGTGCACTCCCCCACCCACAGAGCCAGCACTGTCAGTGCTCCCCCACACAGCCAGCACTGTCAGTGCTCCCCGCACACAGCCAGCACTCTCAATGCTCCCCCCACACAGCCAGCAATGTCAGTGCTCCCACCACACAACCAGCACAGTCAGTGCTCCCCATACAGCCAGCACTGTCAGTGCTCCCCACACTGCCAGCACTGTCAGTGCTCCACCCACACAGGCAGAACTGTCAGTGCTCCCCCTACACAGCCAGCACCGTCAGTGCACTTCCACCCCCCACAGCCGGCACTGTCAGTGCTCCCACCACACAGCCAGCACTATCAGTGCTCCCACCACACAGCCAGCGCTGTCATTGCTCCCACCACACTGCCATCACTGTTAGTGCTCCCCCCACACAGCCAGCACTGTCAGTGCTCCCCCACACAGCCAGCACTGTCAGTGCTCCCCCCACACAGCCAGCACTGTCAGTGCTCCCCCACACAGCCAGCACTGTCAGTGCCCCCCCACACAGCCAGCACCGTCAGTGCACTCCCCCCCCTCAGCCAGCACTGTCAGTGCTCCCACCACACAGCCAGCACTGTCAGTGCTCCCCCACACTGCCAGCACTGTCAGTGCTCCCCCACACAGCCAGCACTGTCAGTGCTCCCACCACACAGCCAGCACTGTCAGTGCTCACACCACACAGCCAGCACTTTCAGTGCTCCCCCCACACAGCCAGCACAGTCAGTGCTCCCCCCAAACAGCCAGCACTGTCAGTGCTCCCCCCCACACAGGCAGCACTGTCAGTGCTCCCATCATACAGCCAGCACTGTCAGTGCTACCACAACACACAGACAGCACTGTCAGTGCTCCCCCACACAGCCAGCACTGTCAGTGCTCCCACCACACAGCCAGCACTGTCAGTGCTCCCCACACACAGCCAGCACAGTCAGTGCTCCCCCTCACAGCCAGCACTGTCAGTGCTCCCACCACACAGCCAGCACTGTCAGTGCTCCCCCACACAGCCAGCAATTCAGTGCTCCCCACAGCCAGCACTGTCAGTGCTCCCCCCACACAGCCAGCACTGTCAGTGCTCCCCCACACAGCCAGCACTGTCAGTGCACTTCCCCGCCCTCAGCCAGCAGTGTCAGTGTTCCCAACACACAGCCAGCACTGTCAGCGCTCCCCCACACTGCCAGCACTGTCAGTGCTCCCCCCACACATCCAGCACTGTCTGTGCTCCCACCACACAGCCAGCACTGTCAGTGCTCCCCCACACAGCCAGCACTGTCAGTGCTCCCCCCACACAGCCAGCACTGTCAGTGCTCCCCCCACACAGGCAGCACTGTCAGTGCTCCCATCACACAGCCAGCACTGTCAGTGCTACCACAACACACAGCCAGCACTGTCATTGCTCCCCCACACAGCCAGCACTGTCTGTGCTCCCCACAGCCAGCACTGACAGTGCTCCCACCACACAACCAGCACTGTCAGTGCTCCCCCACACAGCCAGCACTGCCAGTGCACTTCCCCCCCTCAGTCAGCACTGTCAGTGCTCCCCCACAGAGCCAGCACTGTCAGTGCTCCCACCACACAGCCAGCACTGTCAGTGCTCCCCCCACACAGCCAGCACTGTCAGTGCTCCACACAGCCAGCACTGTCAGTGCTCCCACCACACAGCCAGCACTGTCAGTGCTCCCCCACACAGCCAGCCCTGTCAGTGCTCCCACCACACAGCCAGCACTGTCAGTGCTCCCCACTGCCAGCACTGTCAGTGCTCCCCCCACACATAGCCAGCACTGTCAGTGCTCCTCCCACACAGCCAGCACTGTCAGTGCTCCCACCACACAGCCAGCACTGTCAGTGCTCCCCCACACAGCCAGCACTGTCAGTGCTCCCACCACACAGCCAGCACTGTCAGTGCACTTCCCCCCCCACAGCCAGCACTGAATGTGCACTCCCACGCCACAGAGCCAGCACTGCCAGTGCACCTCCCCCCAGAGAGCCAGCACTGCCAGTGCACTCCCCCCACAGAGCCAGCACTGCCAGTGCACTTCCCCCCCACAGAGACAGCACTGCCAGTGCACTCCCCCACCCACAGAGCCAGCACTGCCAGTGCACTTCCCCCCACAGAGCCAGCATGGCCAGTGCACTTCCCCCCCACAGACCTAGCACCGCCAGTGCACTTCCCCCCCCACAGAGCCAGCACTGCCAGCACTGTCAGTGCACCCCCACACAGCCAGCACTGTCAGTGCTCCCCCACACAGCCAGCACTGTCAGTGCTCCCTCCACACAGAAAGCACTGTCAGTGCTCCCCCACACAGCCAGCACTCTCAGTGCTCCCCCCACACAGCCAGCATTGTCAGTGCTCCCCCACACAGCCAGCACTGTCAGTGCTCCCCCACACAGCCAGCACTGTCAGTGCTCCCCCCACACAGCCAGCCATGTCAGTGCTCCCCCCACACAGCCCGCACTGTCAGTGCTCCCCCACACAGCCAGCACTGTCAGTGCTCCCCCACACAGCCCGCACTGTCAGTGCTCCCACCACACAGCCAGCACTGTCAGTGCTCCCCCACACAGCCAGCACTGTCAGTGCTCCCCGCACACAGCCAGCACTCTCAATGCTCCCCCCACACAGCCAGCAATGTCAGTGCTCCCACCACACAGCCAGCACAGTCAGTGCTCCCCACACAGCCAGCACTGTCAGTGCTCCCCACACTGCCAGCACTGTCAGTGCTCCCCCCACACAGGCAGCACTGTCAGTGCTCCCCCTACACAGCCAGCACCGTCAGTGCACTTCCACCCCCCACAGCCGGCACTGTCAGTGCTCCCACCACACAGCCAGCACTATCAGTGCTCCCACCACACAGCCAGCGCTGTCATTGCTCCCACCACACTGCCATCACTGTTAGTGCTCCCCCCACACAGCCAGCACTGTCAGTGCTCCCCCACACAGCCAGCACTGTCAGTGCTCCCCCCACACAGCCAGCACTGTCAGTGCTCCCCCACACAGCCAGCACTGTCAGTGCCCCCCCACACAGCCAGCACGGTCAGTGCACTCCCCCTCTCAGCCAGCACTGTCAGTGCTCCCACCACACAGCCAGCACTGTCAGTGCTCCCCCACACTGCCAGCACTGTCAGTGCTCCCCCCACACAGCCAGCACTGTCAGTGCTCCCACCACACAGCCAGCACTGTCAGTGCTCACACCACACAGCCAGCACTTTCAGTGCTCCCCCCACACAGCCAGCACAGTCAGTGCTCCCCCCACACAGCCAGCACTGTCAGTGCTCCCCCCACACAGGCAGCACTGTCAGTGCTCCCATCATACAGCCAGCACTGTCAGTGCTACCACAACACACAGACAGCACTGTCAGTGCTCCCCCACACAGCCAGCACTGTCTGTGCTCCCCACACCCAGCACTGACAGTGCTCCCACCACACAACCAGCACTGTCAGTGCTCCCCCACACAGCCAGCACTGCCAGTGCACTTCCTCCCCCCCTCAGGCAGCACTGTCAGTGCTCCCCCACAGAGCCAGCACTGTCAGTGCTCCCACCACACAGCCAGCACTGTCAGTGCTCCCCCCACACAGCCAGCACTGTCAGTGCTCCACACAGCCAGCACTGTCAGTGCTCCCACCACACAGTCAGCACTGTCAGTGCTCCCCCACACAGCCAGCCCTGTCAGTGCTCCCACCACACAGCCAGCACTGTCAGTGCTCCCCACTGCCAGCACTGTCAGTGCTCCCCCCACACATAGCCAGCACTGTCAGTGCTCCTCCCACACAGCCAGCACTGTCAGTGCTCCCACCACACAGCCAGCACTGTCAGTGCTCCCCCACACAGCCAGCACTGTCAGTGCTCCCACCACACAGCCAGCACTGTCAGTGCACTTCCCCCCCCCACAGCCAGCACTGAATGTGCACTCCCACGCCACAGATCCAGCACTGCCAGTGCACCTCCCCCCAGAGAGCCAGCACTGCCAGTGCACCCCCCCACAGAGCCAGCACTGCCAGTGCACTTCCCCCCCACAGAGACAGCACTGCCAGTGCACTCCCCCACCCACAGAGCCAGCACTGTCAGTGCTCCCCCACACAGCCAGCACTGTCAGTGCTCCCCGCACACAGCCAGCACTCTCAATGCTCCCCCCACACAGCCAGCAATGTCAGTGCTCCCACCACACAGCCAGCACAGTCAGTGCTCCCCATACAGCCAGCACTGTCAGTGCTCCCCACACTGCCAGCACTGTCAGTGCTCCCCCCACACAGGCAGAACTGTCAGTGCTCCCCCTACACAGCCAGCACCGTCAGTGCACTTCCACCCCCCACAGCCGGCACTGTCAGTGCTCCCACCACACAGCCAGCACTATCAGTGCTCCCACCACACAGCCAGCGCTGTCATTGCTCCCACCACACTGCCATCACTGTTAGTGCTCCCCCCACACAGCCAGCACTGTCAGTGCTCCCCCACACAGCCAGCACTGTCAGTGCTCCTCCCACACAGCCAGCACTGTCAGTGCTCCCCCACACAGCCAGCACTGTCAGTGCCCCCCCACACAGCCAGCACCGTCAGTGCACTCCCCCCCTCAGCCAGCACTGTCAGTGCTCCCACCACACAGCCAGCACTGTCAGTGCTCCCCCACACTGCCAGCACTGTCAGTGCTCCCCCCACACAGCCAGCACTGTCAGTGCTCCCACCACACAGCCAGCACTGTCAGTGCTCACACCACACAGCCAGCACTTTCAGTGCTCCCCCCACACAGCCAGCACAGTCAGTGCTCCCCCCACACAGCCAGCACTGTCAGTGCTCCCCCCCACACAGGCAGCACTGTCAGTGCTCCCATCATACAGCCAGCACTGTCAGTGCTACCACAACACACAGACAGCACTGTCAGTGCTCCCCCACACAGCCAGCACTGTCAGTGCTCCCCACACAGCCAGCACTGTCAGTGCTCCCACCACACAGCCAGCACTGTCAGTGCTCCCCACACACAGCCAGCACAGTCAGTGCTCCCCCTCACAGCCCGCACTGTCAGTGCTCCCACCACACAGCCAGCACTGTCAGTGCTCCCCCACACAGCCAGCAATTCAGTGCTCCCCACAGCCAGCACTGTCAGTGCTCCCCCCACACAGCCAGCACTGTCAGTGCTCCCCCACACAGCCAGCACTGTCTGTGCACTTCCCCGCCCTCAGCCAGCAGTGTCAGTGCTCCCACCACACAGCCAGCACTGTCAGCGCTCCCCCACACTGCCAGCACTGTCAGTGCTCCCCCCACACAGCCAGCACTGTCTGTGCTCAAACCACACAGCCAGCACTGTCAGTGCTCCCCCACACAGCCAGCACTGTCAGTGCTCCCCCCACACAGCCAGCACTGTCAGTGCTCCCCCCACACAGGCAGCACTGTCAGTGCTCCCATCACACAGCCAGCACTGTCAGTGCTACCACAACACACAGCCAGCACTGTCATTGCTCCCCACACAGCCAGCACTGTCTGTGCTCCCCACAGCCAGCACTGACAGTGCTCCCACCACACAACCAGCACTGTCAGTGCTTCCCCACACAGCCAGCACTGCCAGTGCACTTCCCCCCCCTCAGTCAGCACTGTCAGTGCTCCCCCACAGAGCCAGCACTGTCAGTGCTCCCACCACACAGCCAGCACTGTCAGTGCTCCCCCCACACAGCCAGCACTGTCAGTGCTCCACACAGCCAGCACTGTCAGTGCTCCCACCACACAGCCAGCACTGTCAGTGCTCCCCCACACAGCCAGCCCTGTCAGTGCTCCCACCACACAGCCAGCACTGTCAGTGCTCCCCACTGCCAGCACTGTCAGTGCTCCCCCACACATAGCCAGCACTGTCAGTGCTCCTCCCACACAGCCAGCACTGTCAGTGCTCCCACCACACAGCCAGCACTGTCAGTGCTCCCCCACACAGCCAGCACTGTCAGTGCTCCCACCACACAGCCAGCACTGTCAGTGCACTTCCCCCCCCCCACAGCCAGCACTGAATGTGCACTCCCACGCCACAGAGCCAGCACTGCCAGTGCACCTCCCCCAGAGAGCCAGCACTGCCAGTGCACTCCCCCCACAGAGCCAGCACTGCCAGTGCACTTCCCCCCCACAGAGACAGCACTGCCAGTGCACTCCCCCACCCACAGAGCCAGCACTGCCAGTGCACTTCCCCCCCACAGAGCCAGCATGGCCAGTGCACTTCCCCCCCACAGACCTAGCACCGCCAGTGCACTTCCCCCCCCACAGAGCCAGCACTGCCAGCACTGTCAGTGCACCCCCACACAGCCAGCACTGTCAGTGCTCCCCCACACAGCCAGCACTGTCAGTGCTCCCTCCACACAGAAAGCACTGTCAGTGCTCCCCCACACAGCCAGCACTCTCAGTGCTCCCCCCACACAGCCAGCATTGTCAGTGCTCCCCCACACAGCCAGCACTGTCAGTGCTCCCCCACACAGCCAGCACTGTCAGTGCTCCCCCCACACAGCCAGCACTGTCAGTGCTCCCCCCACACAGCCCGCACTGTCAGTGCTCCCACCACACAGCCAGCACTGTCAGTGCTCCCCCACACAGCCAGCACTGTCAGTGCTCCCCCACACAAACCGCACTGTCAGTGCTCCCACCACACAGCCAGCACTGTCACTGCTCCCCCACACAGCCCGCACTGTCAGTGCTCCCACCACACAGCCAGCACTGTCAGTGCTCCCCCACACAGCCAGCACTGTCAGTGCTCCCCGCACACAGCCGGCACTCTCAATGCTCCCCCCACACAGCCAGCAATGTCAGTGCTCCCACCACACAGCCAGCACAGTCAGTGCTCCCCACACAGCCAGCACTGTCAGTGCTCCCCATACTGCCAGCACTGTCAGTGCTCCCCCCACACAGGCAGCACTGTCAGTGCTCCCCCTACACAGCCAGCACCGTCAGTGCACTTCCACCCCCCACAGCCGGCACTGTCAGTGCTCCCACCACACAGCCAGCACAATCAGTGCTCCCACCACACAGCCAGCGCTGTCATTGCTCCCACCACACTGCCATCACTGTTAGTGCTCCCCCCACACAGCCAGCACTGTCAGTGCTCCCCACACAGCCAGCACTGTCAGTGCTCCCCCCACACAGCCAGCATTGTCAGTGCTCCCCCACACAGCCAGCACTGTCAGTGCCCCCCCACACAGCCAGCACCGTCAGTGCACTCCCCCCCTCAGCCAGCACTGTCAGTGCTCCCACCACACAGCCAGCACTGTCAGTGCTCCCCCACACTGCCAGCACTGTCAGTGCTCCCCCCACACAGCCAGCACTGTCAGTGCTCCCACCACACAGCCAGCACTGTCAGTGCTCACACCACACAGCCAGCACTTTCAGTGCTCCCCCCACACAGCCAGCACAGTCAGTGCTCCCCCCACACAGCCAGCACTGTCAGTGCTCCCCCCCACACAGGCAGCACTGTCAGTGCTCCCATCATACAGCCAGCACTGTCAGTGCTACCACAACACACAGACAGCACTGTCAGTGCTCCCCCACACAGCCAGCACTGTCAGTGCTCCCCCACACAGCCAGCACTGTCAGTGCTCCCACCACACAGCCAGCACTGTCAGTGCTCCCCACACACAGCCAGCACAGTCAGTGCTACCCCTCACAGCCAGCACTGTCAGTGCTCCCACCACACAGCCAGCACTGTCAGTGCTCCCCCACACAGCCAGCAATTCAGTGCTCCCCACAGCCAGCACTGTCCGTGCTCCCCCCACACAGCCAGCATTGTCAGTGCTCCCCCACACAGCCAGCACTGTCAGTGCACTTCCCCCCCCCTCAGCCAGCAGTGTCAGTGCTCCCACCACACAGCCAGCACTGTCAGCGCTCCCACACACTGCCAGCACTGTCAGTGCTCCCCCCACACAGCCAGCACTGTCTGTGCTCCCACCACACAGCCAGCACTGTCAGTGCTCCCCCACACAGCCAGCACTGTCAGTGCTCCCCCCACACAGCCAGCACTGTCAGTGCTCCACACAGCCAGCACTGTCAGTGCTCCCACCACACAGTCAGCACTGTCAGTGCTCCCCCACACAGCCAGCCCTGTCAGTGCTCCCACCACACAGCCAGCACTGTCAGTGCTCCCCACTGCCAGCACTGTCAGTGCTCCCCCCACACATAGCCAGCACTGTCAGTGCTCCTCCCACACAGCCAGCACTGTCAGTGCTCCCACCACACAGCCAGCACTGTCAGTGCTCCCCCACACAGCCAGCACTGTCAGTGCTCCCACCACACAGCCAGCACTGTCAGTGCACTTCCCCCCCCCACAGCCAGCACTGAATGTGCACTCCCACGCCACAGAGCCAGCACTGCCAGTGCACCTCCCCCCAGAGAGCCAGCACTGCCAGTGCACCCCCCCACAGAGCCAGCACTGCCAGTGCACTTCCCCCCCACAGAGACAGCACTGCCAGTGCACTCCCCCACCCACAGAGCCAGCACTGTCAGTGCTCCCCCACACAGCCAGCACTGTCAGTGCTCCCCGCACACAGCCAGCACTCTCAATGCTCCCCCCACACAGCCAGCAATGTGAGTGCTCCCACCACACAGCCAGCACAGTCAGTGCTCCCCATACAGCCAGCACTGTCAGTGCTCCCCACACTGCCAGCACTGTCAGTGCTCCCCCCACACAGGCAGAACTGTCAGTGCTCCCCCTACACAGCCAGCACCGTCAGTGCACTTCCACCCCCCACAGCCGGCACTGTCAGTGCTCCCACCACACAGCCAGCACTATCAGTGCTCCCACCACACAGCCAGCGCTGTCATTGCTCCCACCACACTGCCATCACTGTTAGTGCTCCCCCCACACAGCCAGCACTGTCAGTGCTCCCCCACACAGCCAGCACTGTCAGTGCTCCCCCCACACAGCCAGCACTGTCAGTGCTCCCCCACACAGCCAGCACTGTCAGTGCCCCCAAACACAGCCAGCACCGTCAGTGCACTCCCCCCCTCAGCCAGCACTGTCAGTGCTCCCACCACACAGCCAGCACTGTCAGTGCTCCCCCACACTGCCAGCACTGTCAGTGCTCCCCCCACACAGCCAGCACTGTCAGTGCTCCCACCACACAGCCAGCACTGTCAGTGCTCACACCACACAGCCAGCACTTTCAGTGCTCCCCCCACACAGCCAGCACAGTCAGTGCTCCCCCACACAGCCAGCACTGTCAGTGCTCCCCCCCACACAGGCAGCACTGTCAGTGCTCCCATCATACAGCCAGCACTGTCAGTGCTACCACAACACACAGACAGCACTGTCAGTGCTCCCCCACACAGCCAGCACTGTCAGTGCTCCCCACACAGCCAGCACTGTCAGTGCTCCCACCACACAGCCAGCACTGTCAGTGCTCCCCACACACAGCCAGCACAGTCAGTGCTCCCCCTCACAGCCCGCACTGTCAGTGCTCCCACCACACAGCCAGCACTGTCAGTGCTCCCCCACACAGCCAGCAATTCAGTGCTCCCCACAGCCAGCACTGTCAGTGCTCCCCCCACACAGCCAGCACTGTCAGTGCTCCCCCACACAGCCAGCACTGTCAGTGCACTTCCCCGCCCTCAGCCAGCAGTGTCAGTGCTCCCACCACACAGCCAGCACTGTCAGCGCTCCCCCACACTGCCAGCACTGTCAGTGCTCCCCCACACAGCCAGCACTGTCTGTGCTCAAACCACACAGCCAGCACTGTCAGTGCTCCCCCACACAGCCAGCACTGTCAGTGCTCCCCCCACACAGCCAGCACTGTCAGTGCTCCCCCCACACAGGCAGCACTGTCAGTGCTCCCATCACACAGCCAGCACTGTCAGTGCTACCACAACACACAGCCAGCACTGTCATTGCTCCCCCACACAGCCAGCACTGTCTGTGCTCCCCACAGCCAGCACTGACAGTGCTCCCACCACACAACCAGCACTGTCAGTGCTTCCCCACACAGCCAGCACTGCCAGTGCACTTCCCCCCCCTCAGTCAGCACTGTCAGTGCTCCCCCACAGAGCCAGCACTGTCAGTGCTCCCACCACACAGCCAGCACTGTCAGTGCTCCCCCCACACAGCCAGCACTGTCAGTGCTCCACACAGCCAGCACTGTCAGTGCTCCCACCACACAGCCAGCACTGTCAGTGCTCCCCCACACAGCCAGCCCTGTCAGTGCTCCCACCACACAGCCAGCACTGTCAGTGCTCCCCACTGCCAGCACTGTCAGTGCTCCCCCACACATAGCCAGCACTGTCAGTGCTCCTCCCACACAGCCAGCACTGTCAGTGCTCCCACCACACAGCCAGCACTGTCAGTGCTCCCCCACACAGCCAGCACTGTCAGTGCTCCCACCACACAGCCAGCACTGTCAGTGCACTTCCCCCCCCCACAGCCAGCACTGAATGTGCACTCCCACGCCACAGAGCCAGCACTGCCAGTGCACCTCCCCCAGAGAGCCAGCACTGCCAGTGCACTCCCCCCACAGAGCCAGCACTGCCAGTGCACTTCCCCCCCACAGAGACAGCACTGCCAGTGCACTCCCCCACCCACAGAGCCAGCACTGCCAGTGCACTTCCCCCCCACAGAGCCAGCATGGCCAGTGCACTTCCCCCCCACAGACCTAGCACCGCCAGTGCACTTCCCCCCCCACAGAGCCAGCACTGCCAGCACTGTCAGTGCACCCCCACACAGCCAGCACTGTCAGTGCTCCCCCACACAGCCAGCACTGTCAGTGCTCCCTCCACACAGAAAGCACTGTCAGTGCTCCCCCACACAGCCAGCACTCTCAGTGCTCCCCCCACACAGCCAGCATTGTCAGTGCTCCCCCACACAGCCAGCACTGTCAGTGCTCCCCCACACAGCCAGCACTGTCAGTGCTCCCCCCACACAGCCAGCACTGTCAGTGCTCCCCCCACACAGCCCGCACTGTCAGTGCTCCCACCACACAGCCAGCACTGTCAGTGCTCCCCCACACAGCCAGCACTGTCAGTGCTCCCCCACACAAACCGCACTGTCAGTGCTCCCACCACACAGCCAGCACTGTCACTGCTCCCCCACACAGCCCGCACTGTCAGTGCTCCCACCACACAGCCAGCACTGTCAGTGCTCCCCCACACAGCCAGCACTGTCAGTGCTCCCCGCACACAGCCGGCACTCTCAATGCTCCCCCCACACAGCCAGCAATGTCAGTGCTCCCACCACACAGCCAGCACAGTCAGTGCTCCCCACACAGCCAGCACTGTCAGTGCTCCCCATACTGCCAGCACTGTCAGTGCTCCCCCCACACAGGCAGCACTGTCAGTGCTCCCCCTACACAGCCAGCACCGTCAGTGCACTTCCACCCCCCACAGCCGGCACTGTCAGTGCTCCCACCACACAGCCAGCACTATCAGTGCTCCCACCACACAGCCAGCGCTGTCATTGCTCCCACCACACTGCCATCACTGTTAGTGCTCCCCCCACACAGCCAGCACTGTCAGTGCTCCCCACACAGCCAGCACTGTCAGTGCTCCCCCCACACAGCCAGCATTGTCAGTGCTCCCCCACACAGCCAGCACTGTCAGTGCCCCCCCACACAGCCAGCACCGTCAGTGCACTCCCCCCCTCAGCCAGCACTGTCAGTGCTCCCACCACACAGCCAGCACTGTCAGTGCTCCCCCACACTGCCAGCACTGTCAGTGCTCCCCCCACACAGCCAGCACTGTCAGTGCTCCCACCACACAGCCAGCACTGTCAGTGCTCACACCACACAGCCAGCACTTTCAGTGCTCCCCCCACACAGCCAGCACAGTCAGTGCTCCCCCCACACAGCCAGCACTGTCAGTGCTCCCCCCCACACAGGCAGCACTGTCAGTGCTCCCATCATACAGCCAGCACTGTCAGTGCTACCACAACACACAGACAGCACTGTCAGTGCTCCCCCACACAGCCAGCACTGTCAGTGCTCCCCCACACAGCCAGCACTGTCAGTGCTCCCACCACACAGCCAGCACTGTCAGTGCTCCCCACACACAGCCAGCACAGTCAGTGCTACCCCTCACAGCCAGCACTGTCAGTGCTCCCACCACACAGCCAGCACTGTCAGTGCTCCCCCACACAGCCAGCAATTCAGTGCTCCCCACAGCCAGCACTGTCCGTGCTCCCCCCACACAGCCAGCATTGTCAGTGCTCCCCCACACAGCCAGCACTGTCAGTGCACTTCCCCCCCCCTCAGCCAGCAGTGTCAGTGCTCCCACCACACAGCCAGCACTGTCAGCGCTCCCACACACTGCCAGCACTGTCAGTGCTCCCCCCACACAGCCAGCACTGTCTGTGCTCCCACCACACAGCCAGCACTGTCAGTGCTCCCCCACACAGCCAGCACTGTCAGTGCTCCCCCCACACAGCCAGCACTGTCAGTGCTCCCCCCACACAGGCAGCACTGTCAGTGCTCCCATCACACAGCCAGCACTGTCAGTGCTACCACAACACACAGCCAACACTGGCAGTGCTCCTCCACACAGGCAGCACTGCCAGTGCTCCCCCACACAGCCAGCACTGTCAGTCCTCCCACCACACAGCCAGCACTGTCAGTGCTCCCCACAGCCAGCACTGTCAGTGCTCCCACCACACAGCCAGCACTGTCAGTGTTCCCCCATACAGCCAGCACTGTCAGTGCTCCCACCACACAGCCAGCACTGTCAGTGCTCCCCACAGCCAGCACTGTCAGTGCTCCCCCACACATAGCCAGCACTGTCAGTGCTCCTCCCACACAGCCAGCACTGTCAGTGCTCCCACCACACAGCCAGCACTGTCAGTGCTCCACCACACAGCCTGCACTTTCAGTGCTCCCACCACACAGCCAGCACTGTCAGTGCACTTCCCCCCCCCACAGCCAGCACTGAAAGTGCACTCCCCCGCCACAGAGCTAGCACTGCCAGTGCACCTCCCGCCAGAGAGCCAGCACTTCCAGTGCACTCCCCCCCACAGAGCCAGCACTGCCTGTGCACTCCCCCCCCACAGAGCCAGCACTGCCAGTGCACTCCCCCCCCACAGAGCCAGCACTGCCAGTGCACTTCCCCCCACAGAGCCAGCATGGCCAGTGCACTTCCCCCCACAGAGCTAGCACCGCCAGTGCACTCCCCCCTCAGCCACCACTGTCAGTGCTCCCACCACACAGCCAGCACTGTCAGTGCTCCCCCACACTGCCTGCACTGTCAGTGCTCCCCCCACACAGCCAGCACTGTCAGTGCTCCCACCACACAGCCAGCACTGTCAGTGCTCACAGCGCACAGCCAGCACTGTCAGTGCTCCCCCCACACAGCCAGCACAGTCAGTGCTCCCCACACAGCCAGCACTGTCAGTGCTCCCCCCACACAGCCAGCACTGTCAGTGCTCCCCCACACAGCCAGCACTGTCAGTGCTCCCCCACACAGGCAGCACTGTCAGTGCTCCCATCATACAGCCAGCACTGTCAGTGCTACCACAACACACAGCCAGCACTGTCAGTGCTCCCCCACACAGCCAGCACTGTCAGTGCTCCCCCACACAGCCAGCACTGTCAGTGCTCCCACCACACAGCCAGCACTGTCAGTGCTCCCCAAAGCCAGCACCGTCAGTGCTCCCACCACACAGCCAGCACTGTCAGTGCTCCCCCACACAGCCAGCACTGTCAGTGCTCCCCCACACAGCCAGCACTGTCAGTGCTCCCCACAGCCAGCACTGTCAGTGCTCCCACCACACAACCAGCACTGTCAGTGCTACCCCACACAGCCAGCACTGCCAGTGCACTTCCCCCCCCCTCAGCCAGCACTGTCAGTGCTCCCCCCACACAGCCAGCACTGTCAGTGCTCCCCCACACAGCCAGCACTGTCAGTGCTCCCCCACACAGCCAGCACTGTCAGTGCTCCCACCACACAGCCAGCACTGTCATTGCTCCCCACAGCCAGCACTGTCAGTGCTCCCACCACACAGCCAGCACTGTCAGTGCTCCCCCCACACAGCCAGCACTGTCAGTGCTCCCACCACACAGCCAGCACTGTCAGTGCTCACAGCGCACAGCCAGCACTGTCAGTGCTCCCCCCACACAGCCAGCACAGTCAGTGCTCCCCCCACACAGCCAGCACTGTCAGTGCTCCCCCCACACAGCCAGCACTGTCAGTGCTCCCCCACACAGCCAGCACTGTCAGTGCTCCCCCACACAGGCAGCACTGTCAGTGCTCCCATCATACAGCCAGCACTGTCAGTGCTACCACAACACACAGCCAGCACTGTCAGTGCTCCCCATACAGCCAGCACTGTCAGTGCTCCCCCACACAGCCAGCACTGTCAGTGCTCCCACCACACAGCCAGCACTGTCAGTGCTCCCCAAAGCCAGCACCGTCAGTGCTCCCAACACACAGCCAGCACTGTCAGTGCTCCCCCACACAGCCAGCACTGTCAGTGCTCCCCCACACAGCCAGCACTGTCAGTGCTCCCCACAGCCAGCACTGTCAGTGCTCCCACCACACAACCAGCACTGTCAGTGCTCCCCCACACAGCCAGCACTGCCAGTGCACTTCCCCCCCCCCCTCAGCCAGCACTGTCACTGCTCCCCCACACAGCCAGCACTGTCAGTGCTCCCCCACACAGCCAGCACTGTCAGTGCTCCCACCACACAGCCAGCACTGTCAGTGCTCCCCACAGCCAGCACTGTCAGTGCTCCCACCACACAGCCAGCACTGTCAGTGCTCCCCCACACAGCCAGCACTGTCAGTGCTCCCCCCACACAGCCAGCACAGTCAGTGCTCCCCCTCACAGCCAGCACTGTCAGTGCTCCCACCACACAGCCAGCACTGTCAGTGCTCCCCCACACAGCCAGCACTGTCTGTGCTCCCCACAGCCAGCACTGACAGTGCTCCCACCACACAACCAGCACTGTCAGTGCTCCCCCACACAGCCAGCACTGCCAGTGCACTTCCCCCCCTCAGTCAGCACTGTCAGTGCTCCCCCCACAGAGCCAGCACTGTCAGTGCTCCCACCACACAGCCAGCACTGTCAGTGCTCCCCCACACAGCCAGCACTGTCAGTGCTCCACACAGCCAGCACTGTCAGTGCTCCCACCACACAGCCAGCACTGTCAGTGCTCCCCCACACAGCCAGCCCTGTCAGTGCTCCCACCACACAGCCAGCACTGTCAGTGCTCCCCACTGCCAGCACTGTCAGTGCTCCCCCCACACATAGCCAGCACTGTCAGTGCTCCTCCCACACAGCCAGCACTGTCAGTGCTCCCACCACACAGCCAGCACTGTCAGTGCTCCCCCACACAGCCAGCACTGTTAGTGCTCCCACCACACAGCCAGCACTGTCAGTGCTCCCCCACACAGCCCGCACTGTCAGAGCTCCCACCACACAGCCAGCACTGTCAGTGCTCCCCCACACAGCCAGCAATGTCAGTGCTCCCCGCACAGAGCCAGCACTCTCAATGCTCCCCCACACAGCCAGCAATGTCAGTGCTCCCACCACACAGCCAGCACAGTCAGTGCTCCCCATACAGCCAGCACTGTCAGTGCTCCCCACACAGCCAGCACTGTCAGTGCTCCCCCCACACAGCCAGCACAGTCAGTGCTCCCCCTCACAGCCAGCACTGTCAGTGCTCATACCACACAGCCAGCACTGTCAGTGCTCCCCCACACAGCCAGCACTGTCTGTGCTCCCCACAGCCAGCACTGACAGTGCTCCCACCACACAACCAGCACTGTCAGTGCTCCCCCACACAGCCAGCACTGTCAGTGCTCCCCCCACACAGCCAGCACTGTCAGTGCTCCACACAGCCAGCACTGTCAGTGCTCCCACCACACAGCCAGCACTGTCAGTGCTCCCCCACACAGCCAGCCCTGTCAGTGCTCCCACCACACAGTCAGCACTGTCAGTGCTCCCCACTGCCAGCACTGTCAGTGCTCCCCCCACACATAGCCAGCACTGTCAGTGCTCCTCCCACACAGCCAGCACTGTCAGTGCTCCCACCACACAGCCAGCACTGTCAGTGCTCCCCCACACAGCCAGCACTGTTAGTGCTCCCACCACACAGCCAGCACTGTCAGTGCTCCCCCACACAGCCCGCACTGTCAGTGCTCCCACCACACAGCCAGCACTGTCAGTGCTCCCCCACACAGCCAGCAATGTCAGTGCTCCCCGCACACAGCCAGCACTCTCAATGCTCCCCCACACAGCCAGCAATGTCAGTGCTCCCACCACACAGCCAGCACAGTCAGTGCTCCCCATACAGCCAGCACTGTCAGTGCTCCCCACACTGCCAGCACTGTCAGTGCTCCCCCCACACTGGCAGCACTGTCAGTACTCCCCCTACACAGCCAGCACCGTCAGTGCACTTCCACCCCCCACAGCCGGCACTGTCAGTGCTCCCACCACACAGCCAGCACTATCAGTGCTCCCACCACACAGCCAGCACTGTCAGTGCTCCACCACACAGCCATCACTGTTAGTGCTCCCCCCACACAGCCAGCACTGTCAGTGCTCCCCCACACAGCCAGCACGGTCAGTGCTCCCCCCACACAGCCAGCACTGTCAGTGCTCCCCCACACAGCCAGCACTGTCAGTGCCTCCCCACACAGCCAGCACCGTCAGTGCTCCCCACACAGCCAGCACTGTCAGTGCTCCCCACACAGCCAGCACTGCCAGTGCACTTCCCCCCCTCAGCCAGCACTGTCAGTGCTCCCGCCACACAGCCAGCACTGTCAGTGCTCCCACCACACAGCCAGCACTGTCAGTGCTCCCCCCACACAGCCAGCACTGTCAGTGCTCCCCACACAGCCAGCACTGCCAGTGCACGTCCCCCCCCTCAGCCAGCGCTGTCAGTGCTCCCCCCACACAGCCAGCACTGTCACTGCTCCCACCACACAGCCAGCACTGTCAGTGCTCCCCCCACACAGCCAGCACTGTCAGTGCTCCCCCACACAGCCAGCACTGCCAGTGCACTTCCCCCCCCCCCTCAGCCAGCACTGTCAGTGCTCCCACCACACAGAAAGCACTGTCAGTGCTCCCCCACACTGCCAGCACTGTCAGTGCTCCCCCCACACAGCCAGCACTGTCAGTGCTCCCACCACGCAGCCAGCACTGTCAGTGCTCACACCACACAGCCAGCACTGTCAGTGCTCCCCCCACACAGCCAGCACTGTCAGTGCTCCCCACACAGCCAGCACTGCCAGTGCACGTCCCCCTCCCTCAGCCAGCGCTGTCAGTGCTCCCCCCACACAGCCAGCACTGTCACTGCTCCCACCACACAGCCAGCACTGTCAGTGCTCCCCCCACACAGCCAGCACTGTCACTGCTCCCACCACACAGCCAGCACTGTCAGTGCTCCCCCCACACAGCCAGCACTGTCAGTGCTCCCCCACACAGCCAGCACTGCCAGTGCACTCCCCCCCCTCAGCCAGCACTGTCAGTGCTCGCACCACACAGAAAGCACTGTCAGTGCTCCCCCACACTGCCAGCACTGTCAGTGCTCCCCCCACACAGCCAGCACTGTCAGTGCTCCCACCACGCAGCCAGCACTGTCAGTGCTCACACCACACAGCCAGCACTGTCAGTGCTCCCCACACAGCCAGCACTGGCAGTGCTCCCACCCACACAGCCAGCACTGCCAGTGCTCCCAACACACAGCCAGCACTGTCAGTGCTCCCCACACACAGCCAGCACTGTCAGTGCTCCCCACACAGCCAGCACTGTCAGTGCACTTACCCCCCCCCTCAGCCAGCACTGTCAGTGCTCCCCCATACAGCCAGCACTGTCAGTGCTCCCACCACACAGCCAGCACTGTCAGTGCTCCCCACAGCCAGCACTGTCAGTGCTCCCACCACACAGCCAGCACTGTCAGTGTTCCCCCATACAGCCAGCACTGTCAGTGCTCCCACCACACAGCCAGCACTGTCAGTGCTCCCCACAGCCAGCACTGTCAGTGCTCCCCCACACATAGCCAGCACTGTCAGTGCTCCTCCCACACAGCCAGCACTGTCAGTGCTCCCACCACACAGCCAGCACTGTCAGTGCTCCACCACACAGCCTGCACTGTCAGTGCTCCCACCACACAGCCAGCACTGTCAGTGCACTTCCCCCCCCACAGCCAGCACTGAAAGTGCACTCCCCCGCCACAGAGCTAGCACTGCCAGTGCACCTCCCGCCAGAGAGCCAGCACTTCCAGTGCACTCCCCCCCACAGAGCCAGCACTGCCTGTGCACTCCCCCCCCACAGAGCCAGCACTGCCAGTGCACTCCCCCCCACAGAGCCAGCACTGCCAGTGCACTTCCCCCCCACAGAGCCAGCATGGCCAGTGCACTTCCCCCCACAGAGCTAGCACCGCCAGTGCACTCCCCCCTCAGCCACCACTGTCAGTGCTCCCACCACACAGCCAGCACTGTCAGTGCTCCCCCACACTGCCTGCACTGTCAGTGCTCCCCCCACACAGCCAGCACTGTCAGTGCTCCCACCACACAGCCAGCACTGTCAGTGCTCACAGCGCACAGCCAGCACTGTCAGTGCTCCCCCCACACAGCCAGCACAGTCAGTGCTCCCCCACACAGCCAGCACTGTCAGTGCTCCCCCCACACAGCCAGCACTGTCAGTGCTCCCCCACACAGCCAGCACTGTCAGTGCTCCCCCACACAGGCAGCACTGTCAGTGCTCCCATCATACAGCCAGCACTGTCAGTGCTACCACAACACACAGCCAGCACTGTCAGTGCTCCCCCACACAGCCAGCACTGTCAGTGCTCCCCCACACAGCCAGCACTGTCAGTGCTCCCACCACACAGCCAGCACTGTCAGTGCTCCCCAAAGCCAGCACCGTCAGTGCTCCCACCACACAGCCAGCACTGTCAGTGCTCCCCCACACAGCCAGCACTGTCAGTGCTCCCCCACACAGCCAGCACTGTCAGTGCACCCCACAGCCAGAACTGTCAGTGCTCCCACCACACAACCAGCACTGTCAGTGCTCCCCCACACAGCCAGCACTGCCAGTGCACTTCCCCCCCCCCCTCAGCCAGCACTGTCAGTGCTCCCCCCACACAGCCAGCACTGTCAGTGCTCCCCCACACAGCCAGCACTGTCAGTGCTCCCCCACACAGCCAGCACTGTCAGTGCTCCCACCACACAGCCAGCACTGTCAGTGCTCCCCACAGCCAGCACTGTCAGTGCTCCCACCACACAGCCAGCACTGTCAGTGCTCCCCCCACACAGCCAGCACTGTCAGTGCTCCCACCACACAGCCAGCACTGTCAGTGCTCACAGCGCACAGCCAGCACTGTCAGTGCTCCCCCCACACAGCCAGCACAGTCAGTGCTCCCCCCACACAGCCAGCACTGTCAGTGCTCCCCCCACACAGCCAGCACTGTCAGTGCTCCCCCACACAGCCAGCACTGTCAGTGCTCCCCCACACAGGCAGCACTGTCAGTGCTCCCATCATACAGCCAGCACTGTCAGTGCTACCACAACACACAGCCAGCACTGTCAGTGCTCCCCCATACAGCCAGCACTGTCAGTGCTCCCCCACACAGCCAGCACTGTCAGTGCTCCCACCACACAGCCAGCACTGTCAGTGCTCCCCAAAGCCAGCACCGTCAGTGCTCCCACCACACAGCCAGCACTGTCAGTGCTCCCCCACACAGCCATGACTGTCAGTGCTCCCCCACACAGCCAGCACTGTCAGTGCTCCCCACAGCCAGCACTGTCAGTGCTCCCACCACACAACCAGCACTGTCAGTGCTCCCCCACACAGCCAGCACTGCCAGTGCACTTCCGCCCCCCTCAGCCAGCACTGTCAGTGCTCCCCCCACACAGCCAGCACTGTCAGTGCTCCCCCACACAGCCAGCACTGTCAGTGCTCCCCCACACAGCCAGCACTGTCAGTGCTCCCACCACACAGCCAGCACTGTCAGTGCTCCCCACAGCCAGCACTGTCAGTGCTCCCACCACACAGCCAGCACTGTCAGTGCTCCCCCACACAGCCAGCACTGTCAGTGCTCCCCCCACACAGCCAGCACAGTCAGTGCTCCCCCTCACAGCCAGCACTGTCAGTGCTCCCACCACACAGCCAGCACTGTCAGTGCTCCCCCACACAGCCAGCACTGTCTGTGCTCCCCACAGCCAGCACTGACAGTGCTCCCACCACACAACCAGCACTGTCAGTGCTCCCCCACACAGCCAGCACTGCCAGTGCACTTCCCCCCCTCAGTCAGCACTGTCAGTGCTCCCCCCACAGAGCCAGCACTGTCAGTGCTCCCACCACACAGCCAGCACTGTCAGTGCTCCCCCCACACAGCCAGCACTGTCAGTGCTCCACACAGCCAGCACTGTCAGTGCTCCCACCACACAGCCAGCACTGTCAGTGCTCCCCCACACAGCCAGCCCTGTCAGTGCTCCCACCACACAGCCAGCACTGCCAGTGCTCCCCACTGCCAGCACTGTCAGTGCTCCCCCCACACATAGCCAGCACTGTCAGTGCTCCTCCCACACAGCCAGCACTGTCAGTGCTCCCACCACACAGCCAGCACTGTCAGTGCTCCCCCACACAGCCAGCACTGTTAGTGCTCCCACCACACAGCCAGCACTGTCAGTGCTCCCCCACACAGCCCGCACTGTCAGTGCTCCCACCACACAGCCAGCACTGTCAGTGCTCCCCCACACAGCCAGCAATGTCAGTGCTCCCCGCACACAGCCAGCACTCTCAATGCTCCCCCACACAGCCAGCAATGTCAGTGCTCCCACCACACAGCCAGCACAGTCAGTGCTCCCCATACAGCCAGCACTGTCAGTGCTCCCCACACAGCCAGCACTGTCAGTGCTCCCCCCACACAGCCAGCACAGTCAGTGCTCCCCCTCACAGCCAGCACTGTCAGTGCTCCCACCACACAGCCAGCACTGTCAGTGCTCCCCCACACAGCCAGCACTGTCTGTGCTCCCCACAGCCAGCACTGACAGTGCTCCCACCACACAACCAGCACTGTCAGTGCTCCCCCACACAGCCAGCACTGCCAGTGCGCTTCCCCCCCTCAGTCAGCACTGTCAGTGCTCCCCCCACAGAGCCAGCACTGTCAGTGCTCCCACCACACAGCCAGCACTGTCAGTGCTCCCCCACACAGCCAGCACTGTCAGTGCTCCACACAGCCAGCACTGTCAGTGCTCCCACCACACAGCCAGCACTGTCAGTGCTCCCCCACACAGCCAGCCCTGTCAGTGCTCCCACCACACAGCCAGCACTGTCAGTGCTCCCCACTGCCAGCACTGTCAGTGCTCCCCCCACACATAGCCAGCACTGTCAGTGCTCCTCCCACACAGCCAGCACTGTCAGTGCTCCCACCACACAGCCAGCACTGTCAGTGCTCCCCCACACAGCCAGCACTGTTAGTGCTCCCACCACACAGCCAGCACTGTCAGTGCTCCCCCACACAGCCCGCACTGTCAGTGCTCCCACCACACAGCCAGCACTGTCAGTGCTCCCCCACACAGCCAGCAATGTCAGTGCTCACCGCACACAGCCAGCACTCTCAATGCTCCCACCACACAGCCAGCACAGTCAGTGCTCCCCATACAGCCAGCACTGTCAGTGCTCCCCACACTGCCAGCACTGTCAGTGCTCCCCCCACACTGGCAGCACTGTCAGTGCTCCCCCTACACAGCCAGCACCGTCAGTGCACTTCCACCCCCCACAGCCGGCACTGTCAGTGCTCCCACCACACAGCCAGCACTATCAGTGCTCCCACCACACAGCCAGCACTGTCAGTGCTCCACCACACAGCCATCACTGTTAGTGCTCCCCCCACACAGCCAGCACTGTCAGTGCTCCCCCACACAGCCAGCACGGTCAGTGCTCCCCCCACACAGCCAGCACTGTCAGTGCTCCCCCACACAGCCAGCACTGTCAGTGCCCCCCCACACAGCCAGCACCGTCAGTGCTCCCCACACAGCCAGCACTGTCAGTGCTCCCCACACAGCCAGCACTGCCAGTGCACTTCCCCCCCTCAGCCAGCACTGTCAGTGCTCCCGCCACACAGCCAGCACTGTCAGTGCTCCCACCACACAGCCAGCACTGTCAGTGCTCCCCCCACACAGCCAGCACTGTCAGTGCTCCCCACACAGCCAGCACTGCCAGTGCACGTCCCCCCCCTCAGCCAGCGCTGTCAGTGCTCCCCCCACACAGCCAGCACTGTCACTGCTCCCACCACACAGCCAGCACTGTCAGTGCTCCCCCCACACAGCCAGCACTGTCAGTGCTCCCCACACAGCCAGCACTGCCAGTGCACTTCCCCCCCCTCAGCCAGCACTGTCAGTGCTCCCACCACACAGAAAGCACTGTCAGTGCTCCCCCACACTGCCAGCACTGTCAGTGCTCCCCCCACACAGCCAGCACTGTCAGTGCTCCCACCACGCAGCCAGCACTGTCAGTGCTCACACCACACAGCCAGCACTGTCAGTACTCCCCCCACACAGCCAGCACTGTCAGTGCTCCCCACACAGCCAGCACTGCCAGTGCACGTCCCCCTCCCTCAGCCAGCGCTGTCAGTGCTCCCCCCACACAGCCAGCACTGTCACTGCTCCCACCACACAGCCAGCACTGTCAGTGCTCCCCCCACACAGCCAGCACTGTCAGTGCTCCCCCACACAGCCAGCACTGCCAGTGCACTCCCCCCCCTCAGCCAGCACTGTCAGTGCTCGCACCACACAGAAAGCACTGTCAGTGCTCCCCCACACTGCCAGCACTGTCAGTGCTCCCCCCACACAGCCAGCACTGTCAGTGCTCCCACCACGCAGCCAGCACTGTCAGTGCTCACACCACACAGCCAGCACTGTCAGTGCTCCCCACACAGCCAGCACTGGCAGTGCTCCCACCCACACAGCCAGCACTGCCAGTGCTCCCAACACACAGCCAGCACTGTCAGTGCTCCCCACACACAGCCAGCACTGTCAGTGCTCCCCACACAGCCAGCACTGTCAGTGCACTTACCCCCCCCCCCCTCAGCCAGCACTGTCAGTGCTCCCACCACACAGCCAGCACTGTCAGTGCTCCCACCACACAGCCAGCGCTGTCAGTGCTCCCACCACACAGCCAGCACTGTCAGTGCTCCCACCACACAGCCAGCACTGGCAGTGCTCCCACCCACACAGCCAGCACTGTCTGTTCTCCCAACACACAGCCAGCACTGTCAGTGCTCCCCCCACGCAGCCAGCACTGTCAGTGCTCCCCCCACACAGCCAGCACTGTCAGTGCTCCCACCACACAGCCAGCACTGTCAGTGCTCCCACCACACAGCCAGCACTGTCAGTGCTCCCACCACACAGCCAGCACTGGCAGTGCTCCCACCCACACAGCCAGCACTGTCAGTGCTCCCAACACACAGCCAGCACTGTCAGTGCTCCCCCCACACAGCCAGCACTGTCAGTGCTCCCCCCACACAGACCGCACTGTCAGTGCTCCCACCACACAGCCAGCACTGTCAGTGCTCCCCCACACAGCCAGCACTGTCAGTGCTCCCACCACACAGCCAGCACTGTCAGTGCTCCCACCACACAGCCAGCTCTGTCAGTGCTCCCACCACACAGCCAGCACTGTCAGTGCACCACCACACAGCCAGCACTGTCAGTGCTCCCCCCACACAGCTAGCACTCTCAGTGCTCCCCCCACACAGCCAGTACTGTCAGTGCTCCCCCACACAGCCAGCACTGTCAGTGCTCCCCCACACAGCCAGCACTGTCAGTGCTCCCCCCACACAGCCAGCACTGTCAGATCTCCCAACACACAGCCAGCACTGTCAGTGCTCCCCCCACACATCCCGCACTGTCAGTGCTCCCACCACACAGCCAGCACTGTCAGTGCTCCCCCACACAGCCAGCACTGTCAGTGCTCCCCCACACAAACCGCACTGTCAGTGCTCCCACCACACAGCCAGCACTGTCAGTGCTCCCCCACACAGCCCGCACTGTCAGTGCTCCCACCACACAGCCAGCACTGCCAGTGCTCCCCCACACAGCCAGCACTGTCAGTGCTCCCCCCACACAGCCAGCACTCTCAATGCTCCCCCACACAGCCAGCAATATCAGTGCTCCCACCATACAGCCAGCACAGTCAGTGCTCCCCCATACAGCCAGCACTGTCAGTGCTCCCGCCACACAGGCAGCACTGTCAGTGTTCCCCCTAGACAGCCAGCACCGTCAGTGCACTTCCACCCCACACAGCCAGCACTGTCAGTGCTCCCACCACACAGCCAGCACTATCAGTTCTCCCACCACACAGCCAGCACTGTCAGTGCTCCCACCACACTGCCAGCACTGTCAGTGCTCCCCCCACACAGCCAGCACTGTCAGTGCTCCCCCACACAGCCAGCACTGTCTGTGCTCCCCCACACAGCCAGCACTGTCAGTGCTCCCCCCACACAGACAGCACTGTCAGTGCCCCCCCACACAGCCAGCACCGTCAGTGCTCCCCACACAGCCAGCACTGTCAGTGCTCCCCCACACAGCCAGCACTGCCAGTGCACTTCCCCCCCATCAGCCAGCACTGTCAGTGCTCCCCCCACACAGCCAGCACTGTCAGTGCTCCCACCACACAGCCAGCATTGTCAGTGCTCCACCCACACAGCCAGCACTGTCAGTGCTCCCACACACAACCAGCACTGCCAGTGCACGTCCCCCCCCCTCAGCCAGCGCTGTCAGTGCTCCCCCACACAGCCAGCACTGTCAGTGCTCCCACCACACAGCCAGCACTGTCAGTGCTCCCCCCACACAGCCAGCACTGTCAGTGCGCCCCCACACAGACAGCACTGCCAGTGCACTCCCCCCTCAGCCAGCACTGTCAGTGCTCCCACCACACAGCCAGCACTGTCAGTGCTCCCCCACACTGCGAGTACTGTCAGTGCTCCCCCCACACAGCCAGCACTGTCAGTGCTCCCACCACACAGCCAGCACTGTCAGTGCTCACACCACACAGCCAGCACTGTCAGTGCTCCCCCCACACAGCCAGCACTGGCAGTGCTCCCACCCACGCAGCCAGCACTGTCAGTGCTCCCAACACACAGCCTGCACTGTCAGTGCTCCCCACACACAGCCAGCACTGTCAGTGCTCCCATCACACAGCCAGCACTGTCAGTGCTCCCCCACACAGCCAGCACTGTCATTGCTCCCCCACACAGCCAGCACTGTCAGTACACTTACCCCCCCCCCTCAGCCAGCACTGTCAGTGCTCCCACCACACAGCCAGCGCTGTCTGTGCTCCCACCACAAAGCCAACACTGTCAGTGCTCCCACCACACAGCCAGCACTGGCAGTGCTCCCATCCACACAGCCAGCACTGTCAGTGCTCCTAACACACAGCCAGCACTGTCAGTGCTACCCCCACACAGCCAGCACTGTCAGTGCTCCCCCCACACAGCCCGCACTGTCAGTGCTCCCACCACACAGCCAGCACTGTCAGAGGTCCCCCCACAAAGCCAGCACTGTCAGTGCTCCCACCACACAGCCAGCACTGTCAGTGCTCCCACCACACAGCCAGCACTGTCAGTGCTCCCACCACATAGCCAGCACTGTCAGTGCACCCCCACACAGCCAGCACTGTCAGTGCTCCCCCCACACAGCCAGCACTGTCAGTGCTACCTCCACACATCAAGCACTGTCAGTGCTCCCCCACACAGCCAGCACTCTCAGTGCTCCCCCCACACATTCAGCACTGTCAGTGCTCCCCCACACAGCCAGCACTGTCAGTGCTCCCCCACACAGCCAGCACTGTCACTGCTCCCCCCACACAGCCAGCACTGTCAGTGCTCCCACCACACAGCCAGCACTGTCAGTGCTCCCCCACACAGCCCGCACTGTCAGTGCTCCCACCACACAGCCAGCACTGTAAGTGCTCCCCCACACAGCCAGCACTGTCAGCGCTCCCCCACACAGCCCGCACTGTCAGTGCTCGCACATACAGCCAGCACTGTCAGTGCTCCCCACACTGCCAGCACTGTCAGTGCTCCCCCACACAGGCAACACTGTCAGTGCTCCCCCCACACAGCCCGCACTGTCAGTGCTCCCCACACAGGCAGCACTGTCAGTGCTCCCCCTACACAGCCAGTACCGTCAGTGCACTTCCACCCCCCCACAGCCAGCACTGTCAGTGCTCCCACCACACAGCCAGCACTGTCAGTGCTCCCACCACACAGCCAGCACTGTCAGTGCTCCCACCACACAGCCAGCACTGTCAGTGCTCCCCCCACACAGCCAGCACTGTCAGTGCTCCCCCACACAGCCAGCACCGTCAGTGCTCCCCCCACACAGCCAGCACTGTCAGTGCTCCCCCACACAGCCAGCACTGTCAGTGCCCCCCCCACACAGCCAGCACTGTCAGTGCTCCCCACACAGCCAGCATTGTCAGTGCTCGCCCACACAGCCAGCACTGCCAGTGCACTTCCACCCCCCTCAGCCAGCACTGTCAGTGCTCCCCCACAGAGCCAGCACTGTCAGTGCTCCCACCACACAGCCAGCACTGTCAGTGCTCCCCCCACACAGCCAGCACTGTCAGTGCTCCCCACACAGCCAGCACTGCCAGTGCACTCCCCCCCTCAGCCAGCACTGTCAGTGCTCCCACCACACAGCCAGCACTGTCAGTGCTCCCCCCACACAGCCAGCACAGTCAGTGCTCCCCACACAGCCAGCACTGTCAGTGCTCCCCCACACAGGCAGCACTGTCAGTGCTCCCATCATACAGCCAGCACTGTCAGTGCTACCACAACACACAGCCAGCACCGTCAGTGCTCCCCCACACAGCCAGCACTGTCAGTGCTCCCCCACACAGCCAGCACTGTCAGTGCTCCAACCACACAGCCAGCACTGTCAGTGCTCCCCCCACACAGCCAGCACAGTCAGTGCTCCCCCTCACAGCCAGCACTGTCAGTGCTCCCCACAGCCAGCACTGTCAGTGCTCCCCCCACACAGCCAGCACTGTCAGTGCTCCCCCACACAGCCAGCACTGTCAGTGCTCCCCCACACTGCCAGCACTGTCAGTGCTCCCACCACACAGCCAGCCCTGTCAGTGCTCCCCCACACTGCCAGCACTGTCAGTGCTCCCCCACACAGCCAGCACTGTCAGTGCTCCCACCACACAGCCAGCACTGTCAGTGCTCCCCCCACACAGCCAGCACTGTCAGTGCTCCCACCACACAGCCAGCGCTGTCAGTGCTCCCACCACACAGCCAGCTCTGTCAGTGCTCCCACCACACAGCCAGCACTGTCAGTGCACCACCACACAGCCAGCACTGTCAGTGCTTCCCCACACAGCTAGCACTGTCAGTGCTCCCTCCACACAGCAAGCACTGTCAGTGCTCCCCCACACAGCCAGCACTCTCAGTGCTCCCCCCACACAGCCAGCACTGTCAGTGCTCCCCCACACTGCCAGCACTGTCAGTGCTCCCCCACACAGCCAGCACTGTCAGTGCACCCCCCACACAGCCAGCACTGTCAGTGCTCCCACCACACAGCCAGCACTGTCAGTGCTCCCCCCACACATCCCGCACTGTCAGTGCTCCCCCACACAGCCAGCACTGTCAGTGCTCCCCCACACAAACCGCACTGTCAGTGCTCCCACCACACAGCCAGCACTGTCAGTGCTCCCCCACACAGCCCGCACTGTCAGTGCTCCCACCACACAGCCAGCACTGCCAGTGCTCCCCCACACAGCCAGCACTCTCAATGCTCCCCCACACAGCCAGCACCGTCAGTGCTCCCCCCACACAGCCAGCACTGTCAGTGCTCCCCCCACACAGCCAGCACTGTCAGTGCCCCCCCACACAGCCAGCACTGTCAGTGCTCCCCACACAGCCAGCATTGTCAGTGCTCGCCCACACAGCCAGCACTGCCAGTGCACTTCCACCCCCCTCAGCCAGCACTGTCAGTGCTCCCCCACAGAGCCAGCACTGTCAGTGCTCCCACCACACAGCCAGCACTGTCAGTGCTCCCCCCACACAGCCAGCACTGTCAGTGCTCCCCACACAGCCAGCACTGCCAGTGCACTCCCCCCCTCAGCCAGCACTGTCAGTGCTCCCACCACACAGCCAGCACTGTCAGTGCTCCCCCCACACAGCCAGCACAGTCAGTGCTCCCCCACACAGCCAGCACTGTCAGTGCTCCCCCACACAGGCAGCACTGTCAGTGCTCCCATCATACAGCCAGCACTGTCAGTGCTACCACAACACACAGCCAGCACCGTCAGTGCTCCCCCACACAGCCAGCACTGTCAGTGCTCCCCCACACAGCCAGCACTGTCAGTGCTCCCCACAGCCAGCACTGTCAGTGCTCCCCCCACACAGCCAGCACTGTCAATGCTCCCCACACAGCCAGCACTGTCAGTGCTCCCCCACACTGCCAGCACTGTCAGTGCTCCCACCACACAGCTAGCACTGTCAGTGCTCCCCCACACTGCCAGCACTGTCAGTGCTCCCCCACACAGCCAGCACTGTCAGTGCTCCCACCACACAGCCAGCACTGTCAGTGCTCCCCCCACACAGCCAGCACTGTCAGTGCTCCCCCTCACAGCCAGCACTGTCAGTGCTCCCCACAGCCAGCACTGTCAGTGCTCCCCCACACAGCCAGCACTGTCAGTGCTCCCCCACACTGCCAGCACTGTCAGTGCTCCCACCACACAGCCAGCACTGTCAGTGCTCCCCCACACTGCCAGCACTGTCAGTGCTCCCCCACACAGCCAGCACTGTCAGTGCTCCCACCACACAGCCAGCACTGTCAGTGCTCCCCCCACACAGCCAGCACTGTCAGTGCTCCCACCACACAGCCAGCGCTGTCAGTGCTCCCACCACACAGCCAGCTCTGTCAGTGCTCCCACCACGCAGCCAGCACGGTCAGTGCACCACCACACAGCCAGCACTGTCAGTGCTTCCCCACACAGCTAGCACTGTCAGTGCTCCCTCCACACAGCAAGCACTGTCAGTGCTCCCCCACACAGCCAGCACTCTCAGTGCTCCCCCCACACAGCCAGCACTGTCAGTGCTCCCCCACACTGCCAGCACTGACAGTGCTCCCCCACACAGCCAGCACTGTCAGTGCACCCCCCACACAGCCAGCACTGTCAGTGCTCCCACCACACAGCCAGCACTGTCAGTGCTCCCCCCACACATCCCGCACTGTCAGTGCTCCCCCACACAGCCAGCACTGTCAGTGCTCCCCACACAGCCAGCACTGCCAGTGCACTCCCCCCCTCAGCCAGCACTGTCAGTGCTCCCACCACACAGCCAGCACTGTCAGTGCTCCCCCCACACAGCCAGCACAGTCAGTGCTCCCCCACACAGCCAGCACTGTCAGTGCTCCCCCACACAGGCAGCACTGTCAGTGCTCCCATCATACAGCCAGCACTGTCAGTGCTACCACAACACACAGCCAGCACCGTCAGTGCTCCCCACACAGCCAGCACTGTCAGTGCTCCCCCACACAGCCAGCACTGTCAGTGCTCCAACCACACAGCCAGCACTGTCAGTGCTCCCCCCACACAGCCAGCACAGTCAGTGCTCCCCCTCACAGCCAGCACTGTCAGTGCTCCCCACAGCCAGCACTGTCAGTGCTCCCCCCACACAGCCAGCACTGTCAGTGCTCCCCCACACAGCCAGCACTGTCAGTGCTCCCCCCACACTGCCAGCACTGTCAGTGCTCCCACCACACAGCCAGCACTGTCAGTGCTCCCCCCACACTGCCAGCACTGTCAGTGCTCCCCCACACAGCCAGCACTGTCAGTGCTCCCACCACACAGCCAGCACTGTCAGTGCTCCCCCCACACAGCCAGCACTGTCAGTGCTCCCACCACACAGCCAGCGCTGTCAGTGCTCCCACCACACAGCCAGCTCTGTCAGTGCTCCCACCACACAGCCAGCACTGTCAGTGCACCACCACACAGCCAGCACTGTCAGTGCTTCCCCACACAGCTAGCACTGTCAGTGCTCCCTCCACACAGCAAGCACTGTCAGTGCTCCCCCACACAGCCAGCACTCTCAGTGCTCCCCCCACACAGCCAGCACTGTCAGTGCTCCCCCACACTGCCAGCACTGTCAGTGCTCCCCCACACAGCCAGCACTGTCAGTGCACCCCCCACACAGCCAGCACTGTCAGTGCTCCCACCACACAGCCAGCACTGTCAGTGCTCCCCCCACACATCCCGCACTGTCAGTGCTCCCCCACACAGCCAGCACTGTCAGTGCTCCCCCACACAAACCGCACTGTCAGTGCTCCCACCACACAGCCAGCACTGTCAGTGCTCCCCCACACAGCCCGCACTGTCAGTGCTCCCACCACACAGCCAGCACTGCCAGTGCTCCCCCACACAGCCAGCACTGTCAGTGCTCCCCCACACAGCCAGCACTCTCAATGCTCCCCCACACAGCCAGCACCGTCAGTGCTCCCCCCACACAGCCAGCACTGTCAGTGCTCCCCCCACACAGCCAGCACTGTCAGTGCCCCCCCCACACAGCCAGCACTGTCAGTGCTCCCCACACAGCCAGCATTGTCAGTGCTCGCCCACACAGCCAGCACTGCCAGTGCACTTCCACCCCCCTCAGCCAGCACTGTCAGTGCTCCCCCACAGAGCCAGCACTGTCAGTGCTCCCACCACACAGCCAGCACTGTCAGTGCTCCCCCCACACAGCCAGCACTGTCAGTGCTCCCCACACAGCCAGCACTGCCAGTGCACTCCCCCCCTCAGCCAGCACTGTCAGTGCTCCCACCACACAGCCAGCACTGTCAGTGCTCCCCCCACACAGCCAGCACAGTCAGTGCACCCCCACACAGCCAGCACTGTCAGTGCTCCCGCACACAGGCAGCACTGTCAGTGCTCCCATCATACAGCCAGCACTGTCAGTGCTACCACAACACACAGCCAGCACCGTCAGTGCTCCCCCACACAGCCAGCACTGTCAGTGCTCCCCCACACAGCCAGCACTGTCAGTGCTCCCCACAGCCAGCACTGTCAGTGCTCCCCCCACACAGCCAGCACTGTCAGTGCTCCCCCACACAGCCAGCACTGTCAGTGCTCCCCCACACTGCCAGCACTGTCAGTGCTCCCACCACACAGCCAGCACTGTCAGTGTTCCCCCACACTGCCAGCACTGTCAGTGCTCCCCCACACAGCCAGCACTGTCAGTGCTCCCACCACACAGCCAGCACTGTCAGTGCTCCCCCCACACAGCCAGCACTGTCAGTGCTCCCCCTCACAGCCAGCACTGTCAGTGCTCCCCACAGCCAGCACTGTCAGTGCTCCCCCACACAGCCAGCACTGTCAGTGCTCCCCCACACTGCCAGCACTGTCAGTGCTCCCACCACACAGCCAGCACTGTCAGTGCTCCCCCACACTGCCAGCACTGTCAGTGCTCCCCCACACAGCCAGCACTGTCAGTGCTCCCACCACACAGCCAGCACTGTCAGTGCTCCCCCCACACAGCCAGCACTGTCAGTGCTCCCACCACGCAGCCAGCGCTGTCAGTGCTCCCACCACACAGCCAGCTCTGTCAGTGCTCCCACCACACAGCCAGCACTGTCAGTGCACCACCACACAGCCAGCACTGTCAGTGCTTCCCCACACAGCTAGCACTGTCAGTGCTCCCTCCACACAGCAAGCACTGTCAGTGCTCCCCCACACAGCCAGCACTCTCAGTGCTCCCCCCACACAGCCAGCACTGTCAGTGCTCCCCCACACTGCCAGCACTGTCAGTGCTCCCCCACACAGCCAGCACTGTCAGTGCACCCCCCACACAGCCAGCACTGTCAGTGCTCCCACCACACAGCCAGCACTGTCAGTGCTCCCCCCACACATCCCGCACTGTCAGTGCTCCCCCACACAGCCAGCACTGTCAGTGCTCCCCCACACAAACCGCACTGTCAGTGCTCCCACCACACAGCCAGCACTGTCAGTGCTCCCCCACACAGCCCGCACTGTCAGTGTTCCCACCACACAGCCAGCACTGCCAGTGCTCCCCCACACAGCCAGCACTGTCAGTGCTCCCCCACACAGTCAGCACTCTCAATGCTCCCCCACACGGCCAGCAATGTCAGTGCTCCCACCACACAGCCAGCACAGTCAGTGCTCCCCCATACAGCCAGCGCTGTCAGTGCTCCCCCTACACAGCCAGCACCGTCAGTGCACTTCCACCCCCCACAGCCAGCACTGTCAGTGCTCCCACCACACAGCCAGCACTATCAGTGCTCCCACCACACAGCCAGCACTGTCAGTGCTCCCACCACACAGCCAGCACTGTCAGTGCTCCCCCACACAGCCAGCACTGTCAGTGCTCCCCCACACAGCCAGCACTGTCAGTGCTCCCCCACACAGCCAGCACTGTCAGTGCTCCCCCACACAGCCAGCACTGTCAGTGCCCCCCCACACAGCCAGCACCGTCAGTGCTCCCCACACAGCCAGCACTGTCAGTGCTCCCCCACACAGCCAGCACTGCCAGTGCACTTCCCCCCCCCCTCAGCCAGCACTGTCAGTGCTCCCCCACACAGCCAGCACTGTCAGTGCTCCCCCCACACAGCCAGCACTGTCAGTGCTCCCACACACAGCCAGCACTGCCAGTGCACGTCCCCCCTCAGCCAGCGCTGTCAGTGCTCCCCCCACACAGCCAGCACTGTCAGTGCTCCCACCACACAGCCAGCACTGTCAGTGTACCCCCCACACAGCCAGCACTGTCAGTGCTCCCCCACACAGCCAGCACTGCCAGTGCACTCCCCCCCTCAGCCAGCACTGTCAGTGCTCCCACCACACAGCCAGCACTGTCAGTGCTCCCCCACACTGCGAGCACTGTCAGTGCTCCCCCCACACAGCCAGCACTGTCAGTGCTCCCACCACACAGCCAGCACTGTCAGTGCTCACAACACACAGCCAGCACTGTCAGTGCTCCCCCCACACAGCCAGCACTGGCAGTGCTCCCACCCACGCAGCCAGCACTGTCAGTGCTCCCAACACACAGCCAGCACTGTCAGTGCTCCCCACACACAGCCAGCACTGTCAGTGCTCCCACCACACAGCCAGCACTGTTAGTGCTCCCCCCACACAGCCAGCACTGTCAGTGCTCCCCACACAAACCGCACTGTCAGTGCTCCCACCACACAGCCAGCACTGTCAGTGCTCCCCCACACAGCCCGCACTGTCAGTGCTCCCACCACACAGCCAGCACTGCCAGTGCTCCCCCACACAGCCAGCACTGTCAGTGCTCCCCCACACAGCCAGCACTCTCAATGCTCCCCCACACAGCCAGCACCGTCAGTGCTCCCCCCACACAGCCAGCACTGTCAGTGCTCCCCCCACACAGTCAGCACTGTCAGTGCCCCCCCACACAGCCAGCACTGTCAGTGCTCCCCACACAGCCAGCATTGTCAGTGCTCGCCCACACAGCCAGCACTGCCAGTGCACTTCCACCCCCCTCAGCCAGCACTGTCAGTGCTCCCCCACAGAGCCAGCACTGTCAGTGCTCCCACCACACAGCCTGCACTGTCAGTGCTCCCCCCACACAGCCAGCACTGTCAGTGCACCCCACACAGCCAGCACTACCAGTGCACTCCCCCCCTCAGCCAGCACTGTCAGTGCTCCCACCACACAGCCAGCACTGTCAGTGCTCCCCCACACAGGCAGCACTGTCAGTGCTCCCATCATACAGCCAGCACTGTCAGTGCTACCACAACACACAGCCAGCACCGTCAGTGCTCCCCCACACAGCCAGCACTGTCAGTGCTCCCCCACACAGCCAGCACTGTCAGTGCTCCAACCACACAGCCAGCACTGTCAGTGCTCCCCCCACACAGCCAGCACAGTCAGTGCTCCCCCTCACAGCCAGCACTGTCAGTGCTCCCCACAGCCAGCACTGTCAGTGCTCCCCCCACACAGCCAGCACTGTCAGTGCTCCCCCACACAGCCAGCACTGTCAGTGCTCCCCCACACTGCCAGCACTGTCAGTGCTCCCACCACACAGCCAGCACTGTCAGTGCTCCCCCACACTGCCAGCACTGTCAGTGCTCCCCCACACAGCCAGCACTGTCAGTGCTCCCACCACACAGCCAGCACTGTCAGTGCTCCCCCCACACAGCCAGCACTGTCAGTGCTCCCTCCACACAGCCAGCGCTGTCAGTGCTCCCACCACACAGCCAGCCCTGTCAGTGCTGCCACCACACAGCCAGCACTGTCAGTGCACCACCACACAGCCAGCACTGTCAGTGCTTCCCCACACAGCTAGCACTGTCAGTGCTCCCTCCACACAGCAAGCACTGTCAGTGCTCCCCCACACAGCCAGCACTCTCAGTGCTCCCCCCACACAGCCAGCACTGTCAGTGCTCCCCCACACTGCCAGCACTGTCAGTGCTCCCCCACACAGCCAGCACTGTCAGTGCACCCCCCACACAGCCAGCACTGTCAGTGCTCCCACCACACAGCCAGCACTGTCAGTGCTCCCCCACACATCCCGCACTGTCAGTGCTCCCCCACACAGCCAGCACTGTCAGTGCTCCCCCAAACAAACCGCACTGTCAGTGCTCCCACCACACAGCCAGCACTGTCAGTGTTCCACCACACAGCCCGCACTGTCAGTGCTCCCACCACACAGCCAGCACTGCCAGTGCTCCCCCACACAGCCAGCACTGTCAGTGCTCCCCCACACAGCCAGCACTCTCAATGCTCCCCCACACAGCCAGCAATGTCAGTGCTCCCACCACACAGCCAGCACAGTCAGTGCTCCCCCATACAGCCAGCACTGTCAGTGCTCCCCCTACACAGCCAGCACCGTCAGTGCACTTCCACCCCCCACAGCCAGCACTGTCAGTGCTCCCACCACACAGCCAGCACTATCAGTGCTACCACCACACAGCCAGCACTGTCAGTGCTCCCACCACACAGCCAGCACTGTCAGTGCTCCCCCCACACAGCCAGCACTGTCAGTGCTCCCCCACACAGCCAGCACTGTCAGTGCTCCCCCACACAGCCAGCACTGTCAGTGCTCCCCCACACAGCCAGCACTGTCAGTGCCCCCCCACACAGCCAGCAAAGTCAGTGCTCCCCACACAGCCAGCACTGTCAGTGCTCCCCCACACAGCCAGCACTGCCAGTGCACTTCCCCCCCCCTCAGCCAGCACTGTCAGTGCTCCCCCCACACAGCTAGCACTGTCAGTGCTCCCACCACACAGCCAGCATTGTCAGTGCTCCCCCCACACAGCCAGCACTGTCAGTGCTCCCACACACAGCCAGCACTGCCAGTGCACGTCCCCCCTCAGCCAGCGCTGTCAGTGCTCCCCCACACAGCCAGCACTGTCAGTGCTCCCACCACACAGCCAGCACTGTCAGTGTTCCCCCCACACAGCCAGCACTGTCAGTGCTCCCCCACACAGCCAGCACTGCCAGTGCACTCCCCCCCTCAGCCAGCACTGTCAGTGCTCCCACCACACAGCCAGCACTGTCAGTGCTCCCCCACACTGCGAGCACTGTCAGTGCTCCCCCCACACAGCCAGCACTGTCAGTGCTCCCACCACACAGCCAGCACTGTCAGTGCTCACAACACACAGCCAGCACTGTCAGTGCTCCCCCCACACAGCCAGCACTGGCAGTGCTCCCACCCACGCAGCCAGCACTGTCAGTGCTCCCAACACACAGCCAGCACTGTCAGTGCTCCCCACACACAGCCAGCACTTTCAGTGCTCCCACCACACAGCCAGCACTGTTAGTGCTCCCCCCACACAGCCAGCACTGTCAGTGCTCCCCCACACAGCCAGCACTGTCAGTGCACTTACCCCTCCCCCCCTCAGCCAGCACTGTCAGTGCTCCCACCACACAGCCAGCGCTGTCTGTGCTCCCACCACACAGCCAACACTGTCAGTGCTCCCACCACACAGCCAGTACTGTCAGTGCTCCCCCCACACAGCCAGCACTGTCAGTGCTCCCACCACACAGCCAGCACTGTCAGTGCTCCCACCACACAGCCAGCACTGTCAGTGCTCCCACCACACAGCCAGCACTGTCAGTGCTCCCACCACACAGCCAGCTCTGTCAGTGCTCCCACCACACAGCCAGCACTGTCAGTGCACCACCACACAGCCAGCACTGTCAGTGCTCCCCCCACACAGCTAGCACTGTCAGTGCTCCCCCACACAGCCAGCACTGTCAGCGCTCCCCCCACACAGCCAGCACTGTCAGTGCTCCCACCACACAGCCAGCACTGTCAGTGCTCCCCCCACACATCCCGCACTGTCAGTGCTCCCACCACACAGCCAGCACTGTCAGTGCTCCCCCACACAGCCAGCACTGTCAGTGCTCCCCCACACAAACCGCACTGTCAGTGCTCCCACCACACAGCCAGCACTGTCAGTGCTCCCCCACACAGCCCGCACTGTCAGTGCTCCCACCACACAGCCAGCACTGCCAGTGCACCCTCACACAGCCAGCACTGTCAGTGCTCCCCCCACACAGCCAGCACTCTCAATGCTCCCCCACACAGCCAGCAATGTCAGTGCTCCCACCACACAGCCAGCACAGTCAGTGCTCCCCCATACAGCCAGCACTGTCAGTGCTCCCCACACTGCCAGCACTGTCAGTGCTCCCGCCACACAGGCAGCACTGTCAGTGCTCCCCCTACACAGCCAGCACCGTCAGTGCACTTCCACCCCCCACAGCCAGCACTGTCAGTGCTCCCACCACACAGCCAGCACTATCAGTGCTCCCACCACACAGCCAGCACTGTCAGTGCTCCCACCACACAGCCAGCACTGTCAGTGCTCCCCCCACACAGCCAGCACTGTCAGTGCTCCCCCACACAGCCAGCACTGTCAGTGCTCCCCCACACAGCCAGCACTGTCAGTGCTCCCCCCACACAGCCAGCACTGTCAGTGCCCCCCCACACAGCCAGCACCGTCAGTGCTCCCCACACAGCCAGCACTGTCAGTGCTCCCACCACACAGCCAGCACTGCCAGTGCACCCTCACACAGCCAGCACTGTCAGTGCTCCCCCCACACAGCCAGCACTCTCAATGCTCCCCCACACAGCCAGCAATGTCAGTGCTCCCACCACACAGCCAGCACAGTCAGTGCTCCCCCATACAGCCAGCACTGTCAGTGCTCCCCCTACACAGCCAGCACCGTCAGTGCACTTCCACCCCCCACAGCCAGCACTGTCAGTGCTCCCACCACACAGCCAGCACTATCAGTGCTCCCACCACACAGCCAGCACTGTCAGTGCTCCCACCACACAGCCAGCACTGTCAGTGCTCCCCCCACACAGCCAGCACTGTCAGTGCTCCCCCACACAGCCAGCACTGTCAGTGCTCCCCCACACAGCCAGCACTGTCAGTGCTCCCCCCACACAGCCAGCACTGTCAGTGCCCCCCCACACAGCCAGCACCGTCAGTGCTCCCCACACAGCCAGCACTGTCAGTGCTCCCACCACACAGCCAGCATTGTCAGTGCTCCCCCACACAGCCAGCACTGTCAGTGCTCCCACACACAGCCAGCACTGCCAGTGCACGTCCCCCCCTCAGCCAGCGCTGTCAGTGCTCCCCCCACACAGCCAGCACTGTCAGTGCTCTCACCACACAGCCAGCACTGTCAGTGCTCCCCCCACACAGCCAGCACTGTCAGTGCTCCCCCACACATCAAGCACTGTCAGTGCTCCCCCACACAGCCATCACTCTCAGTGCTCCCCCCACACATTCAGCACTGTCAGTGCTCCCCACACAGCCAGCACTGTCAGTGCTCCCCCACACAGCCATCACTGTCACTGCTCCCCCAGACAGCCAGCACTGTCAGTGCTCCCACCACACAGCCAGCACTGTCAGTGCTCCCCCACACAGCCCGCACTGTCAGTGCTCCCACCACACAGCCAGCACTGTCAGTGCTCCCCCACACAGCCAGCACTGTCAGTGCTCCCCCACACAGCCCGCACTGTCAGTGCTCCCACATACAGCCAGCACTGTCAGTGCTCCCCACACTGCCAGCACTGTCACTGCTCCCCCCACACAGGCAACACTGTCAGTGCTCCCCCCACACAGCCCGCACTGTCAGTGCTCCCCACACAGGCAGCACTGTCAGTGCTCCCCCTACACAGCCAGCACCGTCAGTGCACTTCCACCACCCCCACAGCCAGCACTGTCAGTGCTCCCACCACACAGCCAGCACTGTCAGTGCTCCCACCACACAGCCAGCACTGTCAGTGCTCCCACCACACAGCCAGCACTGTCAGTGCTCCCCCACACAGCCAGCACTGTCAGTGCTCCCCCACACAGCCAGCACTGTCAGTGCTCCCCCCACACAGCCAGCACTGTCAGTGCTCCCCCCACACAGCCAGCACTGTCAGTGCCACCCCCACACAGCCAGCACTGTCAGTGCTCCCCACACAGCCAGCACTGTCAGTGCTCCCCCACACAGCCAGCACTGCCAGTGCTCCCACCACACAGCCAGCACTGTAAGTGCTCCCCCCACACAGCCAGCACTGTCAGTGCTCCCCACACAGCCAGCACTGCCAGTGCACTCCCCCCCTCAGCCAGCACTGTCAGTGCTCCCACCACACAGCCAGCACTGTCAGTGCTCCCCCCACACAGCCAGCACTCTCAGTGCTCCCCCCACACAGCCAGCACTGTCAGTGCTCCCCCACACAGGCAGCACTGTCAGTGCTCCCATCATACAGCCAGCACTGTCAGTGCTACCACAACATACAGCCAGCACTGTCAGTGCTCCCCCACACAGCCAGCACTGTCAGTGCTCCCCCACACAGCCAGCACTGTCAGTGCTCGCACCACACAGCCAGCACGGTCAGTGCTCCCCACACAGCCAGCACAGTCAGTGCTACCCCTCACAGCCAGCACTGACAGTGCTCCCACCACACAGCCAGCACTGTCAGTGCTCCCCCACACAGCCAGCACTGTCAGTGCTCCCCACAGCCAGCACTGTCAGTGCTCCCCCCACACAGCCAGCACTGTCAGTGCTCCCCCACACAGCCAGCACTGTCAGTGCTCCCCCACACAAACCGCACTGTCAGTGCTCCCACCACACAGCCAGCACTGTCAGTGCTCCCCCACACAGCCCGCACTGTCAGTGCTCCCACCACACAGCCAGCACTGCCAGTGCACCCTCACACAGCCAGCACTGTCAGTGCTCCCCCCACACAGCCAGCACTCTCAATGCTCCCCCACACAGCCAGCAATGTCAGTGCTCCCACCACACAGCCAGCACAGTCAGTGCTCCCCCATACAGCCAGCACTGTCAGTGCTCCCCACACTGCCAGCACTGTCAGTGCTCCCGCCACACAGGCAGCACTGTCAGTGCTCCCCCTACACAGCCAGCACCGTCAGTGCACTTCCACCCCCCACAGCCAGCACTGTCAGTGCTCCCACCACACAGCCAGCACTATCAGTGCTCCCACCACACAGCCAGCACTGTCAGTGCTCCCACCACACAGCCAGCACTGTCAGTGCTCCCCCCACACAGCCAGCACTGTCAGTGCTCCCCCACACAGCCAGCACTGTCAGTGCTCCCCCACACAGCCAGCACTGTCAGTGCTCCCCCCACACAGCCAGCACTGTCAGTGCCCCCCCACACAGCCAGCACCGTCAGTGCTCCCCACACAGCCAGCACTGTCAGTGCTCCCACCACACAGCCAGCACTGCCAGTGCACCCTCACACAGCCAGCACTGTCAGTGCTCCCCCCACACAGCCAGCACTCTCAATGCTCCCCCACACAGCCAGCAATGTCAGTGCTCCCACCACACAGCCAGCACAGTCAGTGCTCCCCCATACAGCCAGCACTGTCAGTGCTCCCCACACTGCCAGCACTGTCAGTGCTCCCGCCACACAGGCAGCACTGTCAGTGCTCCCCCTACACAGCCAGCACCGTCAGTGCACTTCCACCCCCCACAGCCAGCACTGTCAGTGCTCCCACCACACAGCCAGCACTATCAGTGCTCCCACCACACAGCCAGCACTGTCAGTGCTCCCACCACACAGCCAGCACTGTCAGTGCTCCCCCCACACAGCCAGCACTGTCAGTGCTCCCCCACACAGCCAGCACTGTCAGTGCTCCCCCACACAGCCAGCACTGTCAGTGCTCCCCCCACACAGCCAGCACTGTCAGTGCCCCCCCACACAGCCAGCACCGTCAGTGCTCCCCACACAGCCAGCACTGTCAGTGCTCCCACCACACAGCCAGCATTGTCAGTGCTCCCCCACACAGCCAGCACTGTCAGTGCTCCCACACACAGCCAGCACTGCCAGTGCACGTCCCCCCCTCAGCCAGCGCTGTCAGTGCTCCCCCCACACAGCCAGCACTGTCAGTGCTCTCACCACACAGCCAGCACTGTCAGTGCTCCCCCCACACAGCCAGCACTGTCAGTGCTCCCCCACACATCAAGCACTGTCAGTGCTCCCCCACACAGCCATCACTCTCAGTGCTCCCCCCACACATTCAGCACTGTCAGTGCTCCCCACACAGCCAGCACTGTCAGTGCTCCCCCACACAGCCATCACTGTCACTGCTCCCCCAGACAGCCAGCACTGTCAGTGCTCCCACCACACAGCCAGCACTGTCAGTGCTCCCCCACACAGCCCGCACTGTCAGTGCTCCCACCACACAGCCAGCACTGTCAGTGCTCCCCCACACAGCCAGCACTGTCAGTGCTCCCCCACACAGCCCGCACTGTCAGTGCTCCCACATACAGCCAGCACTGTCAGTGCTCCCCACACTGCCAGCACTGTCACTGCTCCCCCCACACAGGCAACACTGTCAGTGCTCCCCCCACACAGCCCGCACTGTCAGTGCTCCCCACACAGGCAGCACTGTCAGTGCTCCCCCTACACAGCCAGCACCGTCAGTGCACTTCCACCACCCCCACAGCCAGCACTGTCAGTGCTCCCACCACACAGCCAGCACTGTCAGTGCTCCCACCACACAGCCAGCACTGTCAGTGCTCCCACCACACAGCCAGCACTGTCAGTGCTCCCCCACACAGCCAGCACTGTCAGTGCTCCCCCACACAGCCAGCACTGTCAGTGCTCCCCCCACACAGCCAGCACTGTCAGTGCTCCCCCCACACAGCCAGCACTGTCAGTGCCACCCCCACACAGCCAGCACTGTCAGTGCTCCCCACACAGCCAGCACTGTCAGTGCTCCCCCACACAGCCAGCACTGCCAGTGCTCCCACCACACAGCCAGCACTGTAAGTGCTCCCCCCACACAGCCAGCACTGTCAGTGCTCCCCACACAGCCAGCACTGCCAGTGCACTCCCCCCCTCAGCCAGCACTGTCAGTGCTCCCACCACACAGCCAGCACTGTCAGTGCTCCCCCCACACAGCCAGCACTCTCAGTGCTCCCCCCACACAGCCAGCACTGTCAGTGCTCCCCCACACAGGCAGCACTGTCAGTGCTCCCATCATACAGCCAGCACTGTCAGTGCTACCACAACATACAGCCAGCACTGTCAGTGCTCCCCCACACAGCCAGCACTGTCAGTGCTCCCCCACACAGCCAGCACTGTCAGTGCTCGCACCACACAGCCAGCACGGTCAGTGCTCCCCACACAGCCAGCACAGTCAGTGCTACCCCTCACAGCCAGCACTGACAGTGCTCCCACCACACAGCCAGCACTGTCAGTGCTCCCCCACACAGCCAGCACTGTCAGTGCTCCCCACAGCCAGCACTGTCAGTGCTCCCCCCACACAGCCAGCACTGTCAGTGCTCCCCACACAGCCAGTACTTTCAGTGCACTTCCCCCCCCTCAGCCAGCAGTGTCAGTGCTCCCACCACACAGCCAGCACTGTCAGTGCTCCCCCACACTGCCAGCACTGTCAGTGCTCCCCCCACACAGCCAGCACTGTCAGTGCTCCCACCACACATCCAGCACTGTCAGTGCTCCCCCACACAGCCAGCACTGTCAGTGCTCCCCCCACACAGCCAGCACTGTCAGTGCTCCCCCCACACAGGCAGCACCGTCAGTGCTCCCATCACACAGCCAGCACTGTCAGTGCTACCACAACACACAGCCAGCACTGGCAGTGCTCCTCCACACAGCCAGCACTGTCAGTGCTCCCCCACACAGCCAGCACTGTCAGTGCTCCCACCACACAGCCAGCACTGTCAGTGCTCCCCACAGCCAGCACTGTCAGTGCTCCCACCACACAGCCAGCACTGTCAGTGCCCCCCCACACAGCCAGCACTGTCAGTGCTCCCACCACACAGCCAGCACTGTCAGTGCTCCCCCACACAGCCAGCACTGTCAGTGCTCCCAGCACACTGCCAGCACTGTCAGTGCACTTCCCCTTTCCACAGCCAGCACTGAAAGTGCACTCCCCCGCCACAGAGCCAGTACTGCCAGTGCACCTCCCCCCCCGAGAGCCACCACTGCCAGTGCACTCCCCCCACAGAGCCAGAACTGCCAGTGCACTTCCCCCCCACAGAGCCAGCACTGCCAGTGCACTCCCACCCCACAGAGCCAGCACTGCCAGTACACCTCCCCCCACAGAGCCAGCATGGCCAGTGCACTTCCGCACCACAGAGCTAGCACCGCCAGTGCACTCCCCCCCTCAGCCACCACTGTCAGTGCTCCCACCACACAGCCAGCACTGTCAGTGCTCCCTCCACACATCAAGCACTGTCAGTGCTCCCCCACACAGCCATCACTCTCAGTGCTCCCCCCACACATTCAGCACTGTCAGTGCTCCCCACACAGCCAGCACTGTCAGTGCTCCCCCACACAGCCATCACTGTCACTGCTCCCCCAGACAGCCAGCACTGTCAGTGCTCCCACCACACAGCCAGCACTGTCAGTGCTCCCCCGCACAGCCCGCACTGTCAGTGCTCCCACCACACAGCCAGCACTGTCAGTGCTCCCCCACACAGCCAGCACTGTCAGTGCTCCCCCACACAGCCCGCACTGTCAGTGTTCCCACATACAGCCAGCACTGTCAGTGCTCCCCACACTGCCAGCACTGTCACTGCTCCCCCCACACAGGCAACACTGTCAGTGCTCCCCCCACACAACCCGCACTGTCAGTGCTCCCCACACAGGCAGCACTGTCAGTGCTCCCCCTACACAGCCAGTACCGTCAGTGCACTTCCACCACCCCCACAGCCAGCACTGTCAGTGCTCCCACCACACAGCCAGCACTGTCAGTGCTCCCACCACACAGCCAGCACTGTCAGTGCTCCCACCACACAGCCAGCACTGTCAGTGCTCCCCCACACAGCCAGCACTGTCAGTGCTCCCCCACACAGCCAGCACTGTCAGTGCTCCCCCCACACAGCCAGCACTGTCAGTGCTCCCCCCACACAGCCAGCACTGTCAGTGCCACCCCCACACAGCCAGCACTGTCAGTGCTCCCCACACAGCCAGCACTGTCAGTGCTCCCCCACACAGCCAGCACTGCCAGTGCTCCCACCACACAGCCAGCACTGTAAGTGCTCCCCCCACACAGCCAGCACTGTCAGTGCTCCCCACACAGCCAGCACTGCCAGTGCACTCCCCCCCTCAGCCAGCACTGTCAGTGCTCCCACCACACAGCCAGCACTGTCAGTGCTCCCCCCACACAGCCAGCACTCTCAGTGCTCCCCCCACACAGCCAGCACTGTCAGTGCTCCCCCACACAGGCAGCACTGTCAGTGCTCCCATCATACAGCCAGCACTGTCAGTGCTACCATAACATACAGCCAGCACTGTCAGTGCTCCCCCACACAGCCAGCACTGTCAGTGCTCCCCCACACAGCCAGCACTGTCAGTGCTCGCACCACACAGCCAGCACGGTCAGTGCTCCCCACACAGCCAGCACAGTCAGTGCTACCCCTCACAGCCAGCACTGACAGTGCTCCCACCACACAGCCAGCACTGTCAGTGCTCCCCCACACAGCCAGCACTGTCAGTGCTCCCCACAGCCAGCACTGTCAGTGCTCTCCCCACACAGCCAGCACTGTCAGTGCTCCCCACACAGCCAGTACTTTCAGTGCACTTCCCCCCCCTCAGCCAGCAGTGTCAGTGCTCCCACCACACAGCCAGCACTGTCAGTGCTCCCCCCACACAGCCAGCACTGTCAGTGCTCCCCCCACACAGCCAGCACTGTCAGTGCTCCCACCACACAGCCAGCACTGTCAGTGCTCCCCCACACAGCCAGCACTGTCAGTGCTCCCCCCACACAGCCAGCACTGTCAGTGCTCCCCCCACACAGGCAGCACTGTCAGTGCTCCCATCACACAGCCAGCACTGTCAGTGCTACCACAACACACAGCCAGCACTGGCAGTGCTCCTCCACACAGCCAGCACTGTCAGTGCTCCCCCACACAGCCAGCACTGTCAGTGCTCCCACCACACAGCCAGCACTGTCAGTGCTCCCCACAGCCAGCACTGTCAGTGCTCCCACCACACAGCCAGCACTGTCAGTGCCCCCCCACACAGCCAGCACTGTCAGTGCTCCCACCACACAGCCAGCACTGTCAGTGCTCCCCCACACAGCCAGCATTGTCAGTGCTCCCAGCACACTGCCAGCACTGTCAGTGCACTTCCCCTTTCCACAGCCAGCACTGAAAGTGCACTCCCCCGCCACAGAGCCAGTACTGCCAGTGCACCTCCCCCCCGAGAGCCACCACTGCCAGTGCACTCCCCCCACAGAGCCAGAACTGCCAGTGCACTTCCCCCCCACAGAGCCAGCACTGCCAGTGCACTCCCACCCCACAGAGCCAGCACTGCCAGTACACCTCCCCCCACAGAGCCAGCATGGCCAGTGCACTTCCGCACCACAGAGCTAGCACCGCCAGTGCACTCCCCCCCTCAGCCACCACTGTCAGTGCTCCCACCACACAGCCAGCACTGTCAGTGCTCCCCACACTGCCAACACTGTCAGTGCTCCCCCCACACAGCAAGCACTGTCAGTGCTCCCACCACACAGCCAGCACTGTCAGTGCTCACAGCACACAGCCAGCACTCTCAGTGCTCTCCCCACACAGCCAGCACAGTCAGTGCTCCCCCCACACAGCCAGCTCTGTCAGTGCTCCCCCACACAGCCAGCACTGTCAGTGCTCCCCCACACAGCCAGCACTGTCAGTGCTCCCCCACACAGGCAGCACTGTCAGTGCTCCCATCATACAGCCAGCACTGTCAGTGCTACCACAACACACAGCCAGCACTGTCAGTGCTCCCCCACACAGCCAGCACTGTCAGTGCACTTACCCCCCCCCCCCCTCAGCCAGCACTATCAGTACTCCCACCACACAGCCAGCGCTGTCTGTGCTCGCACCACACAGCCAACACTGTCAGTGCTCCCACCACACAGCCAGTACTGGCAGTGCTCCCACCCACACAGCCAGCACTGTCAGTGCTCCCAACACACAGCCAGCACTGTCAGTGCTCCCCCCACACAGCCAGCACTGTCAGTGCTCCCCCCACACAGCCCGCACTGTCAGTGCTCCCACCACACAGCCAGCACTGTCAGACCTCCCCCCACACAGCCAGCACTGTCAGTGCTCCCACCACACAGCCAGCACTGTCAGTGCTCCCACCACACAGCCAGCACTGTCAGTGCTCCCACCTCACAGCCAGCACTGTCAGTGCACCCCCACACAGCCAGCACTGTTAGTGCTCCCCCCACACAGCCAGCACTGTCAGTGCTCCCTCCACACATCAAGCACTGTCAGTGCTCCCCCACACAGCCAGCACTGTCAGTGCTCCCCCCACACATTCAGCACTGTCAGTGCTCCCCCACACAGCCAGCACTGTCAGTGCTCCCCCACACAGCCAGCACTGTCACTGCTCCCCCACACAGCCAGCACTGTCAGTGCTCCCACCACACAGCCAGCACTGTCAGTGCTCCCCACACAGCCCGCACTGTCAGTGCTCCCACCGCACAGCCAGCACTGTCAGTGCTCCCCCACACAGCCAGCACTGTCAGTGCTCCCCCACACAGCCCGCACTGTCAGTGCTCCCACATACAGCCAGCACTGTCAGTGCTCCCCACACTGCCAGCACTGTCACTGCTCCCCCCACACAGGCAACACTGTCAGTGCTCCCCCCACACAGCCCGCACTGTCAGTGCTCCCCACACAGGCAGCACTGTCACTGCTCCCCTACACAGCCAGTACCGTCAGTGCACTTCCACCCCCCCACAGCCAGCACTGTCAGTGCTCCCACCACACAGCCAGCACTGTCAGTGCTCCCACCACACAGCCAGCACTGTCAGTGCTCCCACCACACAGCCAGCACTGTCAGTGCTCCCCACATACAGCCAGCACTGTCAGTGCTCCCCACACAGCCAGCACTGTCAGTGCTCCCCCCACACAGCCAGCACTGTCAGTGCTCCCCCCACACAGCCAGCACTGTCAGTGCCACCCCCACACAGCCAGCATTGTCAGTGCTCCCCACACAGCCAGCACTGTCAGTGCTCCCCCACACAGCCAGCACTGCCAGTGCACTTCCCCCCCCTCAGCCAGCACTGTCAGTGCTCCCCCACAGAGCCAGCACTGTCAGTGCTCCCACCACACAGCCAGCACTGTCAGTGCTCCCCCCACACAGCCAGCACAGTCAGTGCTCCCCACACAGCCAGCACTGCCAGTGCACTCCCCCCCTCAGCCAGCACTGTCAGTGCTCGCACCACACAGCCAGCACTGTCAGTGCTCCCCCCACACAGCCAGCACTGTCAGTGCTCCCCCCACACAGCCAGCACTGTCAGTGCTCCCCCACACAGGCAGCACTGTCAGTGCTCCCATCATACAGCCAGCACTGTCAGTGCTACCATAACACACAGCCAGCACTGTCAGTGCTCCCCCACACATCCAGCACTGTCAGTGCTCCCCCCATACAGCCAGCACTGTCAGTGCTCCCCACACAGCCAGCACTGTCAGTGCTCCCCCACACAGCCAGCACTGTCAGTGCTCCCCCCACACAGCCAGCACTGTCAGTGCCACCCCCACACAGCCAGCATTGTCAGTGCTCCCCACACAGCCAGCACTGTCAGTGCTCCCCCACACAGCCAGCACTGCCAGTGCACTTCCCCCCCCCCCTCAGCCAGCACTGTCAGTGCTCCCCCACAGAGCCAGCACTGTCAGTGCTCCCACCACACAGCCAGCACTGTCAGTGCTCCCCCCACACAGCCAGCACAGTCAGTGCTCCCCACACAGCCAGCACTGCCAGTGCACTCCCCCCCTCAGCCAGCACTGTCAGTGCTCGCACCACACAGCCAGCACTGTCAGTGCTCCCCCCACACAGCCAGCACAGTCAGTGCTCCTCCCACACAGCCAGCACTGTCAGTGCTCCCCCACACAGGCAGCACTGTCAGTGCTCCCATCATACAGCCAGCACTGTCAGTGCTACCACAACACACAGCCAGCACTGTCAGTGCTCCCCCACACAGCCAGCACTGTCAGTGCTCCCCCACACAGCCAGCACTGTCAGTGCTCCCACCACACAGCCAGCACGGTCAGTGCTCCCCCCACACAGCCAGCACAGTCAGTGCTCCCCCTCACATCCAGCACTGTCAGTGCTCCCACCACACAGCCAGCACTGTCAGTGCTCCCCCACACAGCCAGCACTGTCAGTGCTCCCTACAGCCAGCACTGTCAGTGCTCCCCCCACACAGCCAGCACTGTCAGTGCTCCCCCACACAGCCAGCACTGTCAGTGCACTTCCCCCCCCCCCTCAGCCAGCAGTGGCAGTGCTCCCACCACACAGCCAGCACTGTCAGTGCTCCCCCACACTGCCAGCACTGTCAGTGCTCCCCCCACACAGCCAGCACTGTCAGTGCTCCCACCACACAGCCAGCACTGTCAGTGCTCCCCCACACAGCCAGCACTGTCAGTGCTCCCCCCACACAGCCAGCACTGTCAGTGCTCCCCCCACACAGGCAGCACTGTCAGTGCTCCCATCACACAGCCAGCACTGTCAGTGCTACCACAACACACAGCCAGCACTGGCAGTGCTCCTCCACACAGCCAGCACTGTCAGTGCTCCCCCACACAGCCAGCACTGTCAGTGCTCCCACCACACAGCCAGCACTGTCAGTGCTCCCCACATCCAGCACTGTCAGTGCTCCCACCACACAGCCAGCACTGTCAGTGCTCCCCGACACAGCCAGCACTGTCAGTGCTCCCACCACACAGCCAGCACTGTCAGTGCTCCCCACAGCCTGCACTGTCAGTGCTCCCCCCACACATAGCCAGCACTGTCAGTGCTCCTCCCACACAGCCTGCACTGTCAGTGCTCCCACCACACAGCCAGCACTGGCAGTGCTCCCCCACACAGCCAGCACTGTCAGTGCACTTCCCCTTTCCACAGCCAGCACTGAAAGTGCACTCCCCCGCCACAGAGCCAGCACTGCCAGTGCACCTCCCCCCCCGAGAGCCACCACTGCCAGTGCACTCCCCCCCACAGAGCCAGCACTGCCAGTGCACTTCCCCCCCACAGAGCCAGCACTGCCAGAGCACTCCCCCCCCACAGAGCCAGCACTGCCAGTGCACTTCCCCCCCACAGAGCCAGCATGGCCAGTGCACTTCCACACCACAGCTAGCACCGCCAGCGCACTCCCCCCCTCAGCCACCACTGTCAGTGCTCCCACCACACATCCAGCACTGTCAGTGCTCCCCCACACTGCCAACACTGTCAGTGCTCCCCCCACACAGCCAGCACTGTCAGTGCTCCCACCACACAGCCAGCACTGTCAGCGCTCACAGCACACAGCGAGCACTGTCAGTGCTCCCCCCACACAGCCAGCACAGTCAGTGCTCCCATCACACAGCCAGCACTGTCAGTGCTACCACAACACACAGCCAGCACTGGCAGTGCTCCTCCACACAGCCAGCACTGTCAGTGCTCCCCACACAGCCAGCACTGTCAGTGCTCCCACCACACAGCCAGCACTGTCAGTGCTCCCCACATCCAGCACTGTCAGTGCTCCCACCACACAGCCAGCACTGTCAGTGCTCCCCGACACAGCCAGCACTGTCAGTGCTCCCACCACACAGCCAGCACTGTCAGTGCTCCCCACAGCCTGCACTGTCAGTGCTCCCCCCACACATAGCCAGCATTGTCAGTGCTCCTCCCACACAGCCAGCACTGTCAGTGCTCCCACCACACAGCCAGCACTGGCAGTGCTCCCCACACAGCCAGCACTGTCAGTGCTCCCACCACACAGCCAGCACTGTCAGTGCACTTCCCCTTTCCACAGCCAGCACTGAAAGTGCACTCCCCCGCCACAGAGCCAGCACTGGCAGTGCACCTCCCCCCCGAGAGCCACCACTGCCAGTGCACTCCCCCCCACAGAGCCAGCACTGCCAGTGCACTTCCCCCCCACAGAGCTAGCACTGCCAGAGCACTCCCCCCCCACAGAGCCAGCACTGCCAGTGCACTTCCCCCCCACAGAGCCAGCATGGCCAGTGCACTTCCACACCACAGAGCTAGCACCGCCAGTGCATTCCCCCCTCAGCCACCACTGTCAGTGCTCCCACCACACAGCCAGCACTGTCAGTGCTCCCCCACACTGCCAACACTGTCAGTGCTCCCCCCACACAGCCAGCACTGTCAGTGCTCCCACCACACAGCCAGCACTGTCAGTGCTCACAGCACACAGCGAGCACTGTCAGTGCTCCCCCCACACAGCCAGCACAGTCAGTGCTCACCCCACACAGCCAGCACTGTCAGTGCTCCCCCCACACAGCCAGCACTGTCAGTGCTCCCCCACACAGCCAGCACTGTCAGTGCTCCCCACACAGGCAGCACTGTCAGTGCTCCCATCATACAGCCAGCACTGTCAGTGCTACCACAACACACAGCCAGCACTGTTAGTGCTCCCCCACACAGCCAGCACTGTCAGTGCTCCCCACACAGCCAGCACTGTCAGTGCTCCCACCACACAGCCAGCACTGTCAGTGCTCCCCCCACACAGCCAGCACTGTCAGTGCTCCCCCACACAGCCAGCACTGTCAGTGCTCCCCCCACACAGAAAGCACTGTCAGTGCTCCCCCCACACAGCCAGCACTGTCAGTGCCACCCCCACACAGCCAGCACTGTCAGTGCTCCCCCAAACAGCCAGCACTGCCAGTGCACTTCCCCCCCCCTCAGCCAGCACTGTCAGTGCTCCCCCACAGAGCCAGCACTGTCAGTGCTCCCACCACACAGCCAGCACTGTCAGTGCTCCCCCCACACAGCCAGCACTGTCAGTGCTCCCCACACAACCAGCACTGCCAGTGCACTCCCCCCCTCAGCCAGCACTGTCAGTGCTCCCACCACACAGCCAGCACTGTCAGTGCTCCCCCACACAGCCAGCACACTCAGTGCTCACCCCACACAGCCAGCACTGTCAGTGCTCCCCCACACAGGCAGCACTGCCAGTGCTCCCATCATACAGCCAGCACTGTCAGTGCTACCACAACACACAGCCAGCACTGTCAGTGCTCCCCCACACAGCCAGCACTGTCAGTGCTCCCCCCACACAGCCAGCACTGTCAGTGCTCCCCCCACACAGGCAGCACTGTCAGTGCTCCCATCACACAGCCAGCACTGTCAGTGCTACCACAACACACAGCCAGCACTGGCAGTGCTCCTCCACACAGCCAGCACTGTCAGTGCTCCCCCACACAGCCAGCACTGTCAGTGCTCCCACCACACAGCCAGCACTGTCAGTGCTCCCCACAGCCAGCACTGTCAGTGCTCCCACCACACAGCCAGCACTGTCAGTGCTCCCCCACACAGCCAGCACTGTCAGTGCTCCCATCACACAGCCAGCACTGTCAGTGCTCCCCACACATAGCCAGCACTGTCAGTGCTCCTCCCACATAGCCAGCACTGTCAGTGCTCCCACCACACAGCCAGCACTGTCAGTGCTCCCCCACACAGCCAGCACTGTCAGTGCTCCCACCACACAGCCAGCACTGTCAGTGCACTTCCCCTTTCCACAGCCAGCACTGAAAGTGCACTCCCCCGCCACAGAGCCAGCACTGCCAGTGCACCTCCCCCCCGAGAGCCACCACTGCCAGTGCACTCCCCCCCACAGAGCCAGCACTGCCAGTGCACTTCCCCCCCACAGAGCCAGCACTGCCAGTGCACTCCCACCCCACAGAGCCAGCACTGACAGTACACCTCCCCCCCACAGAGCCAGCATGGCCAGTGCACTTCCACACCACAGAGCTAGCACCGCCAGTGCACTCCCCCCCTCAGCCACCACTGTCAGTGCTCCCACCACACAGCCAGCACTGTCAGTGCTCCCCACACTGCCAACACTGTCAGTGCTCCCCCCACACAGCCAGCACTGTCAGTGCTCCCACCACACAGCCAGCACTGTCAGTGCTCACAGCACACAGCCAGCACTCTCAGTGCTCCCCCCACACAGCCAGCACAGTCAGTGCTCCCCCCACACAGCCAGCACTGTCAGTGCTCCCCCCACACAGCCAGCACTGTCAGTGCTCCCCCACACAGCCAGCACTGTCAGTGCTCCCCCACACAGGCAGCACTGTCAGTGCTCCCATCATACAGCCAGCACTGTCAGTGCTACCACAACACACAGCCAGCACTGTCAGTGCTCCCCCACACAGCCAGCACTGTCAGTGCACTTACCCCCCCCCTCAGCCAGCACTGTCAGTACTCTCACCACACAGCCAGCGCTGTCTGTGCTCCCACCACACAGCCAACACTGTCAGTGCTCCCACCACACAGCCAGTACTGGCAGTGCTCCCACCCACACAGCCAGCACTGTCAGTGCTCCCAACACACAGCCAGCACTGTCAGTGCTCCCCCCACACAGCCAGCACTGTCAGTGCTCCCCCCACACAGCCCGCACTGTCAGTGCTCCCACCACACAGCCAGCACTGTCAGACCTCCCCCCACACAGCCAGCACTGTCAGTGCTCCCACCACACAGCCAGCACTGTCAGTGCTCCCACCACACAGCCAGCACTGTCAGTGCTCCCACCACACAGCCAGCACTGTCAGTGCACCCCCACACAGCCAGCACTGTTAGTGCTCCCCCCACACAGCCAGCACTGTCAGTGCTCCCTCCACACATCAAGCACTGTCAGTGCTCCCCCACACAGCCAGCACTGTCAGTGCTCCCCCCACACATTCAGCACTGTCAGTGCTCCCCCACACAGCCAGCACTGTCAGTGCTCCCCCACACAGCCAGCACTGTCACTGCTCCCCCACACAGCCAGCACTGTCAGTGCTCCCACCACACAGCCAGCACTGTCAGTGCTCCTCCACACAGCCCGCACTGTCAGTGCTCCCACCACACAGCCAGCACTGTCAGTGCTCCCCCACACAGCCAGCACTGTCAGTGCTCCCCCACACAGCCCGCACTGTCAGTGCTCCCACATACAGCCAGCACTGTCAGTGCTCCCCACACTGCCAGCACTGTCACTGCTCCCCCCACACAGGCAACACTGTCAGTGCTCCCCCCCACACAGCCCGCACTGTCAGTGCTCCCCACACAGGCAGCACTGTCAGTGCTCCCCCTACACAGCCAGTACCGTCAGTGCACTTCCACCCCCCCACAGCCAGCAGTGTCAGTGCTCCCACCACACAGCCAGCACTGTCAGTGCTCCCACCACACAGCCAGCACTGTCAGTGCTCCCCCACACAGCCAGCACTGTCAGTGCCACCCCCACACAGCCAGCATTGTCAGTGCTCCCCACACAGCCAGCACTGTCAGTGCTCCCCCACACAGCCAGCACTGCCAGTGCACTTCCCCCCCCCTCAGCCAGCACTGTCAGTGCTCCCCCACAGAGCCAGCACTGTCAGTGCTCCCACCACACAGCCAGCACTGTCAGTGCTCCCCCACACAGCCAGCACAGTCAGTGCTCCCCACACAGCCAGCACTGCCAGTGCACTCCCCCCCTCAGCCAGCACTGTCAGTGCTCGCACCACACAGCCAGCACTGACAGTGCTCCCCCCACACAGCCAGCACAGTCAGTGCTCCCCCCACTCAGCCAGCACTGTCAGTGCTCCCCCACACAGGCAGCACTGTCAGTGCTCCCATCATACAGCCAGCACTGTCAGTGCTACCACAACACACAGCCAGCACTGTCAGTGCTCCCCCACACAGCCAGCACTGTCAGTGCTCCCCCACACAGCCAGCACAGTCAGTGCTCCCACCACACAGCCAGCACGGTCAGTGCTCCCCCCACACAGCCAGCACAGTCAGTGCTCCCCATCACATCCAGCACTGTCAGTGCTCCCACCACACAGCCAGCACTGTCAGTGCTCCCCCACACAACCAGCACTGTCAGTGCTCCCCACACAGCCAGCACTGTCAGTGCTCCCCCCATACAGCCAGCACTGTCAGTGCTCCCCCACACAGCCAGCACTTTCAGTGCACTCCCCCCCCCCCCCTCAGCCAGCAGTGGCAGTGCTCCCACCACACAGCCAGCACTGTCAGTGCTCCCCCACACTGCCAGCACTGTCAGTGCTCCCCCACACAGCCAGCACTGTCAGTGCTCCCCCCACACAGGCAGCACTGTCAGTGCTCCCCCACACAGCCAGCACTGTCAGTGCTCCCCCCACACAGCCAGCACTGTCAGTGCTCCCCCCACACAGGCAGCACTGTCAGTGCTCCCATCACACAGCCAGCACTGTCAGTGCTCCCACCACACAGCCAGCACTGGCAGTGCTCCTCCCCACATCCAGCACTGTCAGTGCTCCCACCACACAGCCAGCACTGTCAGTGCTCCCCGACACAGCCAGCACTGTCAGTGCTCCCACCACACAGCCAGCACTGTCAGTGCTCCCCACAGCCTGCACTGTCAGTGCTCCCCCCCCACACATAGCCAGCACTGTCAGTGCTCCTCCCACACAGCCAGCACTGTCAGTGCTCCCACCACACAGCCAGCACTGTCAGTGCTCCCCCACACAGCCAGCACTGTCAGTGCTCCCACCACACAGCCAGCACTGTCAGTGCACTTCCCCTTTCCACAGCCAGCACTGAAAGTGCACTCCCCCGCCACAGAGCCAGCACTGCCAGTGCACCTCCCCCCGAGAGCCACCACTGCCAGTGCACTCCCCCCCACAGAGCCAGCACTGCCAGTGCACTTCCCCCCCACAGAGCCAGCACTGCCAGAGCACTCCCCCCCACAGAGCCAGCACTGCCAGTGCACTTCCCCCCCACAGAGCCAGCATGGCCAGTGCACTTCCACACCACAGAGCTAGCACCGCCAGTGCACTCCCCCACTCAGCCACCACTGTCAGTGCTCCCACCACACAGCCAGCACTGTCAGTGCTCCCCCACACTTCCAACACTGTCAGTGCTCCCCCCACACAGCCAGCACTGTCAGTGCTCCCACCACACAGCCAGCACTGTCAGTGCTCACAGCACACAGCGAGCACTGTCAGTGCTCCCCCCACACAGCCAGCACAGTCAGTGCTCCCCCCACACAGCCAGCACTGTCAGTGCTCCCCCCACACAGCCAGCACTGTCAGTGCTCCCCCACACAGCCAGCACTGTCAGTGCTCCCCCACACAGGCAGCACTGTCAGTGCTTACATCATACAGCCAGCACTGTCAGTGCTACCACAACACACAGCCAGCACTGTCAGTGCTCCCCCACACAGCCAGCACTGTCAGTGCTCCCCCACACAGCCAGCACTGTCAGTGCTCCCACCACACAGCCAGCACTGTCAGTGCTCCCCACAGCCAGCACTGTCAGTGCTGCCACCACACAGCCAGCACTGTCAGTGCTCCCCCACACAGCCAGCACTGTCAGTGCTCCCCCCACACAGCCAGCACAGTCAGTGCTCCCCCTCAGAGCCAGCACTGTCAGTGCTCCCACCACACAGCCAGCACTGTCAGTGCTCCCCCACACAGCCAGCACTGTCAGTGCTCCCCACAGCCAGCACTGTCTGTGCTCCCACCACACAACCAGCACTGTCAGTGCTCCCCCACACAGCCAGCACTGCCAGTGCACTCCCCCCCCCTCAACCAGCACTGTCAGTGCTCCCACCACACAGCCAGTACTGTCAGTGCTCCCCCACACAGCCAGCACTGTCAGTGCTCCCCCACAAAGCCAGCACTGTCAGTGCTCCCACCACACAGCCAGCACTGTCAGTGCTCCCCACAGCCAGCACTGTCAGTGCTCCCACCACACAGCCAGCACTGTCAGTGCTCCCCACACAGCCAGCACTGTCAGTGCTCCCCACAGAGCCAGCACAGTCAGTGCTCCCCTCACAGCCAGCACTGTCAGTGCTCCCACCACACAGCCAGCACTGTCAGTGCTCCCCCACACAGCCAGCACTGTCAGTGCTCCCCAGAGCCAGCACTGTCTGTGCTCCCACCACACAACCAGCACTGTCAGTGCTCCCCCACACAGCCAGCACTGCCAGTGCACTTCCCCCCCCTCAGCCAGCACTGTCAGTGCTTCCCCACAGAGCCAGCACTGTCAGTGCTCCCACCACACAGCCAGGACTGTCAGTGCTCCCCCCACACAGCCAGCACTGTCAGTTCTCCCCCACACAGCCAGCACTGTCAGTGCACTCCTCCCCCCCTCAGCCAGCACTGTCAGTGCTCCCACCACACAGCCAGCACTGTCAGTGCTCCCCCACACTGCCAGCACTGTCAGTGCTCCCCCACACAGCCAGCACTGTCAGTGCTCCCACCACACAGCCAGCACTGTCAGTGCTCCCCCACACAGCCAGCACTGTCAGTGCTCCCCCACACAGCCAGCACTGTCAGTGCTCCCCCCACACAGGCAGCACTGTCAGTGCTCCCATCACACAGCCAGCACTGTCAGTGCTACCACAACACACAGCCAGCACTGGCAGTGCTCCTCCACACAGCCAGCACTGTCAGTGCTCCCCCACACAGCCAGCACTGTCAGTGCTCCCACCACACAGCCAGCACTGTCAGTGCTCCCCACAGCCAGCAAAGTCAGTACTCCCACCACACAGCCAGCACTGTCAGTGCTCCCCCACACAGCCAGCCCTGTCAGTGCTCCCACCACACAGCCAGCACTGTCAGTGCTCCCCACAGCCAGCAATGTCAGTGCTCCCCCACACATAGCCAGCACTGTCAGTGCTCCTCCCACACAGCCAGCACTGTCAGTGCTCCCACCACACAGCCAGCACTGTCAGTGCTCCCCCACACAGCCAGCACTGTCAGTGCTCCAACCACACAGCCAGCACTGTCAGTGCACTTCCCCCCCCCACAGCCAGCACTGAAAGTGCACTCCCCCGCCACAGAGCCAGCACTGCCAGTGCACATCACCCCCCAGAGAGCCAGCACTGCCAGTGCACTCCCCCCACAGAGCCAGCACTGCCAGTGCACTTCCCCCCCACAGAGACAGCACTGCCAGTGCACTCCTCCCCACAGAGCCAGCACTGCCAGTGCACTCCCCCCCACAGAGCCAGCATGGCCAGTGCACTTCCCCCCACAGAGCTGGCACCGCCAGTGCACTTCCCCCCACAGAGCCAGCACTGCCAGCACTGCCAGTGCACTCCCCCCCCACAGAGCCCGCACTGCCAGTGCACTTCCCCCGCCCACAGAGCCAGCACTGTCAGTGCTCACCCACACAGCCAGCAGTGTCAGTGCTCCCCACAGCCAGCAGTGTCAGTGCTCCCACCACACAGCCAGCACTGTCAGTGCTCCCACCACACAGCCAGCACTGTCAGTGCTCCCACCACACAGCCAGCACTGGCAGTGCTCCCACCCACACAGCCAGCACTGTCAGTGCTCCCAAAACACAGCCAGCACTGTCAGTGCTCCCCCACACAGCCAGCACTGTCAGTGCTCCCCCACACAGCCCGCACTGTCAGTGCTCCCACCACACATCCAGCACTGTCAGAGCTCCCCCCACACAGCCAGCACTGTCAGTGCTCCCACCACACAGCCAGCACTGTCAGTGCTCCCACCACACAGCCAGCACTGTCAGTGCTCCCACCACACAGCCAGCACTGTCAGTGCTCCCTCCACACAGCCAGCACTGTCAGTGCTCCCCCACACAGCCAGCACTGTCAGTGCACTCCTCCCCCCCTCAGCCAGCACTGTCAGTGCTCCCACCACACAGCCAGCACTGTCAGTGCTCCCCCACACTGCCAGCACTGTCAGTGCTCCCCCACACAGCCAGCACTGTCAGTGCTCCCACCACACAGCCAGCACTGTCAGTGCTCCCCCACACAGCCAGCACTGTCAGTGCTCCCCCACACAGCCAGCACTGTCAGTGCTCCCCCACACAGGCAGCACTGTCAGTGCTCCCATCACACAGCCAGCACTGTCAGTGCTACCACAACACACAGCCAGCACTGGCAGTGCTCCTCCACACAGCCAGCACTGTCAGTGCTCCCCCACACAGCCAGCACTGTCAGTGCTCCCACCACACAGCCAGCACTGTCAGTGCTCCCCACAGCCAGCAAAGTCAGTACTCCCACCACACAGCCAGCACTGTCAGTGCTCCCCCACACAGCCAGCCCTGTCAGTGCTCCCACCACACAGCCAGCACTGTCAGTGCTCCCCACAGCCAGCAATGTCAGTGCTCCCCCCACACATAGCCAGCACTGTCAGTGCTCCTCCCACACAGCCAGCACTGTCAGTGCTCCCACCACACAGCCAGCACTGTCAGTGCTCCCCCACACAGCCAGCACTGTCAGTGCTCCAACCACACAGCCAGCACTGTCAGTGCACTTCCCCCCCCCACAGCCAGCACTGAAAGTGCACTCCCCCGCCACAGAGCCAGCACTGCCAGTGCACATCACCCCCCAGAGAGCCAGCACTGCCAGTGCACTCCCCCCACAGAGCCAGCACTGCCAGTGCACTTCCCCCCCACAGAGACAGCACTGCCAGTGCACTCCTCCCCACAGAGCCAGCACTGCCAGTGCACTCCCCCCCACAGAGCCAGCATGGCCAGTGCACTTCCCCCCACAGAGCTGGCACCGCCAGTGCACTTCCCCCCACAGAGCCAGCACTGCCAGCACTGCCAGTGCACTCCCCCCCCCACAGAGCCAGCACTGCCAGTGCACTTCCCCCGCCCACAGAGCCAGCACTGTCAGTGCTCACCCACACAGCCAGCAGTGTCAGTGCTCCCCACAGCCAGCAGTGTCAGTGCTCCCACCACACAGCCAGCACTGTCAGTGCTCCCACCACACAGCCAGCACTGTCAGTGCTCCCACCACACAGCCAGCACTGGCAGTGCTCCCACCCACACAGCCAGCACTGTCAGTGCTCCCAAAACACAGCCAGCACTGTCAGTGCTCCCCCACACAGCCAGCACTGTCAGTGCTCCCCCACACAGCCCGCACTGTCAGTGCTCCCACCACACATCCAGCACTGTCAGAGCTCCCCCCACACAGCCAGCACTGTCAGTGCTCCCACCACACAGCCAGCACTGTCAGTGCTCCCACCACACAGCCAGCACTGTCAGTGCTCCCACCACACAGCCAGCACTGTCAGTGCACTCCCACACAGCCAGCACTGTCAGTGCTCCCCCCACACAGCCAGCGCTGTCAGTGCTCCCTCCACACATCAAGCACTGTCAGTGCTCCCCCACACAGCCAGCACTCTCAGTGCTACCCCAACACAGCCAGCACTGTCAGTGCTCCCCCACACAGCCAGCACTGTCAGTGCTCCCCCACACAGCCAGCACTGTCAGTGCTCCGCCCACACAGCCAGCACTGTCAGTGCTCCCACCACACAGCCAGCACTGTCAGTGCTCCCCCACACATCCCGCACTGTCAGTGCTCCCACCACAGAGCCAGCACTGTCAGTGCTCCCCCACACAGCCAGCACTGTCAGTGCTCCCCACACAGCCCGCACTGTCAGTGCTCCCACCACCCAGCCAGCACTGTCAGTGCTCCCCCACACAGCCCGCACTGTCAGTGCTCCCACCACACAGCCAGCACTGTCAGTGCTCCCACCACACAGCCAGCACTGTCAGTGCTCACCCACACAGCCAGCACTTTCAGTGCTCCCACCACACAGCCAGCACTGTCAGTGCACTTCCCCCCCCCCCACAGCCAGCACTGAAAGTGCACTCCCCCGCCACAGAGCCAGCACTGCCAGTGCACATCACCCCCCAGAGAGCCAGCATGGCCAGTGCACTACCCCCCCACAGAGCTAGCACCGCCAGTGCACTCCCCCCTCAGCCACCACTGTCAGTGCTCCCACCACACAGCCAGCACTGTCAGCGCTCCACCACACTGCCAGCACTGTCAGTGCTCCCCCACACAGCCAGCACAGTCAGTGCTCCCCCCACACAGCCAGCACTGTCAGTGCTCCCCCCACACAGCCAGCACTGTCAGTGCTCCCCCACACAGCCAGCACTGTCAGTGCTCCCCCCACACAGCCAGCACTGTCAGTGCTCCCCCCACACAGGCAGCACTGTCAGTGCTCCCATCACACAGCCAGCACTGTCAGTGCTACCACAACACACAGCCAGCACTGGCAGTGCTCCTCCACACAGCCAGCACTGTCAGTGCTCCCACCACACAACCAGCACTGTCAGTGCTCCCCCACACAGCCAGCACTGCCAGTGCACTTCCCCCCCCCCTCAGCCAGCACTGTCAGTGCTCCCCCCACAGAGCCAGCACTGTCAGTGCTCCCACCACACAGCCAGCACTGTCAGTGCTCCCCCCACACAGCCAGCACTGTCAGTGCTCCCCCACACAGGCAGCACTGTCAGTGCTCCCATCATACAGCCAGCACTGTCAGTGCTACCACAACACACAGCCAGCACTGTTAGTGCTCCCCCACACAGCCAGCACTGTCAGTGCTCCCCCACACAGCCAGCACTGTCAGTGCTCCCACCACACAGCCAGCACTGTCAGTGCTCCCCCCACACAGCCAGCACTGTCAGTGCTCCCCCACACAGCCAGCACTGTCAGTGCTCCCCCCACACAGAAAGCACTGTCAGTGCTCCCCCCACACAGCCAGCACTGTCAGTGCCACCCCCACACAGCCAGCACTGTCAGTGCTCCCCCAAACAGCCAGCACTGCCAGTGCACTTCCCCCCCCCTCAGCCAGCACTGTCAGTGCTCCCCCACAGAGCCAGCACTGTCAGTGCTCCCACCACACAGCCAGCACTGTAAGTGCTCCCCCCACACAGCCAGCACTGTCAGTGCTCCCCACACAACCAGCACTGCCAGTGCACTCCCCCCCTCAGCCAGCACTGTCAGTGCTCCCACCACACAGCCAGCACTGTCAGTGCTCCCCCACACAGCCAGCACACTCAGTGCTCACCCCACACAGCCAGCACTGTCAGTGCTCCCCCACACAGGCAGCACTGCCAGTGCTCCCATCATACAGCCAGCACTGTCAGTGCTACCACAACACACAGCCAGCACTGTCAGTGCTCCCCCACACAGCCAGCACTGTCAGTGCTCCCCCCACACAGCCAGCACTGTCAGTGCTCCCCCCACACAGGCAGCACTGTCAGTGCTCCCATCACACAGCCAGCACTGTCAGTGCTACCACAACACACAGCCAGCACTGGCAGTGCTCCTCCACACAGCCAGCACTGTCAGTGCTCCCCCACACAGCCAGCACTGTCAGTGCTCCCACCACACAGCCAGCACTGTCAGTGCTCCCCACAGCCAGCACTGTCAGTGCTCCCACCACACAGCCAGCACTGTCAGTGCTCCCCCACACAGCCAGCACTGTCAGTGCTCCCATCACACAGCCAGCACTGTCAGTGCTCCCCACACATAGCCAGCACTGTCAGTGCTCCTCCCACATAGCCAGCACTGTCAGTGCTCCCACCACACAGCCAGCACTGTCAGTGCTCCCCCACACAGCCAGCACTGTCAGTGCTCCCACCACACAGCCAGCACTGTCAGTGCACTTCCCCTTTCCACAGCCAGCACTGAAAGTGCACTCCCCCGCCACAGAGCCAGCACTGCCAGTGCACCTCCCCCCGAGAGCCACCACTGCCAGTGCACTCCCCCCCACAGAGCCAGCACTGCCAGTGCACTTCCCCCCCACAGAGCCAGCACTGCCAGTGCACTCCCACCCCACAGAGCCAGCACTGACAGTACACCTCCCCCCCACAGAGCCAGCATGGCCAGTGCACTTCCACACCACAGAGCTAGCACCGCCAGTGCACTCCCCCCCTCAGCCACCACTGTCAGTGCTCCCACCACACAGCCAGCACTGTCAGTGCTCCCCACACTGCCAACACTGTCAGTGCTCCCCCCACACAGCCAGCACTGTCAGTGCTCCCACCACACAGCCAGCACTGTCAGTGCTCACAGCACACAGCCAGCACTCTCAGTGCTCCCCCCACACAGCCAGCACAGTCAGTGCTCCCCCCACACAGCCAGCACTGTCAGTGCTCCCCCCACACAGCCAGCACTGTCAGTGCTCCCCCACACAGCCAGCACTGTCAGTGCTCCCCCACACAGGCAGCACTGTCAGTGCTCCCATCATACAGCCAGCACTGTCAGTGCTACCACAACACACAGCCAGCACTGTCAGTGCTCCCCCACACAGCCAGCACTGTCAGTGCACTTACCCCCCCCTCAGCCAGCACTGTCAGTACTCTCACCACACAGCCAGCGCTGTCTGTGCTCCCACCACACAGCCAACACTGTCAGTGCTCCCACCACACAGCCAGTACTGGCAGTGCTCCCACCCACACAGCCAGCACTGTCAGTGCTCCCAACACACAGCCAGCACTGTCAGTGCTCCCCCCACACAGCCAGCACTGTCAGTGCTCCCCCCACACAGCCCGCACTGTCAGTGCTCCCACCACACAGCCAGCACTGTCAGACCTCCCCCCACACAGCCAGCACTGTCAGTGCTCCCACCACACAGCCAGCACTGTCAGTGCTCCCACCACACAGCCAGCACTGTCAGTGCTCCCACCACACAGCCAGCACTGTCAGTGCACCCCCACACAGCCAGCACTGTTAGTGCTCCCCCCACACAGCCAGCACTGTCAGTGCTCCCTCCACACATCAAGCACTGTCAGTGCTCCCCCACACAGCCAGCACTGTCAGTGCTCCCCCCACACATTCAGCACTGTCAGTGCTCCCCCACACAGCCAGCACTGTCAGTGCTCCCCCACACAGCCAGCACTGTCACTGCTCCCCCACACAGCCAGCACTGTCAGTGCTCCCACCACACAGCCAGCACTGTCAGTGCTCCTCCACACAGCCCGCACTGTCAGTGCTCCCACCACACAGCCAGCACTGTCAGTGCTCCCCCACACAGCCAGCACTGTCAGTGCTCCCCCACACAGCCCGCACTGTCAGTGCTCCCACATACAGCCAGCACTGTCAGTGCTCCCCACACTGCCAGCACTGTCACTGCTCCCCCCACACAGGCAACACTGTCAGTGCTCCCCCCACACAGCCCGCACTGTCAGTGCTCCCCACACAGGCAGCACTGTCAGTGCTCCCCCTACACAGCCAGTACCGTCAGTGCACTTCCACCCCCCCACAGCCAGCAGTGTCAGTGCTCCCACCACACAGCCAGCACTGTCAGTGCTCCCACCACACAGCCAGCACTGTCAGTGCTCCCCCACACAGCCAGCACTGTCAGTGCCACCCCCACACAGCCAGCATTGTCAGTGCTCCCCACACAGCCAGCACTGTCAGTGCTCCCCCACACAGCCAGCACTGCCAGTGCACTTCCCCCCCCCCTCAGCCAGCACTGTCAGTGCTCCCCCACAGAGCCAGCACTGTCAGTGCTCCCACCACACAGCCAGCACTGTCAGTGCTCCCCCACACAGCCAGCACAGTCAGTGCTCCCCACACAGCCAGCACTGCCAGTGCACTCCCCCCCTCAGCCAGCACTGTCAGTGCTCGCACCACACAGCCAGCACTGACAGTGCTCCCCCACACAGCCAGCACAGTCAGTGCTCCCCCCACTCAGCCAGCACTGTCAGTGCTCCCCCACACAGGCAGCACTGTCAGTGCTCCCATCATACAGCCAGCACTGTCAGTGCTACCACAACACACAGCCAGCACTGTCAGTGCTCCCCCACACAGCCAGCACTGTCAGTGCTCCCCCACACAGCCAGCACAGTCAGTGCTCCCACCACACAGCCAGCACGGTCAGTGCTCCCCCCACACAGCCAGCACAGTCAGTGCTCCCCCTCACATCCAGCACTGTCAGTGCTCCCACCACACAGCCAGCACTGTCAGTGCTCCCCCACACAGCCAGCACTGTCAGTGCTCCCCACAAAGCCAGCACTGTCAGTGCTCCCCCCATACAGCCAGCACTGTCAGTGCTCCCCCACACAGCCAGCACTGTCAGTGCACTTCCCCCCCCCCCCCTCAGCCAGCAGTGGCAGTGCTCCCACCACACAGCCAGCACTGTCAGTGCTCCCCCACACTGCCAGCACTGTCAGTGCTCCCCCCACACAGCCAGCACTGTCAGTGCTCCCCCCACACAGGCAGCACTGTCAGTGCTCCCCCACACAGCCAGCACTGTCAGTGCTCCCCCCACACAGCCAGCACTGTCAGTGCTCCCCCCACACAGGCAGCACTGTCAGTGCTCCCATCACACAGCCAGCACTGTCAGTGCTCCCACCACACAGCCAGCACTGGCAGTGCTCCTCCCCACATCCAGCACTGTCAGTGCTCCCACCACACAGCCAGCACTGTCAGTGCTCCCCGACACAGCCAGCACTGTCAGTGCTCCCACCACACAGCCAGCACTGTCAGTGCTCCCCACAGCCTGCACTGTCAGTGCTCCCCCCCACACATAGCCAGCACTGTCAGTGCTCCTCCCACACAGCCAGCACTGTCAGTGCTCCCACCACACAGCCAGCACTGTCAGTGCTCCCCCACACAGCCAGCACTGTCAGTGCTCCCACCACACAGCCAGCACTGTCAGTGCACTTCCCCTTTCCACAGCCAGCACTGAAAGTGCACTCCCCCGCCACAGAGCCAGCACTGCCAGTGCACCTCCCCCCGAGAGCCACCACTGCCAGTGCACTCCCCCCCACAGAGCCAGCACTGCCAGTGCACTTCCCCCCCACAGAGCCAGCACTGCCAGAGCACTCCCCCCCACAGAGCCAGCACTGCCAGTGCACTCCCCCCCCACAGAGCCAGCATGGCCAGTGCACTTCCACACCACAGAGCTAGCACCGCCAGTGCACTCCCCCACTCAGCCACCACTGTCAGTGCTCCCACCACACAGCCAGCACTGTCAGTGCTCCCCCACACTTCCAACACTGTCAGTGCTCCCCCCACACAGCCAGCACTGTCAGTGCTCCCACCACACAGCCAGCACTGTCAGTGCTCACAGCACACAGCGAGCACTGTCAGTGCTCCCCCCACACAGCCAGCACAGTCAGTGCTCCCCCCACACAGCCAGCACTGTCAGTGCTCCCCCCACACAGCCAGCACTGTCAGTGCTCCCCCACACAGCCAGCACTGTCAGTGCTCCCCCACACAGGCAGCACTGTCAGTGCTTACATCATACAGCCAGCACTGTCAGTGCTACCACAACACACAGCCAGCACTGTCAGTGCTCCCCAACACAGCCAGCACTGTCAGTGCTCCCCCACACAGCCAGCACTGTCAGTGCTCCCACCACACAGCCAGCACTGTCAGTGCTCCCCACAGCCAGCACTGTCAGTGCTGCCACCACACAGCCAGCACTGTCAGTGCTCCCCCACACAGCCAGCACTGTCAGTGCTCCCCCCACACAGCCAGCACAGTCAGTGCTCCCCCTCAGAGCCAGCACTGTCAGTGCTCCCACCACACAGCCAGCACTGTCAGTGCTCCCCCACACAGCCAGCACTGTCAGTGCTCCCCACAGCCAGCACTGTCTGTGCTCCCACCACACAACCAGCACTGTCAGTGCTCCCCCACACAGCCAGCACTGCCAGTGCACTCCCCCCCCTCAACCAGCACTGTCAGTGCTCCCACCACACAGCCAGTACTGTCAGTGCTCCCCCACACAGCCAGCACTGTCAGTGCTCCCCCACAAAGCCAGCACTGTCAGTGCTCCCACCACACAGCCAGGACTGTCAGTGCTCCCCACAGCCAGCACTGTCAGTGCTCCCACCACACAGCCAGCACTGTCAGTGCTCCCCACACAGCCAGCACTGTCAGTGCTCCCCACAGAGCCAGCACAGTCAGTGCTCCCCTCACAGCCAGCACTGTCAGTGCTCCCACCACACAGCCAGCACTGTCAGTGCTCCCCCACACAGCCAGCACTGTCAGTGCTCCCCAGAGCCAGCACTGTCTGTGCTCCCACCACACAACCAGCACTGTCAGTGCTCCCCCACACAGCCAGCACTGCCAGTGCACTTCCCCCCCTCAGCCAGCACTGTCAGTGCTTCCCCACAGAGCCAGCACTGTCAGTGCTCCCACCACACAGCCAGCACTGTCAGTGCTCCCCCCACACAGCCAGCACTGTCAGTGCTCCCCCACACAGCCAGCACTGTCAGTGCACTCCTCCCCCCCTCAGCCAGCACTGTCAGTGCTCCCACCACACAGCCAGCACTGTCAGTGCTCCCCCACACTGCCAGCACTGTCAGTGCTCCCCCACACAGCCAGCACTGTCAGTGCTCCCACCACACAGCCAGCACTGTCAGTGCTCCCCCACACAGCCAGCACTGTCAGTGCTCCCCCACACAGCCAGCACTGTCAGTGCTCCCCCCACACAGGCAGCACTGTCAGTGCTCCCATCACACAGCCAGCACTGTCAGTGCTACCACAACACACAGCCAGCACTGGCAGTGCTCCTCCACACAGCCAGCACTGTCAGTGCTCCCCCACACAGCCAGCACTGTCAGTGCTCCCACCACACAGCCAGCACTGTCAGTGCTCCCCACAGCCAGCAAAGTCAGTACTCCCACCACACAGCCAGCACTGTCAGTGCTCCCCCACACAGCCAGCCCTGTAAGTGCTCCCACCACACAGCCAGCACTGTCAGTGCTCCCCACAGCCAGCAATGTCAGTGCTCGCCCCACACACAGCCAGCACTGTCAGTGCTCCTCCCACACAGCCAGCACTGTCAGTGCTCCCACCACACAGCCAGCACTGTCAGTGCTCCCCCACACAGCCAGCACTGTCAGTGCTCCAACCACACAGCCAGCACTGTCAGTGCACTTCCCCCCCCCCACAGCCAGCACTGAAAGTGCACTCCCCCGCCACAGAGCCAGCACTGCCAGTGCACATCACCCCCCAGAGAGCCAGCACTGCCAGTGCACTCCCCCCACAGAGCCAGCACTGCCAGTGCACTTCCCCCCACAGAGACAGCACTGCCAGTGCACTCCTCCCCACAGAGCCAGCACTGCCAGTGCACTCCCCCCCACAGAGCCAGCATGGCCAGTGCACTTCCCCCCACAGAGCTGGCACCGCCAGTGCACTTCCCCCCACAGAGCCAGCACTGCCAGCACTGCCAGTGCACTCCCCCCCCACAGAGCCAGCACTGCCAGTGCACTTCCCCCGCCCACAGAGCCAGCACTGTCAGTGCTCACCCACACAGCCAGCAGTGTCAGTGCTCCCCACAGCCAGCAGTGTCAGTGCTCCCACCACACAGCCAGCACTGTCAGTGCTCCCACCACACAGCCAGCACTGTCAGTGCTCCCACCACACAGCCAGCACTGGCAGTGCTCCCACCCACACAGCCAGCACTGTCAGTGCTCCCAAAACACAGCCAGCACTGTCAGTGCTCCCCCACACAGCCAGCACTGTCAGTGCTCCCCCACACAGCCCGCACTGTCAGTGCTCCCACCACACATCCAGCACTGTCAGAGCTCCCCCCACACAGCCAGCACTGTCAGTGCTCCCACCACACAGCCAGCACTGTCAGTGCTCCCACCACACAGCCAGCACTGTCAGTGCTCCCACCACACAGCCAGCACTGTCAGTGCTCCCCCCACACAGCCAGCACTGTCAGTGCTCCCCCACACAGCCAGCACTGTCAGTGCACTCCTCCCCCCTCAGCCAGCACTGTCAGTGCTCCCACCACACAGCCAGCACTGTCAGTGCTCCCCCACACTGCCAGCACTGTCAGTGCTCCCCCACACAGCCAGCACTGTCAGTGCTCCCACCACACAGCCAGCACTGTCAGTGCTCCCCCACACAGCCAGCACTGTCAGTGCTCCCCCACACAGCCAGCACTGTCAGTGCTCCCCCCACACAGGCAGCACTGTCAGTGCTCCCATCACACAGCCAGCACTGTCAGTGCTACCACAACACACAGCCAGCACTGGCAGTGCTCCTCCACACAGCCAGCACTGTCAGTGCTCCCCCACACAGCCAGCACTGTCAGTGCTCCCACCACACAGCCAGCACTGTCAGTGCTCCCCACAGCCAGCAAAGTCAGTACTCCCACCACACAGCCAGCACTGTCAGTGCTCCCCCACACAGCCAGCCCTGTCAGTGCTCCCACCACACAGCCAGCACTGTCAGTGCTCCCCACAGCCAGCAATGTCAGTGCTCCCCCCACACATAGCCAGCACTGTCAGTGCTCCTCCCACACAGCCAGCACTGTCAGTGCTCCCACCACACAGCCAGCACTGTCAGTGCTCCCCCACACAGCCAGCACTGTCAGTGCTCCAACCACACAGCCAGCACTGTCAGTGCACTTCCCCCCCCCACAGCCAGCACTGAAAGTGCAGTCCCCCGCCACAGAGCCAGCACTGCCAGTGCACATCACCCCCCAGAGAGCCAGCACTGCCAGTGCACTCCCCCCACAGAGCCAGCACTGCCAGTGCACTTCCCCCCCACAGAGACAGCACTGCCAGTGCACTCCTCTCCACAGAGCCAGCACTGCCAGTGCACTCCCCCCCACAGAGCCAGCATGGCCAGTGCACTTCCCCCCACAGAGCTGGCACCGCCAGTGCACTTCCCCCCACAGAGCCAGCACTGCCAGCACTGCCAGTGCACTCCCCCCCCCCACAGAGCCAGCACTGCCAGTGCACTTCCCCCGCCCACAGAGCCAGCACTGTCAGTGCTCACCCACACAGCCAGCAGTGTCAGTGCTCCCCACAGCCAGCAGTGTCAGTGCTCCCACCACACAGCCAGCACTGTCAGTGCTCCCACCACACAGCCAGCACTGTCAGTGCTCCCACCACACAGCCAGCACTGGCAGTGCTCCCACCCACACAGCCAGCACTGTCAGTGCTCCCAAAACACAGCCAGCACTGTCAGTGCTCCCCCACACAGCCAGCACTGTCAGTGCTCCCCCACACAGCCCGCACTGTCAGTGCTCCCACCACACATCCAGCACTGTCAGAGCTCCCCCCACACAGCCAGCACTGTCAGTGCTCCCACCACACAGCCAGCACTGTCAGTGCTCCCACCACACAGCCAGCACTGTCAGTGCTCCCACCACACAGCCAGCACTGTCAGTGCACTCCCACACAGCCAGCACTGTCAGTGCTCCCCCCACACAGCCGGCACTGTCAGTGCTCCCTCCACACATCAAGCACTGTCAGTGCTCCCCTACACAGCCAGCACTCTCAGTGCTACCCCAACACAGCCAGCACTGTCAGTGCTCCCCCACACAGCCAGCACTGTCAGTGCTCCCCCACACAGCCAGCACTGTCAGTGCTCCGCCCACACAGCCAGCACTGTCAGTGCTCCCACCACACAGCCAGCACTGTCAGTGCTCCCCCACACATCCCGCACTGTCAGTGCTCCCACCACAGAGCCAGCACTGTCAGTGCTCCCCCACACAGCCAGCACTGTCAGTGCTCCCCACACAGCCCGCACTGTCAGTGCTCCCACCACCCAGCCAGCACTGTCAGTGCTCCCCCACACAGCCCGCACTGTCAGTGCTCCCACCACACAGCCAGCACTGTCAGTGCTCCCACCACACAGCCAGCACTGTCAGTGCTCACCCACACAGCCAGCACTTTCAGTGCTCCCACCACACAGCCAGCACTGTCAGTGCACTTCCCCCCCCCCCCCACAGCCAGCACTGAAAGTGCACTCCCCCGCCACAGAGCCAGCACTGCCAGTGCACATCACCCCCCAGAGAGCCAGCATGGCCAGTGCACTACCCCCCCACAGAGCTAGCACCGCCAGTGCACTCCCCCCTCAGCCACCACTGTCAGTGCTCCCACCACACAGCCAGCACTGTCAGCGCTCCACCACACTGCCAGCACTGTCAGTGCTCCCCCACACAGCCAGCACAGTCAGTGCTCCCCCCACACAGCCAGCACTGTCAGTGCTCCCCCCACACAGCCAGCACTGTCAGTGCTCCCCCACACAGCCAGCACTGTCAGTGCTCCCCCCACACAGCCAGCACTGTCAGTGCTCCCCCCACACAGGCAGCACTGGCAGTGCTCCCATCACACAGCCAGCACTGTCAGTGCTACCACAACACACAGCCAGCACTGGCAGTGCTCCTCCACACAGCCAGCACTGTCAGTGCTCCCACCACACAACCAGCACTGTCAGTGCTCCCCCACACAGCCAGCACTGCCAGTGCACTTCCCCCCCCCCCTCAGCCAGCACTGTCAGTGCTCCCCCCACAGAGCCAGCACTGTCAGTGCTCCCACCACACAGCCAGCACTGTCAGTGCTCCCCCACACAGCCAGCACTGTCAGTGCTCCCCCCACACAGCCAGCACTGTCAGTGCTCCCCCCACACAGGCAGCACTGTCAGTGCTCCCATCACACAGCCAGCACTGTCAGTGCTACCACAACACACAGCCAGCACTGGCAGTGCTCCTCCACACAGCCAGCACTGTCAGTGCTCCCCCACACAGCCAGCACTGTCAGTGCTCCTACCACGCAGCCAGCACAGTCAGTGCTCCCCCCACACAGCCAGCACTGTCAGTGCTCCTCCCACACAGCCAGCACTGTCAGTGCTCCCCACACAGCCAGCACTGTCAGTGCTCCCCCACATAGGCAGCACTGTCAGTGCTCCCATCATACAGCCAGCACTGTCAGTGCTACCACAACACACAGCCAGCACTGTCAGTGCTCCCCCACACAGCCAGCACTGTCAGTGTTCCCCTACACAGCCAGCACTGTCAGTGCTCCCACCACACAGCCAGCACTGTCAGTGCTCCCCACAGCCAGCACTGTCAGTGCTCCCACCACACAGCCAGCACTGTCAGTGCTCCCCCACACAGCCAGCACTGTCAGTGCTCCCCCACACAGCCAGCACAGTCAGTGCTCCCCCTCACAGCCAGCACTGTCAGTGCTCCCACCACACAGCCAGCACTGTCAGTGCTCCCCACACAGCCAGCACTGTCAGTGCTCCCCACAGCCAGCACTGTCAGTGCTCCCACCACACAACCAGCACTGTCAGTGCTCCCCCACACAGCCAGCACTGCCAGTGCACTCCCCCCCCTCAGCCAGCACTGTCAGTGCTCCCCCCTCAGAGCCAGCACTGTCAGTGCTCCCACCACACAGCCAGCACTGTCAGTGCTCCCCCCACACAGCCAGCACTGTCAGTGCTCCCCCACACAGCCAGCACTGTCAGTGCACTTCCCCCCCCCCCAGCCAGCACTGTCAGTGCTCCCACCACACAGCCAGCACTGTCAGTGCTCCCCCATACTGCCAGCACTGTCAGTGCTCCCCCACACAGCACGCACTGTCAGTGCTCCCACCACACAGCCAGCACTGTCAGTGCTCCCCCACACAGCCAGCACTGTCAGTGCTCCCCCACACAGCCAGCACTGTCAGTGCTCCCCCCACACAGGCAGCACTGTCAGTGCTCCCATCACACAGCCAGCACTGTTAGTGCTACCACAACACACAGCCAGCACAGTCAGTGCTCCCCCCACACAGCCAGCACTGTCAGTGCTCCCCCCACACAGCCAGCACTGTCAGTGCTCCCCCACACAGCCAGCACTGTCAGTGCTCCCCCACACAGGCAGCACTGTCAGTGCTCCCATCACACAGCCAGCACTGTCAGTGCTACCACAACACACAGCCAGCGCTGTCAGTGCTCCCCCACACAGCCAGCACTGTCAGTGCTCCCCTACACAGCCAGCACTGTCAGTGCTCCCACCACACAGCCAGCACTGTCAGTGCTCCCCACAGCCAGCACTGTCAGTGCTCCCACCACACAGCCAGCACTGTCAGTGCTCCCCACACAGCCAGCACTGTCAGTGCTCCCACCACACAGCCAGCACTGTCAGTGCTCCCCACACAGCCAGCACTGTCAGTGCTCCCCACAGCCAGCACTGTCAGTGCTCCCACCACACAACCAGCACTGTCAGTGCTCCCCCACACAGCCAGCACCAGTGCACTTCCCCCCCCTCAGCCAGCACTGTCAGTGCTCCCCCCACAGAGCCAGCACTGTCAGTGCTCCCACCACACAGCCAGCACTGTCAGTGCTCCCCCCACACAGCCAGCACTGTCAGTGCTCCCCCACACAGCCAGCACTGTCAGTGCACTTCCCCCCCCCCCAGCCAGCACTGTCAGTGCTCCCACCACACAGCCAGCACTGTCAGTGCTCCCCCACACTGCCAGCACTGTCAGTGCTCCCCCACACAGCCAGCACTGTCAGTGCTCCCACCACACAGCCAGCACTGTCAGTGCTCCCCCACACAGCCAGCACTGTCAGTGCTCCCCCCACACAGCCAGCACTGTCAGTGCTCCCCCCACACAGGCAGCACTGTCAGTGCTCCCATCACACAGCCAGCACTGTCAGTGCTACCACAACACACAGCCAGCACTGGCAGTGCTCCTCCACACAGCCAGCACTGTCAGTGCTCCCCCACACAGCCAGCACTGTCAGTGCTCCCACCACGCAGCCAGCACAGTCAGTGCTCCCCCCACACAGCCAGCACTGTCAGTGCTCCTCCCACACAGCCAGCACTGTCAGTGCTCCCCCACACAGCCAGCACTGTCAGTGCTCCCCCACACAGGCAGCACTGTCAGTGCTCCCATCATACAGCCAGCACTGTCAGTGCTACCACAACACACAGCCAGCACTGTCAGTGCTCCCCCACACAGCCAGCACTGTCAGTGCTCCCCTACACAGCCAGCACTGTCAGTGCTCCCACCACACAGCCAGCACTGTCAGTGCTCCCCACAGCCAGCACTGTCAGTGCTCCCACCACACAGCCAGCACTGTCAGTGCTCCCCCACACAGCCAGCACTGTCAGTGCTCCCCCCACACAGCCAGCACAGTCAGTGCTCCCCCTCACAGCCAGCACTGTGAGTGCTCCCACCACACAGCCAGCACTGTCAGTGCTCCCCACACAGCCAGCACTGTCAGTGCTCCCCACAGCCAGCACTGTCAGTGCTCCCACCACACAACCAGCACTGTCAGTGCTCCCCCACACAGCCAGCACTGCCAGTGCACTCCCCCCCCCTCAGCCAGCACTGTCAGTGCTCCCCCCTCAGAGCCAGCACTGTCAGTGCTCCCACCACACAGCCAGCACTGTCAGTGCTCCCCCACACAGCCAGCACTGTCAGTGCTCCCCCACACAGCCAGCACTCTCAGTGCACTCCCCCCCCCCCAGCCAGCACTGTCAGTGCTCCCACCACACAGCCAGCACTGTCAGTGCTCCCCCATACTGCCAGCACTGTCAGTGCTCCCCCCACACAGCCAGCACTGTCAGTGCTCCCCCCACACAGGCAGCACTGTCAGTGCTCCCATCACACAGCCAGCACTGTCAGTGCTACCACAACACACAGCCAGCACTGGCAGTGCTCCTCCACACAGCCAGCACTGTCAGTGCTCCCCCACACAGCCAACACTGTCAGTGCTCCCACCACACTTCCAGCACTGTCAGTGCTCCCCACAGCCAGCACTGTCAGTGCTCCCACCACACAGCCAGCACTGTCAGTGCTCCCCCACACAGCCAGCCCTGTCAGTGCTCCCACCACACAGCCAGCACTGTCAGTGCTCCCCACAGCCAGCACTGTCAGTGCTCCCCCCACACATAGCCAGCACTGTCAGTGCTCCTCCCGCACAGCCAGCACTGTCAGTGCTCCCACCACACAGACAGCACTGTCAGTGCTCCCCCACACAGCGAGCACTGTCTGTGCTCCCACCACACAGCCAGCACTGTCAGTGCACTTCCCCCCCCCCACGGCCAGCACTGAAAGTGCACTCCCCCGCCACAGAGCCAGCACTGCCAGTGCACCTCCCCCCAGAGAGCCAGCACTGCCAGTGCACTCCCCCCGACAGAGCCAGCACTGCCAGTGCACTTCCCCCCCACAGAGACAGCACTGCCAGTGCACTCCCCCCCACAGAGCCAGCACTGCCAGTGCACTTCCCCCCCCACAGAGCCAGCATAGCCAGTGCACTTCCCCCCCACAGAGCTAGCACCGCCAGTGCACTCCCCCCCACAGAGCCAGCACTGCCAGCACTGCCAGTGCACTTCCCCCCCACAGAGCCAGCACTGCCAGTGCACTTCCCCCGACCACAGAGCCAGCACTGCCAGTGCTCCCCACACAGCCAACACTGTCAGTGCCCCCCCAGAGCCAGCACTGTCAGTGCTGCCCCACACAGCCAGCAGTTTCAGTGCTCCCCCACACAGTCAGCTCTGTCAGTGCACCCCCCACACAGCCAGCACTGTCAGTGCTCCCCCCACACAGCCAGCACTGTCAGTGCTCCCCCACACAGCCAGCACTGTCAGTGCTCCCACCACACAGCCAGCACTGTCAGTGCACTTCCCCCCCCCCCACGGCCAGCACTGAAAGTGCACTCCCCCGCCACAGAGCCAGCACTGCCAGTGCACCTCCCCCCAGAGAGCCAGCACTGCCAGTGCACTCCCCCCCACAGAGCCAGCACTGCCAGTGCACTTCCCCCCACAGAGACAGCACTGCCAGTGCACTCCCCCCCACAGAGCCAGCACTGCCAGTGCACTTCCCCCCCACAGAGCTAGCACCGCCAGTGCACTCCCCCCCCACAGAGCCAGCACTTCCAGCACTGCCAGTGCACTTCCCCCCCACAGAGCCAGCACTGCCAGTGCACTTCCCCCGACCACAGAGCCAGCACTGCCAGTGCTCCCCACACAGCCAACACTGTCAGTGCCCCCCCCAGAGCCAGCACTGTCAGTGCTCCCCCACACAGCCAGCAGCTTCAGTGCTCCCCCACACAGTCAGCTCTGTCAGTGCACCCCCCACACAGCCAGCACTGTCAGTGCTCCCCCCACACAGACAGCTCTGTCAGTGCTCCCACCACACAGCCAGCACTGTCAGTGCTCCCCACACACAGCCACCACTGTCAGTGCTCCCGCCACACAGCCAGCTCTGTCAGTGCTCCCACCACACAGCCAGCACTGTCAGTGCTCCCCACAAACTGCCAGCACTGTCAGTGCTCCGCCACACAGCCAGCACTGTCAGTGCTCCCCCACACAGCCAGCACTGTCGGTGCTCCGCCACACAGACAGCATTATCAGTGCTCCCACCACACAGCCAGCACTGTCAGTGCTCCCACCACACAGCCAGCACTGTCAGTGCTCCGCCACACAGACAGCACTATCAGTGCTCCCACCACACATCCAGCACTGTCAGTGCTCCCACCGCACAGCCAGCACTGTCAGTGCTCCCCCACAAAGCCAGCACTGTCAGTGCTCCCCACACAGCCAGCACTGTCAGTGCTCCCCCCACACAGCCAGCACTGTCAGTGCTCCCCCACACAGCCAGCACTGTCAGTGCTCCCACCACACAGCCAGCACTGTCAGTGCTCTCCCCACACAGCCAGCACTGTCAGTGCTACCACCACACAGCCAGCACTGTCAGTGCTCCCACCACACAGCCAGCACTGTCAGTGCTCCCCCACACAGCCAGCACTGTCAGTGCTCCCCACACAGCCAGCACTGTCAGTGCTCCCCACACAGCCAGCACTGTCAGTGCTCCCACCACACAGCCAGCACTGTCAGTGCTCCCCCACAAAGCCAGCACTGTCAGTGCTCCCCACACAGCCAGCACTGTCAGTGCTCCCCACACAGCCAGCACTGTCAGTGCTCCCACCACACAGCCAGCACTGTCAGTGCTCCGCCACACAGACAGCATTATCAGTGCTCCCACCACACAGCCAGCACTGTCAGTGCTCCCACCACACAGCCAGCACTGTCAGTGCTCCGCCACACAGACAGCTCTATCAGTGCTCCCACCACACATCCAACACTGTCAGTGCTCCCCCACACAGCCAGCACTGTCAGTGCTCCCCACACAGCCAGCACTGTCAGTGCTCCCCCCACACAGCCAGCACTCTCAGTGCTCCCCCACACAGCCAGCACTGTCAGTGCTCCCACCACACAGCCAGCACTGTCAGTGCTCCCCCCACACAGCCAGCACTATCAGTGCTTCCCCCACACAGCCAGCACTGTCAGTGCTCCCACCACACAGCCAGCACCCTCAGCGCTCCCACCACACAGCCAGCACTGTCAGTGCTCCCCCACACAGCCAGCACTGTCAGTGCTCCCCACACAGCCAGCACTGTCAGTGCTCCCCACACAGCCAGCACTGTCAGTGCTCCCACCACACAGCCAGCACTGTCAGTGCTCCCCCACAGAGCCAGCACTGTCAGTGCTCCCACCACACAGCCAGCACTGTCAGTGCTCCCACCACACAGCCAGCACTGTCCGTGCTCCCCCCACACAGCCAGCACTATCAGTGCTCCCCCACACAGCCAGCACTGGCAGTGCTCCCCACACAGCCAGCACTGTCAGTGCTCCCCCCACACAGCCAGCACTATCAGTGCTCCCCCACACAGCCTGCACTGTCAGTGCTCCCCACACAGCCAGCACTGTCAGTGCTCCCACCGCACAGCCAGCACTGTCAGTGCTCCCCCACAGAGCCAGCACTGTCAGTGCTCCCCCCACACAGCCAGCACTGTCAGTGCTCCCACCACACAGCCAGCACTGTCAGTGCTCCCCCCACACAGCCAGCCCTATCAGTGCTCCCCCCACACAGCCAGCATGGCAGTGCTCCCCCACACAACCAGCACTGGCAGTGCTCCCCCACACTCGGTCTGTGTCTGTGTCTGTGTCTCTGTCTCTGTCCCTGTCTCTGTCTCTGTCCCTGTCTCTACCCCTGTACCTGTCCCTGTCTCTGTCTGTGTCCCTGTCTCTGTCTGTGTCCCTGTCTCTGTCTCTGTCTGTGTCTGTGTCTCTGTCCCTGTCTCTCTCTGTGTCCCTGTCTCTGGCTGTGTCTCTGTCTGTGTCCCTGTCTCTGTCTGTCTCTGTCTGCGTCTCTGTGTCTGTCTGTGTCTGTGTCTCTGTCTGTGTCTCTGTCTGTGTCTCTGTCTGTCTGTGTGTCTCGCTGTGTCTCTGTGTCTGTCTGTGTCTCAGTCTCTGCCTCTGTCTGTGTCTCTCTGTCTGTCGGTGTCTGTGTCTCACTCTCTGTCTCTGTCTGTATCTCCGTGTCTGTCTGTGTCTCAGTCTCTGTCTCTGTCTGTGTCCCTGTCTCTGTCTGTGTCTCTGTCTCTATCTGTGTCTCTGTCTGTGTCTCTGTCTGTTTATGTGTCTCTGTCTGTTTCTGTGTCTCTGTCTGTGTCTGTTTCTGTGTCTCTGTCTCTGCCTCTGTCCGTGTCTGTGTCTCTGTCTGGGGCACATTCTGCTGCACAGACTGTGTTTAAGTGTGAGGCACACATCCAGCTGATCGGCAATGCGGGGAAGCACACACCCAGCTGATCGGCCATGGTGGGAGCACATACCCAGCTGATCGGCAATGGGGGAGTCACACTGACCCAGCTGATCGGCAATGCGGGTGAAGCACACACCCAGTTGATCGGCAATGGGGGCAAGCACACGCACAGCTGATCGGCAATGGGGGGAAGCACATCCCAGCTGATCGGCAATGGGGGGAAGCACACACACAGCTGATGGGCCATGGGGGAGTCACACTGAACCAGCTGATCGGCCATAGGGGAGTCACACTGAACCAGCTGAGCGGCCATGGGGGAGTCACAATGACCCAGCTGATCGGCCATGGGAGAGTCACACTGAACCAGCTGATCGGCATTGGGGGAGTCACACTGACCCAGCTTATCGGCCATGGGGGAGTCACACTGACCCAGCTGATCGGCCATAGGGAAGTCACACCCACCCACCGACAGTCTCTCCTGGTAATGCAGAATGGTAAATCTCTGCCTGTGTCTCTGCCTGTATCTGTCCAATTCTCTCTCTGTCTGTGTTTCTGTCTGTTTCTCTGTCTGTGTCCTTGTCTGTGTCTGTGCCTGTATCTGTGTCTATGCCTCTGTCTGTGTCTCCGTCTGTGTCGCTGACTCTGTCTGTGTCCCTGTCTCTGTCTGTGTCCCTGTCTCTGTCTTTGTCTCTGTCTGTGTCTGTGTCCCTGTCTCTGTCTGTGTCTCTGTCTGTGTCTCTGTCTGTGTCTCCGTCTGTGTCGCTGACTCTGTCTCTGCCTGTGTCTCTGCCTGTGTCTCTGCCTGTGTCTCTGTCTGTGTCTCTGTCTCGGTGTCTGTGTCGGTGTCGGTGTCTCTGTCTCTGTCTCTGTCTCTGTCTCGGTGTCTGTGTCGGTCTCGGTGTCTCTGTGTCTGCCTGTGTCCCTGAATCTGACTGCGTTTCTGTCTGTGTCTCTGCCTGTGTCTTTTTCTCTCTCTCGGTCTGTGTCTGTCTGTGTTTCTGTCTGTGTCTCTGTCTCTGTCTGTATATCTGTCTGTGTCCCTGTCTCTGTCTTTGTTGGTGTCTGTGTTTCTGTGTCTGCCTGTGTCCCTGTCTGTGTCTCAGCCCGGGTCTCTGTCTGTGTCTCTGAATATGACTGCGTTTCTTCCTGTGTCTCTGCCTGTGTCTTTTTCTCTCTCTCGGTCTGTGTCTGCCTGAGTTCCTGTCTGTGTCTCTTTCTCTGTCTGTGTCTGTGACTCTGTCTGTGTCTCTGTCTGTGTCTCTGTCTGTGCCTGTGTCTATGCCTGTGTCTGTGTCTCTGCCTGTGTCTGTGTCTCTGTCTCTGTCGCTGTTTCTGTCTGTTTCTCTGCCTCTGTCTGTGTCTGTGTCTCTGTCTATATCTGTGCCTGTGTCTCTGTCTGTGCCTGTGTCCCTGTCTCTGTCTGTGTCTCTGTCTGTGTCTATGCCTCTGTCTGTGTCTCCGTCTGTGTCTGTCTCTGTCGCAGTCTCTGCCGCTGTCTGTGTCTCTGTCTGTGTCTCTGTCTGTGCCTCTGTCTGTGCCTGTGTCGGTGCCTGTGTCGATGTCTGTGTCTCTGTGTCTGCCTGTGTCCCTGTATATGTCTGTGTCTCTGAATCTGACTGTGTTTCTGTCTGTGTCTCTGCCTGTGTCTTTCTCTCTCTCTCGGTCTGTGTCTGTCTGTGTCTCTGTCTGTGTCTCTGTCTGTGTCTCTGTCTGTGTCTCCGTCTGTGTCGCTGACTCTGTCTCTGCCTGTGTCTCTGCCTGTGTCTCTGCCTGTGTCTCTGTCTGTGTCTCTGTCTCGGTGTCTGTGTCGGTGTCGGTGTCTCTGTCTCTGTCTCTGTCTCTGTCTCGGTGTCTGTGTCGGTCTCGGTGTCTCTGTGTCTGCCTGTGTCCCTGAATCTGACTGCGTTTCTGTCTGTGTATCTGCCTGTGTCTTTTTCTCTCTCTCGGTCTGTGTCTGTCTGTGTTTCTGTCTGTGTCTCTGTCTCTGTCTGTATATCTGTCTGTGTCCCTGTCTCTGTCTTTGTTGGTGTCTGTGTTTCTGTGTCTGCCTGTGTCCCTGTCTGTGTCTCAGCCCGGGTCTCTGTCTGTGTCTCTGAATATGACTGCGTTTCTGCCTGTGTCTCTGCCTGTCTCTTTTTCTCTCTCTCGGTCTGTGTCTGCCTGAGTTCCTGTCTGTGTCTCTTACTCTGTCTGTGTCTGTGACTCTGTCTGTGTCTCTGTCTGTGTCTCTGTCTGTGTCTGTGTCTATGCCTGTGTCTGTGTCTCTGCCTGTGTCTGTGTCTCTGTCTCTGTCGCTGTTTCTGTCTGTTTCTCTGCCTCTGTCTGTGTCTGTGTCTCTGTCTATATCTGTGCCTGTGTCTCTGTCTGTGCCTGTGTCCCTGTCTCTGTCTGTGTCTCTGTCTGTGTCTATGCCTCTGTCTGTGTCTCCGTCTGTGTCTGTCTCTGTCGCAGTCTCTGCCGCTGTCTGTGTCTCTGTCTGTGTCTCTGTCTGTGCCTCTGTCTGTGCCTGTGTCGGTGCCTGTGTCGATGTCTGTGTCTCTGTGTCTGCCTGTGTCCCTGTATATGTCTGTGTCTCTGAATCTGACTGTGTTTCTGTCTGTGTCTCTGCCTGTGTCTTTCTCTCTCTCTCGGTCTGTGTCTGTCTGTGTCTCTGTCTGTGTCTCCGTCTGTGTCGCTGACTCTGTCTCTGCCTGTGTCTCTGCCTGTGTCTCTGCCTGTGTCTCTGTCTGTGTCTCTGTCTCGGTGTCTGTGTCGGTGTCGGTGTCGGTGTCTCTGTCTCTGTCTCTGTCTCTGTCTCGGTGTCTGTGTCGGTCTCGGTGTCTCTGTGTCTGCCTGTGTCCCTGAATCTGTCTGCGTTTCTGTCTGTGTCTCTGCCTGTGTCTTTTTCTCTCTCTCGGTCTGTGTCTGTCTGTGTTTCTGTCTGTGTCTCTGTCTCTGTCTGTATATCTGTCTGTGTCCCTGTCTCTGTATTTGTTGGTGTCTGTGTTTCTGTGTCTGCCTGTGTCCCTGTCTGTGTCTCAGCCCGGGTCTCTGTCTGTGTCTCTGAATATGACTGCGTTTCTGCCTGTGTCTCTGCCTGTGTCTTTTTCTCTCTCTCGGTCTGTGTCTGCCTGAGTTCCTGTCTGTGTCTCTTTCTCTGTCTGTGTCTGTGACTCTGTCTGTGTCTCTGTCTGTGTCTCTGTCTGTGTCTGTGTCTATGCCTGTGTCTGTGTCTCTGCCTGTGTCTGTGTCTCTGTCTCTGTCGCTGTTTCTGTCTGTTTCTCTGCCTCTGTCTGTGTCTGTGTCTCTGTCTATATCTGTGCCTGTGTCTCTGTCTGTGCCTGTGTCCCTATCTCTGTCTGTGTCTCTGTCTGTGTCTATGCCTCTGTCTGTGTCTCCGTCTGTGTCTGTCTCTGTCGCAGTCTCTGCCGCTGTCTGTGTCTCTGTCTGTGTCTCTGTCTGTGCCTCTGTCTGTGCCTGTGTCGGTGCCTGTGTCGATGTCTGTGTCTCTGTGTCTGCCTGTGTCCCTGTATATGTCTGTGTCTCTGAATCTGACTGTGTTTCTGTCTGTGTCTCTGCCTGTGTCTTTCTCTCTCTCTCGGTCTGTGTCTGTCTGTGTCTCTGTCTGTGTCTCTTTCTCTGTCTGTGCCTGTTTCTCTGTCTGTGTCTCTGTCTGCGTCGCTGTCTTTGTCTGCGTCGCTGTGTCTGCCTGTGTCTCTGTCTCTGTTTGTATATCTGTCTGTGTCCCTGTCTCTGTTTGTGTTGGTGTCTGTGTCTCTGTGTCTGCCTGTGTCCCTGTAACTGTCTGTGTCTCAGCCCGGGTCTCTGTCTGTGTCTCTGAACCTGACTGCGTTTCTGTCTGTGTCTCTGTGTCTTTTTCTCTCTCTCGGTCTGTGTCTGTCTGTGTTTCTGAGTCAGTGTCTGTGTCTGTGTCTGTGTCTGTACCTGTGTCTGTGTCTGTACCTGTGCCTGTGTCTGTGTCTCTGTCTCTGTCTGTGTCTCTGTCTGTGTCTCTGTGTCACTGTATCTGTGTCTCTGTGTCTCTCTGTATCTGTGTCTCTGCCTGTGTGTCTGTGTCTCTGTGTCTCTGTGTCTGTGTCTCTGTGTCTATGTCTGTGTCTCTGTATCTGTCTCTGTGTCTCTGTGTCTGTGTCTCTGTCTCTGTGTCTGTGTCTCTGTGTCTGTCTCTGTGTCTGTCTCTGTGTCTGTCTCTGTCTCTGTGTCTCTGTGTCTCTGTGTCTGTGTCTCTGTGTCTCTGTGTCTGTCTCTGTCTCTGTGTCTGTGTCTCTGTGTCTGTGTCTCAGTGTCTGTGTCTGTGTCTCTGTCTCTGTGTCTCTGTGTCTCTGTGTCTGTCTCTGTGTCTGTGTCTGTGTCTCTGTCTCTGTGTCTCTGTGTCTGTGTCTGTGTCTCTGTGTCTGTGTCTCTGTGTCTGTGTCTCTGTGTCTGTGTCTGTGTCTGTGTCTGTGTCTCTGTCTCTGTGTCTCTGTGTCTCTGTGTCTGCGTCTCTGTGTCTCTGTGCCTCTGTGTCTGTGTCTGTGTCTCTGTGTCTGTGTCTCTGTCTCTGTCTCTGTGTCTCTGTGTCTGAGCCTCTGTCTGTGTCTCTGTCTCTGTGTCTGTGTCTCTGTGTCTCTGTCTGAGTCTCTGTCTGTGTCTCTGTGTCTGTGTCTGTGTTTCTGTCTGTGTCTGTGTCTGTGTCTCTGTCTGTGTCTGTGTCTCTGTGTCTCTGTGTCTGTGTCTGTGTGTCTGTGTGTCTGTGTATGTGTCTCTGTGTCTGTGTCTCTGTCTGTGTCTGTGTTTGTGTCTCTGTCTGTGTCACATTCTGCTGCACAGACTGTGTTTAGGTGTGAGGCACCCACCCAGCTGATCAGCCATGGTGGGGGCACACATCCAGCTGATCGGCAATGGGGGAAAGCACACTCCCAGCTGATCGGCAATGGGGGGAAGCACACACCCAGCTGATTGGCAATGCGGGGAAGCACACACCCAGCTGATCGGCAATGGGGGGAAGCACACACCCAGCTAATCGGCAATGCGGGGAAGCACACTCCCAGCTGATCGGCAATGCGGGGAAGGACAGACCCAGCTGATCGGCACTGCGGGTAGGCACACACCCAGCTGATCGGCAATGGGGGGCAGCACATACCCAGCTGATCGGCAATGGGGGGAAGCACACATCCAGCTGATCGGCAATGGGGTGAAGCACACACCCAGCTGATCGGCAATGGGGGGAAGCACACACCCAGCTGATCGGCAATGGGCGGAAGCACACACCCAGCTGATCGGCAATGCGGGGAAGGACAGACCCAGCTGATCGGCAATGCGGGGAAGGACACACCCAGCTGATCGGCAATGGGGGGAAGCACACACCCAGCTGATCGGCAATGGGGGGAAGTACAAACCCAGCTGATCGGCAATAGGGGGAATGACACACCCAGCTGATCGGCAATGCGGGGAAGGACACACCCAGCTGATCGACAATGCGGGGAAGCACACTCCCAGCTGATCGGCAATGGGGGGAAGTACACACCCAGCTGATCGGCAATGGGGGGAAGTACACACCCAGCTGATCCGCAATGGGGGGAAGCACACACCCAGCTGATCGGCAATGGGGGGAAGCACACTCCCAGCTGATCAGCAATGGGGGGAAGCACATAACCAGCTGATCGGCAATGGGGGGAAGCACACACCCAGCTGATCGGCAATGCGGGGAAAGCACACACCCAGCTGATCGGCAATGCGGGGAAGGACAGACCCAGCTGATCGGCAATGGGGGGAAGCACACACCCAGCTGATCGGCAATGCGGGGAAGCACACACCCAGCTGATCGGCAATGCGGGGAAGCACACACCCAGCTGATCGGCAATGCGGGGAAAGCACACACCTAGCTGATCAGCAATGGGGGGAAGCACACACCCAGCTGATCGGCAATGGGGGGAAGGACAGACCCAGCTGATCGGCAATGGGGGGAAGACACTCCCAGCTGATCGGCAATGCGGGGAAAGCACACACCCAGCTGATCGGCAATGCGGGGAAGGGCAGACCCAGCTGATCGGCAATGGGGGGAAGCACACACCCAGCTGATCGGCAATGGGGGGAAGCACACACCCAGCTGATCGGCAATGGGGGGAAGCACAGACCCAGCTGATCGGCAATGGGGGAAGGACACTCCCAGCTGATCGGCAATGCGGGGAAAGCACACACCCAGCTGATCGGCAATGGGGGGAAGCACACACCCAGCTGATCGGCAATGGGGGGAAGCCCACACCCAGCTGATCGGCAATGCGGGGAAGGACACTCCCAGCTGAACGGCAATGGGGGGAAGCACATACCCAGCTGATAGGCAATGGGGGGAAGCACACACCCAGCTGATCGGCAATGGGGGGAAGCACACACCCAGCTGATCGGCAATGCGGGGAAGGACACTCCCAGCTGATCGGCAATGGGGGGAAGTACATACCCAGCTGATCGGCAATGGGGGGAAGCACACACCCAGCTGATCGGCAATGCGGGGAAGCACACTCCCAGCTGATCGGCAATGCGGGGAAGGACAGACCCAACTGATCGGCAATGCAGGGAAGCACACACCCAGCTGATCGGCAATGGGGGGAAGCACATACCCAGCTGATCGGCAATGGGGGGAAGCACACATCCAGCTGATCGGCAATGGGGGGAAGCACACACCCAGCTGATCGGCAATGGGGGGAAGCACACACCCAGCTGATCGGCAATGGGGGGAAGCACACACCCAGCTGATCGGCAATGCGGGGAAGGACAGACCCAGCTGATCGGCAATGCGGGGAAGGACACACCCAGCTGATCGGCAATGGGGGGAAGCACACACCCAGCTGATCGGCAATGGGGGGAAGTACACACCCAGCTGATCGGCAATGGGGGGAAGGACACACCCAGCTGATCGGCAATGCGGGGAAGCACACACCAGCTGATCGGCAATGGGGGGAAGTACAAACCCAGCTGATTGGCCATTGGGGGAAGTACACACCCAGCCGATCGGCAATGGGCGGAAGCACACACCCTCTGATCGGCATTGGGGGGAAGCACACTCCCAGCTGATCGGCAATGCGGGGAAGCACACACCCAGCTGATCGGCAATGGGGGGAAGCACACACCCAGCTGATCGGCAATGGGGGGAAGCACACACCCAGCTGATCGGCAATGGGGGGAAGGACAGACCCAGCTGATCGGCAATGGGGGGAAGGACAGACCCAGCTGATTGGCAATGGGGGGAAGGACAGGCCCAGCTGATCGGCAATGCGGGGAAGCACCCACCCAGCTGATCGGCAATGGGGGGAAGGACAGAACCAGCTGATCGGCAATGGGGGGAAGGACAGACCCAGCTGATCGGCAATGGGGGGAAGAACACTCCCAGCTGAACGGCAATGCGGGGAAGCACACACCCAGCTGATTGGCAATGGGGGAAAGCACACACCCAGCTGATCGGCAATGGGGAGAATTACACACCCAGCTGATCGGCAATGGGGGGAAGGACACACCCAGCTGATCGGCAATGGGGGGAAGCACACACCCAGCTGATCGGCAATGGGGGGAAGGACAGACCCAGCTGATCGGCAATGGGGGGAAGGACAGATCCAGCTGATCGGCAATGCGGGGAAGCACACACCCAGCTGATCGGCAATGGGGGGAAGGACAGACCCAGCTGATCGGCAATGGGGGGAAGCACAGACCCAGCTGATCGGCAATGGGGGGAAGGACAGACCCAGCTGATCGGCAATGCGGGGAAGCACACACCCAGCTGATCGGCAATGGGGGAAGCACACACCCAGCTGATCAGCAATGGGGGGAAGGACACACCCAGCTGATCGGCAATGGGGGGAAGGACAGACCCAGCTGATCGGCAATGGGGGAAGCACACACCCAGCTGATCAGCAATGGGGGAAAGACACACCCAGCTGATCAGCAATGGGGGAAGGACACACCCAGCTGATCGGCAGTGGGGGGGGGGGGGAGGACACACCCAGCAGATCGGAAATGCGGGGAAGGACAGACCCAGCTGATCGGCAATGGGGGAAGCACACACCCAGCTGATCAGCAATGGGGGGAAGGACACACCCAGCAGATCGGCAATGCGGGGAAGGACAGACCCAGCTGATCGGCAATGGGGGAAACACACACCCAGCAGATCGGCAATGGGGGGAGGACATACTCAGGTGATCGGCAATGGGGGGAGTCACACCCACCCACCGATAGTCCCGGTAATGCAGAATGGTAAATCAGGGTGAGGGTCAGTTTTACCGGCAGTGCGAGGAGAGAGATGCCGAGTGGGTGGGGTTTCCTCTCAGGATTTAATAAATTGAAGAATTGAACTAAAGGTAACTTTCAGCACATTTTTCAACTGCTGCCTGAACTGAGTCTGTGTTACGGCGTAAATCGCAGTGTTTGTGCAGCAACTCAGGAGCTGCAGCATGAAGCCCAATTCCAGAACATAATGATCTAACCATACAGAGTCATACCCCATAAACAACATCCGGTTCCATATAGAAAAAACCATTAACGTTGACCATAACAGGATGAAGTTGGCGGAGATAATGAAGAGTAACATGATGGATTTGCTGCGACTCTCCATCTCTGGGTCTCTGGCACTGTGCCCACTGCTGTGAGCCCGGAGTCTCCTGCGGGCCCTGCTGCTCAGGACAATGTGTCTGACGGTGAGAACATTGAGCAGCAGAATCAGGGCGAATGGAACACACGGGGTTAGAATGTGGTGGAGGAACTCGATTGTTGTCCAGACCGGAGATTCCCCAACACCCTCTGTGACATCACAAAACCAGGGGATGTTCTCCAGCCAATACAGACCGGACATCATAAACCCCCAGGAAATGTCCTTCAGACAGCTCAGCACAGCCACTGTTCCCAGAACCACAGCCGCCGTTTTCTCGCTGCAATATTTTATTTTCAGCCTCGGGCAACAAATGGCCACAAATCGATCAAAGGTGAAAGTGACGGTGAACCAGACAGAACAGTCAGTGGCTGCAAAAAGCAGGGCGGCGTGGATATTACACACGGGGATGGAGTACAGGAAATTAAACTGTTCCCTAAAAACAATGGGAATGTGTCTGAATATCAGGTCGAGAATCACGACCAGGAGATCCCCCACTGCCATGGCCAACAGGTAACAAGTCACACATTTGGACAGCCCACAGTTTCTTCTCTTCAGGATCACAATTGTGATGAGGTTCACTGTGAGGAAGGGAAATACACAATGAAATTATACATCAGCCTGGGAAAGACATCACAAGTATGGTCGGCGTGGTGTTCAGGAAGTCAAATAAATATAAACAAATACACACACTCACACTCACACAGAGACAGTAACACACACACACACAGACAGAGACACTCACACACAAAGACAGTAACACACACACACACACTAATACACACACACACTAACACACAGACACATACGCACACACATACAGAGACAGTAATACACTCACACAGACACTAACACACATGCACACAGTAATACACTCACACACACAGACAGAGACAGTATTACACTCACTCTCACACAGACACTAACACAGACACATACACTAATACACTCACACACACAGCGAAAGATACAGTAATACACTCACACACACAGAGACACTGACACACACTCACACACAGACAGAGACAGTAATGCCCTCACACTCACACAGGCACTGACACACTCATACACACACACACAGACAGAGACACTAATACACACACACAGACAGTAACACACTCTGTCTCACACACTAACACACACACACATACAGAGACAGTAATACACTCACACTCACACTTTCACTAACTAACACACACACACAGTAATACACACACACACAGACAGAGACAGTAATACACTCACACTCACACACACTAACACACACACATACAGTAATACACTCACACACACAGAGACACTGACACACACTCACACACACACACACAGACAGTAATACCCTCACACTCACACAGACACTAACACAAACACACACACAGACAGTAACACACTCACACATAGAGACAGTAATACACTCACACACATGCAGGGACATTAATACACTCACACACACACACATACACTGACACACACTCACAGTGAGCTGGGTGTCTGATGTGGGTGTGGTACATTGCGTACGGTCAGTGGCGTGCGGTGTGCTGGGTGTTTGATGGGGTTGTGGTACATTGTGTACTGTCAGTGGTGTGTGGTGTGCTGGGTGTCTGATGGGGGTGTGGTATACTGTGTACTGTCAGTGGTGTGTGGTGTGCTGGGTGCCTGATGGGGGTGTGGTACATTGTATACTGTCAGTGGTGTGCGGTGTGCTGGGTACCTGATGGGGGTGTGGAACATTGTGTACTGTCAGTGGTGTGCGGTGTGCTGGGCGTCTGATGGGGGTGAGGTACATTGTGTACTGTCAGTGGTGTGCGGTGTGCTGGGTGCCTGATGAGGGTGTGGTACATTGTGTACTGTCAGTGGTGTGTGGTGTGCTGGGTGTCTGATGGGGGTGTGGTACATTGTGTACTGTCAGTGGTGTGCGGTGTGCTGGGTGTCTGATGGGGGTGTGGTACATTGTGTACTGTCAGTGGTGTGCGGTGAGCTGGGTGTCTGATGGGGGTGTGGTACATTGTGTACTGTCAGTGGTGTGCGGTGTGCTGGGTGTCTGATGGGGGTGTGGTACATTGTGTACTGTCAGTTGTGTGCGGTGAGCTGGGTGTCTGATGGGGGTGTGGTACATTGTGTACTGTCAGTGGTGTGCAGTGAGCTGGGTGTCTGATGGGGCTGTGGTACATTGTTTAATGTCAGTGGTGTGTGGTGTGCTGGGTGTCTGATGGGGGTGTGGTACATTGTGTACTGTCAGTGGTGTGCGGTGTGCTGGGTGTCTGATGGGGGTGTGGCACATTGTGTACTGTCAGTGGTGTGTGGTGTGCTGGGTGTCTGATGGGGGTGTGGTACACTGTGTACTGTCAGTGGTGTGTGGTGTGCTGGGTGCCTGATGGGGGTGTGGTACATTGTGTACTGTCAGTGGTGTGCGGTGAGCTGGGTACCTGATGGGGGTGTGGAACTTTGTGTACTGTCAGTGGTGTGCGGTGTGCTGGGTGTCTGATGGAGGTGAGGTACATTGTGTACTGTCAGTGGTGTGCGGTGTGCTGGGTGCCTGATGGGGGTGTGGTACATTGTGTACTGTCAGTGGTGTGTGGTGTGCTGGGTGTCTGATGGGGGTGTGGTACATTGTGTACTGTCAGTGGTGTGCCGTGTGCTGGGTGTCTGATGGGGGTGTGGTACATTGTGTACTGTCAGTGGTGTGCAGTGAGCTGGGTGTCTGATGGGGCTGTGGTACATTGTGTAATGTCAGTTGTGTGTGGTGTGCTGGGTGTCTGATGGGGGTGTGGTACATTGTGTACTGTCAGTGGTGTGCGGTGTGCTGGGTGTCTGATGGGGGTGTGGCACATTGTGTACTGTCAGTGGTGTGTGGTGTGCTGGGTGTCTGATGGGGGTGTGGTACATTGTGTACTGTCAGTGGTGTGTGGTGTGCTGGGTGTCTGATGGGGGTGAGGTACATTGTGTACTGTCAGTGGTGTGCGGTGTGCTGGGTGTCTGATGGGGGTGTGGTACATTGTGTACTGTCAGTGGTGTTTGGTGTTCTGGGTGCCTGATGGGGGTGTGGTACATTGTGTACTGTCAGTGGTGTGTGGTGTGCTGGGTGTCTGATGGGGGTGTAGTACATTGTGTACTGTCAGTGGTGTGCGGTGTGCTGGGTGCCTGATGGGGTGTGGTACATTGTGTACTGTCAGTGGTGTGTGGTGTGCTAGGTGTCTGATGGGGGTGTGGTACATTGTGTACTGTCATTGGTGTGTGGTGAGCTGGGTATCTGATGGGCCTGTGGTACATTGTGTGCTGTCAGTGGTGGGCGGTGAGCTGGGTGTCTGATGGTGGTTTGGTACATTGTGTACTGTCAGTGGTGTGCGGTGTGCTGGGTGTCTGATGGGGATGTCGTACATTGTGTACTGTCAGTGGTGTGCGGTGTGCTGGGAGTCTGATGGGGGTGTGGTACATTGTGTACTGTCAGTTGTGTGCGGTGAGCTGTGTGTCTGATGGGGGTGTGGTACATTGTGTACTGTCAGTGGTGTGCAGTGAGCTGGGTGTCTGATGGGGCTGTGGTACATTGTGTAATGTCAGTTGTGTGTGGTGTGCTGGGTTTCTGATGGGGGTGTGGTACATTGTGTACTGTCAGTGGTGTGCGGTGTGCTGGGTGTCTGATGGGGGTGTGGCACATTGTGTACTGTCAGTGGTGTGTGGTGTGCTGGGTGTCTGATGGGGGTGTGGTACATTGTGTACTGTCAGTGGTGTGTGGTGTGCTGGGTGTCTGATGGGGGTGAGGTACATTGTGTACTGTCAGTGGTGTGCGGTGTGCTGGGTGTCTGATGGGGGTGTGGTACATTGTGTACTGTCAGTGGTGTTTGGTGTTCTGGGTGCCTGATGGGGGTGTGGTACATTGTGTACTGTCAGTGGTGTGTGGTGTGCTGGGTGTCTGATGGGGGTGTAGTACATTGTGTACTGTCAGTGGTGTGCGGTGTGCTGGGTGCCTGATGGGGTGTGGTACATTGTGTACTGTCAGTGGTGTGTGGTGTGCTAGGTGTCTGATGGGGGTGTGGTACATTGTGTACTGTCATTGGTGTGTGGTGAGCTGGGTATCTGATGGGCCTGTGGTACATTGTGTGCTGTCAGTGGTGGGCGGTGAGCTGGGTGTCTGATGGTGGTTTGGTACATTGTGTACTGTCAGTGGTGTGCGGTGTGCTGGGTGTCTGATGGGGATGTCGTACATTGTGTACTGTCAGTGGTGTGCGGTGTGCTGGGTGTCTGATGGGGTGTGGTACATTGTGTACTGTCAATGGTGTGTGGTGTGCTGGGTGCCTGATGGGGGTGTGGTACATTGTGTACTGTCAGTGGTGTGCGGTGTGCTGGGTGTCTGATGTGGCTGTTGTACATGTGTACTGTCAGTGGTGTGTGATGTGCTGGGTGTCTGATGGGGGTGTGGTACATTGTGTACTGTCAGTGGAGTGCGGTGTGCTGGGTGTCTGATGGGGCTGTGGTACATTGTGTACTGTCAGTGGTGTGTGGTGTGCTGGGTGTCTGATGTGGGTGAGGAATATTGTGTACTGTCAGTGGTGTGTTGGGTGCCTGATGGGGGTGTGGTACATTGTGTACTGTCAGTGGAGTGCGGTGTGCTGGGTGTCTGATGGGGCTGTGGTACATTGTGTACTGTCAGTGGCGTGTGGTGTGCTGGGAGTCTGATGGGGGTGTGGTACATTGTGTACTGTCAGTGGTGTGCGGTGAGCTGGGTGCCTGATGGGGGTGTGGTACATTCTGCACTGTCAGTGGTGTGCGGTGAGCTGGGTGCCTGATGGGGGTGTGGTACATTGTGTACTGTCAGTGGTGCGAGGTGTACTGGGTGCCTGATGGGGGTGTGGTACATTGTGTACTGTCAGTGATGTGCGGTGTGCTGTGTGTCTGATTGGGGTGTGTTACATTGTGTACTGTCAGTGGTGTGTGGTGTGCTGGGTCTGATGGGGGTGTGGTACATTGTGTACTGTCAGTGGTGTGCGGTGAGCTGGGTGCCTGATGGGGGTGTGGTACATTGTGTACTGTCAGTGGTGCGAGGTGTGCTGGGTGCCTGATGGGGGTGTGGTACATTGTGTACTGTCAGTGATGTGCGGTGTGCTGTGTGTCTGATTGGGGTGTGGTACATTGTGTACTGTCAGTGGTGTGTGGTGTGCTGGGTGCCTGATGGGGCTGTGGTACATTGTGTACTGTCAGCGGTGTGCGGTGAGCTGGGTGCCTGATGGGGGTGTGGTACATTGTGTACTGTCAGTGGTGTGCGGTGTGCTGGGTGCCTGATGGGGGTGTGGTACATTGTGTACTTTCAGTGGTGTGTGGTGAGCTGTGTGTCTCATGGGGGGTGTGGGACATTGTGTACTCTCAGTGGTGTGCGGTGTGCTGCGTGTCTGATGGGTCTGTGGTAAATTGTGTACTGTCAGTGGTGTGCGGTGTGCTGGGTGCCTGATGGGGCTGTGGTACATTGTGTACTGTCAGTGGTGTGCGGTGTGCTGGGTGTCTGGTGGGGGTGTGGTACATTGTGTACTGTCAGTGGTGTGCGGTGTGCTGGGTGCCTGATGGGGCTGTGGTACATTGTGTACTGTCAGTGGTGTGTGGTGTGCTGAGTGTCTGATGGGGGTGTGGTACATTGTGTACTGTCAGTGTTGTGTGTTGTGCTGGTTGTCTGACGAGGATGCGGTACATTGTGTACTGTCAGTGGTGTGTGGTGTGCTGGGTGTCTAATGGGGGTGTGGTACATTGTGTACTGTCAGTGGTGTGCGGTGTGCTGGTTGTCTGACGAGGATGCGGTACATTGTGTACTGTCAGTGGTGTGCGGTGTGCTTGGTGTCTGATGGGGGTGTGGTACATTGTGTACTGTCAGTGGTGTGCGGTGTGCTGGGTGTCTGATGGGGGTGTGGTACATTGTGTACTGTCAGTGGTGTGCGGTGTGCTGGGTGTCTGATGGAGTTGTGGTACATTGTGTACTGTCAATGGCGTGTGGTGTGCTGGGTGTCTGATGGGGCTCTGGTACATTGTGTACTGTCAGTGGTGTGCGGTTTGCTGGTTATCTGATGGGGGTGTGGTACATTGTGTACTGTCAGTGGTGTGCGGCGTGCTGGGTGCCTGATGGGGCTGTGGTACATTGTGTACTGTCAGTGGTGTGCGTTGTACTGGGTGCCTGATGGGGCTGTTGTATATTGTGTACTGACAGTGGTGTGCGGTGTGCTGGGTGTCTGATGGGGGTGTGGTACATTGTGTACTGTCAGTGGTGTGCGGTGTGCTGGGTGTCTGATGGGGGTGTGGTACATTGTGTACTGTCAGTGGTGTGCGGTGTGCTGGGTGCCTGATGGGGGTGTGGTACATTGTGTACTGTCAGTGGTGTGTGGTGTGCTGGGTGCCTGATGGGGCTGTGATACATTGTGTACTGTCAGTGGTGTGCCGTGTCCTGGGTGTCTGATGGGGGTGTGGTACAGTGTGAACTGTCAGTGCTGTGCGGTGGCTGTGTGTCTGATGGGTCTGTGGTACATTGTGTACTGTCAGTGGTGTGCGGTGTGCTGGGTGTCTGTTGGGGGTGTGGCACATTGTGCACTGTCAGTGGTGTGCGGTGTGCTGGGTGCCTGATGGGGCTGTGGTACATTGTATACTGTCAGTGGTGTGTGGTGCGCTGGGTGTCTGATAGGGGTGTGGTACATTGTGTACTGTCAGTGGTGTGTGGTGTGCTGGGTGCCTGATGGGTGTGTGGTACATTGTGTACTGTCAGTGGTGCGCGGTGTGCTGGGTGTCTGATGGGGGTGTGGTACATTGTGAACTGTCAGTGGTGTGCGGTGTGCTGGGTGTCTGATGGGGGTGTGGTACATTGTGTACTGTCAGTGGTGTGTGGTGTGCTGGGTGCCTGATTGGGGTATGGTACATTGTGTACTGTCAGTGATCTGTGGCGTGCGGGGTGTCTGATGGGGTTGTGGTACATTGTGTACTGTCAGTGGAGTGCGGTGAGCTGGGTGTCTGATGGGGCTGTGGTACATTGTGTACTGTCAGTGGTGTGCAGTGTGCTGGGTGTCTGATGGGGTTGTGGTACATTGTGTACTGTCAGTGGAGTGCGGTGAGCTGGGTGCCTGATGGGGGTGTGGTACATTGTGTACTGTCAGTGGTGTGCGGTGAGCTGGGTGTCTGATGGGGCTGTGGTACATTGTGTACTGTCAGTGGTGTGCGGTGTGCTGGGTGTCTGATGGGGGTGTGGTACATTGTGTACTGTCAGTTGTGTGCCGTGTGCTGGGTGTCTGATGGGGATGTGGTACATTGTGTACTGTCAGTTGTCTGTGGCGTGCGGGTTGTCTGATGGGGTTGTGGTACATTGCGTACTGCCAGTGGTGTGCGGTGTGCTGTGTGCCTGATGGGGGTGTGGTACATTGTGTACTGTCAGTGGTGTGCGGTGTGCTGGGTGTCTGATGGGGCTGTGGTACATTGTGTACTGTCAGTGGTGTGCTGGGTGTCTGATGGGGGTGTGGTACATTGTGTACTGTCAGTTGTGTGCGGTGTGCTGGGTGTCTGATGGGGATGTGGTACATTGTGTACTGTCAGTTGTCTGTGGCGTGCGGGTTGTCTGATGGGGTTGTGGTACATTGTGTACTGCCAGTGGTGTGCGGTGTGCTGTGTGCCTGATGGGGGTGTGGTACATTGTGTACTGTCAGTGGTGTGCGGTGTGCTGGGTGTCTGATGGGACTGTGGTACATTGTGTACTGTCAGTGGTGTGCGGTGTGCTGGATGTCTGATGAGGGTACGGTACATTGTGTAATGTCAGTGGTCTGTGGTGTGCGGGGTGTCTGATGGGGTTGTGGTACATTGTGTACTGTCAGTGGTGTGCGGTGTGCTGGGTGCCTGTTGGGGGTGTGGTACATTGTGTACTGTCAGTGGTGTGCGGTGTGCTGGGTATCTGATGGGCCTGTGGTACATTGTGTACTGTCAGTGGTGTGCGGTGTGCTGGGTGTCTGATGGGGGTGCGGTACATTGTGTACTGTCAGTGGTGTGCGGAGTGCTGGGTGTCTGATGGGGGTGTGGTACATTGTGTACTGCCAGTGGTGTGTGGTGTGCTGGGTGCCTGATGGGACTGTGGTACATTGTGTATCATAGATCATAGATCATAGAATTTACAATGCAGAAGGAGGCCATTCGGCCCATCGAGTCTGCACCGGCTCTTACAAAGAGCACCCTACCCAAGGTCAACACCTCCACCCTATCCCAATAAACTAGTAACCCCACCCAACACTAAGAGCACTCTTGGACATTAAGGGCAATTTATCATGGCTAATCCACATAACCTGCACATCTTTGGACTGTGGGAAGAAACCGGAGCACCCGGAGGAAACCCACGCGCACACGGTGAGGATGTGCAGACTCCACACAGACAGTGACCCAAGCCAGAATCGAACCTGGGACCCTGGAGCTGTGAAGCAATTGTGCTATTCACAATGCTACTGTGCTGGGTTCCTGATGGGGCTCTGAGAGTCGCGGAGCTTAAAAAAGAGCGGGAGCTGAGAGTCGCGGAGATTTGAAAAGAGCGGGACCTGAGAGTCGCGGAGATTTGACAAGAGCGGGAGCTGATAGTCGCGGCGGTTTGAAAAGAGCGGGAGCTGAGAGTCGCGGTGTTTTGAAAAGAACGGGAGCTGAGAGTCGCAGAGGTTTGAAAAGAGCGGGACCTGAGAGTCGCGGATGTTTGAAAAGAGCGGGACCTGAGAGTCGCGGACGTTTGAAAAGAGCCGGACCTGAGAGTCGCGGAGGTGTGAAAAGAGCGGGAGCTGAGAGTCGCGGAGGTTTGAAAAGAGCGGGAGCTGAGAGTCGCGGAATTTTGAAAAGATCGGGAGCTGAGTGTCGCGGAGGTTTAAAAAGAGCGGGAGCTGAGAGTCGCAGAGGTTTGAAAAGAGCGGGAGCTGAGAGTCGCGGAATTTTGAAAAGAGCGGGAGCTGAGAGTCGCAGAGGTTTTAAAAGAGCGGGAGCTGAGAGTCGCGGAGATTTGAAAAGAGCGGGAGCTGAGAGTCGCGGAGGTTTAAAAGAGCGGGAGCTGAGAGTCGCGGAGGTTTGAAAAGAGCGAGCGCTGAGAGTCGCGGAGGTTTGAAAAGAGCGGAGGTGAGAGACGCGGAGGTTTGAAAAGAGCGGGAGCTGAGAGTCGCAGAGGTATGAAAAGAGCGGGAGCTGAGAGTCGCGAAGGTTTGAAAAGAGCGAGACCTGAGAGTCGAGGATGTTTGAAAAGAGCGGGACCTGAGAGTCGCGGAGGTTTGAAAAGAGCGGGACCTGAGAGTCGCGGAGGTGTGAAAAGAGCGGGAGCTGAGAGTCGCGGAGGTTTGAAAAGAGCGGGAGCTGAGAGTCGCGGAATTTTGAAAAGAGCGGGAGCTGAGAGTCGCGGAGGTTTAAAAAGAGCGGGAGCTGAGAGTCGCAGAGGTTTGAAAAGAGCGGGAGCTGAGAGTCGCGGAATTTTGAAAAGAGCGGGAGCTGAGAGTCGCAGAGGTTTGAAAGAGCGGGAGCTGAGAGTCGCGGAGATTTGAAAAGAGCGGGAGCTGAGAGTCGCGGAATTTTGAAAAGAGCGGGAGCTGAGAGTCGCTGAGGTTTGAAAAGAGCGGGAGCTGAGAGTCGCGGAGATTTGAAAAGAGCGGGAGCTGAGAGTCGCGGAGGTTTGAAAGAGCGGGAGCTGAGAGTCGCGGAGGTTTGAAAAGAGCGGGCGCTGAGAGTCGCGGAGGTTTTAAAAGAGCGGGACCTGAGAGTCGCGGAGGTTTGAAAAGAGTGGGAGCTGAGAGTCGCGGAGGTATGAAAAGAGCGGGAGCTGAGAGTCGCGGAGGTTTGAAAAGAGCGGAAGCTGAGATTCGCGGAGGTTTGATAAGAGCTGGAGCTGAGAGTCGCGGAGGTTTGGAAAGAGCTGGGGCTGAGAGTAGCGGAGGTTTGAAAAGAGCGGGAGCTGAGAACCGCGGAGGTTTGCAAAGAGCGGGAGCTGAGAGTCGTGGAGGTTTGAAAAGGGCGGGAGCTGAGAGTCGCGGAGGTTTGAAAAGAGCGGGAGCTGAGAGTCGCGGAGGTTTGAAAAGAGCGGGACCTGAGAGTCCCGGAGGTTTGAAAAGAGCTGGAGCTGAGAGTCGCGGAGGTTTGAAAAGAGCGGGAGCTGAGAGTCGCGGAGGTTTAAAAAGAGCGAGACCTGAGAGTCGCGGAGGTTTGAAAAGAGCGGGAGCTGAGAGTCGCAGAGATTTGATAAGAGCGGGAGCTGAGAGTCGTGGATGTTTGAAAAGAGCGTGAGCTGAGAGTCGCAGAGGTTTGAAAAGAGTAGGAGCTGAGAGTCGCGGAGGTTTGAAAAGAGCGGGAGCTGAGAGTCGTGGAGGTTCGAAAAGAGCGGGAGCTGAGAGTCGCGGAGGTTTGAAAAGAGCGGGAGCTGAGAGTCGCGGAGGTTTGAAAAGTGCGGGACCTGCGAGTCGCGGAGGTTTGAAAAGAGCGGGACCTGCGAGTCGCGGAGGTTTGAAAAGAGCGGGAGCTGAGATTCGCGGAGGTTTGCAAAGAGCGGGAGCTGAGAATCGCGGAGGTTTGAAAAGAGCGGGAGCTGAGAGTCGCGGAGGTTTGAAAAGAGCGGGAGCTGAGAGTCGCGGAGGTTTGAAAAGAGCGGGAGCTGAGAGTCGCGGAGGTTTGAAAAGAGCGGGAGCTGAGAGTCGCGGAGGTTTGAAAAGACCTGGAGCTGAGAGTCGCGGAGATTTGAAAAGAGCAGGAGCTGAGAGTCGCGGAGGTTTGAAAAGAGTGGGAGCTGAGAGTCGCGGATGTTTGAAAAGAGCGGGAGCTGAGAGTCGCGGAGGTTTGAAAAGAGCGGGAGCTGAAAGTCACGGAGGTTTGAAAAGAGCGGGAGATGAGAGTCGCGGAGGTTTGAAAAGAGCGGGAGCTAAGAGTCGCGGAGGTTTGAAAAGAGCGGGAGCTGAGAGTCGAGGAGGTTTGAAAAGAGCGGGAACTGAGAGTCACAGAGGTTTGAAAACAGCGGGAGCTGAGAGTCGCGGAGGTTTGAAAACAGCGGGAGCTGAGAGTCACGGAGGTTTGAAATGAGCGGGAGCTGAGAGTCGCGGAGGTTTGAAAAGAGCGGCAGCTGAGAGTAGCGGGGATTTGAAAAGAGCGGGAGCTGAGAGTCGCGGAGGTTTGAATGAGCGGGAGCTGAGAGTCGCGGGGGTTTGAAAAGAGCGGGAGCTGAGAGTCGCGGAGGTTTGAAAAGAGCGGAGGTGAGAGACGCGGCGGTTTGAAAAGAGCGGGAGCTGAGAGTCGCGGAGGTATGAAAAGAGCGGGAGCTGAGAGTCGCGGAGGTTTGAAAAGAGCGGGACCTGAGAGTCGCTGAAGTTTGAAATGAGCGGGAGCTGAGAGTCGCGGAGGTATGAAAAGAGCGGGAGCTGAGAGTCGCGGAGGATTGAAAAGAGCGGAACATGAGAGTCGCGGAGGTTTGAAAAGAACGGGAGCTGAGAGTCGCGGAGGTTTGAAAAGAGCTGGAGCTGAGAGTAGCGGAGGTTTGAAAAGAGCGGGAGCTAAGAGTCGCGGAGGTTTGCAAAGAGCGGGAGCTGAGAGTCGTGGAGGTTTGAAAAGAGCGGGAGTTGAGAGTCGCGGAGGTTTGAAAAGAGCGGGAGCAGAGAGTCACGGAGGATTGAAAAGAGCGGGAGCTGACAATCGCGGAGGTTTGAAAAGAGCGGGACCTGAGAATCCCGGATGTTTGAAAAGAGCTGGAGCTGAGAGTCGTGGAGATTTGAAAAGAGCGGGAGCTGAGAGTCGTGGAGATTTGAAAAGAGCGGGAGCTGAGATTCGCGGAGGTTTGCAAAGAGCGGGAGCTGAGAATCGCGGAGGTTTGAAAAGAGCGGGAGCTGAGAGTCGCGGAGGTTTGAAAAGACCGGGAGCTGAGAGTCGCGGAGGTTTGAAAAGAGCGGGAGATGAGAGTCGCGGAGGTTTGAAAAGAGCGGGAGCTGAGAGTCGCGGAGGTTTGAAAAGACCTGGAGCTGAGAGTCGCGGAGATTTGAAAAGAGCAGGAGCTGAGTGTCGCGGAGGTTTGAAAAGAGCGGGAGCTGAAATTCGCGGAGATTTGAAAAGAGCGGGAGCTGAGAGTCGCGGAGGTTTAAAAGAGCGGGAGCTGAGAGTCGCGGAGGTTTGAAAAGAGCGAGCGCTGAGAGTCGCGGAGGTTTGAAAAGAGCGGAGGTGAGAGACGCGGAGGTTTGAAAAGAGCGGGAGCTGAGAGTCGCAGAGGTATGAAAAGAGCGGGAGCTGAGAGTCGCGAAGGTTTGAAAAGAGCGAGACCTGAGAGTCGAGGATGTTTGAAAAGAGCGGGACCTGAGAGTCGCGGAGGTTTGAAAAGAGCGGGACCTGAGAGTCGCGGAGGTGTGAAAAGAGCGGGAGCTGAGAGTCGCGGAGGTTTGAAAAGAGCGGGAGCTGAGAGTCGCGGAATTTTGAAAAGAGCGGGAGCTGAGAGTCGCGGAGGTTTAAAAAGAGCGGGAGCTGAGAGTCGCAGAGGTTTGAAAAGAGCGGGAGCTGAGAGTCGCGGAATTTTGAAAAGAGCGGGAGCTGAGAGTCGCAGAGGTTTGAAAGAGCGGGAGCTGAGAGTCGCGGAGATTTGAAAAGAGCGGGAGCTGAGAGTCGCGGAATTTTGAAAAGAGCGGGAGCTGAGAGTCGCTGAGGTTTGAAAAGAGCGGGAGCTGAGAGTCGCGGAGATTTGAAAAGAGCGGGAGCTGAGAGTCGCGGAGGTTTGAAAGAGCGGGAGCTGAGAGTCGCGGAGGTTTGAAAAGAGCGGGCGCTGAGAGTCGCGGAGGTTTTAAAAGAGCGGGACCTGAGAGTCGCGGAGGTTTGAAAAGAGTGGGAGCTGAGAGTCGCGGAGGTATGAAAAGAGCGGGAGCTGAGAGTCGCGGAGGTTTGAAAAGAGCGGAAGCTGAGATTCGCGGAGGTTTGATAAGAGCTGGAGCTGAGAGTCGCGGAGGTTTGGAAAGAGCTGGGGCTGAGAGTAGCGGAGGTTTGAAAAGAGCGGGAGCTGAGAACCGCGGAGGTTTGCAAAGAGCGGGAGCTGAGAGTCGTGGAGGTTTGAAAAGGGCGGGAGCTGAGAGTCGCGGAGGTTTGAAAAGAGCGGGAGCTGAGAGTCGCGGAGGTTTGAAAAGAGCGGGACCTGAGAGTCCCGGAGGTTTGAAAAGAGCTGGAGCTGAGAGTCGCGGAGGTTTGAAAAGAGCGGGAGCTGAGAGTCGCGGAGGTTTAAAAAGAGCGAGACCTGAGAGTCGCGGAGGTTTGAAAAGAGCGGGAGCTGAGAGTCGCAGAGATTTGATAAGAGCGGGAGCTGAGAGTCGTGGATGTTTGAAAAGAGCGTGAGCTGAGAGTCGCAGAGGTTTGAAAAGAGTAGGAGCTGAGAGTCGCGGAGGTTTGAAAAGAGCGGGAGCTGAGAGTCGTGGAGGTTCGAAAAGAGCGGGAGCTGAGAGTCGCGGAGGTTTGAAAAGAGCGGGAGCTGAGAGTCGCGGAGGTTTGAAAAGTGCGGGACCTGCGAGTCGCGGAGGTTTGAAAAGAGCGGAGTTGAGAGACGCGGAGGTTTGAAAAGTGCGGGAGCTGAGAGTCGCGGAGGTATGAAAATGAGCGGGAGCTGAGAGTCGCGGAGGTTGGAAAAGAGCGTAGTTGAGAGACGCGGAGGTTTGAAAAGAGCAGGAGCTGTGAGTCGCGGAGGTATGAAAAGAGCGGGAGCTGAGAGTCGCGGAGGTTTGAAAAGAGCGGTACCTGAGAGTCGCGGAGGTTTGAAAAGAGGGGGAGCTGAGAGTCGCGGACGTATGAAAGGAGCGGGAGCTGAGAGTCGCGGATATTTGAAAAGAGCGGAACCTGAGAGTCGCTGAAGTTTGAAAAGACCGGGAGCTGTGATTCGCGGAGGTTTCAAAAGAGCGGGAGTTGAGAGTCGCAGAGGTTTGAAAAGAGCGGGACCTGCGAGTCGCGGAGGTTTGAAAAGAGCGGGAGCTGAGATTCGCGGAGGTTTGCAAAGAGCGGGAGCTGAGAATCGCGGAGGTTTGAAAAGAGCGGGAGCTGAGAGTCGCGGAGGTTTGAAAAGAGCGGGAGCTGAGAGTCGCGGAGGTTTGAAAAGAGCGGGAGCTGAGAGTCGCGGAGGTTTGAAAAGAGCGGGAGCTGAGAGTCGCGGAGGTTTGAAAAGACCTGGAGCTGAGAGTCGCGGAGATTTGAAAAGAGCAGGAGCTGAGAGTCGCGGAGGTTTGAAAAGAGTGGGAGCTGAGAGTCGCGGATGTTTGAAAAGAGCGGGAGCTGAGAGTCGCGGAGGTTTGAAAAGAGCGGGAGCTGAAAGTCACGGAGGTTTGAAAAGAGCGGGAGATGAGAGTCGCGGAGGTTTGAAAAGAGCGGGAGCTAAGAGTCGCGGAGGTTTGAAAAGAGCGGGAGCTGAGAGTCGAGGAGGTTTGAAAAGAGCGGGAACTGAGAGTCACAGAGGTTTGAAAACAGCGGGAGCTGAGAGTCGCGGAGGTTTGAAAACAGCGGGAGCTGAGAGTCACGGAGGTTTGAAATGAGCGGGAGCTGAGAGTCGCGGAGGTTTGAAAAGAGCGGCAGCTGAGAGTAGCGGGGATTTGAAAAGAGCGGGAGCTGAGAGTCGCGGAGGTTTGAATGAGCGGGAGCTGAGAGTCGCGGGGGTTTGAAAAGAGCGGGAGCTGAGAGTCGCGGAGGTTTGAAAAGAGCGGAGGTGAGAGACGCGGCGGTTTGAAAAGAGCGGGAGCTGAGAGTCGCGGAGGTATGAAAAGAGCGGGAGCTGAGAGTCGCGGAGGTTTGAAAAGAGCGGGACCTGAGAGTCGCTGAAGTTTGAAATGAGCGGGAGCTGAGAGTCGCGGAGGTATGAAAAGAGCGGGAGCTGAGAGTCGCGGAGGATTGAAAAGAGCGGAACATGAGAGTCGCGGAGGTTTGAAAAGAACGGGAGCTGAGAGTCGCGGAGGTTTGAAAAGAGCTGGAGCTGAGAGTAGCGGAGGTTTGAAAAGAGCGGGAGCTAAGAGTCGCGGAGGTTTGCAAAGAGCGGGAGCTGAGAGTCGTGGAGGTTTGAAAAGAGCGGGAGTTGAGAGTCGCGGAGGTTTGAAAAGAGCGGGAGCAGAGAGTCACGGAGGATTGAAAAGAGCGGGAGCTGACAATCGCGGAGGTTTGAAAAGAGCGGGACCTGAGAATCCCGGATGTTTGAAAAGAGCTGGAGCTGAGAGTCGTGGAGATTTGAAAAGAGCGGGAGCTGAGAGTCGTGGAGATTTGAAAAGAGCGGGAGCTGAGATTCGCGGAGGTTTGCAAAGAGCGGGAGCTGAGAATCGCGGAGGTTTGAAAAGAGCGGGAGCTGAGAGTCGCGGAGGTTTGAAAAGACCTGGAGCTGAGAGTCGCGGAGATTTGAAAAGAGCAGGAGCTGAGTGTCGCGGAGGTTTGAAAAGAGTGGGAGCTGAGAGTCGCGGATGTTTGAAAAGAGCGGGAGCTGAGAGTCGCGGAGGTTTGAAAAGAGCGGGAGCTGAAAGTCACGGAGGTTTGAAAAGAGCGGGAGATGAGAGTCGCGGAGGTTTGAAAAGAGCGGGAGCTAAGAGTCGCGGAGGTTTGAAAAGAGCGGGAGGTGAGAGTCGAGGAGATTTGAAAAGAGCGGGAACTGAGAGTCACGGAGGTTTGAAATGAGCGGGAGCTGAGAGTCGCGGAGGTTTGAAAAGAGCGGCAGCTGGGAGTAGCGGGGATTTGAAAAGAGCGGGAGCTGAGAGTCGCGGAGGTTTGAATGAGCGCGAGCTGAGAGTCGTGGGGGTTTGAAAAGAGCGGGAGCTGAGAGTCGCGGAGGTTTGAAAAGAGCGGAGGTGAGAGACGCGGAGGTTTGAAAAGAGCGGTAGCTGAGAGTCGCGGAGGTATGAAAAGAGCGGGAGCTGAGAGTCGCGGAGGTTTGAAAAGAGCGGGACCTGAGAGTCGCTGAAGTTTGAAATGAGCAGGAGTTGAGAGTCGCGGAGGTATGAAAAGAGCGGGAGCTGAGAGTCGCGGAGGTTTGAAAAGAGCGGAACATGAGAGTCGCGGAGGTTTGAAAAGAACGGGAGCTGAGAGTCGCGGAGGTTTGAAAAGAGCTGGAGCTGAGAGTAGCGGAGGTTTGAAAAGAGCGGGAGCTAAGAGTCGCGGAGGTTTGCAAAGAGCGGGAGCTGAGAGTCGTGGAGGTTTGAAAAGAGCGGGAGCTGAGAGTCGCGGAGGTTTGAAAAGAGCGGGAGCAGAGAGTCACGGAGGATTGAAAAGAGCGGGAGCTGACAATCGCGGAGGTTTGAAAAGAGCGGGACCTGAGAATCCCGGATGTTTGAAAAGAGCTGGAGCTGAGAGTCGTGGAGATTTGAAAAGAGCGGGAGCTGAGAGTCGTGAAGATTTGAAAAGAGCGGGAGCTGAGATTCGCGGAGGTTTGAAAAGAGCAGGAGCTGAGAGTCACGAAGGTTTCAAAAGAGCGGGAGCTGACAGTCGCGCAGGTTTGAAAAGAGCGGGACCTGAGAGTCGCGGAGATTTGAAAAGAGCGGGAGCTGAGAGTCGCAGAGATTTGAAAAGAGCGGGAGCTGAGAGTCACGAAGGTTTGAAAATAGCAGGACCTGTCAGTCGCGGGGGTTTGAACAGAGTGGGAGCTGAGAGTCGCGCAGGTTTGAAACGAGCAGGAGCTGAGAGTCGCGGATGTTTGAATATAGCTGGAGCTGAGAGTCGCGGAGGTTTCATAAGAGCGGGAGCTGACAGTCGCGCAGGTTTGAAAAGAGCGGGACCTGAGAGTCGCTGAGATTTGAAAAGAGCGGGAGCTGAGAGTCGCAGAGATTTGAAAAGAGCGGGAGCTGAGAGTCGCGGTGGTTTGAAAAGAGCGGGAGCTGAGAGCCGCGGAGGGTTGAAAAGAGCGGGAGCTGAGAGTCGCGGAGGTTTGAAAAGAGCGGGAGCTGAGAGTCGCGGAGGTTTGAAAAGAGCCGGAGCTGAGAGTCTAGGTGGTTTGACAAGAGCGCGAGCTGAAAGTCGCGGAGGTTTGAAAAGAGCGGGAGCTGAGAGTCGCGGAGGTTTGAAAAGAGCGGGAGCTGAGAGTCTCGGAGGTTTGAAAAGAGCGGGAGCTGACAGTCGCGGAGGTTTGAAAAGAGCGGGAGCTGAGAGTCGCGGAGGTTTGAAAAGAGCGGGACCTGAGAGTCGCGGAGGATTGAAAAGAGTGGGAGCTGAGGGTCGCGGAGGTTTGCAAAGAGCGGAACCTGAGAGTCGCGAAGGTTTGAAAAGAGCGGGAGCTGAGAGTCGCGGAGGTTTGAAAAGAGCGGGAGCTGAGAGTCGGGGAGGATTGAAAAGAGCGGGAGCTGACAATCGCGGAGGTTTGAACAGAGCGGGACCTGAGAGTCCCGGATGTTTTAAAAGAGCGGGAGCTGAGAGTCGTGGAGATTTGAAAAGAGCGGGAGCTGAGAGTCGCGGAGGTTTGAAAAGAGCGGGAGCTGAGAGTCGCGGAGGTTTGCAAAGAGCGGGAGCTGAGAGTCGTGGAGGTTTGAAAAGAGCGGGAGCTGAGAGTCGCGGAGGTTTGAAAAGAGCTGGAGCTGAGAGTCGCGGAGGATTGAAAAGAGTGGGAGCTGACAATCGCGGAGGTTTGAAAAGAGCGGGACCTGAGAGTCCCGGATGTTTGAAAAGAGCGGGAGCTGAGAGTCGTGGAGGTTTGAAAAGAGCGGGAGCTGAGAGTCGCGGAGGATTGAAAAGAGTGGGAGCTGACAATCGCGGAGGTTTGAAAAGAGCGGGACCTGAGAGTCCCGGATGTTTGAAAAGAGCGGGAGCTGAGAGTCGTGGAGATTTGAAAAGAGCGGGAGCTGAGAGTCGTGGAGATTTGAAAAGAGCGGGAGCTGAGAGTCGCGGAGGTTTGAAAAGAGCGGGAGCTGAGAGTCGCAGAGGTTTGAAAAGAGCAGGACCTGAGAGTCGCGGGGGTTTGAAAAGAGCAGGAGCTGAGAGTCGCGGAGGTTTGAAAAGAGCGGGAGCTGAGAGTCGCGGAGGTTTGAATATAGCTGGAGCTGAGAGTCGTGGAGGTTTGAAAAGAGCGGGAGCTGAGAGTCGCACAGGTTTGAAAAGAGATGGACCTGAGCGTCGCGGAGGTTTGAAAAGAGCGGGAGCTGAGAGTCACAGAGATTTGAAAAGAGCGGGAGCTGAGAATCGCGGAGGTTTGAAAAGAGCGGGAGCTGAGAGTCGCGGAAGTTTGAAAAGAGCGGGAGCTGAGAGTCGCGGAGGTTTGAAAAGAGCGGGAGCTGAGAGTCGCGGAGGTTTGAAAAGAGCGGGACCTGAGAGTCGCTGAAGTTTGAAATGAGCGGGAGCTGAGAGTCGCGGAGGTATGAAAAGAGCGGGAGCTATGAGTCGCGGAGGTTTGAAAAGAGCGGAACATGAGAGTCGCGGTGGTTTGAAAAGAACGGGAGCTGAGAATCGCGGAGGTTTGAAAAGAGCTGGAGCTGAGAGTAGCGGAGGTTTGAAAAGAGCGGGAGCTGAGAGTCGCGGAGGTTTGCAAAGAGCGGGAGCTGAGAGTCGTGGAGGTTTGAAAAGAGCGGGAGCTGAGAGTCGCGGTGGTTTGAAAAGAGCGGGAGCAGAGAGTCGCGGAGGATTGAAAAGAGCGGGAGCTGACAATCGCGGAGGTTTGAAAAGAGCGGGACCTGAGAGTCCCGGATGTTTGAAAAGAGCTGGAGCTGAGAGTCGTGGAGATTTGAAAAGAGCGGGAGCTGAGAGTCGTGGAGATTTGAAAAGAGTGGGAGCTGAGATTCGCGGAGGTTTGAAAAGAGCGGGAGCTGAGAGTCGCGAAGGTTTGAAAATAGCAGGACCTGTCAGTCGCGGGGGTTTGAACAGAGCGGGAGCTGACAGTCGCGCAGGTTTGAAAAGAGCGGGACCTGAGAGTCGCGGAGGTTTGAAAAGAGCGGGAGCTGAGAGTCGCAGAGATTTGAAAAGAGCGGGAGCTGAGAGTCGCGGTGGTTTGAAAAGCGTGGGAGCTGAGAGCCGCGGAGGGCTGAAAAGAGCGGGACTGAGAGTCGCGGAGGTTTGAAAAGAGCGAGAGCTGAGAGTCGCGGAGGTTTGAAAAGAGCCGGAGCTGAGAGTCGAGGTGGTTTGACAAGAGCGGGAGCTGAAAGTCGCGGAGGTTTGAAAAGAGTGGGAGCTGAGAGTCGCGGAGGTTTGAAAAGAGCGGGAGCTGAGAGTCTCGGAGGTTTGAAAAGAGCGAGAGCTGACAGTCGCGGAGGTTTGAAAAGAGCGGGAGCTGAGAGTCGCGGAGGTTTGAAAAGAGCGGGAGCTGAGAGTCGCGGAGGTTTGAAAAGAGCGGGAGCTGAGAGTCGCGGAGGATTGAAAAGAGCGGGAGCTGACAATCGCGGAGGTCTGAAAAGAGCGGGACCTGAGAGTCCCGGATGTTTTAAAAGAGCGGGAGCTGAGAGTCGTGGAGATTTGAAAAGAGCGGGAGCTGAGAGTCGCGGAGGTTTGAAAAGAGCGGGAGCTGAGAGTCGCGGAGGTTTGCAAAGAGCGGGAGCTGAGAGTCGTGGAGGTTTGAAAAGAGCGGGAGCTGAGAGTCGCGGAGGTTTGAAAAGAGCGGGAGCTGAGAGTCGCTGAGGATTGAAAAGAGTGGGAGCTGACAATCGCGGAGGTTTGAAAAGAGCGGGACCTGAGAGTCCCGGATGTTTGAAAAGAGCGGGAGCTGAGAGTCGTGGAGGTTTGAAAAGAGCCGGAGCTGAGAGTCGCGGAGGATTGAAAAGAGTGGGAGCTGACAATCGCGGAGGTTTGAAAAGAGCGGGAGCTGAGAGTCGTGGAGATTTGAAAAGAGCGGGAGCTGAGAGTCGTGGAGATTTGAAAAGAGTGGGAGCTGAGATTCGCGGAGGTTTGAAAAGAGCGGGAGCTGAGAGTCGCGAAGGTTTGAAAATAGCAGGACCTGTCAGTCGCGGGGGTTTGAACAGAGCGGGAGCTGACAGTCGCGCAGGTTTGAAAAGAGCGGGACCTGAGAGTCGCGGAGGTTTGAAAAGAGCGGGAGCTGAGAGTCGCAGAGATTTGAAAAGAGCGGGAGCTGAGAGTCGCGGTGGTTTGAAAAGCGCGGGAGCTGAGAGCCGCGGAGGGCTGAAAAGAGCGGGACTGAGAGTCGCGGAGGTTTGAAAAGAGCGGGAGCTGAGAGTCACGGAGGTTTGAAAATAGCCGGAGCTGAGAGTCTCGGAGGTTTGAAAAGAGCGAGAGCTGACAGTCGCGGAGGTTTGAAAAGAGCGGGAGCTGAGAGTCGCGGAGGTTTGAAAAGAGCGGGAGCTGAGAGTCGCGGAGGTTTGAAAAGAGCGGGAGCTGAGAGTCGCGGAGGAGTGAAAAGAGCGGGAGCTGACAATCGCGGAGGTCTGAAAAGAGCGGGACCTGAGAGTCCCGGATGTTTTAAAAGAGCGGGAGCTGAGAGTCGTGGAGATTTGAAAAGAGCGGGAGCTGAGAGTCGCGGAGGTTTGAAAAGAGCGGGAGCTGAGAGTCGCGGAGGTTTGCAAAGAGCGGGAGCTGAGAGTCCCGGATGTTTGAAAAGAGCGGGAGCTGAGAGTCGTGGAGGTTTGAAAAGAGCCGGAGCTGAGAGTCGCGGAGGATTGAAAAGAGTGGGAGCTGACAATCGCGGAGGTTTGAAAAGAGCGGGAGCTGAGAGTCGTGGAGATTTGAAAAGAGCGGGAGCTGAGAGTCGTGGAGATTTGAAAAGAGTGGGAGCTGAGATTCGCGGAGGTTTGAAAAGAGCGGGAGCTGAGAGTCGCGAAGGTTTGAAAATAGCAGGACCTGTCAGTCGCGGGGGTTTGAACAGAGCGGGAGCTGACAGTCGCGCAGGTTTGAAAAGAGCGGGACCTGAGAGTCGCGGAGGTTTGAAAAGAGCGGGAGCTGAGAGTCGCAGAGATTTGAAAAGAGCGGGAGCTGAGAGTCGCGGTGGTTTGAAAAGCGCGGGAGCTGAGAGCCGCGGAGGGCTGAAAAGAGCGGGACTGAGAGTCGCGGAGGTTTGAAAAGAGCGGGAGCTGAGAGTCACGGAGGTTTGAAAATAGCCGGAGCTGAGAGTCTCGGAGGTTTGAAAAGAGCGAGAGCTGACAGTCGCGGAGGTTTGAAAAGAGCGGGAGCTGAGAGTCGCGGAGGTTTGAAAAGAGCGGGAGCTGAGAGTCGTGGAGGTTTGAAAAGAGCGGGAGCTGAGAGTCGCGGAGGAGTGACAAGAGCGGGAGCTGACAATCGCGGAGGTCTGAAAAGAGCGGGACCTGAGAGTCCCGGATGTTTTAAAAGAGCGGGAGCTGAGAGTCGTGGAGATTTGAAAAGAGCGGGAGCTGAGAGTCGCGGAGGTTTGAAAAGAGCGGGAGCTGAGAGTCGCGGAGGTTTGCAAAGAGCGGGAGCTGAGAGTCGTAGAGGTTTGAAAAGAGCGGGAGCTGAGAGTCGCGGAGGTTTGAAAAGAGCGGGAGCTGAGAGTCGCTGAGGATTGAAAAGAGTGGGAGCTGACAATCGCGGAGGTTTGAAAAGAGCGGGACCTGAGAGTCCCGGATGTTAGAAAAGAGCGGGAGCTGAGAGTCGTGGAGGTTTGAAAAGAGCGGGAGCTGAGAGTCGCGGAGGATTGAAAAGAGTGGGAGCTGACAATCGCGGAGGTTTGAAAAGAGCGGGACCTGAGAGTCCCGGATGTTTGAAAGGAGCGGGAGCTGAGAGTCGTGGAGATTTGAAAAGAGCGGGAGCTGAGAGTCGTGGAGATTTGAAAAGAGCGGGAGCTGAGAGTCGCGGAGGTTTGAAAAGAGCGGGAGCTGAGAGTCGCAGAGGTTTGAAAAGAGCAGGACCTGAGAGTCGCGGGGGTTTGAATAGAGCGGGAGCTGAGAGTCGCGGAGGTTTGAAAAGAGCGGGAGCTGAGAGTCGCGGAGTTTTCAATATAGCTGGAGTTGAGAGTCGTGGAGGGTTGAAAAGAGCGGGAGCTGAGAGTCGCACAGGTTTGAAAAGAGATGGAACTGAGCGTTGCGGAGGTTTGAAAAGAGCGGGAGCTGAGAGTCGCAGAGATTTGAAAAGAGCGGGAGCTGAGAGTCGTGGAGGTTTGAAAAGAGCGGGAGCTGAGAGTCGCGGAAGTTTGAAAAGAGCGGGAGCTGAGAGTCGCGGTGGTTTGAAAAGAGCGGGAGCTGAGAGTCGCGGAGGTTTGAAAATAGCCGGAGCTGAGAGTCGCGGAGGTTTGACAAGAGCGGGAGCTGAGAGTCGTGGAGGTTTGAAAAGAGCGGGAGCTGAGAGTCGCGGAGGTTTGAAAAGAGCCGGAGCTGAGAGTCGCGGAGGTTTGACAAGAGCCGGAGCTGAGAGTCGCGGAGGTTTGACAAGAGCGGGAGCTGAAAGTCGCGGAGGTTTGAAAAGAGCAGGAGCTGAGAGTCGCGGAGGTTTGAAAAGAGCAGGAGCTGAGAGTCGCGGAGGTTTGAAAAGAGCGGGAGCTGAGAGTCGCGGAGGTTTGAAAAGAGCGGTAGCTGAGAGTCGCGGAGGTTGGAAAAGAGCGGGACCTGAGAGTCGCGGAGGTTTGAAAAGAGCGGGAGCTGAGAGTCGCGGAGGTTTGCAAAGAGCGGGACCTGAGAGTCGCGAAGGTTTGAAAAGAGCGGGACATTAGAGTCGCGGAGGTTTGAAAAGAGCGGGAGCTGAGATTCGCCGAGGTTTGAAAAGAGCTGGAGATGAGAGTCGCGGAGGTTTGAAAAGAGCGGGAGCTGAGAGTCGTGGAGGTTTGAAAAGAGCGGGAGCTGAGAGTCGCGGAGGTTTGAAAAGAGCGGGAGCAGAGAGTCGCGGAGGATTGAAAAGAGCGGGAGCTGACAATCGCGGAGGTTTGAAAAGAGCGGGACCTGAGAGTGCCGGATGTTTGAAAAGAGCTGGAGCTGAGAGTCGTGGAGATTTGAAAAGAGCGGGAGCTGAGAGTCGTGGAGATTTGAAAAGAAAGGGAGCAGAGATTCGCGGAGGTTTGAAAAGAGCGGGAGCTGAAAGTCGCGAAGGTTTGAAAATAGCAGGACCTGTCAGTCGCGGGGGTTTGAACAGAGTGGGAGCTGAGAGTCGCGGAGGTTTGAAAAGAGTGGGAGCTGAGAGTCGCGGATGTTTGAATATAGCTGGAGCTGAGAGTCGCGGAGGTTTCAAAAGAGCGGGAGCTGAGAGTCGCGCAGGTTTGAAAAGAGCGGGACCTGAGAGTCGCGGTGGTTTGAAAAGAGCGGGAGCTTTGAGCCGCGGAGCTTTGAAAAGAGCGGGAGCTGAGAGTCGCGGAGGTTTGAAAAGAGCGGGAGCTGAGAGTCAAGGAGGTTTTAAAAGAGCCGGAGCTGAGAGTCGAGGTGGTTTGACAAGAGCGGGAGCTGAAAGTCGCGGAGGTTTGAAAAGAGCGGGAGCTGAGAGTCGCGGAGGTTTGAAAAGAGCGGGAGCTGAGAGTCTCGGAGGTTTGAAAAGAGCGGGAGCTGACAGTCGCGGAGGTTTGAAAAGAGAGGGAGCTGAGAGTCGCGGAGGTTTGAAAAGAGCGGGACCTGAGAGTCGCGGAGGTTTGAAAAGAGCAGGAGCTGAGAGTCGCGGAGGTTTGCAAAGAGCGGAACCTGAGAGTCGCGAAGGTTTGAAAAGAGCGTGAGCTGAGAGTCGCGGTGGTTTGAAAAGAGCGGGAGCTGAGAGTCGCAGAGGATTGAAAAGAGCGGGAGCTGACAATCGCAGAGGTTTGAAAAGAGCGGGACCTGAGAGTCCCGGATGTTTGAAAAGAGCGGGAGCTGAGAGTCGTGGAGATTTGAAAAGAGCGGGAGCTGAGAGTCGTGGAGATTTGAACAGAGCGGGAGCTGAGAGTCGTGGAGATTTGAAAAGAGCGGGAGCTGAGACTCGCGGAGGTTTGAAAAGAGCGGGAGCTGAGAGTCGCGGAGGTTTGCAAAGAGCGGGAGCTGAGAGTCGTGGAGATTTGAAAAGAGCGGGAGCTGAGAGTCGTGGAGATTTGAAAAGAGCGGGAGCTGAGAGTCGTGGAGATTTGAAAAGAGAGGGAGCTGAGAGTCGCGGAGGTTTGCAAAGAGCGGGAGCTGAGAGTCGTGGAGGTTTGAAAAGAGCGGGAGCTGAGAGTCGTGGAGATTTGAAAAGAGCGGGAGCTGAGAGTCCTGGAGATTTGAAAAGAGAGGGAGCTGAGAGCCGCGGAGGTTTGAAAAGAGCGGGAGCTGAGAGTCGCGGAGGTTTGAAAAGAGCGGGAGCTGAGAGTCGTTGAGGTTTGAAAAGAGCCGGAGCTGAGAGTCGAGGTGGTTTGACAAGAGCGGGAGCTGAAAGTCGCGGAGGTTTGAAAAGAGCGGGAGCTGAGAGTCGCGGAAGTTTGAAAAGAGCGGGAGCAGAGAGTCTCGGAGGTTTGAAAAGAGCGGGAGCTGAGAGTCGCGGAGGATTGAAAAGAGCGGGAGCTGACAATCGCGGAGGTTTGAAAAGAGCGGGACCTGAGAGTCCCGGATGTTTGAAAAGAGCGGGAGCTGAGAGACGTGGAGATTTGAAAAGAGCGGGAGCTGAGAGTCGTGGAGATTTGAAAAGAGCGGGAGCTGAGAGTCGCGGAGGTTTGAAAAGAGCGGGAGCTGAGAGTCGCGGAGGTTTGCAAAGAGCGGGAGCTGAGAGTCGTGGAGGTTTGAAAAGAGCGGGAGCTGAGAGTCGTGGAGATTTGAAAAGAGAGGGAGCTGTGATTCGCGGAGGTTTGAAAAGAGCGGGAGCTGAGAGTCGCGAAGGTTTGAAAATATCAGGACCTGTCAGTCGCGGGGGTTTGAACAGAGTGGGAGCTGAGAGTCGCGGAGGTTTGAAAAGAGCGGGAGCTGAGAGTCGCGGATGTTTGAATATAGCTGGAGCTGAGAGTCGCGGAGGTTTCAAAAGAGCAGGAGCTGACAGTCGCGCAGGTTTGAAAAGAGCGGGACCTGAGAGTCGCGGAGATTTGAAAAGAGCGGGAGCTGAGAGTCGCAGAGATTTGAAAAGAGCGGGAGCTGAGAGTCGCGGCGGTTTGAAAAGAGCGGGAGCTGAGAGCCGCGGAGGTTGGAAAAGAGCGGGAGCTGAGAGTCGCGGAGGTTTGAAAAGAGCGGGAGCTGAGAGTCGCGGAGGTTTGAAAAGAGCCGGAGCTGAGAGTCGAGGTGGTTTGACAAGAGCGGGAGCTGAAAGTCGCGGAGGTTTGAAAAGAGCGGGAGCTGAGAGTCGCGCAGGTTTGAAAAGAGCGGGAGCTGAGAGTCTCGGAGGTTTGAAAAGAGCGGGAGCTGAGAGTCGCGGAGGATTGGAAAGAGCGGGAGCTGACAATCGCGGAGGTTTGAAATGAGCGGGACCTGAGAGTCCCGGATGTTTGAAAAGAGCGGGAGCTGAGAGTCGTGGAGATTTGAAAAGAGCGGGAGCTGAGAGTCGTGGAGATTTGAAAAGAGCGGGAGCTGAGAGTCGTGGAGATTTGAAAAGAGCGGGAGCTGAGAGTCGCGGAGATTTGAAAAGAGCGGGAGCTGAGAGTCGCGGAGGTTTGCAAAGAGCGGGAGCTGAGAGTCGTCGAGGTTTGAAAAGAGCGGGAGCTGAGAGTCGCGGAGGTTTGAAAAGAGCGGGACCTGAGAGTCCCGGATGTTTGAAAAGAGCGGGAGCTGAGAGTCGTGGAGGTTTGAAAAGAGCGGGAGCTGAGAGTCGAGGAGGATTGAAAAGAGTGGGAGCTGACAATCGCGGAGGTTTGAAAAGAGCGGGAACTGTGAGTCCCGGATGTTTGAAAAGAGCGGGAGCTGAGAGTCGTGGAGATTTGAAAAGAGCGGGAGCTGAGAGTCGTGGAGGTTTGCAAAGAGCGGGACCTGAGAGTCGCGAAGGTTTGAAAAGAGCGGGACATTAGAGTCGCGGAGGTTTGAAAAGAGCGGGAGCTGAGATTCGCCGAGGTTTGAAAAGAGCTGGAGCTGAGAGTCGAGGAGGATTGAAAAGAGCGGGAGCTGAGAGTCGCGGAGGTTTGAAAAGAGCGGGAGCAGAGAGTCGCGGAGGATTGAAAAGAGCGGGAGCTGACAATCGCGGAGGTTTGAAAAGAGCGGGACCTGAGAGTGCCGGATGTTTGAAAAGAGCCGGAGCTGAGAGTCGTGGAGATTTGAAAAGAGCGGGAGCTGAGAGTCGTGGAGATTTGAAAAGAGAGGGAGCAGAGATTCGCGGAGGTTTGAAAAGAGCGGGAGCTGAGAGTCGCGAAGGTTTGAAAATAGCAGGACCTGTCAGTCGCGGGGGTTTGAACAGAGTGGGAGCTGAGAGTCGCGGAGGTTTGAAAGGAGCGGGAACTGAGAGTCGCGGATGTTTGAATATAGCTGGAGCTGAGACTCGCGGAGATTTCAAAAGAGCGGGAGCTGAGAGTCGCTCAGGTTTGAAAAGAGCGGGACCTGAGAGTCGCGGTGGTTTGAAAAGAGCGGGAGCTGAGAGCCGCGGAGGTTTGAAAAGAGCGGGAGCTGAGAGTCGCGGAGGTTTGAAAAGAGCGGGAGCTGAGAGTCGCGGAGGTTTGAAAAGAGCCGGAGCTGAGAGTCGAGGTGGATTGACAAGAGCGGGTGCTGAAAGTCGCGGAGGTTTGAAAAGAGCGGGAGCTGAGAGTCGCGGAGGTTTGAAAAGAGCAGGAGCTGAGAGTCTCGGAGGTTTGAAAAGAGCGGGAGCTGACAGTCGCGGAGGTTTGAAAAGAGCGGGAGCTGAGAGTCGCGGAGGTTTGAAAAGAGCGGGACCTGAGAGTCGCGGAGGTTTGAAAAGAGCAGGAGCTGAGAGTCGCGGAGGTTTGCAAAGAGCGGAACCTGAGAGTCGCGAAGGTTTGAAAAGAGCGGGAGCTGAGAGTCGCGGAGGTTTGAAAAGAGCGGGAGCTGAGAGTCGCGGAAGATTGAAAAGAGCGGGAGCTGACAATCGCGGAGGTTTGAAAAGAGCGGGACCTGAGAGTCCCGGATGTTTGAAAAGAGCGGGAGCTGAGAGTCGTGGAGATTTGAAAAGAGCGGGAGCTGAGAGTCGTGGAGATTTGAAAAGAGCGGGAGCTGAGAGTCGTGGAGATTTGAAAAGAGCGGGAGCTGAGACTCGCGGAGGTTTGAATAGAGCGGGAGCTGAGAGTCGCGGAGGTTTGCAAAGAGCGGGAGCTGAGAGTCGTGGAGGTTTGAAAAGAGCGGGAGCTGAGAGTCGTGGAGATTTGAAAAGAGCGGGAGCTGAGAGTCGTGGAGATTTGAAAAGAGAGGGAGCTGAGAGTCGCGGAGGTTTGCAAAGAGCGGGAGCTGAGAGTCGTGGAGGTTTGAAAAGAGCGGGAGCTGAGAGTCGTGGAGATTTGAAAAGAGCGGGAGCTGAGAGTCGTGGAGATTTGAAAAGAGAGGGAGCTGAGATTCGCGGAGGTTTGAAAAGAGCGGGAGCTGAGAGTCGCGAAGGTTTGAAAATATCAGGACCTGTCAGTCGCGGGGGTTTGAACAGAGTGGGAGCTGAGAGTCGCGGAGGTTTGAAAAGAGCGGGAGCTGAGAGTCGCGGATGTTTGAATATAGCTGGAGCTGAGAGTCGCGGAGGTTTCAAAAGAGCGGGAGCTGACAGTCGCGCAGGTTTGAAAAGAGCGGGACCTGAGAGTCGCGAAGGTTTGAAAAGAGCGGGAGCTGAGAGTCGCAGAGATTTGAAAAGAGCGGGAGCTGAGAGTCGCGGTGGATTGAAAAGAGCGGGAGCTGAGAGTCGCGGAGGTTTGAAAAGAGCGGGAGCTGAGAGTCGCGGAGGTTTGAAAAGAGCCGGAGCTGAGAGTCGCGGAGGTTTGAAAAGAGCGGGAGCTGAGAGTCTCGGAGGTTTGAAAAGAGCGGGAGCTGAGAGTCGCGGAGGATTGAAAAGAGCGGGAGCTGACAATCGCGGAGGTTTGAAAAGAGCGGGACCTGAGAGTCCCGGATGTTTAAAAGAGCGGGAGCTGAGAGTCGTGGAGATTTGAAAAGAGCGGGAGCTGAGAGTCGTGGAGATTTGAAAAGAGCGGGAGCTGAGAGTCGTGGAGATTTGAAAAGAGCGGGAGCTAAGAGTCGCGGAGATTTGAAAAGAGCGGGAGCTGAGAGTCGCGGAGGTTTGCAAAGAGCGGGAGCTGAGAGTCGTGGAGGTTTGAAAAGAGCGGGAGCTGAGAGTCGCGGAGGTTTGAAAAGAGCGGGAGCTGAGAGTCGCGAAGGATTGAAAAGAGTGGGAGCTGGCAATCGCGGAGGTTTGAAAAGAGCGGGACCTGAGAGTCCCGGATGTTTGAAAAGAGCGGTAGCTGAGAGTCGTGGAGATTTGAAAAGAGCGGGAGCTGAGAGACGTGGAGATTTGAAAAGAGCGGGAGCTGAGAGTCGCGGAGGTTTGAAAAGAGCGGGAGCTGAGAGTCGCGGAGGTTTGAAAAGAGCCGGAGCTGAGAGTCGAGGTGGTTTGACAAGAGCGGGTGCTGAAAGTCGCGGAGGTTTGAAAAGAGCGGGAGCTGAGAGTCGCGGAGGTTTGAAAAGAGCGGGAGCTGAGAGTCTCGGAGGTTTGAAAAGAGCGGGAGATGACAGTCGCGGAGGTTTGAAAAGAGCGGGAGTTGAGAGTCGCGGAGGTTTGAAAAGAGCGGGACCTGAGAGTCGCGGAGGTTTGAAAAGAGCAGGAGCTGAGAGTCGCGGAGGTTTGCAAAGAGCGGAACCTGAGAGTCGCGAAGGTTTGAAAAGAGCGGGAGCTTAGAGTCGCGGAGGTTTGAAAAGAGCGGGAGCTGAGAGTCGCGGAGGATTGAAAAGAGCGGGAGCTGACAATCGCGGAGGTTTGAAAAGAGCGGGACCTGAGAGTCCCGGATGTTTGAAAAGAGCGGGAGCTGAGAGTCGTGGAGATTTGAAAAGAGCGGGAGCTGAGAGTCGTGGAGATTTGAAAAGAGCGGGAGCTGAGAGTCGTGGAGATTTGAAAAGAGCGGGAGCTGAGACTCGCGGAGGTTTGAAAAGAGCGGGAGCTGAGAGTCGCGGATGTTTGCAAAGAGCGGGAGCTGAGAGTCGTGGAGGTTTGAAAAGAGCGGGAGCTGAGAGTCGTGGAGATTTGAAAAGAGCGGGAGCTGCGAGTCGTGGAGATTTGAAAAGAGAGGGAACTGAGAGTCGCGGAGGTTTGCTAAGAGCGGGAGTTGAGAGTCGTGGAGGTTTGAAAAGAGCGGGAGCTGAGAGTCGTGGAGATTTGAAAAGAGCGGGAGCTGAGAGTCGTGGAGATTTGAAAAGAGAGGGAGCTGAGATTCGCGGAGGTTTGAAAAGAGCGGGAGCTGAGAGTCGCGAAGGTTTGAAAATATCAGGACCTGTCAGTCGCGGGGGTTTGAACAGAGTGGGAGCTGAGAGTCGCGGAGGTTTGAAAAGAGCGGGAGCTGAGAGTCGCGGATGTTTGAATATAGCTGGAGCTGAGAGTCGCGGAGGTTTCAAAAGAGCGGGAGCTGACAGTCGCGCAGGTTTGAAAAGAGCGGGACCTGAGAGTCGCGAAGGTTTGAAAAGAGCGGGAGCTGAGAGTCGCAGAGATTTGAAAAGAGCGGGAGCTGAGAGTCGCGGTGGATTGAAAAGAGCGGGAGCTGAGAGCCGCGGAGGTTGGAAAAGAGCGGGAGCTGAGAGTCGCGGAGGTTTGAAAAGAGCGGGAGCTGAGAGTCGCGGAGGTTTGAAAAGAGTGGAGCTGAGAGTCGCGGAGGTTTGAAAAGAGCGGGAGCTGAGAGTCTCGGAGGTTTGAAAAGAGCGGGAGCTGAGAGTCGCGGAGGATTGAAAAGAGCGGGAGCTGACAATCGCGGAGGTTTCAAAAGAGCGGGACCTGAGAGTCCCGGATGTTTGAAAAGAGCGGGAGCTGAGAGTCGTGGAGGTTTGAAAAGAGCGGGAGCTGAGAGTCGTGGAGATTTGAAAAGAGCGGGAGCTGAGAGTCGTGGAGATTTGAAAAGAGAGGGAACTGAGAGTCGCGGAGGTTTGCAAAGAGCGGGAGCTGAGAGTCGTGGAGGTTTGAAAAGAGCGGGAGCTGAGAGTCGTGGAGATTTGAAAAGAGCGGGAGCTGAGAGTCGTGGAGATTTGAAAAGAGAGGGAGCTGAGATTCGCGGAGGTTTGAAAAGAGCGGGAGCTGAGAGTCGCGAAGGTTTGAAAATATCAGGACCTGTCAGTCGCGGGGGTTTGAACAGAGTGGGAGCTGAGAGTCGCGGAGGTTTGAAAAGAGCGGGAGCTGAGAGTCGCGGATGTTTGAATATAGCTGGAGCTGAGAGTCGCGGAGGTTTCAAAAGAGCGGGAGCTGACAGTCGCGCAGGTTTGAAAAGAGCGGGACCTGAGAGTCGCGAAGGTTTGAAAAGAGCGGGAGCTGAGAGTCGCAGAGATTTGAAAAGAGCGGGAGCTGAGAGTCGCGGTGGATTGAAAAGAGCGGGAGCTGAGAGCCGCGGAGGTTGGAAAAGAGCGGGAGCTGAGAGTCGCGGAGGTTTGAAAAGAGCGGGAGCTGAGAGTCGCGGAGGTTTGAAAAGAGTGGAGCTGAGAGTCGCGGAGGTTTGAAAAGAGCGGGAGCTGAGAGTCTCGGAGGTTTGAAAAGAGCGGGAGCTGAGAGTCGCGGAGGATTGAAAAGAGCGGGAGCTGACAATCGCGGAGGTTTCAAAAGAGCGGGACCTGAGAGTCCCGGATGTTTGAAAAGAGCGGGAGCTGAGAGTCGTGGAGATTTGAAAAGAGCGGGAGCTGAGAGTCGTGGAGATTTGAAAAGAGCGGGAGCTGAGAGTCGTGGAGATTTGAAAAGAGCGGGAGCTGAGAGTCGCGGAGATTTGAAAAGAGCGGGAGCTGAGAGTCGCGGAGGTTTGCAAAGAGCGGGAGCTGAGAGTCGTGGAGGTTTGAAAAGAGCGGGAGCTGAGAGTCGCGGAGGTTTGAAAAGAGCGGGAGCTGAGAGTCGCGAAGGATTGAAAAGAGTGGGAGCTGACAATCGCGGAGGTTTGAAAAGAGCGGGACCTGAGAGTCCCGGATGTTTGAAAAGAGCGGTAGCTGAGAGTCGTGGAGATTAGAAAAGAGCGGGAGCTGAGAGACGTGGAGATTTGAAAAGAGCGGGAGCTGAGAGTCGCGGAGGTTTGAAAAGAGCGGGAGCTGAGAGTCGCAGAGGTTTGAAAAGAGCAGGACCTGAGAGTCGCGGGGGTTTGAAAACAGCGGGAGCTGAGAGTCGCGGAGGTTTGAAAAGAGCGGGAGCTGAGAGTCACGGAGGTTTGAATATAGCTGGAGCTGAGAGTCGTGGAGGTTTGAAAAGAGCGGGACCTGAGAGTCCCGGATGTTTGAAAAGAGCGGGAGCTGAGAGTCGTGGAGATTTGAAAAGAGCGGGAGCTGAGAGTCGTGGAGATTTGAAAAGAGCGGGATCTGAGAGTCGTGGAGATTTGAAAAGAGCGGGAGCTGAGAGTCGCGGAGGTTTGAAAAGAGCGGGAGCTGAGAGTCGCGGAGGTTTGCAAAGAGCGGGAGCTGAGAGTCGTGGAGGTTTGAAAAGAGCGGGAGCTGAGAGTCGCGAAGGTTTGAAAATATCAGGACCTGTCAGTCGCGGGGGTTTGAACAGAGTGGGAGCTGAGAGTCGCGGAGGTTTGAAAAGAGCGGGAGCTGAGAGTCGCAGATGTTTGAATATTGCTGGAGCTGAGAGTCGCGGAGGTTTCAAAAGAGCGGGAGCTGACAGTCGCGCAGGTTTGAAAAGAGCGGGACCTGAGAGTCGCGGAGATTTGAAAAGAGCGGGAGCTGAGAGTCGCAGAGATTTGAAAAGAGCGGGAGCTGAGAGTCGCGGTGGTTTGAAAAGAGCGTGAGCTGAGAGCCGCGGAGGTTGGAAAAGAGCGGGAGCTGAGAGTCACGGAGGTTTGAAAAGAGCGGGAGCTGAGAGTCGCGGAGGTTTGAAAAGAGCCGGAGCTGAGAGTCGAGGTGGTTTGACAAGAGCGGGAGCTGAAAGTCGCGGAGGTTTGAAAAGAGCGGGAGCTGAGAGTCTCGGAGGTTTGAAAAGAGCGGGAGCTGAGAGTCGCGGAGGATTGAAAAGAGCGGGAGCTGACAATCGCGGAGGTTTGAAAAGAGCTGGACCTGAGAGTCCCGGATGTTTGAAAAGAGCGGGAGCTGAGAGTCGTGGAGATTTGAAAAGAGCGGGAGCTGAGAGTCGCGGAGATTTGAAAAGAGCGGGAGCTGAGAGTCGTGGAGATTTGAAAAGAGCGGGAGCTGAGAGTCGCGGAGATTTGAAAAGAGCGGGAGCTGAGAGTCGCGGAGGTTTGCAAAGAGCGGGAGCTGAGAGTCGTGGAGGTTTGAAAAGAGCGGGAGCTGAGAGTCGCGGAGGTTTGAAAAGAGCGGGACCTGAGAGTCCCGGATGTTTGAAAAGAGCGGGAGCTGAGAGTCGTGGAGGTTTGAAAAGAGCGGGAGCTGAGAGTCGCGGAGGATTGAAAAGAGTGGGAGCTGACAATCGCGGAGGTTTGAAAAGAGCGGGACCTGAGAGTCCCGGATGTTTGAAAAGAGCGGGAGCTGAGAGTCGTGGAGATTTGAAAAGAGCGGGAGCTGAGAGTCGTGGAGATCTGAAAAGAGCGGGAGCTGAGAGTCGCACAGGTTTGAAAAGAGATGGACCTGAGCGTCGCGGAGGTTTGAAAAGAGCGGGAGCTGAGAGTCGCAGAGATTTGAAAAGAGCGGGAGCTGAGAGTCGCGCAGGTTTGAAAAGAGCGGGAGCTGAGAGTCGCGGAAGTTTGAAAAGAGCGGGAGCTGAGAGTCGCGGAGGTTTGAAAAGAGCGGGAGCTGAGAGTCGCGGAGGTTTGAAAAGAGCGGGACCTGAGAGTCCCGGATGTTTGAAAAGAGCGGGAGCTGAGAGTCGTGGAGATTTGAAAAGAGCGGGAGCTGAGAGACGTGGAGACTTGAAAAGAGCGGGAGCTGAGAGTCGCGGAGGTTTGAAAAGAGCGGGAGTTGAGAGTCGCAGAGGTTTGAAAAGAGCAGGACCTGAGAGTCGCGGGGGTTTGAAAAGAGCGGGAGCTGAGAGTCGCGGAGGTTTGAAAAGAGCGGGAGCTGAGAGTCGCGGAAGTTTGAATATAGCTGGAGCTGAGAGTCGTGGAGGTTTGAAAAGAGCGGTAGCTGAGAGTCGTGGAGGTTTGAAAAGAGCGGGAGCTGAGAGTCACGGAGGTTTGAAAAGAGCGGTAGCTGAGAGTCGCAGAGGTTGGAAAAGAGCGGGACCTGAGAGTCGCGGAGGTTTGAGAAGAGCGGGAGCTGAGAGTCGCGGAGGTTTGCAAAGAGCGGGACCTGAGAGTCGGGAAGGTTTGAAAAGAGCGAGACATTAGAGTCGCGGAGGTTTGAAAAGAGCGGGAGCTGAGATTCGCCGAGGTTTCAAAAGAGCTGGAGCTGAGAGTCGCGGAGGTTTGAAAAGAGCGGGAGCTGAGAGTCGTGGAGGTTTGAAAAGAGCGGGAGCAGAGAGTCGCGGAGGATTGAAAAGAGCGGGAGCTGACAATCGCGGAGGTTTGAAAAGAGCGGGACCTGAGAGTCCCGGACGTTTGAAAAGAGCTGGAGCTGAGAGTCGTGGAGATTTGAAAAGATCGGGAGCTGAGAGTCGTGGAGATTTGAAAAGAGAGGGAGCTGAGATTCGCGGAGGTTTGAAAAGAGCGGGAGCTGAGAGTCGCGAACGTTTGAAAATAGAAGGACCTGTCAGTCGCGGGGGTTTGAACAGAGTGGGAGCTGAGAGTCGCGGAGGTTTGAAAAGAGCGGGAGCTGAGAGTCGCGGAGGTTTGAAAAGAGCGGGAGCTGAGAGTCGCGGATGTTTGAATATAGCTGGAGCTGAGAGTCGCGGAGGTTTCAAAAGAGCGGGAGCTGACAGTCGCGCAGGTTTGAAAAGAGCGGGACCTGAGAGTCGCGGAGGTTTGAAAAGAGCGGGAGCTGAGAGTCGCAGAGATTTGAAAAGAGCGGGAGCTGAGAGTCGCGGTGGTTTGAAAAGAGCGGGAGCTGAGAGCCGCGGAGGTGTAAAAAGAGCGGGAGCTGGGAGTCGCGGAGGTTTGAAAAGAGCGGGAGCTGAGAGTCGAGGTGGTTTGACAAGAGCGGGAGCTGCAAGTCGCGGAGGTTTGAAAAGAGCGGGAGCTGAGAGTCGCGGAGGTTTGAAAAGAGCGGGAGCTGAGAGTCTCGGAGGTTTGAAAAGAGCGGGAGCTGAGAGTCGCGGAGGATTGAAAAGAGCGGGAGCTGAGAGTCGTGGAGATTTGAAAAGAGCGGGAGCTGAGAGTCGCGGAGGTTTGAAAAGAGCGGGAGCTGCGAGTCGCGGAGGTTTGCAAAGAGCGGGAGCTGAGAGTCGTGGAGGTTTGAAAAGAGCGGGAGCTGAAAGTCGCGGAGGTTTGAAAAGAGCGGGAGCTGAGAGTCGCGGAGGTTTGAAAAGAGCGGGAGTTGAGAGTCGCAGAGGTTTGAAAAGAGCAGGACCTGAGAGTCGCGGGGGTTTGAAAAGAGCGGGAGCTGAGAGTCGCGGAGGTTTGAAAAGAGCGGGAGCTGAGAGTCGCGGAAGTTTGAATATAGCTGGAGCTGAGAGTCGTGGAGGTTTGAAAAGAGCGGTAGCTGAGAGTCGTGGAGGTTTGAAAAGAGCGGGAGCTGAGAGTCACGGAGGTTTGAAAAGAGCGGTAGCTGAGAGTCGCAGAGGTTGGAAAAGAGCGGGACCTGAGAGTCGCGGAGGTTTGAGAAGAGCGGGAGCTGAGAGTCGCGGAGGTTTGCAAAGAGCGGGACCTGAGAGTCGGGAAGGTTTGAAAAGAGCGAGACATTAGAGTCGCGGAGGTTTGAAAAGAGCGGGAGCTGAGATTCGCCGAGGTTTCAAAAGAGCTGGAGCTGAGAGTCGCGGAGGTTTGAAAAGAGCGGGAGCTGAGAGTCGTGGAGGTTTGAAAAGAGCGGGAGCAGAGAGTCGCGGAGGATTGAAAAGAGCGGGAGCTGACAATCGCGGAGGTTTGAAAAGAGCGGGACCTGAGAGTCCCGGACGTTTGAAAAGAGCTGGAGCTGAGAGTCGTGGAGATTTGAAAAGATCGGGAGCTGAGAGTCGTGGAGATTTGAAAAGAGAGGGAGCTGAGATTCGCGGAGGTTTGAAAAGAGCGGGAGCTGAGAGTCGCGAACGTTTGAAAATAGAAGGACCTGTCAGTCGCGGGGGTTTGAACAGAGTGGGAGCTGAGAGTCGCGGAGGTTTGAAAAGAGCGGGAGCTGAGTGTCGCGGAGGTTTGAAAAGAGCGGGAGCTGAGAGTCGCGGATGTTTGAATATAGCTGGAGCTGAGAGTCGCGGAGGTTTCAAAAGAGCGGGAGCTGACAGTCGCGCAGGTTTGAAAAGAGCGGGACCTGAGAGTCGCGGAGGTTTGAAAAGAGCGGGAGCTGAGAGTCGCAGAGATTTGAAAAGAGCGGGAGCTGAGAGTCGCGGTGGTTTGAAAAGAGCGGGAGCTGAGAGCCGCGGAGGTGTAAAAAGAGCGGGAGCTGGGAGTCGCGGAGGTTTGAAAAGAGCGGGAGCTGAGAGTCGAGGTGGTTTGACAAGAGCGGGAGCTGCAAGTCGCGGAGGTTTGAAAAGAGCGGGAGCTGAGAGTCGCGGAGGTTTGAAAAGAGCGGGAGCTGAGAGTCTCGGAGGTTTGAAAAGAGCGGGAGCTGAGAGTCGCGGAGGATTGAAAAGAGCGGGAGCTGAGAGTCGTGGAGATTTGAAAAGAGCGGGAGCTGAGAGTCATGGAGATTTGAAAAGAGCGGGAGTTGAGAGTCGTGGAGATTTGAAAAGAGCGGGAGCTGAGAGTCGCGGAGGTTTGAAAAGAGCGGGAGCTGCGAGTCGCGGAGGTTTGCAAAGAGCGGGAGCTGAGAGTCGTGGAGGTTTGAAAAGAGCGGGAGCTGAAAGTCGCGGAGGTTTGAAAAGAGCGGGAGCTGAGAGTCGCGGAGGATTGAAAAGAGTGGGAGCTGACAATCGCGGAGGTTTGAAAAGAGCGGGACCTGAGAGTCCCGGATGTTTGAAAAGAGCGGGAGCTGAGAGTCGTGGAGATTTGAAAAGAGCGGGAGCTGAGAGACGTGGAGATTTGAAAAGACCGGGAGCTGAGAGTCGCGGAGGTTTGAAAAGAGCGGGAGCTGAGAGTCGCAGAGGTTTGAAAAGAGCAGGACCTGAGAGTCGCGGGGGTTTGAAAAGAGCGGGAGCTGAGCGTCGCGGAGGTTTGAAAAGAGCGGGAGCTGAGAGTCGCGGAGGTTTGAATATACCTGGAGCTGAGAGTCGTGGAGGTTTGAAAAGAGTGGGAGCTGAGAGTCGCGCAGGTTTCAAAAGAGATGGACCTGAGCGTCGCGGAGGTTTGAAAAGAGCGGGAGCTGAGAGTCGCAGAGATTTGAAAAGAGCGGGAGCTGAGAGTCGCGGAGGTTTGAAAAGTGCGGGAGCTGAGAGTCGCGGAAGTTTGAAAAGAGCGGGAGCTGAGAGTCGCGGAGGTTTGAAAAGAGCGGTAGCTGAGAGTAGCGGAGGTTTGAAAAGAGCCGGAGCTGAGAGTCGCGGAGGGTTGTCAAGAGTTGAAGCTGAAAGTCGCGGACGTTTGAAAAGAGCAGGAGCTGAGAGTCGCGGAGGTTTGAAAAGAGCAGGAGCTGAGAGTCGCGGAGGTTTGAAAAGAGCAGGAGCTGAGAGTCGCGGAGTTTTGAAAAGAGCGGTAGCTGAGAGTCGCGGAGGTTAGAAAAGAGCGGGACCTGAGAGTCGCGGAGGTTTGAAAAGAGCGGGAGCTGAGAGTCGCGGAGATTTGCAAAGAGCGGGACCTGAGAGTCGCGAAGGTTTGAAAAGAGCGGGACATTAGAGTCGCGGAGGTTTGAAAAGAGCGACAGCTGAGAGTCGCAGAGATTTGAAAAGAGCGGGAGCTGAGAGTCGCGGAGGTTTGCAAAGAGCGGGAGCTGAGAGTCGCCGAGGTTTGAAAAGAGCCGGAGCTGAGAGTCGCGGAGGTTTGAAAAGAGCGTGAGCTGACAGTCGCGGAGTTTTGAAAAGAGCGGGAGCTGAGAGTCGCGGAATTTTGAAAAGAGCGGAGGTGAGAGTCGCGTAGGTTTGAAAAGAGCGGGAGCTGAGAATCGCGGAGGTTTGAAAAGAGCGGGAGCTGAGAGTCGCGGAGGTTTGAAAAGAGCGGGACCTGAGAGCCCCGAAGGTTTGAAAAGAGCGGGAGCTGAGAGTCGAAGAGATTTGAAAAGAGCGGGAGCTGAGAGTCGCGGAGGGATGAAAAGAGCGGGAGCTGAGAGTCGCGGAGGTTTGAAAAAAGCAAGACCTGAGAGTCGCGGAGGTTTGAAAAGAGCGGGAGCTGAGAGTCTCGGAGGTTTGAAAAGAGCTGCAGCTGAGTGTCGCGGAGGTTTGAAAAGAGCGGGAGCTGAGAGTCGCGGAGGTTTGAAAAGAGCGGGACCTGAGAGTCGCGGAGGTTTGAAAAGCGCGGGAGCTGAGAGTCGCACAGATTTGAAAACAGCGGGAGCTGAGAGTCGCGGAGGTTTGAAAAGAGCAGGAGCTGAGAGTCGCGGAGGTTTGCAAAGAGCGGGAGCTGAGAGTCGCGGAGTATTGAAAAGAGCGGGACCTGAGAGTCACGGGGTTATGAAAAGAGCGGGAGCTGAGAGTCGCGGAGGTTTGAAAAGAGCTGGAGCTGAGAGTCGCGGAGGTTGGAAATGAGCGGGAGCTGTGAGTCGCGGAGGTTCGAAAAGAGCGGGACCTGTGAGTCCCGGATGTTTGAAAAGAGCGGGAGCTGGGAGTCGTGGAGATTTGAAAAGAGCGGGAGCTGAGAGTCGTGGAGATTTGAAAAGAGCGGGAGCTGAGAGTCGCGGAGGTTTGAAAAGAGCGGGAGCTGAGAGTCGCGGAGGTTTGAAAAGAGCGGGAGCTGAAAGTCGCAGAGGTTTGAAAAGAGCAGGACCTGAGAGTCGCGGGGGTTTGAAAAGAGCGGGAGCTGAGAGTCGCGGAGGTTTGAAAAGAGCGGGAGCTGAGAGTCGCGGAGGTTTGCAAAGAGCGGGACCTGAGAGTCGCGAAGGTTTGAAAAGAGCGGGACATTAGAGTCGCGGAGGTTTGAAAAGAGCGGGAGCTGAGATTCGCCGAGGTTTGAAAAGAGCTGGAGCTGAGAGTCGCGGAGGTTTGAAAAGAGCGGGAGCTGAGAGTCGTGGAGGTTTGAAAAGAGCGGGAGCTGAGAGTCGCGGAGGTTTGAAAAGAGCGGGAGCAGAGAGTCGCGGAGGATTGAAAAGAGCGGGAGCTGACAATCGCGGAGGTTTGAAAAGAGCGGGACCTGAGAGTGCCGGATGTTTGAAAAGAGCTGGAGCTGAGAGTCGTGGAGATTTGAAAAGAGCGGGAGCTGAGAGTCGTGGAGATTTGAAAAGAGAGGGAGCAGAGATTCGTGGAGGTTTGGAAAGAGCGGGAGGTGAGAGTCGCGAAGGTTTGAAAATAGCAGGACCTGTCAGTCGCGGGGGTTTGAACAGAGTGGGAGCTGAGAGTCGCGGAGGTTTGAAAAGAGCGGGAGCTGAGAGTCGTGGATGTTTGAATATAGCTGGAGCTGAGAGTCGCGGAGATTTCAAAAGAGCGGGAGCTGAGAGTCGCGCAGGTTTGAAAAGAGCGGGACCTGAGAGTCGCGGTGGTTTGAAAAGAGCGGGAGCTGAGAGCCGCGGAGGTTTGAAAAGAGCGGGAGCTGAGAGTCGCGGAGGTTTGAAAAGAGCGGGAGCTGAGAGTCGCGGAGGTTTGAAAAGAGCCGGAGCTGAGAGTCGAGGTGGTTTGACAAGAGCGGGTGCTGAAAGTCGCGGAGGTTTGAAAAGAGCGGGAGCTGAGAGTCGCGGAGGTTTGAAAAGAGCGGGAGCTGAGAGTCTCGGAGGTTTGAAAAGAGCGGGAGCTGACAGTCGCGGAGGTTTGAAAAGAGCGGGAGCTGAGAGTCGCGGAGGTTTGAAAAGAGCGGGACCTGAGAGTCGCGGAGGTTTGAAAAGAGCAGGAGCTCAGAGTCGCGGAGGTTTGCAAAGAGCGGAACCTGAGAGTTCCGAAGGTTTGAAAAGAGCGGGAGCTGAGAGTCGCGGAGGTTTGAAAAGAGCGGGAGCTGAGAGTCGCGGAGGATTGAAAAGAGCGGGAGCTGACAATCGCGGAGGTTTGAAAAGAGCGGGACCTGAGAGTCCCGAATGTTTGAAAAGAGCGGGAGCTGAGAGTCGTGGAGATTTGAAAAGAGCGGGAGCTGAGAGTCGTGGAGATTTGAAAAGAGCGGGAGCTGAGAGTCGTGGAGATTTGAAAAGAGCGGGAGCTGAGACTCGCGGAGGTTTGAAAAGAGCGGGAGCTGAGAGTCGCGGAGGTTTGCAAAGAGCGGGAGCTGAGAGTCGTGGAGGTTTGAAAAGAGCAGGAGCTGAGAGTCGTGGAGATTTGAAAAGAGCGGGAGCTGAGAGTCGTGGAGATTTGAAAAGAGAGGGAGCTGAGAGTCGCGGAGGTTTGCAAAGAGCGGGAGCTGAGAGTCGTGGAAGTTTGAAAAGAGCGGGAGCTGAGAGTCGTGGAGATTTGAAAAGAGCGGGAGCTGAGAGTCGTGGAGATTTGAAAAGAGAGGGAGCTGAGATTCGCGGAGGTTTGAAAAGAGCGGGAGCTGAGAGTCGCGAAGGTTTGAAAATATCAGGACCTGTCAGTCGCGGGGGTTTGAACAGAGTGGGACCTGAGAGTCGCGGAGGTTTGAAAAGAGCGGGAGCTGAGAGTCGCGGATGTTTGAATATAGCTGGAGCTGAGAGTCGCGGAGGTTTCAAAAGAGCGGGAGCTGACAGTCGCGCAGGTTTGAAAAGAGCGGGACCTGAGAGTCGCGAAGGTTTGAAAAGAGCGGGAGCTGAGAGTCGCAGAGATTTGAAAAGAGCGGGAGCTGAGAGTCGCGGTGGATTGAAAAGAGCGGGAGCTGAGAGCCGCGGAGGTTGGAAAAGAGCGGGAGCTGAGAGTCGCGGAGGTTTGAAAAGAGCGGGAGCTGAGAGTCGCGGAGGTTTGAAAAGAGCCGGAGCTGAGAGTCGCGGAGGTTTGAAAAGAGCGGGAGCTGAGAGTCTCGGAGGTTTGAAAAGAGCGGGAGCTGAGAGTCGCGGAGGATTGAAAAGAGCGGGAGCTGACAATCGCGGAGGTTTCAAAAGAGCGGGACCTGAGAGTCCCGGATGTTTGAAAAGAGCGGGAGCTGAGAGTCGTGGAGATTTGAAAAGAGCGGGAGCTGAAAGTCGTGGAGATTTGAAAAGAGCGGGAGCTGAGAGTCGCGGAGATTTGAAAAGAGCGGGAGCTGAGAGTCGCGGAGGTTTGCAAAGAGCGGGAGCTGAGAGTCGTGGAGGTTTGAAAAGAGCGGGAGCTGAGAGTCGCGGAGGTTTGAAAAGAGCGGGAGCTGAGAGTCGCGAAGGATTGAAAAGAGTGGGAGCTGACAATCGCGGAGGTTTGAAAAGAGCGGGACCTGAGAGTCCCGGATGTTTGAAAAGAGCGGTAGCTGAGAGTCGTGGAGATTTGAAAAGAGCGGGAGCTGAGAGACGTGGAGATTTGAAAAGAGCGGGAGCTGAGAGTCGCGGAGGTTTGAAAAGAGCGGGAGCTGAGAGTCGCAGAGGTTTGAAAAGAGCAGGACCTGAGAGTCGCGGGGGTTTGAAAAGAGCGGGAGGTGAGAGTCGCGGAGGTTTGAAAAGAGCGGGAGCTGAGAGTCACGGAGGTTTGAATATAGCTGGAGCTGAGAGTCGCGGAGGTTTGAAAAGAGCGGGACCTGAGAGTCCCGGATGTTTGAAAAGAGCTGGAGCTGAGAGTCGCGGAGGTTTGAAAAGAGCGACAGCTGAGAGTCGCAGAGATTTGAAAAGAGCGGGAGCTGAGAGTCGCGGAGGTTTGCAAAGAGCGGGAGCTGAGAGTCGCCGAGGTTTGAAAAGAGCCGGAGCTGAGAGTCGCGGAGGTTTGAAAAGAGCGTGAGCTGACAGTCGCGGAGTTTTGAAAAGAGCGGGAGCTGAGAGTCGCGGAATTTTGAAAAGAGCGGAGGTGAGAGTCACGGAGGTTTGAAAAGAGCGGGAGCTGAGAGTCGCGGAGGTTTGAAAAGAGCAGGAGCTGATAGTCTCGGAGGTTTGAAAAGAACGGCGCCTGAGAGTAGCGGAGGATTGAAAAGAGCGGGAGGTGAGAGTCGCGGACGTTTGAAAACAGCGGGAGCTGAGAGTCGCGGAGGTTTGAAAAGAGCGGGACCTGAGTGTCGTGGTGGTTTGAAAAGAGCGGGAGCTGAGAGTCGCGTAGGTTTGAAAAGAGCGGGAGCTGAGAGTCGCGGAGGTAGGAAAAGAGCTGGAGCTGAGAGTCGCGGAGGTTTGAAAAGAGCGGGAGCTGAGAATCGCGGAGGTTTGAAAAGAGCGGGAGCTGAGAGTCGCGGAGGTTTGAAAAGAGCGGGACCTGAGAGCCCCGAAGGTTTGAAAAGAGCGGGAGCTGAGAGTCGAAGAGATTTGAAAAGAGCGGGAGCTGAGAGTCGCGGAGGGATGAAAAGAGCGGGAGCTGAGAGTCGCGGAGGTTTGAAAAAAGCAAGACCTGAGAGTCGCGGAGGTTTGAAAAGAGCGGGAGCTGAGAGTCTCGGAGGTTTGAAAAGAGCTGCAGCTGAGTGTCGCGGAGGTTTGAAAAGAGCGGGAGCTGAGAGTCGCGGAGGTTTGAAAAGAGCGGGACCTGAGAGTCGCGGAGGTTTGAAAAGCGCGGGAGCTGAGAGTCACACAGATTTGAAAACAGCGGGAGCTGAGAGTGGCGGAGGTTTGAAAAGAGCAGGAGCTGAGAGTCGCGGAGGTTTGCAAAGAGCGGGAGCTGAGAGTCGCGGAGTATTGAAAAGAGCGGGACCTGAGAGTCACGGGGTTATGAAAAGAGCGGGAGCTGAGAGTCGCGGAGGTTTGAAAAGAGCTGGAGCTGAGAGTCGCGGAGGTTGGAAACGAGCGGGAGCTGTGAGTCGCGGAGGTTCGAAAAGAGCGGGACCTGTGAGTCCCGGATGTTTGAAAAGAGCGGGAGCTGGGAGTCGTGGAGATTTGAAAAGAGCGGGAGCTGAGAGTCGTGGAGATTTGAAAAGAGCGGGAGCTGAGAGTCGCGGAGGTTTGAAAAGAGCGGGAGCTGAGAGTCGCGGAGGTTTGAAAAGAGCGGGAGCTGAAAGTCGCAGAGGTTTGAAAAGAGCAGGACCTGAGAGTCGCGGGGGTTTGAAAAGAGCGGGAGCTGAGAGTCGCGGAGGTTTGAAAAGAGCGGGAGCTGAGAGTCGCGGAGGTTTGCAAAGAGCGGGACCTGAGAGTCGCGAAGGTTTGAAAAGAGCGGGACATTAGAGTCGCGGAGGTTTGAAAAGAGCGGGAGCTGAGATTCGCCGAGGTTTGAAAAGAGCTGGAGCTGAGAGTCGCGGAGGTTTGAAAAGAGCGGGAGCTGAGAGTCGTGGAGGTTTGAAAAGAGCGGGAGCTGAGAGTCGCGGAGGTTTGAAAAGAGCGGGAGCTGAGAGTCGCGGAGGATTGAAAAGAGCGGGAGCTGACAATCGCGGAGGTTTGAAAAGAGCGGGACCTGAGAGTGCCGGATGTTTGAAAAGAGCTGGAGCTGAGAGTCGTGGAGATTTGAAAAGAGCGGGAGCTGAGAGTCGTGGAGATTTCAAAAAGAGAGGGAGCAGAGATTCGTGGAGGTTTGAAAAGAGCGGGAGGTGAGAGTCGCGAAGGTTTGAAAATAGCAGGACCTGTCAGTCGTGGGGGTTTGAACAGAGTGGGAGCTGAGAGTCGCGGAGGTTTGAAAAGAGCGGGAGCTGAGAGTCGCGGATGTTTGAATATAGCTGGAGCTGAGAGTCGCGGAGATTTCAAAAGAGCGGGAGCTGAGAGTCGCGGAGGTTTGAAAAGAGCGGGAGCTGAGAGTCGCGGAGGTTTGAAAAGAGCCGGAGCTGAGAGTCGAGGTGGTTTGACAAGAGCGGGTGCTGAAAGTCGCGGAGGTATGAAAAGAGCGGGAGCTGAGAGTCGCGGAGGTTTGAAAAGAGCGGGAGCTGAGAGTCTCGGAGGTTTGAAAAGAGCGGGAGCTGACAGTCGCAGAGGTTTGAAAAGAGCGGGAGCTGAGAGTCGCGGAGGTTTGAAAAGAGAGGGACCTGAGAGTCGCGGAGGTTTGAAAAGAGCAGGAGCTGAGAGTCGCGGAGGTTTGCAAAGAGCGGAACCTGAGAGTCGCGAAGGTTTGAAAAGAGCGGGAGCTGAGAGTCGTGGAGATTTGAAAAGAGCGGGAGCTGAGAGTCGTGGAGATTTGAAAAGAGCGGGAGCTGAGACTCGCGGAGGTTTGAAAAGAGCGGGAGCTGAGAGTCGCGGAGGTTTGCAAAGAGCGGGAGCTGAGAGTCGTGGAGGTTTGAAAAGAGCAGGAGCTGAGAGTCGTGGAGATTTGAAAAGAGCGGGAGCTGAGAGTCGTGGAGATTTGAAAAGAGAGGGAGCTGAGAGTCGCGGAGGTTTGCAAAGAGCGGGAGCTGAGAGTCGTGGAGGTTTGAAAAGAGCGGGAGCTGAGAGTCGTGGAGATTTGAAAAGAGCGGGAGCTGAGAGTCGTGGAGATTTGAAAAGAGAGGGAGCTGAGATTCGCGGAGGTTTGAAAAGAGCGGGAGCTGAGAGTCGCGAAGGTTTGAAAATATCAGGACCTGTCAGTCGCGGGGGTTTGAACAGAGTGGGAGCTAAGAGTCGCGGAGGTTTGAAAAGAGCGGGAGCTGAGAGTCGCGGATGTTTGAATATAGCTGGAGCTGAGAGTCGCGGAGGTTTCAAAAGAGCGGGAGCTGACAGTCGCGCAGGTTTGAAAAGAGCGGGACCTGAGAGTCGCGAAGGTTTGAAAAGAGCGGGAGCTGAGAGTCGCAGAGATTTGAAAAGAGCGGGAGCTGAGAGTCGCGGTGGATTGAAAAGAGCGGGAGCTGAGAGCCGCGGAGGTTGGAAAAGAGCGGGAGCTGAGAGTCGCGGAGGTTTGAAAAGAGCGGGAGCTGAGAGTCGCGGAGGTTTGAAAAGAGCCGGAGCTGAGAGTCGCGGAGGTTTGAAAAGAGCGGGAGCTGAGAGTCGCGGTGGATTGAAAAGAGCGGGAGCTGAGAGCCGCGGAGGTTGGAAAAGAGCGGGAGCTGAGAGTCGCGGAGGTTTGAAAAGAGCGGGAGCTGAGAGTCGCGGAGGTTTGAAAAGAGCAGGAGCTGAGAGTCGCGGAGGTTTGAAAAGAGCGGGAGCTGAGAGTCTCGGAGGTTTGAAAAGAGCGGGAGCTGAGAGTCGCGGAGGATTGAAAAGAGCGGGAGCTGACAATCGCGGAGGTTTCAAAAGTGCGGGACCTGAGAGTCCCGGATGTTTGAAAAGAGCGGGAGCTGAGAGTCGTGGAGATTTGAAAAGAGCGGGAGCTGAGAGTCGTGGAGATTTGAAAAGAGCGGGAGCTGAGAGTCGTGGAGATTTGAAAAGAGCGGGAGCTGAGAGTCGCGGAGATTTGAAAAGAGCGGGAGCTGAGAGTCGCGGAGGTTTGCAAAGAGCGGGAGCTGAGAGTCGTGGAGGTTTGAAAAGAGCGGGAGCTGAGAGTCGCGGAGGTTTGAAAAGAGCGGGAGCTGAGAGTCGCGAAGGATTGAAAAGAGTGGGAGCTGACAATCGCGGAGGTTTGAAAAGAGCGGGACCTGAGAGTCCCGGATGTTTGAAAAGAGCGGTAGCTGAGAGTCGTGGAGATTTGAAAAGAGCGGGAGCTGAGACGTGGAGATTTGAAAAGAGCGGGAGCTGAGAGTCGCGGAGGTTTGAAAAGAGCGGGAGCTGAGAGTCGCAGAGGTTTGAAAAGAGCAGGACCTGAGAGTCGCGGGGGTTTGAAAAGAGCGGGAGCTGAGAGTCGCGGAGGTTTGAAAAGAGCGGGAGCTGAGAGTCACGGAGGTTTGAATATAGCTGGAGCTGAGAGTCGTGGAGGTTTGAAAAGAGCGGGACCTGAGAGTCCCGGATGTTTGAAAAGAGCGGGAGCTGAGAGTCGTGGAGATTTGAAAAGAGCGGGAGCTGAGAGTCGTGGAGATTTGAAAAGAGCGGGAGCTGAGAGTCGTGGAGATTTGAAAAGAGCGGGATCTGAGAGTCGCGGAGGTTTGAAAAGAGCGGGAGCTGAGAGTCGCGGAGGGTTGCAAAGAGCGGGAGCTGAGAGTCGTGGAGGTTTGAAAAGAGCGAGAGCTGAGAGTCGCGAAGGTTTGAAAATATCAGGACCTGTCAGTCGCGGGGGTTTGAACAGAGTGGGAGCTGAGAGTCGCGGAGGTTTGAAAAGAGCGGGAGCTGAGAGTCGCGGATGTTTGAATATTGCTGGAGCTGAGAGTCGCGGAGGTTTCAAAAGAGCGGGAGCTGACAGTCGCGCAGGTTTGAAAAGAGCGGGACCTGAGAGTCGCGGAGATTTGAAAAGAGCGGGAGCTGAGAGTCGCAGAGATTTGAAAAGAGCGGGAGCTGAGAGTCGCGGTGGTTTGAAAAGAGCGGGAGCTGAGAGCCGCGGAGGTTGGAAAAGAGCGGGAGCTGAGAGTCGCGGAGGTTTGAAAAGAGCGGGAGCTGAGAGTCGCGGAGGTTTGAAAAGAGCCGGAGCTGAGAGTCGAGGTGGTTTGACAAGAGCGGGAGCTGAAAGTCGGGGAGGTTTGAAAAGAGCGGGAGCTGAGAGTCGCGGAGGTTTGAAAAGAGCGGGAGCTGAGAGTCTCGGAGGTTTGAAAAGAGCGGGAGCTGAGAGTCGCGGAGGATTGAAAAGAGCGGGAGCTGACAATCGCGGAGGTTTGAAAAGAGCTGGACCTGAGAGTCCCGGATGTTTGAAAAGAGCGGGAGCTGAGAGTCGTGGAGATTTGAAAAGAGCGGGAGCTGAGAGTCGCGGAGATTTGAAAAGAGCGGGAGCTGAGAGTCGTGGAGATTTGAAAAGAGCGGGAGCTGAGAGTCGCGGAGATTTGAAAAGAGCGGGAGCTGAGAGTCGCGGAGGTTTGCAAAGAGCGGGAGCTGAGAGTCGTCGAGGTTTGAAAAGAGCGGGAGCTGAGAGTCGCGGAGGTTTGAAAAGAGCGGGACCTGAGAGTCCCGGATGTTTGAAAAGAGCGGGAGCTGAGAGTCGTGGAGGTTTGAAAAGAGCGGGAGCTGAGAGTCGCGGAGGATTGAAAAGAGTGGGAGCTGACATTCGCGGAGGTTTGAAAAGAGCGGGACCTGAGAGTCCCGGATGTTTGAAAAGAGCGGGAGCTGAGAGTCGTGGAGATTTGAAAAGAGCGGGAGCTGAGAGTCGTGGAGATTTGAAAAGAGCGGGAGCTGAGAGTCGCACAGGTTTGAAAAGAGATGGACCTGAGCGTCGCGGAGGTTTGAAAAGAGCGGGAGCTGAGAGTCGCAGAGATTTGAAAAGAGCGGGAGCTGAGAGTCGCGCAGGTTTGAAAAGAGCGGGAGCTGAGAGTCGCGGAAGTTTGAAAAGAGCGGGAGCTGAGAGTCGCGGAGGTTTGAAAAGAGCGGGAGCTGAGAGTCGCGGAGGTTTGAAAAGAGCGGGACCTGAGAGTCCCGGATGTTTGAAAAGAGCGGGAGCTGAGAGTCGTGGAGATTTGAAAAGAGCGGGAGCTGAGAGACGTGGAGACTTGAAAAGAGCGGGAGCTGAGAGTCGCGGAGGTTTGAAAAGAGCGGGAGCTGAGAGTCGCAGAGGTTTGAAAAGAGCAGGACCTGAGAGTCGCGGGGGTTTGAAAAGAGCGGGAGCTGAGAGTCGCGGAGGTTTGAAAAGAGCGGGAGCTGAGAGTCGCGGAAGTTTGAATATAGCTGGAGCTGAGAGTCGTGGAGGTTTGAAAAGAGCGGTAGCTGAGAGTCGTGGAGGTTTGAAAAGAGCGGGAGCTGAGAGTCACGGAGGTTTGAAAAGAGCGGTAGCTGAGAGTCGCAGAGGTTGGAAAAGAGCGGGACCTGAGAGTCGCGGAGGTTTGAGAAGAGCGGGAGCTGAGAGTCGCGGAGGTTTGCAAAGATCGGGACCTGAGAGTTGGGAAGGTTTGAAAAGAGCGAGACATTAGAGTCGCGGAGGTTTGAAAAGAGCGGGAGCTGAGATTCGCCGAGGTTTCAAAAGAGCTGGAGCTGAGAGTCGCGGAGGTTTGAAAAGAGCGGGAGCTGAGAGTCGTGGAGGTTTGAAAAGAGCGGGAGCAGAGAGTCGCGGAGGATTGAAAAGAGCGGGAGCTGACAATCGCGGAGGTTTGAAAAGAGCGGGACCTGTGAGTCCCGGATGTTTGAAAAGAGCGGGAGCTGAGAGTCGTGGAGATTTGAAAAGAGCGGGAGCTGAGAGTCGCGGAGATTTGAAAAGAGCGGGAGCTGAGAGTCGTGGAGATTTGAAAAGAGCGGGAGCTGAGAGTCGCGGAGATTTGAAAAGAGCGGGAGCTGAGAGTCGCGGAGGTTTGCAAAGAGCGGGAGCTGAGAGTCGTCGAGGTTTGAAAAGAGCGGGAGCTGAGAGTCGCGGAGGTTTGAAAAGAGCGGGACCTGAGAGTCCCGGATGTTTGAAAAGAGCGGGAGCTGAGAGTCGTGGAGGTTTGAAAAGAGCGGGAGCTGAGAGTCGCGGAGGATTGAAAAGAGTGGGAGCTGACATTCGCGGAGGTTTGAAAAGAGCGGGACCTGAGAGTCCCGGATGTTTGAAAAGAGCGGGAGCTGAGAGTCGTGGAGATTTGAAAAGAGCGGGAGCTGAGAGTCGTGGAGATTTGAAAAGAGCGGGAGCTGAGAGTCGCACAGGTTTGAAAAGAGATGGACCTGAGCGTCGCGGAGGTTTGAAAAGAGCGGGAGCTGAGAGTCGCAGAGATTTGAAAAGAGCGGGAGCTGAGAGTCGCGCAGGTTTGAAAAGAGCGGGAGCTGAGAGTCGCGGAAGTTTGAAAAGAGCGGGAGCTGAGAGTCGCGGAGGTTTGAAAAGAGCGGGAGCTGAGAGTCGCGGAGGTTTGAAAAGAGCGGGACCTGAGAGTCCCGGATGTTTGAAAAGAGCGGGAGCTGAGAGTCGTGGAGATTTGAAAAGAGCGGGAGCTGAGAGACGTGGAGACTTGAAAAGAGCGGGAGCTGAGAGTCGCGGAGGTTTGAAAAGAGCGGGAGCTGAGAGTCGCAGAGGTTTGAAAAGAGCAGGACCTGAGAGTCGCGGGGGTTTGAAAAGAGCGGGAGCTGAGAGTCGCGGAGGTTTGAAAAGAGCGGGAGCTGAGAGTCGCGGAAGTTTGAATATAGCTGGAGCTGAGAGTCGTGGAGGTTTGAAAAGAGCGGTAGCTGAGAGTCGTGGAGGTTTGAAAAGAGCGGGAGCTGAGAGTCACGGAGGTTTGAAAAGAGCGGTAGCTGAGAGTCGCAGAGGTTGGAAAAGAGCGGGACCTGAGAGTCGCGGAGGTTTGAGAAGAGCGGGAGCTGAGAGTCGCGGAGGTTTGCAAAGATCGGGACCTGAGAGTTGGGAAGGTTTGAAAAGAGCGAGACATTAGAGTCGCGGAGGTTTGAAAAGAGCGGGAGCTGAGATTCGCCGAGGTTTCAAAAGAGCTGGAGCTGAGAGTCGCGGAGGTTTGAAAAGAGCGGGAGCTGAGAGTCGTGGAGGTTTGAAAAGAGCGGGAGCAGAGAGTCGCGGAGGATTGAAAAGAGCGGGAGCTGACAATCGCGGAGGTTTGAAAAGAGCGGGACCTGTGAGTCCCGGACGTTTGAAAAGAGCTGGAGCTGAGAGTCGTGGAGATTTGAAAAGAGCGGGAGCTGAGAGTCGTGGAGATTTGAAAAGAGAGGGAGCTGAGATTCGCGGAGGTTTGAAAAGAGCGGGAGCTGAGAGTCGCGAAGGTTTGAAAATAGAAGGACCTGTCAGTCGCGGGGGTTTGAACAGAGTGGGAGCTGAGAGTCGCGGAGGTTTGAAAAGAGCGGGAGCTGAGAGTCGCGGAGGTTTGAAAAGAGCGGGAGCTGAGAGTCGCGGATGTTTGAATATAGCTGGAGCTGAGAGTCGCGGAGGTTTCAAAAGAGCGGGAGCTGACAGTCGCGCAGGTTTGAAAAGAGCGGGACCTGAGAGTCGCGGAGGTTTGAAAAGAGCGGGAGCTGAGAGTCGCAGAGATTTGAAAAGAGCGGGAGATGAGAGTCGCGGTGGTTTGAAAAGAGCGGGAGCTGAGAGCCGCGGAGGTGTAAAAAGAGCGGGAGCTGGGAGTCGCGGAGGTTTGAAAAGAGCGGGAGCTGAGAGTCGAGGTGGTTTGACAAGAGCGGGAGCTGCAAGTCGCGGAGGTTTGAAAAGAGCGGGAGCTGAGAGTTGCGGAGGTTTGAAAAGAGCGGGAGCTGAGAGTCTCGGAGGTTTGAAAAGAGCGGGAGCTGAGAGTCGCGGAGGATTGAAAAGAGCGGGAGCTGAGAGTCGTGGAGATTTGAAAAGAGCGGGAGCTGAGAGTCATGGAGATTTGAAAAGAGCGGGAGCTGAGAGTCGTGGAGATTTGAAAAGAGCGGGAGCTGAGAGTCGCGGAGGTTTGAAAAGAGCGGGAGCTGCGAGCCGCGGAGGTTTGCAAAGAGCGGGAGCTGAGAGTCGTGGAGGTTTGAAAAGAGCGGGAGCTGAAAGTCGCGGAGGTTTGAAAAGAGCGGGAGCTGAGAGTCGCGGAGGATTGAAAAGAGTGGGAGCTGACAATCGCGGAGGTTTGAAAAGAGCGGGACCTGAGAGTCCCGGATGTTTGAAAAGAGCGGGAGCTGAGAGTCGTGGAGATTTGAAAAGAGCGGGAGCTGAGAGACGTGGAGATTTGAAAAGAGCGGGAGCTGAGAGTCGCGGAGGTTTGAAAAGAGCGGGAGCTGAGAGTCGCAGAGGTTTGAAAAGAGCAGGACCTGAGAGTCGCGGGGGTTTGAAAAGAGCGGGAGCTGAGCGTCGCGGAGGTTTGAAAAGAGCGGGAGCTGAGAGTCGCGGAGGTTTGAATATAGCTGGAGCTGAGAGTCGTGGAGGTTTGAAAAGAGTGGGAGCTGAGAGTCGCGCAGGTTTGAAAAGAGATGGACCTGAGCGTCGCGGAGGTTTGAAAAGAGCGGGAGCTGAGAGTCGCAGAGATTTGAAAAGAGCGGGAGCTGAGAGTCGCGGAGGTTTGAAAAGTGCGGGAGCTGAGAGTCGCGGAAGTTTGAAAAGAGCGGGAGCTGAGAGTCGCGGAGGTTTGAAAAGTGCGGTAGCTGAGAGTAGCGGAGGTTTGAAAAGAGCCGGAGCTGAGAGTCGCGGAGGTTTGTCAAGAGTTGAAGCTGAAAGTCGCGGAGGTTTGAAAAGAGCAGGAGCTGAGAGTCGCGGAGGTTTGAAAAGAGCAGGAGCTGAGAGTCGCGGAGGTTTGAAAAGAGCGGGAGCTGAGAGTCGCGGAGTTTTGAAAAGAGCGGTAGCTGAGAGTCGCGGAGGTTAGAAAAGAGCGGGACCTGAGATTCGCGGAGGTTTGAAAAGAGCGGGAGCTGAGAGTCACGGAGATTTGCAAAGAGCGGGACCTGAGAGTCGCGAAGGTTTGAAAAGAGCGGGACATTAGAGTCGCGGAGGTTTGAAAAGAGCGGGAGCTGAGATTCGCCGAGGTTTGAAAAGAGCTGGAGCTGAGAGTCGCGGAGGTTGGAAACGAGCGGGAGCTGAGAGTCGCGGAGGTTTGAAAAGAGCTGGAGCTGAGAGTCGCGGAGGTTTGAAAAGAGCGACAGCTGAGAGTCGCAGAGATTTGAAAAGAGCGGGAGCTGAGAGTCGCGGAGGTTTGCAAAGAGCGGGAGCTGAGAGTCGCCGAGGTTTGAAAAGAGCCGGAGCTGAGAGTCGCGGAGGTTTGAAAAGAGCGTGAGCTGACAGTCGCGGAGTTTTGAAAAGAGCGGGAGCTGAGAGTCGCGGAATTTTGAAAAGAGCGGAGGTGAGAGTCACGGAGGTTTGAAAAGAGCGGGAGCTGAGAGTCGCGGAGGTTTGAAAAGAGCAGGAGCTGAGAGTCTCGGAGGTTTGAAAAGAGCGGGACCTGAGAGTAGCGGAGGATTGAAAAGAGCGGGAGGTGAGAGTCGCGGACGTTTGAAAACAGCGGGAGCTGAGAGTCGCGGAGGTTTGAAAAGAGCGGGACCTGAGTGTCGTGGTGGTTTGAAAAGAGCGGGAGCTGAGAGTCGCGTAGGTTTGAAAAGAGCGGGAGCTGAGAGTCGCGGAGGTAGGAAAAGAGCTGGAGCTGAGAGTCGCGGAGGTTTGAAAAGAGCGGGAGCTGAGAATCGCGGAGGTTTGAAAAGAGCGGGAGCTGAGAGTCGCGGAGGTTTGAAAAGAGCGGGACCTGAGAGCCCCGAAGGTTTGAACAGAGCGGGAGCTGAGAGTCGAAGAGATTTGAAAAGAGCGGGAGCTGAGAGTCGCGGAGGGATGAAAAGAGCGGGAGCTGAGAGTCGCGGAGGTTTGAAAAAAGCAAGACCTGAGAGTCGCGGAGGTTTGAAAAGAGCGGGAGCTGAGAGTCTCGGAGGTTTGAAAAGAGCTGCAGCTGAGTGTCGCGGAGGTTTGAAAAGAGCGGGAGCTGAGAGTCGCGGAGGTTTGAAAAGAGCGGGACCTGAGAGTCGCGGAGGTTTGAAAAGCGCGGGAGCTGAGAGTCGCACAGATTTGAAAACAGCGGGAGCTGAGAGTCGCGGAGGTTTGAAAAGAGCAGGAGCTGAGAGTCGCGGAGGTTTGCAAAGAGCGGGAGCTGAGAGTCGCGGAGTATTGAAAAGAGCGGGACCTGAGAGTCACGGGGTTATGAAAAGAGCGGGAGCTGAGAGTCGCGGAGGTTTGAAAAGAGCTGGAGCTGAGAGTCGCGGAGGTTGGAAACGAGCGGGAGCTGTGAGTCGCGGAGGTTCGAAAAGAGCGCAAGCTGAGAGTCGCGGAGGTTTGAAAAGAGCGGGAGCTGAGAGTCGTGGAGGTTTGAAAAGAGCGGGAGCTGCGTGTCGCGGAGGTTTGAAAAGAGCGGGAGCTGAGAGTCGCGGAGGTTTGAAAAGAGCGGGACCTGAGAGTCACGGAGGTTTGAAAAGAGCGGGAGCTGAGAGTCGCGGAGGTTTGAAAAGAGCGGGAGCTGAGAGTCGCGGAGATTTGATAATAGCTGGAGCTGAGAGTCACGGAGGTTTGAAAAGAGCGGGAGCTGAGATCCGCGAAGGTTTGAAAAGTGCGGGGCCTGAGAGTCGCGGAGATTTGAAAAGAGCGGGAGTTGTGAGTCGCGGAGGTTTGCAAAGAGCGGGAGCTGAGAGTCGCGGAGGTTTGAAAAGAGTGGGACCTGAGAGTCGTGGAGGTTTGAAAAGAGCGGGAGCTGAGAGTCGCGGAGGTTTGAAAAGAGCGGGACCTGAGTGTCCCCGAGGTTTGAAAAGAGCTGCAGCTGAGTGTCGCGGAGGTTTGAAAAGAGCGGGAGCTGAGAGTCGCGGAGGTTTGAAAAGAGCGGGACCTGAGAGTCGCGGAGGTTTGAAAAGCGCGGGAGCTGAGAGTCGCACAGATTTGAAAACAGCGGGAGCTGAGAGTCGCGGAGGTTTGAAAAGAGCAGGAGCTGAGAGTCGCGGAGGTTTGCAAAGAGCGGGAGCTGAGAGTCGCGGAGTATTGAAAAGAGCGGGACCTGAGAGTCACGGGTTTATGAAAAGAGCGGGAGCTGAGAGTCGCGGAGGTTTGAAAAGAGCTGGAGCTGAGAGTCGCGCAGGTTGGAAACGAGCGGGAGCTGTGAGTCGCAGAGGTTCGAAAAGAGCGCAAGCTGAGAGTCGCGGAGGTTTGAAAAGAGCTGGAGTCGAGAATCGCGGAGGTTTGAAAAGAACGGGAGATGAGAGCCGCGGAGGTTTGAAAAGAGCTGGAGCTGAGAGTTGCGGAGGTTTGAAAGAGCGGGAGCTGAGAGTCGCGGAGGTATGAAAAGAGCGGGAGCTGAGAGTCGCGGAGGTTTGAAAAGAGCGGGAGCTGAGAGTCGTGGAGGTTTGAAAAGAGCGGGAGCTGAGAGTCGCGGAGGTTTGAAATGAGCGGGAGCTGAGAGTCGCGGAGGTTTGAAAAGAGCTGGAGCTGTGAGTCGCGGAGGTTTGAAAAGAGCGGGAGCTGAGAGTCGCGGAGGTTTGCAAAGAGCGGGAGCTGAGAGTCGCGGAGGTTTGAAAAGAGCGGGACCTGAGAGTCACGGAGGTTTGAAAAGAGCGGGAGCTGAGAGTCGCGGAGGTTTGAAAAGAGCGGGAGCTGAGAGACGCGGAGGTTTGAAAAGAGCGGGAGCTGAGAGTCGCGGAGATTTGATAATAGCTGGAGCTGAGAGTCACGGAGGTTTGAAAAGAGCGGGAGCTGAGATCCGCGAAGGTTTGAAAAGTGCGGGGCCTGAGAGTCGCGGAGATTTGAAAAGAGCGGGAGTTGTGAGTCGCGGAGGTTTGCAAAGAGCGGGAGCTGAGAGTCGCGGAGGTTTGAAAAGAGCGGGACCTGAGAGTCGTGGAGGTTTGAAAAGAGCGGGAGCTGAGAGTCGCGGAGGTTTGAAAAGAGCGGGACCTGAGTGTCCCCGAGGTTTGAAAAGAGCGGGAGCTGAGAGTCGCGGAGATTTGAAAAGAGTGGGAGGTGAGAGTCGCGGAGGTTTGAAAAAAAAGCGTGAGCTGAGAGTCGCGGAGTTGTGAAAATAGCAGGCCCTGAGAGTCGCGGAAGTTTGAAAAGAGCGGGAGCTGAGAGTCGCGGAGGTTTGAAAAGAGCGTGAGCAGAGAGTCGCGGAGGATTGAAAAGCGCGGGAGCTGAGAGTCGCGGAGGATTGAAAAGTGCGGGACCAGAGAGTCCCGGAGGTTTGAAAAGAGCGGGAGCTGAGAGTCGCAGTGATTTGAAAAGAGCGGGAGCTGAGAGTTGCGGAGGTTTGAAAAGAGCGGGAGCTGAGAGTCGCGGAGGTTTGAAAACAGCGGGAGGTAAGAGTCGCACAGATTTGAAAAGAGCGGGAGCTGAGAGTCGTGGAGGTTTGAAAAGAGCCGGAGCTTAGAGTCGCGGAGGTTTGAAAAGAGCGGGAGCTGAGAGTCGCGGAGGTTTGAAAAGAGAGGGAGGTGAGAGTCGCGGAGGTTTGAAAAGTGCGGGAGCTGAGAATCGCGGAGGTTTGAAATGAGCGGGAGCTGAGAGCCACGGAGGGTTGAAAAGAGCGGGAGCTGAGAGTCACGGAGGTTTGAAAAGAGTGGGAGCTGAGAGCCGCGGAGGTTTGAAAAGAGCGGGAGCTGAGAGTCGCGGAGGTTTGAAAAGAGCGGGACCTGAGAGTCGCGGAGGTTTGAAAAGAGCGGGAGCTGAGAGTCGCACAGATTTGAAAAGAGTGGGAGCTGAGAGTCGCGGAGGTTTGAAAAGAGCCGGAGCTCAGAGTCGCGGAGGTTTGAAAACAGCGGGAGCTCAGAGTCGCGGAGGTTTGAAAAGAGCAGGAGCTGAGAGTCGCGGAGGTTTGCAAAGAGCGGGAGCTGAGAGTCGCGGAGTATTGAAAAGAGCGGGACCTGAGAGTCGCGGAGGTTTGCAAAGAGCGGGAGCTGAGAGTCGCGGAGGTTTGAAAAGAGCGGGACCTGAGAGTCACGGAGGTTTGAAAAGAGCGGGAGCTGAGAGTCGCGGAGGTTTGAAAAGAGCGGGAGCTGAGAGTCGCGGAGGTTTGAAAAGAGCGGGAGCTGAGAGTCGCGGAGATTTGATAATAGCTGGAGCTGAGAGTCACGGAGGTTTGAAAAGAGCGGGAGCTGAGATCCGCGAAGGTTTGAAAAGTGCGGGGCCTGAGAGTCGCGGAGATTTGAAAAGAGCGGGAGTTGTGAGTCGCGGAGGTTTGCAAAGAGCGGGAGCTGAGAGTCGCGGAGGTTTGAAAAGAGCGGGACCTGAGAGTCGTGGAGGTTTGAAAAGAGCGGGAGCTGAGAGTCGCGGAGGTTTGAAAAGAGCGGGACCTGAGTGTCCCCGAGGTTTGAAAAGAGCGGGAGCTGAGAGTCGCGGAGATTTGAAAAGAGCGGGAGGTGAGAGTCGCGGAGGTTTGAAAAAAAAGCGTGAGCTGAGAGTCGCGGAGGTGTGAAAATAGCAGGCCCTGAGAGTCGCGGAAGTTTGAAAAGAGCGGGAGCTGAGAGTCGCGGAGGTTTGAAAAGAGCGTGAGCAGAGAGTCGCGGAGGATTGAAAAGCGCGGGAGCTGAGAGTCGCGGAGGATTGAAAAGTGCGGGACCAGAGAGTCCCGGAGGTTTGAAAAGAGCGGGAGCTGAGAGTCGCAGTGATTTGAAAAGAGCGGGAGCTGAGAGTTGCGGAGGTTTGAAAAGAGCGGGAGCTGAGAGTCGCGGAGGTTTGAAAACAGCGGGAGGTAAGAGTCGCACAGATTTGAAAAGAGCGGGAGCTGAGAGTCGTGGAGGTTTGAAAAGAGCCGGAGCTTAGAGTCGCGGAGGTTTGAAAAGAGCGGGAGCTGAGAGTCGCGGAGGTTTGAAAAGAGAGGGAGGTGAGAGTCGCGGAGGTTTGAAAAGTGCGGGAGCTGAGAATCGCGGAGGTTTGAAATGAGCGGGAGCTGAGAGCCACGGAGGGTTGAAAAGAGCGGGAGCTGAGAGTCACGGAGGTTTGAAAAGAGTGGGAGCTGAGAGCCGCGGAGGTTTGAAAAGAGCGGGAGCTGAGAGTCGCGGAGGTTTGAAAAGAGCGGGACCTGAGAGTCGCGGAGGTTTGAAAAGAGCGGGAGCTGAGAGTCGCACAGATTTGAAAAGAGTGGGAGCTGAGAGTCGCGGAGGTTTGAAAAGAGCCGGAGCTCAGAGTCGCGGAGGTTTGAAAACAGCGGGAGCTCAGAGTCGCGGAGGTTTGAAAAGAGCAGGAGCTGAGAGTCGCGGAGGTTTGCAAAGAGCGGGAGCTGAGAGTCGCGGAGTATTGAAAAGAGCGGGACCTGAGAGTCGCGGAGGTATGAAAAGAGCGGGAGCTGAGAGTCGCGGAGGTTTGAAAAGAGCTGGAGCTGAGAGTCGCGGAGTTTGGAAACGAGCGGGAGCTGTGAGTCGCGGAGGTTCGAAAAGAGCGCAAGCTGAGAGTCGCGGAGGTTTGAAAAGAGCTGGAGTTGAGAATCGCGGAGGTTTGAAAAGAACGGGAGCTGAGAGCCGCGGAGGTTTGGAAAGAGCGGGAGCTGAGAGTCGCGGAGGTTTGAAAAGAGCGGGAGCTGAGAGTCGTGGAGGTTTGAAAAGAGCGGGAGCTGAGAGTCGCGGAGGTTTGAAAAGAGCGGGAGCTGAGAGTCGCGGAGGTTTGAAAAGAGCTGGAGCTGTGAGTCGCGGAGGTTTGAAAAGAGTGGGAGCTGAGAGTCGCAGAGGTTTGAAAAGAGCGGGAGCTTAGAGTTGCGGAGGTTTGAAAAGAGCGGGAGCTGAGAATCGCGGAGGTTTGAAAAGAGCGGGAGCTGAGAGTCGCGGAGGTTTGCAAAGAGCGGGAGCTGAGAGTCGCGGAGTATTGAAAAAAGCGGGACCTGAGAGTCGCGGTTGTATGAAAAGAGCGGGAGCTGAGAGTCGCTGAGGTTTGAAAAGAGCTGGAGCTGAGAGTCGCGGAGTTTGGAAACGAGCGGGAGCTGTGAGTCGCGGAGGTTCGAAAAGAGCGCAAGCTGAGAGTCGCGGAGGTTTGAAAAGAGCTGGAGTTGAGAATCGCGGAGGTTTGAAAAGAACGGGAGCTGAGAGCCGCAGAGGTTTGAAAAGAGCGGGAGCTGAGAGTCGCGGAGGTTTGAAAAGAGCGGGAGCTGAGAGTCGTGGAGGTTTGAAAAGAGCGGGAGCTGAGAGTCGCGGAGGTTTGAAAAGAGCGGGAGCTGAGAGTCGCGGAGGTATGAAAAGAGCTGGAGCTGTGAGTCGCTGAGGTTTGAAAAGAGCGGGAGCTGAGAGTCGCGGAGGTTTGAAAAGAGCGGGAGCTGAGAGTTTCTGAGGTTTGAAAAGAGCGGGAGCTTAGAGTTGCGGTGGTTTGAAAAGTGCGGGAGCTGAGAATCGCGGAGGTTTGAAAAGAGCGGGAGCTGAGAGTCGCTGAGGTTTGAAAAGAGCTGGAGCTGAGAGTCGCGGAGTTTGGAAACGAGCGGGAGCTGTGAGTCGCGGAGGTTCTAAAAGAGCGCAAGCTGAGAGTCGCGGAGGTTTGAAAAGAGCTGGAGTTGAGAATCGCGGAGGTTTGAAAAGAACGGGAGCTGAGAGCCGCGAAGGTTTGAAAAGAGCGGGAGCTGAGAGTCGCGGAGGTTTGAAAAGAGCGGGAGCTGAGAGTCGTGGAGGTTTGAAAAGAGCGGGAGCTGAGAGTCTCGGAGGCTTGAAAAGAGCGGGAGCTGAGAGTCGCGGAGGTATGAAAAGAGCTGGAGCTGTGAGTCGCGGAGGTTTGAAAAGAGCGGGAGCTGAGAGTTGCTGAGGTTTGAAAAGAGCGGGAGCTTTGAGTTGCGGAGGTTTGAAAAGAGCGGGAGCTGAGAATCGCGGAGGTTTGAATAGAGCGGGAGCTGAGAGTCGCGGAGGTTTGCAAAGAGCGGCAGCTGAGAGTCGCGGAGGTTTGAAAAGTGCGGGAGCTGCGGGTTGCGGAGATTTGAAAAGAGCGGGACCTGAGAGCCGCGGAGATTTGAAAAGAGCGGGAGCTGAGAGTCGCGGAGGTTTGAAAAGAGCAGGAGCTGAGAGTCGCGGAGGTTTGAAAAGAGCGGGAGCTGCGAGTCGCGGAGGTTTGAAAAGAGTGGGAGCTGAGAGTCGCGGAGGTTTGAAAAGATCGGGAGCTGAGAGTCGCGGATGTTAGAAATGAGCGGGAGCTGAGAATCGCGGTGGTTTGAAAAGAGCGGGAGCTGAGAGTCACAGAGGTTTGAAAAGAGCGGGAGCTGAGAGTCTCGGAGGTTTAAAAATAGCGGGAGCTGAGAGTCGCGGAGGTTTGAAAAGGGGGGGTGCTGTTAGTCGCGGAGGTTTGAAAAGAGCGGGAGCTGAGAGTCGCGGAGGTTTGAAAAGAGCGGGAGCTGAGAGTCGCGGAGGTTTGCAAAGAGCGGGAGCTGAGAGTCGTGGAGGTTTGAAAAGAGCGGGAGCTGAGAGTCGCGGAGGTTTGAAAAGAGCGGGAGCTGAGAGTCGTGGAGGTTTGAAAAGAGCGGGAGCTGAGAGTCGCGGAGGTTTGAAAAGAGCGGGAGCTGAGAGTCGCGGAGGTATGAAAAGAGCTGTAGCTGTGAGTCGCGGAGGTTTGAAAAGAGCGGGAGCTGAGAGTCGCGGAGGTTTGAAAAGAGCGGGAGCTGGGAGTTGCTGAGGTTTGAAAAGAGCGGGAGCTTAGAGTTGCGGAGGTTTGAAAAGAGCGGGAGCTGAGAATCGCGGAGGTTTGAAAAGAGCGGGAGCTGAGAGTCGCGGAGGTTTGCAAAGAGCGGCAGCTGAGAGTCGCGGAGGTTTGAAAAGTGCGGGAGCTGCGAGTTGCGGAGATTTGAAAAGAGCGGGACCTGAGAGCCGCGGAGGTTTGAAAAGAGCGGGAGCTGAGAGTCGCGGAGGTTTGAAAAGAGCAGGAGCTGAGAGTCGCGGAGGTTTGAAAAGAGCGGGAGCTGCGAGTCGCGGAGGTTTGAAAAGAGTGGGAGCTGAGAGTCGCGGAGGTTTGAAAAGATCGGGAGCTGAGAGTCGCGGATGTTAGAAATGAGCGGGAGCTGAGAATCGCGGTGGTTTGAAAAGAGCGGGAGCTGAGAGTCACAGAGGTTTGAAAAGAGCGGGAGCTGAGAGTCTCGGAGGTTTAAAAATAGCGGGAGCTGAGAGTCGCGGAGGTTTGCAAAGAGCGGGAGCTGAGAGTCGTGGAGGTTTGAAAAGAGCGATAGCTGAGAGACGCGGAGGTTTGAAAAGAGCGGGAGCTGGGAGTCGCAGAGGTTTGAAAAGAGCGGAAGCTTAGAGCCACGGAGGTTTGAAAAGAGCGGGAGCTGAGAGTCGCGGAGGTTTGAAAAGAGCGGAACCTCAGAGTCGCGGAGGATTGAAAAGAGCGGGAGCTGAGAGTCGCGGAGGTTTGAAAAGAGCGGGAGCTGAGAGTCGCGGATGTTTGAAAAGAGCAGGAGCTGAGAGTCGCAGAGGTTTGAAAAGAGCGGGAGCTGAGAGTCACGGAGATTTGAAAAGAGCGGGAACTGGGAGTCGCGGAGGTTTGAAAAGAGCGGGAGCTGAGAGTCGCGGAGGTTTGAAAAGAGCGGGAGCTGAGAGTCGCGGAGGTTTGAAAAGAGCGGGAGCTGAAAGCCGCGGAGATTTGAAAAGAGCAGGACCTGAGAGTCGCGGAGGTTTGAAAAGAGCGGGAGCTGAGAGTCGCGGAGGTTTGAAAAGAGCTGGAGCTGAGAGTCGCGGAGGTTGGAAACGAGCGGGAGCTGAGAGGCGCGGAGGTTCGAAAAGAGCGCGAGCTGAGAGTCGCGGTGGTTTGAAAAGAGCTGGAGCTGAGAGTCGCGGTGGTTTGAAAAGAGAGGGAGCTGAGAGTCGCGGAGGCTTGAAAAGAGCGGGAGCTGAGAGTGGCGGAGGTTTTAAAGAGCGGGAGCTGAGAGTCCCGGAGATTTGAAAAGAGCGGGAGCTGAGAGTCATGAAGGTTTGAAAAGAGCGGGAGCTGATAGTCACGGAGGTTTGAAAAGAGCGGGAGCTGAGAGTCGCGGAAGTTTGAAAAGAACAGGAACTGAGAGTCGCGGAAGTTTGAAAAGAGCGGCAGCTGAGAGTCGCGGAGGTTTGCAAAGAGCGGGAGCTGAGAGTCGCGGAGGTTTGAAAAGAGCGGGACCTGAGAGTCGCGGAGATTTGAAAAGGGCGGGAGCTGAGAGTCGCGGAGGTTTGAAAAGAGCGGGAGCTGAGAGTCGCGGAGGTTTGAAAAGAGCGGGACCTGAGAGTCCCGGAGGTTTGAAAAGAGCGGGAGTTGAGAGTCGCGGAGATTTGAAAAGAGCCGGAGCTGAGAGTCGCGGAGGTTTGAAAAGAGCGGGAGCTGAGAGTCGCGTAGGATTGAAAAGAGCAGGATCTGAGAGTCGCGGAGGTTGGAAAAGAGCGGTAGCTGAGATTCGCGGAGGTTTGAAAACAGCGGGGCTTGAGAGTCGCGGAGGTTTGAAAAGAGCGGGAGTTGTGAGTCGCGGAGGTTTGAAAAGAGCGTGAGCTGAGAGTCGCGGAGGTTTGAAAAGAGCGGGACCTGAGTGTCCCGGAGGTTTGAAAAGAGCGGGTGCTGTGAGTCGCGGAGATTTGAAAAGAACGGGAGCTGAGAGTCGCGGAGGTTTGAAAATAGCGTGAGCTGAGAGTCGCGGAGGTGTGAAAATAGCAGGAACTGAGAGTCGCGGAGGTTTGAAAAGAGCGGGAGCTGAGAGTCGCGGAGGTTTGCAAAGAACGGGAGCTGAGAGTCGCGGAGGTTTGAAAAGAGCTGGACCTGAGAGTCGCGGAGGTTTGAAAAGAGCGGGAGCTGAGAGTCGCGGAGTTTTCAAAAGAGAGCGAGCTGAGAGTCGCGGAGGTTTGAAAAGAGAGGGACCTGAGAGTCCCGGAGGTTTGAAAAGAGCGGGAGCTGAGAGTCGCGGAGGTTTCAAAAGAGCGGGAGCTGAGGCTCGCAGAGGTTTGAAAAGAGCAGGACCTGAGAGTCGCGGAGGTTTGAAAAGAGCGGGAGCTGAGAGTCGCGGAGGTTTGAAAAGAGCGGGAGCTGAGAGTCGCGGAGGTTTGAAAAGAGCGGGAGCTGAGAGTCGCGGAGGTTTGAAAAGAGCGGGAGCTAAGAGTCACGGAGGTTTCAAATGAGCGGGAGCTGAGAGTCGCGGAGGTTTGCAAAGAGCGGGAGCTGAGAGTCGCGGAGGGTTGAAAAGAGCAGGACCTCAGAGTCGCGGAGGTTTGAAAAGAGCGGGAGCTGAGAGCCGCGGAGGTTTGAAAACAGCGGGAGATGAGAGTCGCGAAGGTTTGAAAAGAGCGGGAGCTTAGAGTCGCGGAGGTTTGAAAAGAGCGGGAGCTGAGAGTCGCGCAGGTTTGAAAAGAGCGGGAGCTGAGAGTCGCGGAGGTTTGCAAAGAGCGGGAGCTGAGAGTCGCGGAGGTTTGAAAAGAGCGGGAGCTGAGAGTCGCGGAGGTTTGAAAAGAGCGGGAGCTGTGAGTCGCGGAGGTTTGAAAAGAGTGGGAGCTGAGAGTCGCGGAGGTTTGAAAAGAGCGGGTGCTGAGAGTCGTGGAGGTTTGAAAAGACCGGGAGCTAAGAGTCGCGGAGGTTTGAAAAGAGCGGGAGCTGAGAGTCATGGAGGTTTGAAAACTGCGGGAGCTGAGAGTCGCGGAGGTTTGAAAAGAGCGGGAGCTGAGAGTCGCGGAGGTTTGAAAAGAGTGGGAGCTGAGAGTCGCGGAGTTTTGAAAAGAGCGGGAGCTGAGAGTCGCGGAGGTTTGAAAAGAGCGGGAGCTGAGAGTCCCGGAGATTTGAAAAGAGCGGGAGCTTAGAGTCGCGGAGGTTTGAAAAGAGCGGGAGCTGAGAGTCGCGGAGGTTTGAAAAGAGCGGGACCTGAGAGTCGCGGATGTTTGAAAAGAGCGGGAGCTGAGAGTGGCGGAGGTTTGAAAAGAGCGGGTGCTAAGAGTCGCGAAGGTTTGAAAAGAGCGGGAGCTGAGAGTCGCGGAAGTTTGCAAAGAGCGGGAGCTGAGAGTCGCGGAGGTTTGAAAAGAGCGGGAGCTGAGAGTCGCTGAGGTTTGAAAAGAGCGGGAGCTGAGAGTCGCGAAGGTTTGAACACAGCGGGAGCTAAGGGGGACAACTCTGGACACCAGGCTGTAATTAAAAAGCAATTCAGGAGTGACATCACAGCAAAACAATAAGTTCATTGGCTGGTGTTATCATGCGGGGCGCAGAGTTTGCTGAGTGAGTGCTTGCTGAGAAGGGGAGTGAATAACAGGTTAGCTCTTTCTTTTTCTTTTTTTATCTAAGGGGATGGCAGGGAAGGTAGTGCAGTGTTCCTCCTGCAGAATGTTTGAGGTGAGGGACGTCGACAGTGTCCCTGCTGATTTCACCTGTGAGAAGTGCACCCATCTCCAGCTCCTCAGAAAGCGCGTTAGGGAACTGGAGCTGGAGCTGGATGAACTTCCGAACATTCGGGAGGCAGAGGTGGTCATAGATAGAAGCTTCAGGGATGTAGTTACTCCGATGTCTGTGGCACAGAGTCTGTCCCTGTTGCTCAGATGGTAAGGGGGGAGAGGAGTAAAGCATTAGTCATTGGAGGCTCCATAGTTTGGGAAATAGATATGAGATTCTGTTGGAAGGTGAGAGACTCGTAGTTGGTGTGTTGCCTCCCAGGTGCCAGGGTGCGTGATGTCTCGGATCATGTTTTCGGGATCCTTAAGGGGGAGGGGGAGCAGCCCCAAGTCATGGTCCACATAGGTACCAACGACATAGGTAGGAAAAGGGATAGGGATGTAAGGCAGGAATTCAGGGAGCTCGGGTGGAAACTTAGATCTAGGACAAACAGAGTTATTATCTCTGGGTTGTTACCCGTGCCACGTTATAGCGAGACGTGGAATAGGGAGAGAGAGGAGTTGAACACATGGCTACAGGGATGGTGGAGGAGGGAGGGTTTCAGATTTCTGGATAAATGGGGCTCATTCTGGGGTCGGTGGGACCTCTACAAATGGGATGGTCTACACTTGGACCAGAGGGGTACCAGTATCTTTGGGGGGAAATTTGCTAATGCTCTTTGGGAGGGTTTAATCTAGTTCAGCAGGGGCTTGGGAACCTGAATTGGAACTCCAGTATACAGGAGGTTGAGAGTAGTGAGGTCATGAGTAAGGTTTCAAAGTTGCAGGAGTGTACCGGCAGGCAGGAAGGTGGTTTAAAGTGTGTCTTCTTCAATGCCTTGAGCGTCCGGAATGGGTGGGTGAACTTGCAGCATGGGTTGGTACCTGGCACATCGATGTTGTGGCCATTTCGGAGACATGGATAGAGTAGGGACAGGAATGGTTGTTGCAGGTGCCGGGGTTTAGATATTTCAGTAAGCTCAGGGGACTGTTGACCAGGAGCTGCAGGGGTTATACAGAGGACAGCCTGGCCACACAGAGATGGGAATGTTGACCAGGAGCTGCAGGAGTTATACAGAGCACACCCTGGCCACACAGAGATGGGAATGTTGACCAGGAGCTGCAGGGGGTATACAGAGCACACCCTGGCCACAAAGAGATGGGAATGTTGACCAGGAGATGCAGGGGTTATACAGAGCACATACTGGCCACACGGAGATGGGAATGTTGACCAGGAGCTGTAGGGGTTATACAGAGCACACTCTGGCCACACAGATATGGAAATGTTGACCAGGTGCTGCTGGGGTTATACAGAGCACACACTGGACACACACACAGATGGGAATGTTGACCAGGAGCTGCAGGGGATATACAGAGCACATCCTGGCCACACAGAGATGGGAATGTTGACCAGGAACTGCAGGGGTTATACAGAGCACACCCTGGACACACACAGAGATGGGAATGTTGACCAGGAGCTGCAGGGGTTATACAGTGCGCACGCTGTCCACACACAGATGGGAGCGTTGACCAGGAGCTGCTGGGGTGAGACAGAGCACACCCTGGACACACACACAGATGGGAATGTGGACCAGGAGCTGCAGGGGTTGTCCAGAGCACACCCTGGCCACACACTGATGGGAATGTTGACCAGGAGCTGCAGGGATTATACAGAGCACACCCTGGCACACAGAAATGGGAATATTGACCAGGAGCTGCAGGGGTTATACAGAGCGCCACCTGGCCTCACAGAGAACGACATGTTGACCAGGAGCTGCAGGAGTTATACAGAGCACACCCTGGCCACACAGAGATGGGAATGTTGACCAGGAGCTGCAGGGGTTATACAGAGCACACCCTGGCCACACAGAGATGGGAATGTTGACCAGGAGCTGCAGGGGTTATACAGAGCACACCCTGGCCACACAGAGATGGGAATGTTGACCAGGAGCTGCAGGAGTTATACAGAGCACATCCTGGCCACACACAGAGATGGGAATGTTAACCAGGAGCTGCATGGGTTATACAGAGCACACCCTGGCCACACAGAGATGGGAATTTTGACCAGGAGCTGCAGGAGTTATACAGAGCACACCCTGACCACACACAGAGATGGGAATGGTGACCAGGAGCTGCAGGAGTATACAGAGCACATCCTGGCCACACAGAGATGGGAATGTTGACCAGGAGCTGCAGGAGTTATACAGAGCACATCCTGGCCACACACAGAGATGGGAATGTTGATCAGGAGCTGCTGGGGTTATACAGTGCACATCCTGGCCACAGAGAGTTGGGAATGTTGACTAGGCGCTGCAGGGGTTATACAGAGCGCACTCTGGCCACACAGAGATGGGAATGTTGACCAGGAGCTGCAGGGGTTAAACAGAGCACACCCTGACCACACAGAGATGGGAATGTTGACCAGGAGCTGCTGGAGTTATACAGAGCACACCCTGGATACACTGAGATGGGAATGTTGACCAGGAGCTGCTGGGGCTATACAGAGCACACCCTGGCCACACAGATATGGGAATGTTGACCAGGAGCTGCAGGGGTTATACAGAGCACACCCTGGCCACACAGAGATGAGAATGTTGACCAGGAGCTGCAGGTGTTATACAGTGCACACACTGGCCACACAGAGATGGGAATGTTGACCAGGAGCTGCAGGAGTTATACAGAGCACACCCTGGCCACACAGAGATGGGAATGTTGACGAGGAGCTGCAGGGGGTATAGAGAGCACACCCTGGCCACACAGAGATGGGAATGTTGACCACGAGCTGCAGGAGTTATACAGAGCACACCGTGGCCACACATAGAGGGGAATGTTGACCAGGAGCTGCTGGGGTTATACAGAGCACACCCTGGATACACTGAGATAGGAATGTTGACCAGGAGCTGCAGGGGTTATACAGAGCACATCCTGGCCACACAGAGATGGGAATGTTGACCAGGAGATGCTGGGGTCATACAGAGCACACTCTGGCCACACAGAGATGGGAATGTAATCCAGGAGCTGCAGGGGTTATACAGAGCACACCCTGGACACACACAGAGAGGGAATGTTGACCAGGAGCTGCAGGGGTTATACAGAGCACACCCTGGACACACACAGAGATGGGAATGTTGACCAGGAGCTGCAGGGGTTATACAGTGCGCACGCTGTCCACACACAGATGGGAGCGTTGACCAGGAGCTGCTGGGGTTATACAGAGCACACCGTGGACACACACACAGATGGGAATGTGGACCAGGAGATGCAGGGGTTATACAGAGCACACCCTGGCCACACACAGATGGGAATGTTGACCAGGAGCTGCACGGATTATATAGAGCACACCCTGGCACACAGAAATGGGAATATTGACCAGGAGCTGCAGGAGTTATACAGAGCACAACCTGGCCACACACAGATGGGAATGTTAACCAAGAGCTGCAGGAGTTATACAGAGCATACCCTGGGCACACACAGATGGGAATGTTGACCAGGAGCTGCAGGGGTTATACAGAGCGCCACCTGGCCTCACAGAGAACGACATGTTGACCAGAAGCTGCAGGAATTATACAGAGCACACCCTGGCCACACAGAGATGGGAATGTTGACCAGGAGCTGCAGGTGTTATACAGAGCACACCCTGGCCACACAGAGATGGGAATGTTGACCAGGAGCTGCAGGGGTTATACAGAGCACATCCTGGCCACACACAGAGATGGGAATGTTAACCAGGAGCTGCAGGGGTTATACAGAGCACACCCTGGGCACACAGAGATGGGAATGTTGACCAGGAGCTGCAGGAGTTATACAGAGCACACCCTGACCACACACAGAGATGGGAATGTTGACCAGGAGCTGCAGGGGTTATACAGAGAACATCCTGACCACACAGTGATGGGAATGTAGACCAGGAGTTGCAGGGGTTATACAGAGCACATCCTGACCACACAGTGATGTGAATGTTGACCAGGAGCAGGGGTATACAGAGCACACCCTGGCCACACACAGATGGGAATGTTGACCAGGAGCTGCTGGGGTTAGACAGAGCACACCCTGGCCACACAGTGATGGGAATGTTGACCAGGAGCAGGGGTATACAGAGAACCCTGGCCACACAGATGGGAATGTTGACCAGGAGTTGCAGGGGATATACAGAGCACATCCTGCCCACACAGATGGGAATGTTGACCAGGAGTTGCAGGGGTTATACAGATCCCACACTGGCCACACAGAGATGGGAATGTTGACCAGGAGCTGCAGGGGTTATACAGAGCACACCCTGGCCACACACAGATGGGAATGTTGACCAGGAGCTGCTGGGGTTAGACAGAGCACACCCTGATCACACAGTGATGGGAATGTTGACCAGGAGCAGGGGTTAACAGAGCACACCCTGGCCACACAGATGGGAATGTTGACCAGGAGCTGCTGGGGTTAGACAGAGCACACCCTGATCACACAGTGATGGGAATGTTGACCAGGAGCAGGGGTTATACAGAGCACACCCTGGACACACACAGAGATGGGAATGTTGACCATGAACTGCAGGGGTTATACAGAGCACAGCTTGGCCATACAGAGATGGAAATGTTGACTAGACCTTGCAGCGGTTATACAAAGCACACCCTGGCCACACAGAGAGGGGAATGTTGACCAGGAGCTGCAGGGGTTATAAGGAGCACATCCTGGCCACACAGAGATGGGAATGTTCACCAGGTGCTGCAGGGGTTATACAGAGCACACCCTGGCCACACAGAGTTGGGAATGTTCACCAGGAGCTGCAGGTGTTATACAGAGCACACCCTGGCCACACAGAGATGGGAATGTTGACCAGGAGCTGCAGTGGTTATACAGAGCACACCCTGGACACACACAGAGATGGGAATGTTGACCATGAACTGCAGGGGTTATACAGAGCACACCCTGGCCATACAGAGATGCAAATGTTGACCAGGAGCTGCAGGAGTTATACAGAGCACACCCTGACCACACACAGAGATGGGAATGGTGACCAGGAGCTGCAGGAGTATACAGAGCACATCCTGGCCACACAGAGATGGGAATGTTGACCAGGAGCTGCAGGAGTTATACAGAGCACATCCTGGCCACACACAGAGATGGGAATGTAGATCAGGGGCTGCTGGGGTTATACAGTGCACATCCTGGCCACAGAGAGTTGGGAATGTTGACCAGGCGCTGCAGGGTTTATACAGAGCGCACTCTGGCCACACAGAGATGGGAATGTTGACCAGGAGCTGCAGGGGTTAAACAGAGCACACCCTGACCACACAGAGATGGGAATGTTGACCAGGAGCTGCTGGGGTTATACAGAGCACACCCTGGATACACTGAGATGGGAATGTTGACCAGGAGCTGCTGGGGTTATACAGAGCACACCCTGGCCACACAGATATGGGAATGTTGACCAGGAGCTGCAGGGGTTATACAGAGCACACCCTGGCCACACAGAGATGAGAATGTTGACCAGGAGCTGCAGGTGTTATACAGTGCACACACTGGCCACACAGAGATGGGAATGTTGACCAGGAGCTGCAGGAGTTATACAGAGCACACCCTGGCCACACAGAGATGGGAATGTTGACGAGGAGCTGCAGGGGGTATAGAGAGCACACCCTGGCCACACAGAGATGGGAATGTTGACCACGAGCTGCAGGAGTTATACAGAGCACACCGTGGCCACACATAGAGGGGAATGTTGACCAGGAGCTGCTGGGGTTATACAGAGCACACCCTGGATACACTGAGATAGGAATGTTGACCAGGAGCTGCAGGGGTTATACAGAGCACATCCTGGCCACACAGAGATGGGAATGTTGACCAGGAGATGCTGGGGTCATACAGAGCACACTCTGGCCACACAGAGATGGGAATGTAATCCAGGAGCTGCAGGGGTTATACAGAGCACACCCTGGACACACACAGAGATGGGAATGTTGACCAGGAGCTGCAGGGGTTATACAGAGCACACCCTGGACACACACAGAGATGGGAATGTTGACCAGGAGCTGCAGGGGTTATACAGTGCGCACGCTGTCCACACACAGATGGGAGCGTTGACCAGGAGCTGCTGGGGTTATACAGAGCACACCGTGGACACACACACAGATGGGAATGTGGACCAGGAGATGCAGGGGTTATACAGAGCACACCCTGGCCACACACAGATGGGAATGTTGACCAGGAGCTGCACGGATTATATAGAGCACACCCTGGCACACAGAAATGGGAATATTGACCAGGAGCTGCAGGAGTTATACAGAGCACAACCTGGCCACACACAGATGGGAATGTTAACCAAGAGCTGCAGGAGTTATACAGAGCATACCCTGGGCACACACAGATGGGAATGTTGACCAGGAGCTGCAGGGGTTATTCAGAGCGCCACCTGGCCTCACAGAGAACGACATGTTGACCAGAAGCTGCAGGAATTATACAGAGCACACCCTGGCCACACAGAGATGGGAATGTTGACCAGGAGCTGCAGGTGTTATACAGAGCACACCCTGGCCACACAGAGATGGGAATGTTGACCAGGAGCTGCAGGGGTTATACAGAGCACATCCTGGCCACACACAGAGATGGGAATGTTAACCAGGAGCTGCAGGGGTTATACAGAGCACACCCTGGGCACACAGAGATGGGAATGTTGACCAGGAGCTGCAGGAGTTATACAGAGCACACCCTGACCACACACAGAGATGGGAATGTTGACCAGGAGCTGCAGGGGTTATACAGAGAACATCCTGACCACACAGTGATGGGAATGTAGACCAGGAGTTGCAGGGGTTATACAGAGCACATCCTGACCACACAGTGATGTGAATGTTGACCAGGAGCAGGGGTATACAGAGCACACCCTGGCCACACACAGATGGGAATGTTGACCAGGAGCTGCTGGGGTTAGACAGAGCACACCCTGGCCACACAGTGATGGGAATGTTGACCAGGAGCAGGGGTATACAGAGAACCCTGGCCACACAGATGGGAATGTTGACCAGGAGTTGCAGGGGATATACAGAGCACATCCTGCCCACACAGATGGGAATGTTGACCAGGAGTTGCAGGGGTTATACAGATCCCACACTGGCCACACAGAGATGGGAATGTTGACCAGGAGCTGCAGGGGTTATACAGAGCACACCCTGGCCACACACAGATGGGAATGTTGACCAGGAGCTGCTGGGGTTAGACAGAGCACACCCTGATCACACAGTGATGGGAATGTTGACCAGGAGCAGGGGTTAACAGAGCACACCCTGGCCACACAGATGGGAATGTTGACCAGGAGCTGCAGGGGTTATACAGAGCACACCCTGGACACACACAGAGATGGGAATGTTGACCATGAACTGCAGGGGTTATACAGAGCACAGCTTGGCCATACAGAGATGGAAATGTTGACTAGACCTTGCAGCGGTTATACAAAGCACACCCTGGCCACACAGAGAGGGGAATGTTGACCAGGAGCTGCAGGGGTTATAAGGAGCACATCCTGGCCACACAGAGATGGGAATGTTCACCAGGTGCTGCAGGGGTTACACAGATCACACCCTGGCCACACAGAGTTGGGAATGTTCACCAGGAGCTGCAGGTGTTATACAGAGCACACCCTGGCCACACAGAGATGGGAATGTTGACCAGGAGCTGCAGTGGTTATACAGAGCACACCCTGGACACACACAGAGATGGGAATGTTGACCATGAACTGCAGGGGTTATACAGAGCACACCCTGGCCATACAGAGATGCAAATGTTGACCAGGAGCTGCAGGAGTTATACAGAGCACATCCTGGTCACACAGAGATGGAAATGTTGACCAGGAGCTGCAGGAGTTATACAGAGCACATCCTGGCCACACACAGAGAGGGGAATGTTGACCAGGAGCTGCAGGGGTTACACAGAGCACACCCTGGCCACACAGAGATGGGAATATTGACAAGGAGCAGGGGTTATACAGAGCACACTCTGCCCACACAGAGAAGGGAATGTTGACCAGGATCTGGGGGTATACAGAGCACACCCTGGGCACACAGAGATGGGAATGTTGACCAGGAGTTGCTGGGTTTATAAAGAGCACACCCTGGCAACACAGAGATGGGAATGTTGACCAGGAGCTGCAGGAGTTATACAGAGCACACCCTGGCCATACAGAGATGTGAGTGTTGAACAGGATTTGCAGGGGTTATACAGAGCACTGTCTCACACACAGAGATGGGAATGTTGACCAGGAGCTGCAGGGGTTATACAGAGCACACCCTGGCCACACAGAGATGGAAATGTTGACCAGGAGCTGCAGGAGTTATACAGAGCACATCCTGGCCACACACAGAGATGGAAATGTTGACCAGACGTTGCAGTGGTTATACAGAGCACACCCTGGCCACACAGAGAGGGGAATGTTGACCAGGAGCTGCAGGGGTTACACAGAGCACACGCTGGCCACACAGAGATGGGAATATTGACAAGGAGCAGGGGTTATACAGAGCACACCCTGCCCACACAGAGAAGGGAATGTTGACCAGTATCTGGGGTTATACAGAGCACACCCTGGGCACACAGAGATGGGAATGTTGACCAGGAGTTGCTGGGTTTATAAAGAGCACACCCTGGCCACACAGAGATGGGAATGTTGACCAGGAGCTGCAGGAGTTATACAGAGCACACCCTGGCCATACAGAGATGTGAGTGTTGAACAGGATTTGCAGGGGTTATACAGAGCACTGTCTCACACACAGAGATGGGAATGTTGACCAGGAGCTGCAGGGGTTATACAGAGCACACCCTGGCCATACAGAGATGCAAATGTTGACCAGGAGCTGCAGGAGTTATACAGAGCACACCCTGGCCACACAGAGATGGGAATATTGACAAGGAGCAGGGGTTATACAGAGCACATTCTGCCCACACAGAGAAGGGAATGTTGACCAGGATCTGGGGTTATACAGATCATACCCTGGGCACACAGAGATGGGAATGTTGACCAGGAGTTGCTGGGTTTATAAAGAGGACACCCTGGCCACACAGAGATGGGAATGTTGACCAGGAGCTGCAGGAGTTATACAGAGCACACCCTGGCCATACAGAGATGTGAGTGTTGAACAGGATTTGCAGGGGTTATACAGAGCACTGTCTCACACACAGAGATGGGAATGTTGACCAGGAGTTGCTGGGTTTATAAGGAGCACACCCTGGCCACACAGAGATGGGAATGTCGACCAGGAGCTGCAGGGGTTATACAGAGCACACCCTGGCCACACAGAGATGGGAATATTCACCAGGAGCTGCAGGGGTTATACAGAGCACCTCCTGGCCACACACAGATGGGAATGTTCACCAGGAGCTGCAGGGGTTAAACAGAGTTCACCCTGGCCACCCAGTGTAGGGAATTTTGACCAGGAGCTGCAGGGATTATACAGAGCACACCCTGGCCACACAGAGATGGGAATGTTGACCAGGAGCTGCTGGGGTTATACAGAGCACACCCTGGACACACACAGAGATGGGAATGTTGACCATGAACTGCAGGGGTTATACAGAGCACACCTTGGCCATACAGAGATGGAAATGTTGACTAGACGTTGCAGCGGTTATACAGAGCACACCCTGGCCACACAGAGAGGGGAATGTTGACCAGGAGCTGCAGGGGTTATACAGAGCACATCCTGGCCACACAGAGATGGGAATGTTCACCAGGAGCTGCAGGGGTTATACAGAGCACACCCTGGCCACACAGAGATGGGAATGTTGACCAGGAGCTGCAGGGGTTATACAGAGCACACCCTGGACACACACAGAGATGGGAATGTTGACCATGAACTGCAGGGGTTATACAGAGCGACCCTGGCCATACAGAAATGGAAATGTTGACCAGGAGCTGCAGGAGTTATACAGAGCACATCCTGGCCATACAGAAATGGAAATGTTGAACAGGATTTGCAGGGGCTATACAGAGCACTCTCTCACACACAGAGATGGGAATGTTGACCAGGAGCTGCAGGAGTAATACAGAGCACACCCTGGCCATACAGAGATGGGAGTGTTGAACAGGATTTGCAGGGGCTATACAGAGCACTCTCTCACACACAGAGATGGGAATGTTGACCACGAGCAGCAGGAGTTATACAGAGCACATCCTGGCCACACACAGAGATGGAAATGTTGACCAGACGTTGCAGTGGTTATACAGAGAATACCCTGGCCACACAGTGATGGGAATATTGACAAGGACCAGGGGTTATGCAGAGCACACCCTGGCCACACAGAGATGGGAATGTTAACCAGGAGCTGCTGGGGTTAGACAGAGCACACCCTGATCACACAGTGATGGGAATGTTGACCAGGAGCAGGGGTTAACAGAGCACACCCTGGCCACACAGATGGGAATGTTGACCAGGAGTTGCAGGGGTTATTCAGAGAACACCCTGATCACACAGAGATGGGAATGTTGACCAGGAGCAGGGATTATGCAGAGCACACCCTGGCCACACACAGATGGGAATGTTTACCAGGAGCTGCTGGGGTTGGACAGAGCACACCCTGGCCACACAGTGATGGGAATCTTGACCAGGAGATGCAGGGGTTATACAGAGCGACCCTGGCCACACAGATGGGAATGTTGACCAGGAGTTGCAGGGGTTATACAGAGCACATCCTGACCACTCAGATGGGAATGTTGACCAGGAGTTGCAGGGGTTATACAGATCCCAAACTGGCCACACAGAGATGGGAATGTTGACCAGGAGCTGCAGGGGTTATACAGAGCACACCCTGGCCACACACAGATGGGAATGTTGACCAGGAGCTGCTGGGGTTAGACATAGCACACCCTGATCAGACAGTGATGGGAATGTTGACCAGGAGCAGGGGTTAACAGAGCACACCCTGGCCACACAGATGGGAATGTTGACCGGGAGTTGCAGGGGTTATACAGAGAACACCCTGACCACACAGTGATGGAAATGTTGACCAGGAGCAGCAGGAGTTATACAGAGCACACCCTGATCACACAGTGATGGGAATGTTGACCAGGAGCAGGGGTTAACAGAGCACACCCTGGCCACACAGATGGGAATGTTGACCAGGAGCAGGGGTTAACAGAGCACATCCTGGCCACACGCAGAGATGGAAATGTTGACCAGACGTTGCAATGGTTATACAGAGCACACCCGGGCCACTCAGAGATGGGAATATTGACAAGGAGCAGGGGTTATACAGAGCACACCCTGTCCACACAGAGAAGGGAATGTTGACCAGGAGCAGGGTTTATACAGAGGACACCCTGGCCACACAGAGATGGGAATGTTGACCAGGAGCTGCAGGGGTTATACAGCGCACACCCTGGCCACACACAGATGGGAATGTTGACCAGGAGCTGCTGGAGTTAGACAGAGCACACCCTGATCACACAGTGATGGGAATGTTGACCAGGAGCAGGGGTTAACAGAGCACACCCTGGCCACACAGATGGGAATGTTGACCAGGAGTTGCAGGGGTTATTCAGAGAACACCCTGATCACACAGAGGTGGGAATGTTGACCAGGAGCAGGGATTATGCAGAGCACATCCTGGCCACACGGAGATGGGAATGTTGACCAGGAGCTGCAGGGGTTAGACAGAGCACATCGTGGCCACAAACAGATGGGAATCTTGACCAGGAGATGCAGGGGTTATACAGAGAACATCCTGACCACACAGTGATGGGAATGTAGACCAGGAGTTGCAGGGGTTATACAGAGCACATCCTGACAACACAGTGATGTGAATGTTGACCAGGAGCAGGGGTATACAGAGCACACCCTGGCCACACACAGATGGGAATGTTGACCAGGAGCTGCTGGGGTTAGACAGAGCACACCCTGGCCACACAGTGATGGGAATGTTGACCAGGAGCAGGGGTATACAGAGCTACCCTGGCCACACAGATGGGAATGTTGACCAGGAGTTGCAGGGGTTATACAGAGCACATCCTGGCCACACACAGATGGGAATGTTCAACAGGAGCTGCAGGGGTTAAACAGAGCACACCCTGGCCACACAGAGTAGGGAATGTTGACCAGGAGCTGCAGGGGTTGTACAGAGCACACCCTGGCCACACGGAGATGGGAATGTTGACCAGGAGCTGCAGGGGTTATACAGAGCACACCCTGGACACACACAGAGATGGGAATGTTGACCATGAACTGCAGGGGTTATACAGTGCACACCTTGGCCATACAGAGATGGAAATGTTGACTAGACGTTGCAGCGGTGAGACAGAGCACACCCTGGCCACACAGAGATGGGAATGTTGACCAGGAGCTGCAGGGGTTATACAGAGCACACCCGGGCCACACAGAGATGGGAATGTTGACCATGAACTGCAGGGGTTATACAGAGCGACCCTGGCCATACAGAGATGGAAATGTTGACCAGGAGCTGCAGGAGTTATACAGAGCACATCCAGGCCACACAGTGATGGAAATGTTGACCAGGAGCAGCAGGAGTTATACAGAGCACATCCTGGCCACACACAGAGATGGAAATGTTGACCAGACGTTGCAGTGGTTATACAGAGCACACCCGGGCCACACAGAGATGGGAATATTGACAAGGAGCAGGGGTTATCCAGAGCACACCCTGTCCACACAGAGAAGGGAATGTTGACCAGGATCTGGGGTTATACAGAGCACACCTTGGCCACACAGAGATGGGAATGTTGACCAGGAGCTGCAGAAGTAATACAGAGCACACCCTGGCCATACAGAGATGGGAGTGTTGAACAGGATTTGCAGGGGTTATACAGAGCACTCTCTCACACACAGAGATGGGAATGTTGACCAGGAGCAGCAGGAGTTATACAGAGCACATCCTGGCCACACACAGAGATGGAAATGTTGACCAGACGTTGCAGTGGTTATACAGAGCACACCCTGGCCACACAGAGATGGGAATATTGACAAGGAGCAGGGAATATGCAGAGCACACCCTGGCCACACAGAGATGGGAATATTGACAAGGAGCAGGGGTTATGCAGAGCACACCCTGGCCACACAGAGATGGGAATGTCGACCAGGAGCTGCAGGGGTTATACAGAGGACACCCTGACGACACAAAGATGGGAATGTTGACCAGGAGCTGCAGGGGTTATACAGAGCAGACCCTGACCACACAGAGGTGGGAATGTTGACCAGAAGCTGCAGGGTTTATACAGAGCACACCCTGGCCACACACAGAGGTGGGAATGTTGACCAGGAACAGGTGTTATACAGAGCACACCCACGCCACACAGAGATGGGAATGTTGACCAGGAGCAGGGTTTATACAGAGGACACCCTGGCCACACAGAAATGTGAATGTTGACCAGGAGCTGCTGGGGTTAGACAGAGCACACCCTGATCACACAGTGATGGGAATGTTGACCAGGAGCAGGGGTTAACAGAGCACACCCTGGCCACACAGATGGGAATGTTGACCAGGAGTTGCAGGGGTTATTCAGAGAACACCCTGATCACACAGAGGTGGGAATGTTGACCAGGAGCAGGGATTATGCAGAGCATATCCTGGACACACGGAGATGGGAATGTTGACCAGGAGCTGCAGGGGTTAGACAGAGCACATCGTGGCCACACACAGATGGGAATCTTGACCAGGAGATTCAGGGGTTATACAGAGAACATCCTGACCACACAGTGATGGGAATGTAGACCAGGAGTTGCAGGGGTTATACAGAGCACATCCTGACCACACAGTGATGTGAATGATGACCAGGAGCAGGGGTATACAGAGCACACCCTGGCCACACACAGATGGGAATGTTGACCAGGAGCTGCTGGGGTTAGACAGAGCACACCCTGGCCACACAGTGATGGGAATGTTGACCAGGAGCAGGGGTATACAGAGCGACCCTGGCCACACAGATGGGAATGTTGACCAGGAGTTGCAGGGGTTATACAGAGCACATCCTGACCACACAGATGGGAATGTTGACCAGGAGTTGCAGTGGTTATACAGATCCCACACTGGCCACACAGAGATGGGAATGTTGACCAGGAGCTGCAGGGGTTATACAGAGCACACCCTGGGCACACAGAGATGGGAATGTTGACCAGGAGCTGCTGGGGTTAGACAGAGCACACCCTGATCACACAGTGATGGGAATGTTGACCAGGAGCAGGGGTTAACAGAGCACACCCTGGCCACACAGATGGGAATGTTGACCAGGAGTTGCAGGGGTTATACAGAGAACACCCTGACCACACAGAGGTGGGAATGTTGACCAGGAGCTGCAGGGGTTATACAGCGCACACCCTGGCCACACACAGCGGTGGGAATGTTGACCAGGAACAGGGGTTATACAGAGCACACCCTGGCCACACAGAGAAGGGAATGTTGATCAGGAGCAGGGGTTATACAGAGCACACACTGGCCATACAGAGATGGAAATGTTGACCAGGAGCAGCAGGAGTTATAAAGAGCACATCCTGGCCACACACAGAGATGGAAATGTTGACCAGACGTTGCAGTGGTTATACAGAGCACACCCTGGCCACACAGAGATGGGAATATTGACAAGGAGCAGGGGTTATACAGAGTACACCCTGGCCACACAGAGATGGGAATGTCGACCAGGAGCTGCAGGGGTTATACAGAGGACACTCTGACGACACAGAGATGGGAATGTTGACCAGGAGCTGCAGGTGTTATACAGAGCACACCCTGACCACACAGAGGTGGGAATGTTGACCAGGAGCTGCAGGGGTTATACAGAGCACACCCTGGCCACACACAGAGGTGGGAATGTTGACCAGGAGCAGGTGTTATACAGAGCACACCCTCGCCACACAGAGAAGGGAATGTTGACCAGGAGCAGGGTTTATACAGAGGACACCCTGGCCACACAGAGATGGGAATGTTGACCAGGAGCTGCAGGGGTTATACAGAGCACACCCTGGCCACACACAGATGGGAATGTTGACCAGGAGCTGCTGGGGTTAGACAGAGCACACCCTGGCCACACAGAGAAGGAAATGTAAACCAGGAGCTGCAGGTGTTATACAGAGCACACCCTGCCCACACAGAGAAGGGAATGTTGACCAGGACCTGGGGAAATACAGAGCACACCCTGGCCACAAAGAGATGGGAATGTTGACCAGGAGCTGCTGGGGTTATAAAGAGCACACCCTGGCCACACAGAGATGGGAATGTTGACCAGGAGCTGCAGGAGTTATACAGAGCACACCCTGGCCATACAGAGATGGGAGTGTTGAACAGGATTTGCAGGGGTTATACAGAGCACTCTCTCACACACAGAGATGGGAATGTTGACCAGGAGCTGCAGGGGTTATACAGAGCACATCCTGGCCACACAGAGATGGGAATGTTGACCAGGAGCTGCAGGGGTTATACAGAACACACCCTGACCACACACAAATGGGAATGTTGACCAGGAACTGCAGAAGTTATACAGAGCACATCCTGGCCACAGAGAGATGGAAATGTTGACCAGGAGCTGCAGGGGTTATACAGAGCACACCCTGGCCACACAGAGATGGGAGTGTTGACCAGGAGTTGCAGGGGATATTCAGAGAACACCCTGATCACACAGAGGTGGGAATGTTGACCAGGAGCAGGGATTATGCAGAGCACATCCTGGCCACACGGAGATGGGAATGCTGACCAGGAGCTGCAGGGGTTAGACAGAGCACATCGTGGGGAATCTTGACCAGGAGATGCTGGGGTGAAACAGAGCACATCCTGACCACACAGTGATGTGAATGTTGACCAGGAGCAGGGGTATACAGAGCACACCCTGGCCACACACAGATGGGAATGTTGACCAGGAGCTGCTGGGGTTAGACAGAGCACACCCTGGCCACACAGTGATGGGAATGTTGACCAGGAACAGGGGTATACAGAGCAACCCTGGCCACACAGATGGGAATGTTGACCAGGAGTTGCAGGGGTTATACAGAGCACATCCTGACCACACAGATGGGAATGTTGACCAGGAGTTGCAGGGGTTATACAGATCCCAAACTGGCCACACAGAGATGGGAATGTTGACCAGGAGCTGCAGGGGTTATACAGAGCACACCCTCGCCACACACAGATGGGAATGTTGACCAGGAGCTGCTGGGGTTAGACAGAGCACACCCTGATCACACAGTGATGGGAATGTTGACCAGGAGCAGGGGTTAACAGAGCACACCCTGGCCACACAGATGGGAATGTTGACCAGGAGTTGCAGGGGTTATACAGAGAACACCCTGACCACACAGTGATGGAAATGTTGACCAGGAGCAGCAGGAGTTATACAGAGCACATCCTGGCCACACGCAGAGATGGAAATGTTGACCAGACGTTGCAATGGTTATACAGAGCACACCCGGGCCACTCAGAGATGGGAATATTGACAAGGAGCAGGGGTTATACAGAGCACACCCTGTCCACACAGAGAAGGGAATGTTGACCAGGAGCAGGGTTTATACAGAGGACACCCTGGCCACACAGAGATGGGAATGTTGACCAGGAGCTGCAGGGGTTATACAGAGCACACCCTGGCCACACACAGATGGGAATGTTGACCAGGAGCTGCTGGAGTTAGACAGAGCACACGCTGATCACACAGTGATGGGAATGTTGACCAGGAGCAGGGGTTAACAGAGCACACCCTGGCCACACAGATGGGAATGTTGACCAGGAGTTGCAGGGGTTATTCAGAGAACACCCTGATCACACAGAGGTGGGAATGTTGACCAGGAGCAGGGATTATGCAGAGCACATCCTGGCCACACGGAGATGGGAATGTAGACCAGGAGCTGCAGGGGTTAGACAGAGCACATCGTGGCCACAAACAGATGGGAATCTTGCCAAGGAGATGCAGGGGTTATACAGAGAACATCCTGACCACACAGTGATGGGAATGTAGACCAGGAGTTGCAGGGGTTATACAGAGCGCATCCTGACAACACAGTGATGTGAATGTTGACCAGGAGCAGGGGTATACAGAGCACACCCTGGCCACACACAGATGGGAATGTTGACCAGGAGCTGCTGGGGTTAGACAGAGCACACCCTGGCCACACAGTGATGGGAATGTTGACCAGGAGCAGGGGTATACAGAGCGACCCTGGCCACACAGATGCGAATGTTGACCAGGAGTTGCAGGGGTTATACAGAGCACATCCTGGCCACACACAGATGGGAATGTTCAACAGGAGCTGCAGGGGTTAAACAGAGCACACCCTGGCCACACAGAGTAGGGAATGTTGACCAGGAGCTGCAGGGGTTATACAGAGCACACCCTGGACACACACAGAGATGGGAATGTTGACCATGAACTGCAGGGGTTATACAGTGCACATCTTGGCCATACAGAGATGGAAATGTTGACTAGACGTTGCAGCGGTGAGACAGAGCACACCCTGGCCACACAGAGAGGGGAATGTTGACCAGGAGCTGCAGGGGTTATACAGAGCACATCCTGGCCACACAGAGATTGGAATGTTCACCAGGAGCTGCAGGGGTTATACAGAGCACGCCCTGGCCACACAGAGATGGGAATGTTGACCAGGAGCTGCAGGGGTTATACAGAGCACACCCGGGCCACACAGAGATGGGAATGTTGACCATGAACTGCAGGGGTTATACAGAGCGACCCTGGCCATACAGAGATGGAAATGTTGACCAGGAGCTGCAGGAGTTATACAGAGCACATCCAGGCCACACAGTGATGGAAATGTTGACCAGGAGCAGCAGGAGTTATACAGAGCACATCCTGGCCACACACAGAGATGGAAATGTTGACCAGACGTTGCAGTGGTTATACAGAGCACACCCGGGCCACACAGAGATGGGAATATTGACAAGGAGCAGGGGTTATCCAGAGCACACCCTGTCCACACAGAGAAGGGAATGTTGACCAGGATCTGGGGTTATACAGAGCACACCTTGGCCACACAGAGATGGGAAAGTTGACCAGGTGCTGCAGAAGTAATACAGAGCACACCCTGGCCATACAGAGATGGGAGTGTTGAACAGGATTTGCAGGGGTTATACAGAGCACTCTCTCACACACAGAGATGGGAATGTTGACCAGGAGCAGCAGGAGTTATACAGAGCACATCCTGGCCACACACAGAGATGGAAATGTTGACCAGACGTTGCAGTGGTTATACAGAGCACACCCTGGCCACACAGAGATGGGAATATTGACAAGGAGCAGGGGATATGCAGAGCACACCCTGGCCACACAGAGATGGGAATATTGACAAGGAGCAGGGGTTATGCAGAGCACACCCTGGCCACACAGAGATGGGAATGTCGACCAGGAGCTGCAGGGGTTATACAGAGGACACCCTGACGACACAAAGATGGGAATGTTGACCAGGAGCTGCAGGGGTTATACAGAGCAGACCCTGACCACACAGAGGTGGGAATGTTGACCAGAAGCTGCAGGCTTTATACAGAGCACACCCTGGCCACACACAGAGGTGGGAATGTTGACCAGGAACAGGTGTTATACAGAGCACACCCACGCCACACAGAGATGGGAATGTTGACCAGGAGCAGGGTTTATACAGAGGACACCCTGGCCACACTGAAATGGGAATGTTGACCAGGAGCTGCTGGGGTTAGACAGAGCACACCCTGATCACACAGTGATGGGAATGTTGACCAGGAGCAGGGGTTAACAGAGCACACCCTGGCCACACAGATGGGAATGTTGACCAGGAGTTGCAGGGGTTATTCAGAGAACACCCTGATCACACAGAGGTGGGAATGTTGACCAGGAGCAGGGATTATGCAGAGCATATCCTGGCCACACGGAGATGGGAATGTTGACCAGGAGCTGCAGGGGTTAGACAGAGCACATCGTGGCCACACACAGATGGGAATCTTGACCAGGAGATTCAGGGGTTATACAGAGAACATCCTGACCACACAGTGATGGGAATGTAGACCAGGAGTTGCAGGGGTTATACAGAGCACATCCTGACCACACAGTGATGTGAATGATGACCAGGAGCAGGGGTATACAGAGCACACCCTGGCCACACACAGATGGGAATGTTGACCAGGAGCTGCTGGGGTTAGACAGAGCACACCCTGGCCACACAGTGATGGGAATGTTGACCAGGAGCAGGGGTATACAGAGCGACCCTGGCCACACAGATGGGAATGTTTACCAGGAGTTGCAGGGGTTATACAGAGCACATCCTGACCACACAGGTGGGAATGTTGACCAGGAGTTGCAGTGGTTATACAGATCCCACACTGGCCACACAGAGATGGGAATGTTGACCAGGAGCTGTAGGGGTTATACAGAGCACACCCTGGGCACACAGAGATGGGAATGTCGACCAGGAGCTGCTGGGGTTAGACAGAGCACACCCTGATCACACAGTGATGGGAATGTTGACCAGGAGCAGGGGTTAACAGAGCACACCCTGGCCACACAGATGGGAATGTTGACCAGGAGTTGCAGGGGTTATACAGAGAACACCCTGACCACACAGAGGTGGGAATGTTGACCAGGAGCTGCAGGGGTTATACAGCGCACACCCTGGCCACACACAGCGGTGGGAATGTTGACCAGGAACAGGGGTTATACAGAGCACACCCTGGCCACACAGAGAAGGGAATGTTGATCAGGAGCAGGGGTTATACAGAGCACACACTGGCCATACAGAGATGGAAATGTTGACCAGGAGCAGCAGGAGTTATAAAGAGCACATCCTGGCCACACACAGAGATGGAAATGTTGACCAGACGTTGCAGTGGTTATACAGAGCACACCTGGGCCACACAGAGAAGGGAATATTGCCAAGGAGCAAAGGTTATACAGAGCACACCCTGTCCACACAGAGAAGGGAATGTTGACCAGGATCTGGGGTTATACAGAGCACACCCTGGCCACACAGAGATGGGAATGTTGACGACGAGCTACAGGAGTAATACAGAGCACACCCTGGCCATACAGAGATGGGAGTGTTGAACAGGATTTGCAGGGGTTATACAGAGCACTCTCTCACACACAGAGATGGGAATGTTGACCAGGAGCAGCAGGAGTTATACAGAGCACATCCTGACCACACACAGAGATGGAAATGTTGACCAGACGTTGCAGTGGTTATACAGAGCACACCCTGGCCACACAGAGATGGGAATATTGACAAGGAGCAGGGGTTATACAGAGTACACCCTGGCCACACAGAGATGGGAATGTCGACCAGGAGCTGCAGGGGTTATACAGAGGACACTCTGACGACACAGAGATGGGAATGTTGACCAGGAGCTGCAGGTGTTATACAGAGCACACCCTGACCACACAGAGGTGGGAATGTTGACCAGGAGCTGCAGGGGTTATACAGAGCACACCCTGGCCACACACAGAGGTGGGAATGTTGACCAGGAGCAGGTGTTATACAGAGCACACCCTCGCCACTCAGAGAAGGGAATGTTGACCAGGAGCAGGGTTTATACAGAGGACACCCTGGCCACACAGAGATGGGTATGTTGACCAGGTGCTGCAGGGGTTATACAGAGCACATCCTGGCCACACACAGATGGGAATGTTGACCAGGAGCTGCTGGGGTTATAAAGAGCACACCCTGGCCACACAGAGATGGGAATGTTGACCAGGAGCTGCAGGAGTTATACAGAGCACACCCTGGCCATACAGAGATGGGAGTGTTGAACAGGATTTGCAGGGGTTATACAGAGCACTCTCTCACACACAGAGATGGGAATGTTGACCAGGAGCAGCAGGGTTTATACAGAGCACATCCTGGCCACACAGAGATGGGAATGTTGACCAGGAGCTGCAGGGGTTATACAGAACACACCCTGACCACACACAAATGGGAATGTTGACCAGGAACTGCAGAAGTTATACAGAGCACATCCTGGCCAAAGAGAGATGGAAATGTTGACCAGGAGCTACAGGGGTTATACAGAGCACACCCTGGCCACACAGAGATGGGAGTGTTGACCAGGAGTTGCAGGGGATATTCAGAGAACACCCTGATCACACAGAGGTGGGAATGTTGACCAGGAGCAGGGATTATGCAGAGCACATCCTGGCCACACGGAGATGGGAATGCTGACCAGGAGCTGCAGGGGTTAGACAGAGCACATCGTGGGGAATCTTGACCAGGAGATGCAGGGGTGAAACAGAGAACATCCTGACCACACAGTGATGGGAATGTAGACCAGGAGTTGCAGGGGTTATACAGAGCACATCCTGACCACACAGTGATGGGAATGTTGACCAGGAGCAGGGGTATACAGAGCACACCCTGGCCACACACAGATGGGAATGTTGACCAGGAGCTGCTGGGGTTAGACAGAGCACACCCTGGCCACACAGTGATGGGAATGTTGACCAGGAGCAGGGGTATACAGAGCGACCCTGGCCACACAGATGGGAATGTTGACCAGGAGTTGCAGGGGTTATACAGAGCACAGCTGAACACACAGATGGGAATGTTGACCAGGAGTTGCAGGGTTTATACAGATCCCACACTGGCCACACAGAGATGGGAATGTTGACCAGGAGCTGCAGGGGTTATACAGAGGACACCCTGGCCACACACAGATGGGAATGTTGACCAGGAGCTGCTGGGGTTAGACAGAGCACACCCTGATCACACAGTGATGGAAATGTTGACCAGGAGCAGGGGTTAACAGAGCACACCCTGGCCACACAGATGGGAATGTTGACCAGGAGTTGCAGGGGTTATACACAGAACACCCTGACCACACAGAGGTGGGAATTTTGACCAGGAGCTGCAGGGGTTATACAGAGCACACCCTGGCCACACAGTGCGGTGGGAATGTTGACCAGGAACAGGGGTTATACAGAGCACACCCTGGCCACACAGAGAAGGGAATGTTGACCAGGAGCAGGGGTTATACAGTGCACACCCTGGCCATACAGAGATGGGAATGTTGACCAGGAGATGCAGGGGTTATACAGAGCACACCCTGGCCACACAGAGGTGGGAATGTTGACCAGGAGCTGCAGGTGTTATACAGAGCACACCCTGGCCACAAAGAGATGGGAATGTTGACCAGGAGCTGCAGAGGATATACAGGGCACACCCTGGCCACACAGAGAAGGGAATGTTGACCAGGAGCTGCAGGGGTTAAACAGAGCACACCCTGGCCACACACAGAGATGGAAATGTTGACCAGACGTTGCAGTGGTTATACAAAGCACACCCTGGCCACACAGAGAGGGGAATGTTGACCAGGAGCTGCAGGGGTTACACAGAGCACACCCTGGCCACACAGAGATGGGAATATTGACAAGGAGCTGGGGTTATACAGAGCACACCCTGCCCACACAGAGAAGGGAATGTTGACCAGGATCTGGGGTTATACAGAGCACACCCTGGGCACACAGAGATGGGAATGTTGACCAGGAGTTGCTGGGTTTATAAAGAGCACACCCTGGCCACACAGAGATGGGATTGTTGACCAGGAGCTGCAGGACTTATACAGAGCACACCCTGGCCATACAGAGATGTGAGTGTTGAACAGGATTTGCAGGGGTTATACAGAGCACTGTCTCACACACAGAGATGGGAATGTTGACCAGGAGCTGCAGGGGTTATATAGAGCACACCCTGGCCACACAGAGCTGGGAATGTCGACCAGGAGCTGCAGGGGTTATACAGAGCACACCCTGGCCACACAGAGATGTTAATGTTGGCCAGGAGCTGCAGGGGTTATACAGAGCACACACTGGCCACACAAAGAAGGGAATGTTCACCAGGAGCTGCAGGGGTTATACAGAGCACATCCTGGCCACACACAGATGGGAATGTTCACCAGGAGCTGCAGGGGTTAAACAGAGCACACCCTGGCCACACAGAGATGTGAATGTTGACGAGGAGCTGCTGGGGTTATACAGAGCACACCCTGGACACACACAGAGATGGGAATGTTGACCATGAACTGCAGGGGTTATACAGAGCACACCTTGGCCATACAGAGATGGAAATGTTGACTAGACGTTGCAGCGGTTATACAGAGCACACCCTGGCCACACAGAGAGGGGAATGTTGACCAGGAGCTGCAGGGGTTATACAGAGCACATCCTGGCCACACAGAGATGGGAATGTTCACCAGGAGCTGCAGGGGTTATACAGAGCACACCCTGGCCACACAGAGATGGGAATGTTGACCAGGAGCTGCAGGGGTTATACAGAGCACACCCTGGCCACACAGAGATGGGAATGTTGACCATGAACTGCAGGGGTTATACAGAGCGACCCTGGCCATACAGAGATGGAAATGTTGACCAGGAGCTGCAGGAGTTATACAGAGCACATCCTGGCCACACACAGAGATGGAAATGTTGACCATACGTTGCAGTGGTTATACAGAGCACACCTGGGCCACACAGAGATGGGAATATTGACAAGGAGCAGGGGTTATACAGAGCACACCCTGTCCACACAGAGAAGGGAATGTTGACCAGGATCTGGGGTTATACAGAGCACACCCTGGCCACACAGAGATGGGAATGTTGACCAGGAGCTGCAGGAGTAATACAGAGCACACCCTAGCCATACAGAGATGGGAGTGTTGAACAGGATTTGCAGGGGTTATACAGAGCACTCTCTCACACACAGAGATGGAAATGTTGACCAGACGTTGTAGTGGTTATACAGAGCACACCCTGGCCACACAGAGATGGGAATATTGACAAGGAGCAGGGGTTATGCAGAGCACACCCTGGCCACACAGAGATGGAAATGTCGACCAGGAGCTGCAGGGGTTATACAGAGGACACCCTGACGACACAGAGATGGGAATGTTGACCAGGAGCTGCAGGGGTTATACAGAGCACAGCCTGACCACACAGAGGTGGGAATGTTGACCAGGAGCTGCAGGGGTTATACCGAGCACACCATGGCCACACACAGAGGTGGGAATGTTGACCAGGAGCAGGTGTTATACAGAGCACACCCTGGCCACACAGATGGGAATGTTGACCAGGAGTTGCAGGGGTTATTCAGAGAACACCCTGATCACACAGAGGTGGGAATGTTGACCAGGAGCAGGGATTATGCAGAGCACATCCTGGCCACACGGAGATGGGAATGTTGAACAGGAGCTGCAGTGGTTAGACAGAGCACATCGTGGCCACACACAGATGGGAATCTTGACCAGGAGATGCAGGGCTTATACAGAGAACATCCTGACCACACAGTGATGGGAATGTAGACCAGAAGTTGCAGGGGTTATACAGAGCACATCCTGACCACACAGTGATGTGAATGTTGACCAGGAGCAGGGGTATACAGAGCACACCCTGGCCACACACAGATGGGAATGTTGACCAGGAGCTGCTGGGGTTAGACAGAGCACACCCTGGCCACACAGTGATGGGAATGTTGACCAGGAACAGGGGTTATACAGAGCACACCCGGGCCACACAGAGATGGGAATATTGACAAGGAGCAGGGGTTATATAGAGCACACCCTGTCCACACAGAGAAGGGAATATTGACCTGGAGCAGGGTTGATACAGAGGACACCCTGGCCACACAGAGATGGGAATGTTGACCAGGAGCTGCAGGGGTTATACAGAGCACACCCTGGCCACACACAGATGGGAATGTTGACCAGGAGCTGCTGGGGTTAGACAGAGCACACCCTGATCAGACAGTGATGGGAATGTTGACCAGGAGCAGGGGTTAACAGAGCACACCCTGGCCACACAGATGGGAATGTTGACCAGGAGTTGCAGGGGTTATTCAGAGAACACCCTGATCACACAGAGGTGGGAATGTTGACCAGGAGCAGGGATTATGCAGAGCACATCCTGGCCACACACAGATGGGAATGTTCACCAGGAGTTGCAGGGGTTATTCAGAGAACACCCTGATCACACAGAGGTGCGAATGTTGACCAGGAGCAGGGATTATGCAGAGCACATCCTGGCCACACGGAGATGGGAATGTTGACCAGGAGCTGCAGGGGTTATACAGAGCACACCCTGGATACACACAGAGATGGGAATGTTGACCATGAACTGCAGGGGTTATACAGAGCACACCTTGGCCATACAGAGATGGAAATGTTGACTAGACGTTGCAGCGGTTATACAGAGCACACCCTGGCCACACAGAGAGGGGAATGTTGACCAGGAGCTGCAGGGGTTATACAGAGCACATCCTGGCCACACAGAGATGGGAATGTTCACCAGGAGCTGCAGGGGTTATACAGAGCACACCCTGGCCACACAGAGATGGGAATGTTGACCAGGAGCTGCAGGGTTTATACAGAGCACACCCTGGACACACACAGAGATGGGAATGTTGACCATGAACTGCAGGGGTTATACAGAGCACACCCTTGCCACACAGAGATGGGAATGTTGACCAGGAGCTGCAGGGGTTATACAGAGCACACCCTGGCCACACAGAGATGGGAATGTTGACCATGAACTGCAGGGGTTATACAGAGCGACCCTGGCCATACAGAGATGGAAATGTTGACCAGGAGCTGCAGGAGTTATACAGAGCACATTATGGCCACACAGTGATGGAAATGTTGACCAGGAGCAGCAGGAGTTATACAGAGCACATCCTGGCCACACACAGAGATGGAAATGTTGACCAGACGTTGCAGTGGTTATACAGAGCACACCTGGGCCACACAGAGATGGGAATATTGACAAGGAGCAGGGGTTATACAGAGCACACCCTGTCCACACAGAGAAGGGAATGTTGACCAGGATCTGGGGTTATACAGAGCACACCCTGGCCACACAGAGATGGGAATGTTGACCAGGAGCTGCAGGAGTAATACAGAGCACACCCTAGCCATACAGAGATGGGAGTGTTGAACAGGATTTGCAGGGGTTATACAGAGCACTCTCTCACACACAGAGATGGAAATGTTGACCAGACGTTGTAGTGGTTATACAGAGCACACCCTGGCCACACAGAGATGGGAATATTGACAAGGAGCAGGGGTTATGCAGAGCACACCCTGGCCACACAGAGATGGGAATGTCGACCAGGAGCTGCAGGGGTTATACAGAGGACACCCTGACGACACAGAGATGGGAATGTTGACCAGGAGCTGCAGGGGTTATACAGAGCACAGCCTGACCACACAGAGGTGGGAATGTTGACCAGGAGCTGCAGGGGTTATACCGAGCACACCATGGCCACACACAGAGGTGGGAATGTTGACCAGGAGCAGGTGTTATACAGAGCACACCCTGGCCACACAGATGGGAATGTTGACCAGGAGTTGCAGGGGTTATTCAGAGAACACCCTGATCACACAGAGGTGGGAATGTTGACCAGGAGCAGGGATTATGCAGAGCACATCCTGGCCACACGGAGATGGGAATGTTGAACAGGAGCTGCAGGGGTTAGACAGAGCACATCGTGGCCACACACAGATGGGAATCTTGACCAGGAGATGCAGGGCTTATACAGAGAACATCCTGACCACACAGTGATGGGAATGTAGACCAGAAGTTGCAGGGGTTATACAGAGCACATCCTGACCACACAGTGATGTGAATGTTGACCAGGAGCAGGGGTATACAGAGCACACCCTGGCCACACACAGATGGGAATGTTGACCAGGAGCTGCTGGGGTTAGACAGAGCACACCCTGGCCACACAGTGATGGGAATGTTGACCAGGAACAGGGGTTATACAGAGCACACCCGGGCCACACAGAGATGGGAATATTGACAAGGAGCAGGGGTTATATAGAGCACACCCTCTCCACACAGAGAAGGGAATATTGACCTGGAGCAGGGTTGATACAGAGGACACCCTGGCCACACAGAGATGGGAATGTTGACCAGGAGCTGCAGGGGTTATACAGAGCACACCCTGGCCACACACAGATGGGAATGTTGACCAGGAGCTGCTGGGGTTATACAGAGCACACCCTGATCAGACAGTGATGGGAATGTTGACCAGGAGCAGGGGTTAACAGAGCACACCCTGGCCACACAGATGGGAATGTTGACCAGGAGTTGCAGGGGTTATTCAGAGAACACCCTGATCACACAGAGGTGGGAATGTTGACCAGGAGCAGGGATTATGCAGAGCACATCCTGGCCACACACAGATGGGAATGTTCACCAGGAGTTGCAGGGGTTATTCAGAGAACACCCTGATCACACAGAGGTGCGAATGTTGACCAGGAGCAGGGATTATGCAGAGCACATCCTGGCCACACGGAGATGGGAATGTTGACCAGGAGCTGCAGGGGTTATACAGAGCACACCCTGGACACACACAGAGATGGGAATGTTGACCATGAACTGCAGGGGTTATACAGAGCACACCTTGGCCATACAGAGATGGAAATGTTGACTAGACGTTGCAGCGGTTATACAGAGCACACCCTGGCCACACAGAGAGGGGAATGTTGACCAGGAGCTGCAGGGGTTATACAGAGCACATCCTGGCCACACAGAGATGGGAATGTTCACCAGGAGCTGCAGGGGTAATACAGAGCACACCCTGGCCACACAGAGATGGGAATGTTGACCAGGAGCTGCAGGGTTTATACAGAGCACACCCTGGACACACACAGAGATGGGAATGTTGACCATGAACTGCAGGGGTTATACAGAGCACATCCTGGCCACACAGTGATGGAAATGTTGACCAGGAGCAGCAGGAGTTATGCAGAGCACATCCTGGCCACACACAGAGATGGAAATGTTGACCAGACGTTGCAGTGGTTATACAGAGCACACCCTGTCCACACAGAGAAGGGAATGTTGACCAGGATCTGGGGTTATACAGAGCACACCCTGGCCACACAGAGATGGGAATGTTGACCAGGAGCTGCAGGAGTAATACAGAGCACACCCTGGCCATACAGAGATGGGAGTGTTGAACAGGATTTGCAAGGGGTTATACAGAGCACTCTCTCACACACAGAGATGGGAATGTTGACCAGGAGCAGCAGGAGTTATACAGAGCACATCCTGGCCACACACAGAGATGGAAATGTTGACCAGACGTTGCAGTGGTTATACAGAGCACACCCTGGCCACACAGAGATGGGAATATTGACAAGGAGCAGGGGTTATGCAGAGCACACCCTGGCCACACAGAGATGGGAATGTCGACCAGGAGCTGCAGGGGTTAAACAGAGGACACCCTGACGACACAAAGATGGGAATGTTGACCAGGAGCTGCAGGGGTTATACAGAGCACACCCTGACCACACAGAGGTGGGAATGTTGACCAGGAGCTGCAGGGGTTATACAGAGCACACCCTGGCCACACACAGAGGTGGGAATGTTGACCAGGAGCAGGTGTTATACAGAGCACACCCACGCCACACAGAGATGGGAATGTTGACCAAGAGCAGGGTTTATACAGAGGACACCCTGGCCACACAGAGATGGGAATGTTGACCAGGAGCTGCTGGGGTTAGACAGAGCACACCCTGATCACACAGTGATGGGAATGTTGACCAGGAGCAGGGGTTAACAGAGCACACCCTGGCCACACAGATGGGAATGTTGACCAGGAGTTGCAGGGGTTATTCAGAGAACACCCTAATCACACAGAGGTGGGAATGTTGACCAGGAGCAGGGATTATGCAGAGCACATCCTGGCCACACGGAGATGGGAATGTTGACCAGGAGCTGCAGGGGTTAGACAGAGCACATCGTGGCCACACATAGATGCGAATCTTGACCAGGAGATGCAGGGGTTATACAGAGAACATCCTGACCACACAGTGATGGGAATGTAGACCAGGAGTTGCAGGGGTTATACAGAGCACATCATGACCACACAGTGATGTGAATGTTGACCAGGAGCAGGGGTATACAGAGCACACCCTGGCCACACACAGATGGGAATGTTGACCAGGAGCTGCTGGGGTTAGACAGAGCACACCCTGGCCACACAGTGATGGGAATGTTGACCAGGAGCAGGGGTATACAGAGCGACCCTGGCCACACAGATGGGAATGTTGACCAGGAGTTGCAGGGGTTATACAGAGCACATCCTGACCACACAGATGGGAATGTTGACCAGGAGTTGCAGGGGTTATACAGATCCCACACTGGCCACACAGAGATGGGAATGTTGGCCAGGAGCTGCAGGGGTTATACAGAGCACACCCTGGCCACACACAGATGGGAATGTTGACCAGGAGCTGCTGGGGTTAGACAGAGCACACCCTGATCACACAGTGATGGGAATGTTGACCAGGAGCAGGGGTTAACAGAGCACACCCTGGCCACACAGATGGGAATGTTGACCAGGAGTTGCAGGGGTTATACAGAGAACACCCTGACTACACAGAGGTGGGAATGTTGACCAGGAGCTGCAGGGGTTAAACAGCGCACACCCTGGCCACACACAGCGGTGGGAATGTTGACCAGGCACAGGGGTTATACAGAGCACACCCTGGCCACACAGAGAAGGGAATGTTGATCAGGAGCAGGGGTTATACAGAGCACACACTGGCCATACAGAGATGGAAATGTTGACCAGGAGCTGCAGGAGTAATACAGAGCACACCCTGGCCATACAGAGATGGGAGTGTTGAACAGGATTTGCAAGGGGTTATACAGAGCACTCTCTCACACACAGAGATGGGAATGTTGACCAGGAGCAGCAGGAGTTATACAGAGCACATCCTGGCCACACACAGAGATGGAAATGTTGACCAGACGTTGCAGTGGTTATACAGAGCACACCCTGGCCACACAGAGATGGGAATATTGACAAGGAGCAGGGGTTATGCAGAGCACACCCTGGCCACACAGAGATGGGAATGTCGACCAGGAGCTGCAGGGGTTAAACAGAGGACACCCTGACGACACAAAGATGGGAATGTTGACCAGGAGCTGCAGGGGTTATACAGAGCACACCCTGACCACACAGAGGTGGGAATGTTGACCAGGAGCTGCAGGGGTTATACAGAGCACACCCTGGCCACACACAGAGGTGGGAATGTTGACCAGGAGCAGGTGTTATACAGAGCACACCCACGCCACACAGAGATGGGAATGTTGACCAGGAGCAGGGTTTATACAGAGGACACCCTGGCCACACAGAGATGGGAATGTTGACCAGGAGCTGCTGGGGTTAGACAGAGCACACCCTGATCACACAGTGATGGGAATGTTGACCAGGAGCAGGGGTTAACAGAGCACACCCTGGCCACACAGATGGGAATGTTGACCAGGAGTTGCAGGGGTTATTCAGAGAACACCCTGATCACACAGAGGTGGGAATGTTGACCAGGAGCAGGGATTATGCAGAGCACATCCTGGCCACACGGAGATGGGAATGTTGACCAGGAGCTGCAGGGGTTAGACAGAGCACATCGTGGCCACACACAGATGGGAATCTTGACCAGGAGATGCAGGGGTTATACAGAGCACATCCTGACCACACAGTGATGTGAATGTTGACCAGGAGCAGGGGTATACAGAGCACACCCTGGCCACACACAGATGGGAATGTTGACCAGGAGCTGCTGGGGTTAGACAGAGCACACCCTGGCCACACAGTGATGGGAATGTTGACCAGGAGCAGGGGTATACAGAGCGGCCCTGGCCACACAGATGGGAATGTTGACCAGGAGTTGCAGGGGTTATACAGAGCACATCCTGACCACACAGATGGGAATGTTGACCAGGAGTTGCAGGGGTTATACAGATCCCACACTGGCCACACAGAGATGGGAATGTTGGCCAGGAGCTGCAGGGGTTATACAGAGCACACCCTGGCCACACACAGATGGGAATGTTGACCAGGAGCTGCTGGGGTTAGACAGAGCACACCCTGATCACACAGTGATGGGAATGTTGACCAGGAGCAGGGGTTAACAGAGCACACCCTGGCCACACAGATGGGAATGTTGACCAGGAGTTGCAGGGTTTATACAGAGAACACCCTGACTACACAGAGGTGGGAATTTTGACCAGGAGCTGCAGGGGTTATACAGCGCACACCCTGGCCACACACAGCGGTGGGAATGTTGACCAGGCACAGGGGTTATACAGAGCACACCCTGGCCACACAGAGAAGGGAATTTAGATCAGGAGCAGGGGTTGTACAGAGCACACACTGGCCATACAGAGATGGAAATGTTGACCAGGAGCTGCAGGAGTTATACAGAGCACATCCTGGCCACACAGTGATGGAAATGTTGACCAGGAGCAGCAGGAGTTATACAGAGCACATCCTGGCCACACACAGAGATGGAAATGTTGACCAGACGTTGCAGTGGTTATACAGAGCACACCCGGGCCACACAGAGATGGGAATATTGACAAGGAGCAGGGGTTATATAGAGCACACCCTGCCCACACAGAGAAGGGAATGTTGACCAGGAGCAGGGTTTATACAGAGGACACCCTGGCCACACAGAGATGGGAATGTTGACCAGGAGCTGCAGGGGTTATACAAAGCACACCCTGGCCACACACAGATGGGAATGTTGACCAGGAGCTGCTGGGGTTAGACAGAGCACACCCTGATCACACAGTGATGGGAATGTTGACCAGGTGCAGGGGTTAACAGAGCACACCCTGGCCACACAGATGGGAATGTTGACCAGGAGTTGCAGGGGTTATTCAGAGAACACCCTGATCACACAGAGGTGGGAATGTTGACCAGGAGCAGGGATTATGCAGAGCACATCCTGGCCACACGGAGATGGGAATGTTGACCAGGAGCTGCAGGGGTTAGACAGAGCACATCGTGGCCACACACAGATGGGAATCTTGACCAGGAGATGCAGGGGTTATACAGAGAACATACTGACCACACAGTGATGGGAATGTAGACCAGGAGTTGCAGGGGTTATACAGAGCACATCCTGACCACACAGTGATGTGAATGTTGACCAGGAGCAGGGGTATACAGAGCACACCCTGGCCACACACAGATGGGAATGTTGACCAGGAGCTGCTGGGGTTAGACAGAGCACACCCTGGCCACACAGTGATGGGAATGTTGACCAGGAGCAGGGGTATACAGAGCGACTCTGGCCACACAGATGGGAATGTTGACCAGGAGTTGCAGGGGTTCTACAGAGCACACCTTGGCCATACAGAGATGGAAATGTTGACTAGACGTTGCAGCGGTTATACAGAGCACACCCTGGCCACACAGAGAGGGGAATGTTGACCAGGAGCTGCAGGGGTTATACAGAGCACATCCTGGCCACACAGAGATGGGAATGTTCACCAGGAGCTGCAGGGGTTATACAGAGCACACCCTGGCCACACAGAGTTGGGAATGTTGACCAGGAGCTGCAGGGGTTATACAGAGCACACCCTGGACACACACAGAGATGGGAATGTTGACCATGAACTGCAGGGGTTATACAGAGCGACCCTGGCCATACAGAGATGGAAATGTTGACCAGGAGCTGCAGGAGTTATACAGAGCACATCCTGGCCACACAGTGATGGAAATGTTGACCAGGAGCAGCAGGAGTTATACAGAGCACATCCTGGCCACACACAGAGATGGAAATGTTGACCAGACGTTGCAGTGGTTATACAGAGCACACCCTGGCCACACAGAGATGGGAATATTGACAAGGAGCAGGGGTTATGCAGAGCACACCCTGGCCACACAGAGATGGGAATGTCGACCAGGAGCTGCAGGGGTGAAACAGAGGACACCCTGACGACACAAAGATGGGAATGTTGACCAGGAGCTGCAGGGGTTATACAGAGCACACCCTGACCACACAGAGGTGGGAATGTTGACCAGGAGCTGCAGGGGTTATACAGAGCACACCCTGGCCACACACAGAGGTGGGAATGTTGACCAGGAGCAGGTGTTATACAGAGCACATCCACGCCACACAGAGATGGGAATGTTGACCAGGAGCAGGGTTTATACAGAGGACACCCTGGCCACACAGAGATGGGAATGTTGACCAGGAGCTGCTGGGGTTAGACAGAGCACACCCTGATCACACAGTGATGGGAATGTTGACCAGGAGCAGGGGTTAACAGAGCACACCCTGGCCACACAGATGGGAATGTTGACCAGGAGTTGCAGGGGTTATTCAGAGAACACCCTGATCACACAGAGGTGGGAATGTTGACCAGGAGCAGGGATTATGCAGAGCACATCCTGGCCACACGGAGATGGGAATGTTGACCAGGAGCTGCAGGGGTTATACAGAGAACATCCTGACCACACAGTGATGGGAATGTAGACCAGGAGTTGCAGGGGTTATACAGAGCACATCCTGACCACACAGTGATGTGAATGTTGACCAGGAGCAGGGGTATACAGAGCACACCCTGGCCACACACAGATGGGAATGTTGACCAGGAGCTGCTGGGGTTAGACAGAGCACACCCTGGCCACACAGTGATGGGAATGTTGACCAGGAGCAGGGGTATACAGAGCGACCCTGGCCACACAGATGGGAATGTTGACCAGGAGTTGCAGGGGTTATACAGAGCACATCCTGACCACACAGATGGGAATGTTGACCAGGAGTTGCAGGGGTTATACAGATCCCACACTGGCCACACAGAGATGGGAATGTTGGCCAGGAGCTGCAGGGGTTATACAGAGCACACCCTGGCCACACACAGATGGGAATGTTGACCAGGAGCTGCTGGGGTTAGACAGAGCACACCCTGATCACACAGTGATGGGAATGTTGACCAGGAGCAGGGTCTAACAGAGCACACCCTGGCCACACAGATGGGAATGTTGACCAGGAGTAGCAGGGGTTATACAGAGAACACCCTGACTACACAGAGGTGGGAATGTTGACCAGGAGCTGCAGGGGTTATACAGCGCACACCCTGGCCACACACAGCGGTGGGAATGTTGACCAGGCACAGGGGTTATACAGAGCACACCCTGGCCACACAGAGAAGGGAATGTTGATCAGGAGCAGGGGTTATACAGAGCACACACTGGCCATACAGAGATGGAAATGTTGACCAGGAGCTGCAGGAGTTATACAGAGCACATCCTGGCCACACAGTGATGGAAATGTTGACCAGGAGCAGCAGGAGTTATACAGAGCACATCCTGGCCACACACAGAGATGGAAATGTTGACCAGACGTTGCAGTGGTTATACAGAGCACACCCGGGCCACACAGAGATGGGAATATTGACAAGGAGCAGGGGTTATATAGAGCACACCCTGTCCACACAGAGAAGGGAATGTTGACCAGGATCTGGGGTTATACAGAGCACACCCTGGCCACACAGAGATGGGAATGTTGACCAGGAGCTGCAGGAGTAATACAGAGCACACCCTGGCCATACAGAGATGGGAGTGTTGAACAGGATTTGCAAGGGGTTATACAGAGCACTCTCTCACACACAGAGATGGGAATGTTGACCAGGAGCAGCAGGAGTTATACAGAGCACATCCTGGCCACACACAGAAATGGAAATGTTGACCAGACGTTGCAGTGGTTATACAGAGCACACCCTGGCCACACAGAGATGGGAATATTGACAAGGAGCAGGGGTTATGCAGAGCACACCCTGGCCACACAGAGATGGGAATGTCGACCAGGAGCTGCAGGGGTTAAACAGAGGACACCCTGACGACACAAAGATGGGAATGTTGACCAGGAGCTGCAGGGGTTATACAGAGCACACCCTGACCACACAGAGGTGGGAATGTTGACCAGGAGCTGCAGGGGTTATACAGAGCACACCCTGGCCACACACAGAGGTGGGAATGTTGACCAGGAGCAGGTGTTATACAGAGCACACCCACGCCACACAGAGATGGGAATGTTGACCAGGAGCAGGGTTTATACAGAGGACACCCTGGCCACACAGAGATGGGAATGTTGACCAGGAGCTGCTGGGGTTAGACAGAGCACACCCTGATCACACAGTGATGGGAATGTTGACCAGGAGCAGGGGTTAACAGAGCACACCCTGGCCACACAGATGGGAATGTTGACCAGGAGTTGCAGGGGTTATTCAGAGAACACCCTGATCACACAGAGGTGGGAATGTTGACCAGGAGCAGGGATTATGCAGAGCACATCCTGGCCACACGGAGATGGGAATGTTGACCAGGAGCTGCAGGGGTTAGACAGAGCACATCGTGGCCACACACAGATGGGAATCTTGACCAGGAGATGCAGGGGTTATACAGAGAACATCCTGACCACACAGTGATGGGAATGTAGACCAGGAGTTGCAGGGGTTATACAGAGCACATCCTGACCACACAGTGATGTGAATGTTGACCAGGAGCAGGGGTATACAGAGCACACCCTGGCCACACACAGATGGGAATGTTGACCAGGAGCTGCTGGGGTTAGACAGAGCACACCCTGGCCACACAGTGATGGGAATGTTGACCAGGAGCAGGGGTATACAGAGCGACCCTGGCCACACAGATGGGAATGTTGACCAGGAGTTGCAGGGGTTATACAGAGCACATCCTGACCACACAGATGGGAATGTTGACCAGGAGTTGCAGGGGTTATACAGATCCCACACTGGCCACACAGAGATGGGAATGTTGGCCAGGAGCTGCAGGGGTTATACAGAGCACACCCTGGCCACACACAGATGGGAATGTTGACCAGGAGCTGCTGGGGTTAGACAGAGCACACCCTGATCACACAGTGATGGGAATGTTGACCAGGAGCAGGGGTTAACAGAGCACACCCTGGCCACACAGATGGGAATGTTGACCAGGAGTTGCAGGGGTTATACAGAGAACACCCTGACTACACAGAGGTGGGAATGTTGACCAGGAGCTGCAGGGGTTATACAGCGCACAGCCTGGCCACACACAGCGGTGGGAATGTTGACCAGGCACAGGGGTTATACAGAGCACACCCTGGCCACACAGAGAAGGGAATGTTGATCAGGAGCAGGGGTTATACAGAGCACACACTGGCCATACAGAGATGGAAATGTTGACCAGGAGCTGCAGGAGTAATACAGAGCACACCCTGGCCATACAGAGATGGGAGTGTTGAACAGGATTTGCAAGGGGTTATACAGAGCACTCTCTCACACACAGAGATGGGAATGTTGACCAGGAGCAGCAGGAGTTATACAGAGCACATCCTGGCCACACACAGAGATGGAAATGTTGACCAGACGTTGCAGTGGTTATACAGAGCACACCCTGGCCACACAGAGATGGGAATATTGACAAGGAGCAGGGGTTATGCAGAGCACACCCTGGCCACACAGAGATGGGAATGTCGACCAGGAGCTGCAGGGGTTAAACAGAGGACACCCTGACGACACAAAGATGGGAATGTTGACCAGGAGCTGCAGGGGTTATACAGAGCACACCCTGACCACACAGAGGTGGGAATGTTGACCAGGAGCTGCAGGGGTTATACAGAGCACACCCTGGCCACACACAGAGGTGGGAATGTTGACCAGGAGCAGGTGTTATACAGAGCACACCCACGCCACACAGAGATGGGAATGTTGACCAGGAGCAGGGTTTATACAGAGGACACCCTGGCCACACAGAGATGGGAATGTTGACCAGGAGCTGCTGGGGTTAGACAGAGCACAACCTGATCACACAGTGATGGGAATGTTGACCAGGAGCAGGGGTTAACAGAGCACACCCTGGCCACACAGATGGGAATGTTGACCAGGAGTTGCAGGGGTTATTCAGAGAACACCCTGATCACACAGAGGTGGGAATGTTGACCAGGAGCAGGGATTATGCAGAGCACATCCTGGCCACACGGAGATGGGAATGTTGAACAGGAGCTGCAGGGGTTAGACAGAGCACATCGTGGCCACACACAGATGGGAATCTTGACCAGGAGATGCAGGGGTTATACAGAGAACATCCTGACCACACAGTGATGGGAATGTAGACCAGGAGTTGCAGGGGTTATACAGAGCACATCCTGACCACACAGTGATGTGAATGTTGACCAGGAGCAGGGGTATACAGAGCACACCCTGGCCACACACAGATGGGAATGTTGACCAGGAGCTGCTGTGGTTAGACAGAGCACACCCTGGCCACACAGTGATGGGAATGTTGACCAGGAGCAGGGGTATACAGAGCGACCCTGGCCACACAGATGGGAATGTTGACCAGGAGTTGCAGGGGTTATACAGAGCACATCCTGACCACACAGATGGGAATGTTGACCAGGAGTTGCAGGGGTTATACAGATCCCACACTGGCCACACAGAGATGGGAATGTTGGCCAGGAGCTGCAGGGGTTATACAGAGCACACCCTGGCCACACACAGATGGGAATGTTGACCAGGAGCTGCTGGGGTTAGACAGAGCACACCCTGATCACACAGTGATGGGAATGTTGACCAGGAGCAGGGGTTAACAGAGCACACCCTGGCCACACAGATGGGAATGTTGACCAGGAGTTGCAGGGTTTATACAGAGAACACCCTGACTACACAGAGGTGGGAATGTTGACCAGGAGCTGCAGGGGTAATACAGCGCACACCCTGGCCACACACAGCGGTGGGAATGTTGACCAGGCACAGGGGTTATACAGAGCACACCCTGGCCACACAGAGAAGGGAATGTTGATCAGGAGCAGGGGTTATACAGAGCACACACTGGCCATACAGAGATGTAAATGTTGACCAGGAGCTGCAGGAGTTATACAGAGCACATCCTGGCCACACAGTGATGGAAATGTTGACCAGGAGCAGCAGGAGCTATACAGAGCACATCCTGGCCACACACAGAGATGGAAATGTTGACCAGACGTTGCAGTGGTTATACAGAGCACACCCGGGCCACACAGAGATGGGAATATTGACAAGGAGCAGGGGTTATATAGAGCACACCCTGCCCACACAGAGAAGGGAATGTTGACCAGGAGCAGGGTTTATACAGAGGACACCCTGGCCACACAGAGATGGGAATGTTGACCAGGAGCTGCAGGGGTTATACAAAGCACACCCTGGCCACACACAGATGGGAATGTTGACCAGGAGCTGCTGGGGTTAGACAGAGCACACCCTGATCACACAGTGATGGGAATGTTGACCAGGTGCAGGGGTTAACAGAGCACACCCTGGCCACACAGATGGGAATGTTGACCAGGAGTTGCAGGGGATATTCAGAGAACACCCTGATCACACAGAGGTGGGAATGTTGACCAGGAGCAGGGATTATGCAGAGCACATCCTGGCCACACGGAGATGGGAATGTTGACCAGGAGCTGCAGGGGTTAGACAGAGCACATCGTGGCCACACACAGATGGGAATCTTGACCAGGAGATGCAGGGGTTATACAGAGAACATACTGACCACACAGTGATGGGAATGTAGACCAGGAGTTGCAGGGGTTATACAGAGCACATCCTGACCACACAGTGATGTGAATGTTGACCATGAGCAGGGGTATACAGAGCACACCCTGGCCACACACAGATGGGAATGTTGACCAGGAGCTGCTGGGGTTAGACAGAGCACACCCTGGCCACACAGTGATGGGAATGTTGACCAGGAGCAGGGGTATACAGAGCGACTCTGGCCACACAGATGGGAATGTTGACCAGGAGTTGCAGGGGTTCTACAGAGCACACCTTGGCCATACAGAGATGGAAATGTTGACTAGACGTTGCAGCGGTTATACAGAGCACACCCTGGCCACACAGAGAGGGGAATGTTGACCAGGAGCTGCAGGGGTTATACAGAGCACATCCTGGCCACACAGAGATGGGAATGTTCACCAGGAGCTGCAGGGGTTATACAGAGCACACCCTGGCCACACAGAGTTGGGAATGTTGACCAGGAGCTGCAGGGGTTATACAGAGCACACCCTGGACACACACAGAGATGGGAATGTTAACCATGAACTGCAGGGGTTATACAGAGCGACCCTGGCCATACAGAGATGGAAATGTTGACCAGGAGCTGCAGGAGTTATACAGAGCACATCCTGGCCACACAGTGATGGAAATGTTGACCAGGAGCAGCAGGAGTTATACAGAGCACATCCTGGCCACACACAGAGATGGAAATGTTGACCAGACGTTGCAGTGGTTATACAGAGCACACCCTGGCCACACAGAGATGGGAATATTGACAAGGAGCAGGGGTTATGCAGAGCACACCCTGGCCACACAGAGATGGGAATGTCGACCAGGAGCTGCAGGGGTTAAACAGAGGACACCCTGACGACACAAAGATGGGAATGTTGACCAGGAGCTGCAGGGGTTATACAGAGCACACCCTGACCACACAGAGGTGGGAATGTTGACCAGGAGCTGCAGGGGTTATACAGAGCACACCCTGGCCACACACAGAGGTGGGAATGTTGACCAGGAGCAGGCGTTATACAGAGCACACCCACGCCACACAGAGATGGGAATGTTGACCAGGAGCAGGGTTTATACAGAGGACACCCTGGCCACACAGAGATGGGAATGTTGACCAGGAGCTGCTGGGGTTAGACAGAGCACACCCTGATCACACAGTGATGGGAATGTTGACCAGGAGCAGGGGTTAACAGAGCACACCCTGGCCACACAGATGGGAATGTTGACCAGGAGTTGCAGGGGTTATTCAGAGAACACCCTGATCACACAGAGGTGGGAATGTTGACCAGGAGCAGGGATTATGCAGAGCACATCCTGGCCACACGGAGATGGGAATGTTGACCAGGAGCTGCAGGGGTTATACAGAGAACATCCTGACCACACAGTGATGGGAATGTAGACCAGGAGTTGCAGGGGTTATACAGAGCACATCCTGACCACACAGTGATGTGAATGTTGACCAGGAGCAGGGGTATACAGAGCACACCCTGGCCACACACAGATGGGAATGTTGACCAGGAGCTGCTGGGGTTAGACAGAGCACACCCTGGCCACACAGTGATGGGAATGTTGACCAGGAGCAGGGGTATACAGAGCGACCCTGGCCACACAGATGGGAATGTTGACCAGGAGTTGCAGGGGTTATACAGAGCACATCCTGACCACACAGATGGGAATGTTGACCAGGAGTTGCAGGGGTTATACAGATCCCACACTGGCCACACAGAGATGGGAATGTTGGCCAGGAGCTGCAGGGGTTATACAGAGCACACCCTGGCCACACACAGATGGGAATGTTGACCAGGAGCTGCTGGGGTTAGACAGAGCACACCCTGATCACACAGTGATGGGAATGTTGACCAGGAGCAGGGGTTAACAGAGCACACCCTGGCCACACAGGTGGGAATGTTGACCAGGAGTTGCAGGGGTTATACAGAGAACACCCTGACTACACAGAGGTGGGAATGTTGACCAGGAGCTGCAGGGGTTATTCAGCGCACACCCTGGCCACACAAAGCGGTGGGAATGTTGACCAGGCACAGGGGTTATACAGAGCACACCCTGGCCACACAGAGAAGGGAATGTTGATCAGGAGCAGGGGTTATACAGAGCACACACTGGCCATACAGAGATGGAAATGTTGACCAGGAGCTGCAGGAGTTATACAGAGCACATCCTGGCCACACAGTGATGGAAATGTTGACCAGGAGCAGCAGGAGTTATACAGAGCACATCCTGGCCACACACAGAGATGGAAATGTTGACCAGACGTTGCAGTGGTTATACAGAGCACACCCGGGCCACACAGAGATGGGAATATTGACAAGGAGCAGGGGTTATATAGAGCACACCCTGCCCACACAGAGAAGGGAATGTTGACCAGGAGCAGGGTTTATACAGAGGACACCCTGGCCACACATAGATGGGAATGTTGACCAGGAGCTGCAGGGGTTATACAAAGCACACCCTGGCCACACACAGATGGGAATGTTGACCAGGAGCTGCTGGGGTTAGACAGAGCACACCCTGATCACACAGTGATGGGAATGTTGACCAGGTGCAGGGGTTAACAGAGCACACCCTGGCCACACAGATGGGAATGTTGACCAGGAGTTGCAGGGGTTATTCAGAGAACACCCTGATCACACAGAGGTGGGAATGTTGACCAGGAGCAGGGATTATGCAGAGCACATCCTGGCCACACGGAGATGGGAATGTTGACCAGGAGCTGCAGGGGTTAGACAGAGCACATCGTGGCCACACACAGATGGGAATCTTGACCAGGAGATGCAGGGGTTATACAGAGAACATACTGACCACACAGTGATGGGAATGTAGACCAGGAGTTGCAGGGTTTATACAGAGCACATCCTGACCACACAGTGATGTGAATGTTGACCAGGAGCAGGGGTATACAGAGCACACCCTGGCCACACACAGATGGGAATGTTGACCAGGAGCTGCTGGGGTTAGACAGAGCACACCCTGGCCACACAGTGATGGGAATGTTGACCAGGAGCAGGGGTATACCGAGCGACTCTGGCCACACAGATGGGAATGTTGACCAGGAGTTGCAGGGGTTCTACAGAGCACACCTTGGCCATACAGAGATGGAAATGTTGACTAGACGTTGCAGCGGTTATACAGAGCACACCCTGGCCACACAGAGAGGGGAATGTTGACCAGGAGCTGCAGGGGTTATACAGAGCACATCCTGGCCACACAGAGATGGGAATGTTCACCAGGAGCTGCAGGGGTTATACAGAGCACACCCTGGCCACACAGAGTTGGGAATGTTGACCAGGAGCTGCAGGGGTTATACAGAGCACACCCTGGACACACACAGAGATGGGAATGTTGACCATGAACTGCAGGGGTTATACAGAGCGACCCTGGCCATACAGAGATGGAAATGTTGACCAGGAGCTGCAGGAGTTATACAGAGCACATCCTGGCCACACAGTGATGGAAATGTTGACCAGGAGCAGCAGGAGTTATACAGAGCACATCCTGGCCACACACAGAGATGGAAATGTTGACCAGACGTTGCAGTGGTTATACAGAGCACACCCGGGCCACACAGAGATGGGAATATTGACAAGGAGCAGGGGTTATACAGAGCACACCCTGTCCACACAGAGAAGGGAATGTTGACCAGGATCTGGGGTTATACAGAGCACACCCTGGCCACACAGAGATGGGAATGTTGACCAGGAGCTGCAGGAGTAATACAGAGCACACCCTGGCCATACAGAGATGGGAGTGTTGAACAGGATTTGCAGAGGTTATACAGAACACTCTCTCACACACAGAGATGGGAATGTTGACCAGGAGCAGCAGGAGTTATACAGAGCACATCCTGGCCACACACAGAGATGGAAATGTTGACCAGACGTTGCAGTGGTTATACAGAGCACACCCTGTCCACACAGAGATGGGAATATTGACAAGGAGCAGGGGTTATGCAGAGCACACCCTGGCCACACAGAGATGGGAATGTCGACCAGGAGCTGCAGGGGTTATACAGAGGAAACCCTGACGACACAAAGATGGGAATGTTGACCAGGAGCTGCAGGGGTTATACAGAGCACACCCTGACCACACAGAGGTGGGAATGTTGACCAGGAGCTGCAGGGGTTATACAGAGCACACCCTGGCCACACACAGAGGTGGGAATGTTGACCAGGAGCAGGTGTTATACAGAGCACACCCTCGCCACACAGAGATGGGAATGTTGACCAGGAGCAGGGTTTATACAGAGGACACCCTGGCCACACAGAGATGGGAATGTTGACCAGGAGCTGCTGGGGTTAGACAGAGCACACCCTGATCACACAGTGATGGGAATGTTGACCAGGAGCAGGGGTTAACAGAGCACACCCTGGCCACACAGATGGGAATGTTGACCAGGAGTTGCAGGGGTTATTCAGAGAACACCCTGATCACACAGAGGTGGGAATGTTGACCAGGAGCAGGGATTATGCAGAGCACATCCTGGCCACACGGAGATGGGAATGTTGACCAGGAGCTGCAGGGGTTAGATAGAGCACATCGTGGCCACACTCAGATGGGAATCTTGACCAGGAGATGCAGGGGTTATACAGAGAACATCCTGACCACACAGTGATGGGAATGTAGACCAGGAGTTGCAGGGGTTATACAGAGCACATCCTGACCACACAGTGATGTGAATGTTGACCAGGAGCAGGGGTATACAGAGCACACCCTGGCCACACACAGATGGGAATGTTGACCAGGAGATGCTGGGGTTAGACAGAGCACACCCTGGCCACACAGTGATGGGAATGTTGACCAGGAGCAGGGGTATACAGAGCGACCCTGGCCACACAGATGGGAATGTTGACCAGGAGTTGCAGGGGTTCTACAGAGCACACCTTGGCCATACAGAGATGGAAATGTTGACTAGACGTTGCAGCGGTTATACAGAGCACACCCTGGCCACACAGAGAGGGGAATGTTGACCAGGAGCTGCAGGGGTTATACAGAGCACATCCTGGCCACACAGAGATGGGAATGTTCACCAGGAGCTGCAGGGGTTATACAGAGCACACCCTGGCCACACAGAGTTGGGAATGTTGACCAGGAGCTGCAGGGGTTATACAGAGCACACCCTGGACACACACAGAGATGGGAATGTTGACCATGAACTGCAGGGGTTATACAGAGCACATCCTGGCCACACAGAGATGGGAATGTTCACCAGGAGCTGCAGGGGTTATACAGAGCACATCCTGGCCACACAGTGATGGAAATGTTGACCAGGAGCAGCAGGAGTTATACAGAGCACATCCTGGCCACACACAGAGATGGAAATGTTGACCAGACGTTGCAGTGGTTATACAGAGCACACCCGGGCCACACAGAGATGGGAATATTGACAAGGAGCAGGGGTTATACAGAGCACACCCTGTCCACACAGAGAAGGGAATGTTGACCAGGATCTGGGGTTATACAGAGCACACCCTGGCCACACAGAGATGGGAATGTTGACCAGGAGCTGCAGGATTAATACAGAGCACACCCTGGCCATACAGAGATGGGAGTGTTGAACAGGATTTGCAGAGGTTATACAGAACACTCTCTCACACACAGAGATGGGAATGTTGACCAGGAGCAGCAGGAGTTATACAGAGCACATCCTGGCCACACACAGAGATGGAAATGTTGACCAGACGTTGCAGTGGTTATACAGAGCACACCCTGGCCACACAGAGATGGGAATATTGACAAGGAGCAGGGGTTATGCAGAGCACACCCTGGCCACACAGAGATGGGAATGTCGACCAGGAGCTGCAGGGGTTATACAGAGGACACCCTGACGACACAAAGATGGGAATGTTGACCAGGAGCTGCAGGGGTTATACAGAGCACACCCTGACCACACAGAGGTGGGAATGTTGACCAGGAGCTGCAGGGGTTATACAGAGCACACCCTGGCCACACACAGAGGTGGGAATGTTGACCAGGAGCAGGTGTTATACAGAGCACACCCTCGCCACACAGAGATGGGAATGTTGACAAGGAGCAGGGTTTATACAGAGGACACCCTGGCCACACAGAGATGGGAATGTTGACCAGGAGCTGCTGGGGTTAGACAGAGAACACCCTGATCACACAGTGATGGGAATGTTGACCAGGAGCAGGGGTTAACAGAGCACACCCTGGCCACACAGATGGGAATGTTGACCAGGAGTTGCAGGGGTTATTCAGAGAACACCCTGATCACACAGAGGTGGGAATGTTGACCAGGAGCAGGGATTATGCAGAGCACATCCTGGCCACACGGAGATGGGAATGTTGACCAGGAGCTGCAGGGGTTAGATAGAGCACATCGTGGCCACACTCAGATGGGAATCTTGACCAGGAGATGCAGGGGTTATACAGAGAACATCCTGACCACACACTGATGGGAATGTAGACCAGGAGTTGCAGGGGTTATACAGAGCACATACTGACCACACAGTGATGTGAATGTTGACCAGGTGCAGGGGTATACAGAGCACACCCTAGCCACACACAGATGGGAATGTTGACCAGGAGCTGCTGGGGTTAGACAGAGCACACCCTGGCCACACAGTGATGGGAATGTTGACCAGGAGCAGGGGTATACAGAGCGACCCTGGCCACACAGATGGGAATGTTGACCAGGAGTTGCAGGGGTTATACAGATCCCACACTGGCCACACAGAGATGGGAATGTTGACCAGGAGCTGCTGGGGTTAGACAGAGCACACCCTGATCACACAGTGATGGGAATGTTGACCAGGAGCAGGGGTTAACATAGCACACCTTGGCCACACAGATGGGAATGTTGACCAGGAGTTGCAGGGGTTATACAGAGAACACCCTGACCACACAGAGGTGGGAATGTTGACCAGGAGCTGCAGGGGTTATACAGCGCACACCCTGGCCACACACAGCGGTGGGAATGTTGACCAGGAACAAGGGTTATACAGAGCACACCCTGGCCACACAGAGAAGGGAATGTTGATCAGGAGCAGGGGTGATACAGAGCACACACTGGCCATACAGAGATGGAAATGTTGACCAGGAGCTGCAGGAGTTATACAGAGCACATCCTGGCCACACAGTGATGGAAATGTTGACCAGCAGCAGCAGGAGTTATACAGAGCACATCCTTGCCACACACAGAGATGGAAATGTTGACCAGACGTTGCAGTGGTTATACAGAGCACACCCGGGCCACACAGAGATGGGAATATTGACAAGGAGCAGGGGTTATATAGAGCACACCCTGTCCACACAGAGAAGGGGATGTTGACCAGGAGCAGGGTTTATACAAGAGGACACCCTGGCCACACAGAGATGGAAATGTTGACCAGGAGCTGCAGGGGTTATACAGAGGACACCCTGACGACACAAAGATGGGAATGTTGACCAGGAGCTGCAGGGGCTATACAGAGCACACCCTGACCACACAGAGGTGGGAATGTAGACCAGGAGCTGCAGGGGTTATACAGAGCACACCCTGGCCACACACAGAGGTGGGAATGTTGACCAGGAGCAGGTGTTATACAGAGCACACCCACGCCACACAGAGATGGGAATGTTGACCAGGAGCTGCAGGGGTTATACAGAGCACACCCTGGCCACACACAGATGGGAATGTTGACCAGGAGCTGCTGGGGTTAGACAGAGCACACCCTGATCACACAGTGATGGGAATGTTGACCAGGAGCAGGGGTTAACAGAGCACACCCTGGCCACACAGATGGGAATGTTGACCAGGATTTGCAGGGGTTATACAGAGAACACCCTGACCACACAGAGGTGGGAATGTTGACCAGGAGCTGCAGGGGTTATACAGCGCACACCCTGGCCACACACAGCGGTGGGAATGTTGACCAGGAACAGGGGTTATACAGAGCACACCCTGGCCACACAGAGAAGGGAATGTTGATCAGGAGCAGGGGTTATACAGAGCACACACTGGCCATACAGAGATGGAAATGTTGACCAGGAGCTGCAGGAGTTATACAGAGCACATCCTGGCCACACAGTGATGGAAATGTTGACCAGGAGCAGCAGGAGTTATAAAGAGCACATCCTGGCCACACACAGAGATGGAAATGTTGACCAGACGTTGCAGTGGTTATACAGAGCACACCCGGGCCACACAGAGAAGGGAATATTGACAAGGAGCAAAGGTTATACAGAGCACACCCTGTCCACACAGAGATGGGAATGTTGACCAGGAGCTGCAGGGGTTATACACAGCACACCCTGGACACACACAGAGATGGGAATGTTGACCATGAACTGCAGGGGTTATACAGAGCGACCCTGGCCATACAGAGATGGAAATGTTGACCAGGAGCTGCAGGAGTTATACAGAGCACATCCTGGCCACACAGTGATGGAAATGTTGACCAGGAGCAGCAGGAGTTATACAGAGCACATCCTGGCCACACACAGAGATGGAAATGTTGACCAGACGTTGCAGTGGTTATACAGAGCACACCCGGGCCACACAGAGATGGGAATATTGACAAGGAGCAGGGGTTATACAGAGCACACCCTGTCCACACAGAGAAGGGAATGTTGACCAGGATCTGGGGTTATACAGAGCACACCCTGGCCACACAGAGATGGGAATGTTGACCAGGAGCTGCAGGAGTAATACAGAGCACACCCTGGCCATACAGAGATGGGAGTGTTGAACAGGATTTGCAGGGGTTATACAGAGCACTCTCTCACACACAGAGATGGGAATGTTGACCAGGAGCAGCAGGAGTTATACAGAGCACATCCTGGCCACACACAGAGATGGAAATGTTGACCAGACGTTGCAGTGGTTATACAGAGCACACCCTGGCCACACAGAGATGGGAATATTGACAAGGAGCAGGGGTTATGCAGAGCACACCCTGGCCACACAGAGATGGGAATGTCGACCAGGAGCTGCAGGGGTTATACAGAGGACACCCTGACGACACAGAGATGGGAATGTTGACCAGGAGCTGCAGGGGTTATACAGAGCACATCCTGGCCACACACAGAGATGGAAATGTTGACCAGACGTTGCAGTGGTTATACAGAGCACACCCTGGCCACACAGAGATGGGAATATTGACAAGGAGCAGTGGTTATGCAGAGCACACCCTGGCCACACAGAGGTGGCAATGTTGACCAGGAGCTGCAGGGGTTATACAGAGCACACCCTGGCCACACACAGAGGTGGGAATGTTGACCAGGAGCAGGTGTTATACAGAGCACACCCTCGCCACACAGAGATGGGAATGTTGACCAGGAGCATGGTTTATACAGAGGACACCCTGGCCACACAGAGATGGGAATGTTGACCAGGAGCTGCTGGGGTTAGACAGAGCACACCCTGATCACACAGTGATGGGAATGTTGACCAGGAGCAGGGGTTAACAGAGCACACCCTGGCCACACAGATGGGAATGTTGACCAGGAGTTGCAGGGGTTATTCAGAGAACACCCTGATCACACAGAGGTGGGACTGTTGACCAGGAGCAGGGATTATGCAGAGCACATCCTGGCCACACGGAGATGGGAATGTTGACCAGGAGCTGCAGGGGTTAGATAGAGCACATCGTGGCCACACACAGATGGGAATCTTGACCAGGAGATGCAGGGGTTATACAGAGAACATCCTGACCACACAGTGATGGGAATGTAGACCAGGAGTTGCAGCGGTTATACAGAGCACATCCTGACCACACAGTGATGTGAATGTTGACCAGGTGCAGGGGTATACAGAGCACACCCTAGCCACACACAGATGGGAATGTTGACCAGGAGCTGCTGGGGTTAGACAGAGCACACCCTGGCCACACAGTGATGGGAATGTTGACCAGGAGCAGGGGTATACAGAGCGACCCTGGCCACACAGATGGGAATGTTGACCAGGAGTTGCAGGGGTTATACAGATCCCACACTGGCCACACAGAGATGGGTATGTTGACCAGGAGCTGCAGGGGTAATACAGAGCACACCCTGGCCACACACAGATGGGAATGTTGACCAGGAGCTGCTGGGGTTAGACAGAGCACACCCTGATCACACAGTGATGGGAATGTTGACCAGGAGCAGGGGTTAACAGAGCACACCTTGGCCACACAGATGGGAATGTTGACCAGGAGTTGCAGGGGTTATACAGAGAACACCCTGACCACACAGAGGTGGGAATGTTGACCAGGAGCTGCAGGGGTTATACAGCGCACACCCTGGCCACACACAGCGGTGGGAATGTTGACCAGAAACAGGGGTTATACAGAGCACACCCTGGCCACACAGAGAAGGGAATGTTGATCAGGAGCAGGGGTTATACAGAGCACACACTGGCCATACAGAGATGGAAATGTTGACCAGACGTTGCAGTGGTTATACAGAGCACACCCGGGCCACACAGAGATGGGAATATTGACAAGGAGCAGGGGTTATATAGAGCACACCCTGTCCACACAGAGAAGGGAATGTTGACCAGGAGCAGGGTTTATACAGAGGACACCCTGGCCACACAGTGATGGGAATGTTGACCAGGAGCTGCAGGGGTTATACAGAGGACACCCTGACGACACAAAGATGGGAATGTTGACCAGGAGCTGCAGGGGTTATACAGAGCACACCCTGGCCACACACAGAGGTGGGAATGTTGACCAGGAGCAGGTGTTATACAGAGCACACCCACGCCACACAGAGATGGGAATGTTGACCAGGAGCAGGGTTTATACAGAGGACACCCTGGCCACACAGAGATGGGAATGTTGACCAAGAGCTGCTGGGGTTAGACAGAGCACACCCTGATCACACAGTGATGAGAATGTTGACCAGGAGCAGGGGTTAACAGAGGACACCCTGGCCACACAGATGGGAATGTTGACCAGGAGTTGCAGGGGTTATTCAGAGAACACCCTGATCACACAGAGGTGGGAATGTTGACCAGGAGCAGGGATTATGCAGAGCACATCCTGGCCACACGGAGATGGGAATGTTGAGCAGGAGCTGCAGGGGTTAGACAGAGCACATCGTGGCCACACACAGATGGGAATCTTGAACAGGAGATGCAGGGGTTATACAGAGAACATCCTGACCGCACAGTGATGGGAATGTAGACCAGGAGTTGCCGGGGTTATACAGAGCACATCCTGACCACACAGTGATGTGAATGTTGACCAGGAGCAGGGGTATACAGAGCACACTCTGGCCACACACAGATGGGAATGTTGACCAGGAGCTGCTGGGGCTAGACAGAGCACACCCTGGCCACACAGTGATGGGAATGTTGACCACGAGTTGCAGGGGTTAAACAGAGCACACCCTGGCCACACAGAGTAGGGAATGTTGACCAGGTGCTGCAGGGGATATACAGAGCACACCCTGGCCACACAGAGATGGGAATGTTGACCAGGAGCTGCAGGGTTTATACAGAGCACACCCTGGACACACACAGAGATGGGAATGTTGACCATGAACTGCAGGGGTTATACAGAGCACACCTTGGCGATACAGAGATGGAAATGTTGACTAGACGTTGCAGCGGTTATACAGAGCACACCCTGGCCACACAGAGAGGGGAATGTTGACCAGGAGCTGCAGGGGTTATACAGAGCACATCCTGGCCACACAGAGATGGGAATGTTCACCAGGAGCTGCAGGGGTTATACAGAGCACACCCTGGCCACACAGAGATGGGAATGTTGACCAGGAGCTGCAGGGGTTATACAGAGCACACCCTGGGCACACACAGAGATGGGAATGTTGACCATGTACTGCAGGGGTTATACAGAGCGACCCTGGCCATACAGAGATGGAAATGTTGACCAGGAGCTGCAGGAGTTATACAGAGCACATCCTGGCCACACAGTGATGGAAATGTTGACCAGGACCAGCAGGAGTTATACAGAGCACATCCTGGCCACACACAGAGATGGAAATGTTGACCAGACGTTGCAGTGGTTATACAGAGCACACCCGGGCCACACAGAGATGGGAATATTTACAAGGAGCAGGGGTTATGCAGAGCACACCCTGGCCACACAGAGATGGGAATGTCGACCAGGAGCTGCAGGGGTTATACAGAGGACACCCTGACGACACAAAGATGGGAATGTTGACCAGGAGCTGCAGGGGTTATACAGAGCACACCCTGACCACACAGAGGTGGGAATGTTGACCAGGAGCTGCAGGGGTTATACAGAGCACACCCTGGCCACACACAGAGGTGGGAATGTTGACCAGGAGCAGGTGTTATACAGAGCACACCCTCGCCACACAGAGATGGGAATGTTGACCAGGAGCAGGGTTTATACAGAGGACACCCTGGCCACACAGAGATGGGAATGTTGACCAGGAGCTGCTGGGGTTAGACAGAGCACACCCTGATCACACAGTGATGGGAATGTTGACCAGGAGCAGGGGTTAACAGAGCACACCCTGGCCACACAGATGGGAATGTTGACCAGGAATTGCAGGGGTTATTCAGAGAACACCCTGATCACACAGAGGTGGGAATGTTGACCAGGAGCAGGGATTATGCAGAGCACATCCTGGCCACACGGAGATGGGAATGTTGACCAGGAGCTGCAGGGGTTAGATAGAGCACATCGTGGCCACACTCAGATGGGAATCTTGACCAGGAGATGCAGGGGTTATACAGAGAACATCCTGACCACACAGTGATGGGAATGTAGACCAGGAGTTGCAGGGGTTATACAGAGCACATACTGACCACACAGTGATGTGAATGTTGACCAGGTGCAGGGGTATACAGAGCACACCCTAGCCACACACAGATGGGAATGTTGACCAGGAGCTGCTGGGGTTAGACAGAGCACACCCTGGCCACACAGTGATGGGAATGTTGACCAGGAGCAGGGGTATACAGAGCGACCCTGGCCACACAGATGGGAATGTTGACCAGAAGTTGCAGGGGTTATACAGATCCCACACTGGCCACACAGAGATGGGTATGTTGACCAGGAGCTGCAGGGGTAATACAGAGCACACCCTGGCCACACACAGATGGGAATGTTGACCAGGAGCTGCTGGGGTTAGACAGAGCACACCCTGATCACACAGTGATGGGAATGTTGACCAGGAGCAGGGGTTAACAGAGCACACCTTGGCCACAAAGATGGGAATGTTGACCAGGAGTTGCAGGGGTTATACAGAGAACACCCTGACCACACAGAGGTGGGAATGTTGACCAGGAGCTGCAGGGGTTATACAGCGCACACCCTGGCCACACACAGCGGTGGGAATGTTGACCAGGAACAGGGGTTATACAGAGCACACCCTGGCCACACAGAGAAGGGAATGTTGATCAGGAGCAGGGGTTATACAGAGCACACACTGGCCATACAGAGATGGAAATGTTGACCAGGAGCTGCAGGAGTTATACAGAGCACATCCTGGCCACACAGTGATGGAAATGTTGACCAGGAGCAGCAGGAGTTATACAGAGCACATCCTTGCCACACACAGAGATGGAAATGTTGACCAGACGTTGCAGTGGTTATACAGAGCACACCCGGGCCACACAGAGATGGGAATATTGACAAGGAGCAGGGGTTATATAGAGCACACCCTGTCCACACAGAGAAGGGGATGTTGACCAGGAGCAGGGTTTATACAAGAGGACACCCTGGCCACACAGAGATGGGAATGTTGACCAGGAGCTGCAGGGGTTATACAGAGGACACCCTGACGACACAAAGATGGGAATGTTGACCAGGAGCTGCAGGGGTTATACAGAGGACACCCTGACCACACAGAGGTGGGAATGTAGACCAGGAGCTGCAGGGGTTATACAGAGCACACCCTGGCCACACACAGAGGTGGGAATGTTGACCAGGAGCAGGTGTTATACAGAGCACACCCACGCCACACAGAGATGGGAATGTTGACCAGGAGCAGGGTTTATACAGAGGACACCCTGGCCACACAGAGATGGGAATGTTGACCAAGAGCTGCTGGGGTTAGACAGAGCACACCCTGATCACACAGTGATGAGAATGTTGACCAGGAGCAGGGGTTAACAGAGGACACCCTGGCCACACAGATGGGAATGTTGACCAGGAGTTGCAGGGGTTATTCAGAGAACACCCTGATCACACAGAGGTGGGAATGTTGACCAGGAGCAGGGATTATGCAGAGCACATCCTGGCCACACGGAGATGGGAATGTTGACCAGGAGCTGCAGGGGTTAGACAGAGCGCATCGTGGCCACACACAGATGGGAATCTTGAACAGGAGATGCAGGGGTTATACAGAGAACATCCTGACCGCACAGTGATGGGAATGTAGACCAGGAGTTGCCGGGGTTATACAGAGCACATCCTGACCACACAGTGATGTGAATGTTGACCAGGAGCAGGGGTATACAGAGCACACTCTGGCCACACACAGATGGGAATGTTGACCAGGAGCTGCTGGGGCTAGACAGAGCACACCCTGGCCACACAGTGATGGGAATGTTGACCACGAGTTGCAGGGGTTAAACAGAGCACACCCTGGCCACACAGAGTAGGGAATGTTGACCAGGAGCTGCAGGGGATATACAGAGCACACCCTGGCCACACAGAGATGGGAATGTTGACCAGGAGCTGCAGGGGTTATACAGAGCACACCCTGGACACACACAGAGATGGGAATGTTGACCATGAACTGCAGGGGTTATACAGAGCACACCTTGGCGATACAGAGATGGAAATGTTGACTAGACGTTGCAGCGGTTATACAGAGCACACCCTGGCCACACAGAGAGGGGAATGTTGACCAGGAGCTGCAGGGGTTATACAGAGCACATCCTGGCCACACAGAGATGGGAATGTTCACCAGGAGCTGCAGGGGTTATACAGAGCACACCCTGGCCACACAGAGATGGGAATGTTGACCAGGAGCTGCAGGGGTTATACAGAGCACACCCTGGGCACACACAGAGATGGGAATGTTGACCATGTACTGCAGGGGTTATACAGAGCGACCCTGGCCATACAGAGATGGAAATGTTGACCAGGAGCTGCAGGAGTTATACAGAGCACATCCTGGCCACACAGTGATGGAAATGTTGACCAGGACCAGCAGGAGTTATACAGAGCACATCCTGGCCACACACAGAGATGGAAATGTTGACCAGACGTTGCAGTGGTTATACAGAGCACACCCGGGCCACACAGAGATGGGAATATTTACAAGGAGCAGGGGTTATGCAGAGCACACCCTGGCCACACAGAGATGGGAATGTCGACCAGGAGCTGCAGGGGTTATACAGAGGACACCCTGACGACACAAAGATGGGAATGTTGACCAGGAGCTGCAGGGGTTATACAGAGCACACCCTGACCACACAGAGGTGGGAATGTTGACCAGGAGCTGCAGGGGTTATACAGAGCACACCCTGGCCACACACAGAGGTGGGAATGTTGACCAGGAGCAGGTGTTATACAGAGCACACCCTCGCCACACAGAGATGGGAATGTTGACCAGGAGCAGGGTTTATACAGAGGACACCCTGGCCACACAGAGATGGGAATGTTGACCAGGAGCTGCTGGGGTTAGACAGAGCACACCCTGATCACACAGTGATGGGAATGTTGACCAGGAGCAGGGGTTAACAGAGCACACCCTGGCCACACAGATGGGAATGTTGACCAGGAATTGCAGGGGTTATTCAGAGAACACCCTGATCACACAGAGGTGGGAATGTTGACCAGGAGCAGGGATTATGCAGAGCACATCCTGGCCACACGGAGATGGGAATGTTGACCAGGAGCTGCAGGGGTTAGATAGAGCACATCGTGGCCACACTCAGATGGGAATCTTGACCAGGAGATGCAGGGGTTATACAGAGAACATCCTGACCACACAGTGATGGGAATGTAGACCAGGAGTTGCAGGGGTTATACAGAGCACATACTGACCACACAGTGATGTGAATGTTGACCAGGTGCAGGGGTATACAGAGCACACCCTAGCCACACACAGATGGGAATGTTGACCAGGAGCTGCTGGGGTTAGACAGAGCACACCCTGGCCACACAGTGATGGGAATGTTGACCAGGAGCAGGGGTATACAGAGCGACCCTGGCCACACAGATGGGAATGTTGACCAGAAGTTGCAGGGGTTATACAGATCCCACACTGGCCACACAGAGATGGGTATGTTGACCAGGAGCTGCAGGGGTAATACAGAGCACACCCTGGCCACACACAGATGGGAATGTTGACCAGGAGCTGCTGGGGTTAGACAGAGCACACCCTGATCACACAGTGATGGGAATGTTGACCAGGAGCAGGGGTTAACAGAGCACACCTTGGCCACAAAGATGGGAATGTTGACCAGGAGTTGCAGGGGTTATACAGAGAACACCCTGACCACACAGAGGTGGGAATGTTGACCAGGAGCTGCAGGGGTTATACAGCGCACACCCTGGCCACACACAGCGGTGGGAATGTTGACCAGGAACAGGGGTTATACAGAGCACACCCTGGCCACACAGAGAAGGGAATGTTGATCAGGAGCAGGGGTTATACAGAGCACACACTGGCCATACAGAGATGGAAATGTTGACCAGGAGCTGCAGGAGTTATACAGAGCACATCCTGGCCACACAGTGATGGAAATGTTGACCAGGAGCAGCAGGAGTTATACAGAGCACATCCTTGCCACACACAGAGATGGAAATGTTGACCAGACGTTGCAGTGGTTATACAGAGCACACCCGGGCCACACAGAGATGGGAATATTGACAAGGAGCAGGGGTTATATAGAGCACACCCTGTCCACACAGAGAAGGGGATGTTGACCAGGAGCAGGGTTTATACAAGAGGACACCCTGGCCACACAGAGATGGGAATGTTGACCAGGAGCTGCAGGGGTTATACAGAGGACACCCTGACGACACAAAGATGGGAATGTTGACCAGGAGCTGCAGGGGTTATACAGAGGACACCCTGACCACACAGAGGTGGGAATGTAGACCAGGAGCTGCAGGGGTTATACAGAGCACACCCTGGCCACACACAGAGGTGGGAATGTTGACCAGGAGCAGGTGTTATACAGAGCACACCCACGCCACACAGAGATGGGAATGTTGACAAGGAGCTGCAGGGGTTATACAGAGCACACCCTGGCCACACACAGATGGGAATGTTGACCAGGAGCTGCTGGGGTTAGACAGAGCACACCCTGATCACACAGTGATGGGAATGTTGCCCAGGAGCAGGGGTTAACAGAGCACACCCTGGCCACACAGATGGGAATGTTGACCAGGAGTTGCAGGGGTTATACAGAGAACACCCTGACCACACAGAGGTGGGAATGTTGACCAGGAGCTGCAGTGGTTATACAGCGCACACCCTGGCCACACACAGCGGTGGGAATGTTGACCAGGAACAGGGGTTATACAGAGCACACCCTGGCCACACAGAGAAGGGAATGTTGATCAGGAGCAGGGGTTATACAGAGCACACACTGGCCATACAGAGATGGAAATGTTGACCAGGAGCTGCAGGAGTTATACAGAGCACATCCTGGCCACACAGTGATGGAAATGTTGACCAGGAGCAGCAGGAATTATAAAGAGCACATCCTGGCCACACACAGAGATGGAAATGTTGACCAGACGTTGCAGTGGTTATACAGAGCACACCCGGGCCACACAGAGAAGGGAATATTGACAAGGAGCAAAGGTTATACAGAGCACACCCTGTCCACAAAGAGATGGGAATGTTGACCAGGAGCTGCAGGGGTTATACACAGCACACCCTGGACACACACAGAGATGGGAATGTTGACCATGAACTGCAGGGGTTATACAGAGCGACCCTGGCCATACAGAGATGGAAATGTTGACCAGGAGCTGCAGGAGTTATACAGAGCACATCCTGGCCACACAGTGATGGAAATGTTGACCAGGAGCAGCAGGAGTTATACAGAGCACATCCTGGCCACACACAGAGATGGAAATGTTGACCAGACGTTGCAGTGGTTATACAGAGCACACCCGGGCCACACAGAGATGGGAATATTGACAAGGAGCAGGGGTTATACAGAGCACACCCTGTCCACACAGAGAAGGGAATGTTGACCAGCATCTGGGGTTATACAGAGCACACCCTGGCCACACAGAGATGGGAATGTTGACCAGGAGCTGCAGGAGTAATACAGAGCACACCCTGGCCATACAGAGATGGGAGTGTTGAACAGGATTTGCAGGGGTTATACAGAGCACTCTCTCACACACAGAGATGGGAATGTTGACCAGGAGCAGCAGGAGTTATACAGAGCACATCCTGGCCACACACAGAGATGGAAATGTTGACCAGACGTTGCAGTGGTTATACAGAGCACACCCTGGCCACACAGAGATGGGAATATTGACAAGGAGCAGGGGATATGCAGAGCACACCCTGGCCACACAGAGATGGGAATGTCGACCAGGAGCTGCAGGGGTTATACAGAGGACACCCTGACGACACAGAGATGGGAATGTTGACCAGGAGCTGCAGGGGTTATACAGAGCACACCCTGACCACACAGAGGTGGGAATGTTGACCAGGAGCTGCAGGGGTTATACAGAGCACACCCTGGCCACACACAGAGGTGGGAATGTTGACCAGGAGCAGGTGTTATACAGAGCACACCCTCGCCACACAGAGATGGGAATGTTGACCAGGAGCAGGGTTTATACAGAGGACACCCTGGCCACACAGAGATGGGAATGTTGACCAGGAGCTGCTGGGGTTAGACAGAGCACACCCTGATCACACAGTGATGGGAATGTTGACCAGGAGCAGGGGTTAACAGAGCACACCCTGGCCACACAGATGGGAATGTTGACCAGGAGTTGCAGGGGTTATTCAGAGAACACCCTGATCACACAGAGGTGGGAATGTTGACCAGGAGCAGGGATTATGCAGAGCACATCCTGGCCACACGGAGATGGGAATGTTGACCAGGAGCTGCAGGGGTTAGATAGAGCACATCGTGGCCACACACAGATGGGATTCTTGACCAGGAGATGCAGGGGTTATACAGAGAACATCCTGACCACACAGTGATGGGAATGTAGACCAGGAGTTGCAGCAGTTATACAGAGCACATCCTGACCACACAGTGATGTGAATGTTGACCAGGTGCAGGGGTATACAGAGCACACCCTAGCCACACACAGATGGGAATGTTGACCAGGAGCTGCTGGGGTTAGACAGAGCACACCCTGGCCACACAGTGATGGGAATGTTGACCAGGAGCAGGGGTATACAGAGCGACCCTGGCCACACAGATGGGAATGTTGACCAGGAGTTGCAGGGGTTATACAGATCCCACACTGGCCACACAGAGATGGGTATGTTGACCAGGAGCTGCAGGGGTAATACAGAGCAGACCCTGGCCACACACAGATGGGAATGTTGACCAGGAGCTGCTGGGGTTAGACAGAGCACACCCTGATCACACAGTGATGGGAATGTTGACCAGGAGCAGGGGTTAACAGAGCACACCTTGGCCACACAGATGGGAATGTTGACCAGGAGTTGCAGGGGTTATACAGAGAACACCCTGACCACACAGAGGTGGGAATGTTGACCAGGAGCTGCAGGGGTTATACAGCGCACACCCTGGCCACACACAGCGGTGGGAATGTTGACCAGGAACAGGGGTTACACAGAGCACACCCTGGCCACACAGAGAAGGGAATGTTGATCAGGAGCAGGGGTTATACAGAGCACACACTGGCCATACAGAGATGGAAATGTTGACCAGGAGCTGCAGGAGTTATACAGAGCACATCCTGGCCACACAGTGATGGAAATATTGACCAGGAGCAGCAGGAGTTATACAGAGCACATCCTTGCCACACACAGAGATGGAAATGTTGACCAGACGTTGCAGTGGTTATACAGAGCACACCCGGGCCACACAGAGATGGGGATATTGACAAGGAGCAGGGGTTATATAGAGCACACCCTGTCCACACAGAGAAGGGAATGTTGACCAGCTGCAGGGTTTATACAGAGGACACCCTGGCCACACAGAGATGGGAATGTTGACCAGGAACTGCAGGGGTTATACAGAGGACACCCTGACGACACAAAGATGGGAATGTTGACCAGGAGCTGCAGGGGTTATACAGAGCACACCCTGGCCACACACAGAGGTGGGAATGTTGACCAGGAGCAGGTGTTATACAGAGCACACCCACGCCACACAGAGATGGGAATGTTGACCAGGAGCAGGGTTTATACAGAGGACACCCTGGCCACACAGAGATGGGAATGTTGACCAAGAGCTGCTGGGGTTAGACAGAGCACACCCTGATCACACAGTGATGGGAATGTTGACCAGGAGCAGGGGTTAACAGAGGACACCCTGGCCACACAGATGGGAATGTTGACCAGGAGTTGCAGGGGTTATTCAGAGAACACCCTGATCACACAGAGGTGGGAATGTTGACCAGGAGCAGGGATTATGCAGAGCACATCCTGGCCACACGGAGATGGGAATGTTGACCAGGAGCTGCAGGGGTTAGACAGAGCACATCGTGGCCACACACAGATGGGAATCTTGACCAGGAGATGCAGGGGTTATACAGAGAACATCCTGACCGCACAGTGATGGGAATGTAGACCAGGAGTTGCCGGGGTTATACAGAGCACATCCTGACCACACAGTGATGTGAATGTTGACCAGGAGCAGGGGTATACAGAGCACACCCTGGCCACACACAGATGGGAATGTTGACCAGGAGCTGCTGGGGCTAGACAGAGCACACCCTGGCCACACAGTGATGGGAATGTTGACCACGAGTTGCAGGGGTTAAACAGAGCACACCCTGGCCACACAGAGATGGGAATGTTGACCAGGAGCTGCAGGGGTTATACAGAGCACACCCTGGACACACACAGAGATGGGAATGTTGTCCATGAACTGCAGGGGTTATACAGAGCACACCTTGGCGATACAGAGATGGAAATGTTGACTAGACGTTGCAGCGGTTATACAGAGCACACCCTGGCCACACAGAGAGGGGAATGTTGACCAGGAGCTGCAGGGGTTATACAGAGCACATCCTGGCCACACAGAGATGGGAATGTTCACCAGGAGCTGCAGGGGTTATACAGAGCACACCCTGGCCACACAGAGATGGGAATGTTGACCATGAGCTGCAGGGGTTATACAGAGCACACCCTGGGCACACACAGAGATGGGAATGTTGACCATGAACTGCAGGGGTTATACAGAGCGACCCTGGCCATACAGAGATGGAAATATTGACCAGGAGCTGCAGGAGTTATACAGAGCACATCCTGGCCACACAGTGATGGAAATGTTGACCAGGACCAGCAGGAGTTATACAGAGCACATCCTGGCCACACACAGAGTTGGAAATGTTGACCAGACGTTGCAGTGGTTATACAGAGCACACCCGGGCCACACAGAGATGGGAATATTGACAAGGAGCAGGGGTTTTGCAGAGAACACCCTGTCCACACAGAGAAGGGAATGTTGACCAGGATCTGGGGTTATACAGAGCACACCCTGGCCACACAGAGATGGGAATGTTGACCAGGTGCTGCAGGAGTAATACAGAGCACACCCTGGCCATACAGAGATGGGAGTGTTGAACAGGATTTGCAGGGGTTATACAGAGCACTCTCTCACACACAGAGACGGGAATGTTGACCAGGAGTAGCAGGAGTTATACAGAGCACATCCTGGCCACACACAGAGATGGAAATGTTGACCAGACGTTGCAGTGGTTATACAGAGCACACCCTGGCCACACAGAGATGGGAATATTGACAAGAAGCAGGGGTTATGCAGAGCACACCCTGGCCACACAGAGATGGGAATGTCGACCAGGAGCTGCAGGGGTTATACAGAGGGCACCCTGACGACACAAAGATGGGAATGTTGACCAGTAGCTGCAGGGGTTATACAGAGCACACCCTGACCACACAGAGGTGGGAATGTTGACCAGGAGCTGCAGGGGTTATACAGAGCACACGCTGGCCACACACAGAGGTGGGAATGTTGACAAGGAGCAGGTGTTATACAGAGCACACCCACTCCACACAGAGATGGGAATGTTGACCAGGAGCAGGGTTTATACAGAGGACACCCTGGCCACACATAGATGGGAATGTTGACCAGGAGCTGCTGGGGTTAGACAGAGCACACCCTGATCACACAGTGATTGGAATGTTGACCAGGAGCAGGGGTTAACAGAGCACACCCTGGCCACACAGATGGGAATGTTGACCAGGAGTTGCAGGGGTTATTCAGAGAACACCCTGATCACCCAGAGGTGGGAATGTCGACCAGGAGCAGGGATTATGCAGAGCACATCCTGGCCACACGGAGATGGGAATGTTGACCAGGAGCTGCAGGGGTTAGACAGAGCACATCGTGGCCACACACAGATGGGAATCTTGACCAGGAGATGCAGGGGTTATACAGAGAACATCCTGACCACACAGTGATGGGAATGTAGACCAGGAGTTGCAGGGGTTATACAGAGCACATCCTGGCCACACACAGAGATGGAAATGTTGACCAGACGTTGCAGTGGTTATACAGAGCACACCCGGGCCACACAGAGATGGGAATATTGACAAGGAGCAGGGGTTATACAGAGCACACCCTGTCCACACAGAGAAGGGAATGTTGACCAGGATTAGGGTTATACAGAGCACACCCTGGCCACACAGAGAAGGGAATGTTGACCAGGTGCTGCAGGAGTAATACAGAGCACACGCTGGCCATACAGAGATGGGAGTGTTGAACAGGATTTGCAGGGGTTATACAGAGCACTCTCTCACACACAGAGACGGGAATGTTGACCAGGAGCAGCAGGAGTTATACAGAGCACATCCTGGCCACACACAGAGATGGAAATGTTGACCAGACGTTGCAGTGGTTGTACAGAGCACAGCCTGGCCACACAGAGATGGGAATATTGACAAGGAGCAGGGGTTATGCAGAGCACACCCTGGCCACACAGAGATGGGAATGTCGACCAGGAGCTGCAGGGGTTATACAGAGGACACCCTGACGACACAAAGATGGGAATGTTGACCAGTAGCTGCAGGGGTTATACAGAGCACACCCTGACCACACAGAGGTGGGAATGTTGACCAGGAGCTGCTGGGGTTATACAGAGCGCACCCTGGCCACACACAGAGGTGGGAATGTTGACCAGGAGCAGGTGTAATACAGTGCACACCCACGCCACACAGAGATGGGAATGTTGACCAGGAGCAGGGTTTATACAGAGGACACCCTGGCCACACATAGATGGGAATGTTGACCAGGAGCTGCTGGGGTTAGACAGAGCACACCCTGATCACACAGTGATGGGAATGTTGACCAGGAGCAGGGGTTAAAAGAGCACACCCTGGCCACACAGATCGGAATGTTGACCAGGAGTTGCAGGGGTTATTCAGAGAACACCCTGATCACACAGAGGTGGGAATGTTGACCAGGAGCAGGGGTATACAGAGCACATCCTGGCCTCACACAGATGGGAATGTTGACCAGGAGCTGCTGGGGTTAGACAGAGCACACCCTGGCCACACAGTGATGGGAATGTTGACCAGGAGCAGGGGTATTCAGAGCGACCCTGGCCACACAGATGGGAATGTTGACCAGGAGTTGCAGGGGTTATACAGAGCACATCCTGACCACACAGATGGGAATGTTGACCAGGAGTTGCAGTGGTTATACAGATCCCACACTGGCCACACAGAGATGGGAATGTTGACCAGGAGCTTCAGGGGTTATACAGAGCACACCCTGGCCACACACAGATGGGAATGTTGACCAGGAGCTGCTGGGGTTAGACAGAGCACACCCTGATCACACAGTGATGGGAATGTTGCCCAGGAGCAGGGGTTAACAGAGCACACCCTGGCCACACAGATGGGAATGTTGACCAGGAGTTGCAGGGGTTATACAGAGAACACCCTGACCACACAGAGGTGGGAATGTTGACCAGGAGCTGCAGGGGTTATACAGCGCACACCCTGGCCACACACAGCGGTGGGAATGTTGACCAGGAACAGGGGTTATACAGAGCACACCCTGGCCACACAGAGAAGGGAATGTTGATCAGGAGCAGGGGTTATACAGAGCACACACTGGCCATACAGAGATGGAAATGTTGACCAGGAGCTGCATGCGTTATAAAGAGCACATCCTGGCCACACAGTGATAGAAATGTTGACCAGGAGCAGCAGGAGTTATAAAGAGCACATCCTGGCCACACACAGAGATGGAAATGTTGACCAGACGTTGCAGTGGTTATACAGAGCACACCCGGGCCACACAGAGAAGGGAATATTGACAAGGAGCAAAGGTTATACAGAGCACACCCTGTCCACACAGAGAAGGGAATGTTGACCAGGATCTGGGGTTATACAGAGCACAACCTGTCCACACAGAGATGGGAATGTTGACCAGGAGCTACAGGAGTAATACAGAGCACACCCTGGCCAAACAGAGATGGGAGTGTTGAACAGGATTTGCAGGGGTTATACAGAGCACTCTCTCACACACAGAGATGGGAATGTTGACCAGGAGCAGCAGGAGTTATACAGAGCACATCCTGGCCACACACAGAGATGGAAATGTTGACCAGACGTTGCAGTGGTTATACAGAGCACACCCTGGCCACACAGAGATGGGAATGTCGACCAGGAGCTGCAGGGGTTATACAGAGGACACCCTGACGACACAGAGATGGGAATGTTGACCAGGAGCTGCAGGTGTAATACAGAGCACACCCTGACCACACAGATGTGGGAATGTTAACCAGGAGCTGCAGGGGTTATACAGAGCACACCCTGGCCACACACAGAGGTGGGAATGTTGACCAGGAGCAGGTGTTATTCAGAGCACACCCTCGCCATACAGAGATGGGAATGTTGACCAGGAGCAGGGTTTATACAGAGGACTCCCTGGCCACACAGAGATGGGAATGTTGACCAGGAGCTGCAGGGGTTATACAGAGCACACCCTGGCCACACACAGATGGGAATGTTGACCAGGAGCTGCTGGGGTTAGACAGAGCACACCCTGGCCACACAGAGAAGGAAATGTTGACCAGGAGCTGCAGGTGTTATACAGAGCACACCCTGCCCACACAGAGAAGGGAATGTAGACCAGGACCTGGGGATATACAGAGCACACCCTGGCCACACAGAGATGGGAATGTTGACCAGGAGCTGCTGGGGTTATAAAGAGCACACCCTGGCCACACAGAGATGGCAATGTTGACCAGGAGCTGCAGGAGTTATACAGAGCACACCCTGGCCATACAGAGATGGGAGTGTTGAACAGGGTTTGCAGGGGTTATACAGAGCACTCTCTCACACACAGAGATGGGAATGTTGACCAGGAGCTGCAGGGGTTATACAGAGCACATCCTGGCCACACAGAGATGGGAATGTTGACCAGGTGCTGCTGGGGTTATACAGAGCACATCCTGGCCACACAGAGATGGGAATGTTGACCAGGAGCTGCAGGGGTTATACAGAGCACACCCTGACCACACACAAATGGGAATGTTGACCAGGAACTGCAGAAGTTATACAGAGCACACCCTGGACACAGAGAGATGGGAATGTTGACCAGGGGCTGCAGGGGTTATACAGAGCACACCCTGGCCACACAGAGATGGGAGTGTTGACCAGGAGTTGCAGGGGATATTCAGAGAACACCCTGATCACACAGAGGTGGGAATGTTGACCAGGAGCAGGGATTATGCAGAGCACATCCTGGCCACACGGAGATGGGAATGCTGACCAGGAGCTGCAGGGGTTAGACAGAGCACATCGTGGCCACACACAGATGGGAATCTTGACCAGGTGATGCAGGGGTTATACAGAGAACATCCTGAACACACAGTGATGGGAATGTAGACCAGGAGTTGCAGGGGTTATACAGAGCACATCCTGACCACACGGTGATGGGAATGTTGACCAGGAGCAGGGGTATACAGAGCACACCCTGGCCATGCAGAGATGGGAGTGTTGAACAGGATTTGCAGTGGTTATACAGAGCACTCTCTCACACACAGAGATGGGAATGTTGACCAGGAGCTGCAGGGGTTATACAGAACACACCCTGACCACACAGAGGTGGGAATGTTGACCAGGAGCTGCAGGGGTTATACAGAGCACACCCTGGCCACACAGAGATGGGAATGTTCACCAGGAGCTGCAGGGGTTATACAGAGCACACCCTGACCACACACAAAAGGGAATGTTGACCAGGAACTGCAGAAATTATACAGAGCACACCCTGGCCACAGAGAGATGGGTATGTTGACCAGGAGCTGCAGGGGTTATACAGAGCACATGCTGAACACACAGATGGGAATGTTGACCAGGAGTTGCAGGGATTATACAGATCCCACACTGGCCACACAGAGATGGGAATGTTGACCAGGAGCTGCAGGGGTTATACAGAGCACACACTGGCCACACACAGATGGGAATGTTGACCAGGAGCTGCTGGGGTTAGACAGAGCACACCCTGATCACACAGTGATGGGAATGTTGACCAGGAGCAGGGGTTAACAGAGCACACCCTGGCCACACAGATGGGAATGTTGACCAGGAGTTTCAGGGGTTATACAGAGAACACCCTGACCACACACAGGTGGCAATGTTGACCAGGAGCTGCAGGAGTTATACAGAGCACACCCTGGCCTCACACAGCGGTGGGAATGTTGACCAGGAACAGGGGTTATACAGAGCACACCCTGGCCACACAGAGAAGGGAATGTTGACCAGGAGCAGGGGTTATACAGTGCACACCCTGGCCACACAGAGATGGGCATGTTGACCAGGAGATGCAGTGGTTATACAGAGCACACCCTGGCCACACAGAGGTGGGAATGTTGACCAGGAGCTGCAGGTGTTATACAGAGCACACCCTGGCCACACAGAGATGGGAATGTTGACCAGGAGCTGCAGAGGTTATACTTGGCACACCCTGGCCACACAGAGAAGGGAATGTTGACCAGGAGCTGCAGGTGTTATACAGAGCACACCCTGCCCACACAGAGAAGGGAATGTTGACCAGGACCGGGGGATATACAGAGCACACCCTGGCCACACAGAGATGGGAATGTTGACCAGGAGCTGCTAGGTTTATAAAGAGCACATCCTGGCCACACAGAGATGGGAATGTTGACCAGGAGCTGCAGGAGTTATACAGAGCACACCCTGGCCATGCAGAGATGGGAGTGTTGAACAGGATTTGCAGTGGTTATACAGAGCACTCTCTCACACACAGAGATGGGAATGTTGACCAGGAGCTGCAGGGGTTATACAGAACACACCCTGACCACACAGAGGTGGGAATGTTGACCAGGAGCTGCAGGGGTTATACAGAGCACACCCTGGCCACACACAGACGTGGGAATGTTGACCAGGAGCAGGTGTTATACAGAGCACACCCTCGCCACACAGAGATGGGAATGTTGACCAGGAGCAGGGTTTATACAGAGGACACCATGGCCACACAGGGATGGGAATGTTGACCAGGAGCTGCAGGGGTTATACAGAGCACACCCTGGCCACACACAGATGGGAATGTTGACCAGGAGATGCTGGGGTTAGACAGAGCACACCCTGATCACACAGTGATGGGAATGTTGACCAGGAGCAGGGATTATGCAGAGCACATCCTGGCCACACGGAGATGGGAATGTTGACCAGGATCTGCAGGGGTTAGACAGAGCACATCGTGGCCACACACAGATGGGAATCTTGACCAGGAGATGAAGGGGTTATACAGAGAACATCCTGACCACACAGTGATGGGAATGTAGACCAGGAGTTGCAGGGGTTATACAGAGCACATCCTGACCACACAGTGATGGGAATGTTGACCAGGAGCAGGGGTATACAGAGCACACCCTGGCCACACACAGATGGGAATGTTGACCAGGAGCTGCTGGGGTTAGACAGAGCACACCCTGGACACACAGAGATGGGAATGTTGACCAGGAGCAGGGGTATACAGAGCGACCCTGGCCACACAGATGGGAATGTTGACCAGGAGCTGCAGGGGTGATACAGAGCACATCCTGACCACACAGATGGGAATGTTGACCAGGAGTTGCAGGGGTTATACAGATCCCACACTGGCCACACAGAGATGGGAATGTTGACCAGGAGCTGCAGGGGTTATAAAGAGCACACCCTGGCCACACACAGATGGGAATGTTGACCAGGAGCTGCTCGGGTTAGACAGAGCACACCCTGATCACACAGTGATGGGAATGTTGACCAGGTGCAGGGGTTAACAGAGCACACCCGGGCCACACAGATGGGAATGTTGACCAGGAGTTGCAGGGGTTATACAGAGAACACCCTGACCACACAGAGGTGGGAATGCTGACCAGGAGCTGCAGGGGTTATACAGAGCACACCCTGGCCACACACAGCGGTGGGAATGTTGACCAGGAGCTGCAGGTGTTATACAGAGCACACCCTGGCCATACAGAGATGGGAATGTTGACCAGGAGCTGCAGAGGTTATACAGAGCACACCCTGGCCACACAGAGAACGGAATGTTGACCAGGAGCTGCAGGTGTTATACAGAGCACACGCTGCCCACACAGAGAAGGGAATGTTGACCAGGACCTGGGGATATACAGAGCACACCCTGGCCACACAGAGATGGGAATGTTGACCAGGAGCTGCTAGGGTTATAAAGAGCACACCCTGGCCACACAGAGATGGGAATGTGGACCAGGAGCTACAGGAGTTATACAGAGCACACCCTGGCAATACAGAGATGGGAGTGTTGAACAGGATTTGCAGGGGTTATACAGAGCACTCTCTCACACACACAGATGGGAATGTTGACCAGGCGCTGCAGGGGTTATACAGAGCACATCCTGGCCACACAGAGATGGGAATGTTCACCAGGAGCTGCAGGGGTTATACAGAGCACACCCTGACCACACACAAAAGGGAATGTTGACCAGGAACTGCAGAAATTATACAGAGCACACCCTGGCCACAGAGAGATGGGTATGTTGACCAGGAGCTGCAGGGGTTATACAGAGCACACCCTGGCCACACAGAGATGGGAGTGTTGATCAGGAGCTGCAGGGGTTATGCAGAGCACATCCTGGCCAGACAGAGATGGGAATGTTGACCATGAGCTGCAGGGGTTATAAAGAGCACATCGTGGCCACACAGAGATGGGAATGTTGACCAGGAGATGCAGGGGTTATGCAGAGCACATCCTGACCACACAGTGATGGGAATGTTGATCTGGAGCAGGGGTATACAGAGCACACACTGGCCACACAATTGGGAATGTTGACAAAGAGTTGCAGGGATTATACAGAGCACACACTGGCCACACAGAGATGGGAATATTGACAAGGAGCAGGGGTTATACAGAGCACACCCTGGCAACACAGAGATGGGAATGTCGACCAGGAGCTGCAGGGGTTATACAGAGCACACCCTGGCCACACAGAGATGGGAATGTTGGCCAGGAGCTGCAGGGGTTATACAGAGCACACACTGGCCACACAAAGAAGGGAATATTGACCAGGAGCTGCAGGGGTTATACAGAGCACATCCTGGCCACACAGAGATGGGAATGTTCACCAGGAGCTGCAGTGGTTAAACAGAGCACACCCTGGCCGCACATAGTTGGGAATGTTGACCAGGAGCTGCAGGGGTTATACAGAGCACACCCTGGCCACACAGAGATGGGAATGTTGACCAGGAGCTGCAGGGGTTATACAGAGCACACCCTGGACACACACAGAGATGGGAATGTTGACCATGAACTGCAGGGGTTATACAGAGCACACCTTGGCCATACAGAGCTGGAAATGTTGACTAGACGTTGCAGCGGTTATACAGAGCACACCCTGGCCACACAGAGAGGGGAATGTTGACCAGGAGCTGCAGGGGTTATACAGAGCACACCCTGGCCACACAGAGATGGGAATGTTGACCAGGAGCTGCAGCGGTTATACAAAGAACACCCTGGACACACACAGAGATGGGAATGTTGACCATGAACTGCAGGGGTTATACAGAGCGACCCTGGCCATACAGAGATGGAAATGTTGACCAGGAGCTGCAGGAGTTATACAGAGCACATCCTGGCCACACAGTGATGGAAATGTTGACCAGGAGCAGCAGGAGTTATACAGAGCACATCCTGGCCACACACAGAGATGGAAATGTTGACCAGATGTTGCAGTGATTATACAGAGCACACCCTGGCCACACAGAGATGGGAATATTGACAAGGAGCAGGGATTGTACAGAGCACACCCTGTCCACACAGAGAAGGGAATGTTGACCAGGATCTGGGGTTATACAGAGCACACCCTGGCCACACAGAGATGGGAATGTTGATCAGGAGCTGCAGGAGTAATACAGAGCACACCCTGGACGTACAGAGATGGGAGTGTTGAACAGGATTTGCAGGGCTTATACAGAGCACTCTCTCACACACAGAGATGGGAATGTTGACCAGGAGCAGCAGGAGTTATACAGAGCACATCCTGGCCACACACAGAGATGGAAATGTTGACCAGACGTTGCAGTGGTTATACAGAGCACACCCTGGCCACACAGAGATGGGAATATTGACAAGGAGCAGGGGTTATACAGAGCACACCCTGGCCACACAGAGATGGGAATGTCGACCAGGAGCTGCAGGCGTTATACAGAGCACACCCTGACGACACAGAGATGGGAATGTTGACCAGGAGCTGCAGGGGTTATACAGAGCACACCCTGACCACACAGAGGTGGGAATGTTGACCAGGAGCTGCAGAGGTTATACAGAGCACACCCTGGCCACACACAGAGGTGGGAATGTTGACCAGGAGCAGGTGTTATACAGAGCACACCGTCGCCACACAGAGATGGGAATGTTGACCAGGAGCAGGGTTTATACAGAGGACACCCTGGCCACACAGAGATGGGAATGTTGACCAGGAGCTGCAGGGGTTATACAGAGCACACCCTGGCCACACAATGATGGGAATGTTGACCAGGAGCTGCAGGGGTTAGACAGAGCACACCCTGATCACACAGTGATGGGAATGTTGACCAGGAGCAGGGGTTAACAGAGCACACCCTGGCCACACAGATGGGAATGTTGACCAGGAGCTGCTGGGGTTAGACAGAGCACACCCTGATCACACAGTGATGGGAATGTTGACCAGGAGCAGGGGTTAACAGAGCAGACCCTCATCACACAGAGGTGGGAATGTTGACCAGGAGCAGGGATTATGCAGAGCACATCCTGGCCACACGGAAATGGGAATGTTGACCAGGAGCTGCAGGGGTTAGACAGAGCACATCGTGGCCACACACAGATGGGAATCTTTACCAGGAGATGCAGGGGTTATACAGAGAACATCCTGACCACACAGTGATGGGAATGTAGACCAGGAGTTGCAGGGGTTATACAGAGCACATCCTGAGCACACAGTGATGGGAATGTTGACCAGGAGAAGGGGTATACAGAGCACACCCTGGCCACACACAGATGGGAATGTTGACCAGGAGCTGCTGGGGTTAGACAGAGCACACCCTGGCCACACAGTGATGGGAATGTTGACCAGGAGCAGGGGTATACAGAGCGACCCTGGCCACACAGATGGGAATGTTGACCAGGAGTTGCAGGGGTTATAGAGAGCACATCCTGACCACACAGATGGGAATGTTGACCAGGAGTTGCAGGGGTTATACAGATCCCACACTGGCCACACAGAGATGGGAATGTTGACCAGGAGCTGCCGGGGTTATACAGAGCACACCCTGGCCACACACAGATGGGAATGTTGACCAGGAGCTGCTGGGGTTAGACAGAGCACACCCTGATCACACAGTGATGGGAATGTTGACCAGGAGCAGGGGTTAACAGAGCACACCCTGGCCACACAGATGGGAATGTTGACCAGGAGTTGCAGTGGTTATACAGAGAACACCCTGACAACACAGAGGTGGGAATATTGACCAGGAGCTGCTGGGGTTAGACAGAGCACACCCTGATCACACAGTGATGGGAATGTTGACCAGGAGCAGGGGTTAACAGAGCACACCCTCGCCACACAGATGGGAATGTTGACCAGGAGTTGCAGGGGTTATACAGAGCACAACCTGGCCACACAGAGAAGGGAATGTTGACCAGGAGCAGGGGTTATACAGAGCACACACTGGCCACACAGAGATGGGAATGTTGACCAGGAGATGCAGGGGTTATACAGAGCACACCCTGGCCACACAGGTGGGAATGTTGACCAGGAGCTGCAGGTGTTATACAGAGCACACTCTGGCCACACAGAGATGGGAATGTTGACCAGGAGCTGCAGAGGTTATACAGAGCGCACCCTGGCCACACAGAGAAGGGAATGTTGACCAGGAGCTGCAGGTGTTATACAGAGCACACCCTGCCCACACAGAGAAGGGAATGTTGACCAGGACCTGGGGATATACAGAGCACACCCTGGCCACACAGAGATGGGAATGTTGACCAGGAGCTGCTGGGGTTATAAAGAGCACACCCTGGCCACACAGAGATGGGAATGTTGACCAGGAGCTGCAGGAGTTATACAGAGCACACCCTGGTCATTCAGAGATGGGAGTGTTGAACAGGATTTGCAGGGGTTATACAGAGCACTCTCTCACACACAGAGATGGGAATGTTGACCAGGAGCTGCAGGGGTTATGCAGAGCACATCCTGGCCAGACAGAGATGGGAATGTTGACCATGAGCTGCAGGGGTTATACAGAGCACATCGTGGCCACACAGAGGTGGGAACGTTGACCAGGAGCGGCAGGGGTTATACAGAGCTCACTATAACCACTCACAAATGGGAATGTTGACCAGGAGCTGCAGGGGTTATGCAGAGCACATCCTGGCCAGACAGAGATGGGAATGTTGACCATGAGCTGCAGGGGTTATACAGAGCACATCGTGGCCACACAGAGGTGGGAACGTTGACCAGGAGCTGCAGGGGTTATACAGAGCACACCCTGGCCACACAGAGAAGGGAATGTTGACCAGGAGCAGGGGTTATACAGAGCACACCCGGGCCACACAGAGAAGGGAATGTTGACCAGGAACAGGGTTTATACAGAGCACACCCTGGCCACACAGAGATGGGAATGTTGACCAGGAGATGCAGGGGTTATGCAGAGCACATCCTGGCGACACAGAGATGGGAATGTTGACCAGGAGCATCAGGGGTTAGACAGAGCACATCGTGGCCACACACAGATGGGAATCTTGACCAGGAGATGCAGGGGTTATACAGAGAACATCCTGCCCACACAGTGATGGGAATGTAGACCAGGAGTTGCAGGGGTTATACAGAGCACATCCTGACCACACAGTGATGTGAATGTTGACCAGGAGCAGGGGTATACAGAGCACACCCTGGCCACACACAGACGGGAATGTTGACCAGGAGCTGCTGGGGTTAGACAGAGCACATCCTGATCACACAGTGATGGGAATGTTGACCAGGAGCAGGGGTTAACAGAGCACACCCTGGCCACACAGATGGGAAAGTTGACCAGGAGATGCAGGGGTTATACAGAGCACACCCTGGCCACACAGAGGTGGGAATGTTGACCAGGAGCTGCAGGTGCTATACAGAGCACACCCTGGCCACACAGAGATGGGAACGTTGACCAGGAGCTGCAGAGGTTATACAGAGCACCCCCTGGCCACACAGAGAAGGGAATGTTGACCAGGAGCTGCAGGTGTTATACAGAGCACACCCTGCCCACACAGAGAAGGGAATGTTGACCAGGACCTGGGGATATACAGAGCACACCCTGGCCACACAGAGATGGGAATATTGACCAGGAGCTGCTGGGGTTATAAAGAGCACACCCTGGCCACACAGAGATGGGAATGTTGACCAGGAGCTGCAGGAGTTATACAGAGCACACCCTGGCCATACAGAGATGGGACTGTTGAACAGGATTTGCAGGGGTTATACAGAGCACTCTCTCACACACAGAGATGGGAATGTTGACCAGGAGCTGCAGGGGTTATGCAGAGCACATCCTGGCCAGACAGAGATGGGGATGTTGACCATGAGCTGCAGGGGTTTTACAGAGCACATCGTGGCCACACAGAGGTGGGAACGTTGACCAGGAGCGGCAGGGGTTATACAGAGCTCACTATAACCACACACAAATGGGAATGTTGACCAGGAGCTGCAGGGGTTATGCAGAGCACATCCTGGCCAGACAGTGATGTGAATGTTGACCAGGAGCAGGGGTATACAGAGCACACCCTGGCCACACACAGACGGGAATGTTGACCAGGAGCTGCTGGGGTTAGACAGAGCACATCCTGATCACACAGTGATGGGAATGTTGACCAGGAGCAGGGGTTAACAGAGCACACCCTGACCACACAGATGGGAAAGTTGACCAGGAGTTGCAGGGGTTATACAGAGCACACCCTGGCCACACACAGCGGTGGGAATGTTGACCAGGAACAGGGGTTATACAGAGCACACCCTGGCCACACAGAGAAGGGAATGTTGACCAGGAGCAGGGGTTATACAGAGCACACCCTGGCCACACAGAGAAGGGAATGTTGACCAGGAGCAGGGGTTATACAGAGCACACACTGGCCACACAGAGATGGGAATGTTGACCAGGAGATGAAGGGGTTATACAGAGCACACCCTGGCCACACAGAGGTGGGAATGTTGACCAGGAGCTGCAGGTGTTATACAGAGTTTACAGAGTAACCCCTGCTCCTGGTCAACATTCCCTTCTGTGTGGCCAGAGTGTGCTCTGTATAACCCCTGCTCCTGGTCAACATTCCCTATACAGTCGATTCATTCCCTCGCTCGACGCCTTCCTCCCTGTGGTTCGTCAGTTTCAGCGGGAGCATTGCGGAAGGAGAGTGCTGGGAGGTAAGTCAACCTTTAAAAGCACTTCTCTTTGCAGGGGCAGGCCAGTCGATTTCGGCGGCGTGAGAGCAGCTGGTTAGTCAGTTTCAGCGGGAGCATTGCGGAAGGAGGTTGCTGGGAGGTAAGTCAACCTTTAAAAGCACTTCTCTTTGCAGGGGCAGGCCAGTCGATTTCGGCGGCGTGAGAGCAGCTGGTTAGTCAGTTTCAGCGGGAGCATTGCGGAAGGAGGGTGCTGGGAGGTAAGCCAACCTTTAAAAGCACTTCTCTTTGCAGGGGCAGGCCAGTCGATTTCGGCGGCGTGAGAGCAGCTGGTGAGTCAGTTTCAGCGGGAGCATTGCGGAAGGAGGGTGCTGGGAGGTAAGTCAACCTTTAAAAGCACTTCTCTTTGCAGGGGCAGGCCAGTCGATTTCGGCGGCGTGAGAGCAGCTGGTTAGTCAGTTTCAGCGGGAGCATTGCGGAAGGAGGTTGCTGGGAGGTAAGTCAACCTTTAAAAGCACTTCTCTTTGCAGGGGCAGGCCAGTCGATTTCGGCGGCGTGAGAGCAGCTGGTGAGTCAGTTTCAGCGGGAGCATTGCGGAAGGAGGGTGCTGGGAGGTAAGTCAACCTTTAAAAGCACTTCTCTTTGCAGGGGCAGGCCAGTCGATTTCGGCGGCGTGAGAGCAGCTGGTGAGTCAGTTTCAGCGGGAGCATTGCGGAAGGAGGGTGCTGGGAGGTAAGTCAACCTTTAAAAGTACTTCTCTTTGCAGGGGCAGGCCAGTCGATTTCGGCGGCGTGAGAGCAGCTGGTGAGTCAGTTTCAGCGGGAGCATTGCGGAAGGAGGTTGCTGAGAGGTAAGTCAACCTTTAAAAGCACTTCTCTTTGCAGGGGCAGGCCAGTCGATTTCGGCGGCGTGAGAGCAGCTGGTGAGTCAGTTTCAGCGGGAGCATTGCGGAAGGAGGGTGCTGGGAGGTAAGTCAACCTTTAAAAGCACTTCTCTTTGCAGGGGCAGGCCAGTCGATTTCGGCGGCGTGAGAGCAGCTGGTTAGTCAGTATCAGCGGGAGCATTGCGGAAGGAGGTTGCTGGGAGGTAAGTCAACCTTTAAAAGCACTTCTCTTTGCAGGGGCAGGCCAGTCGATTTCGGCGGCGTGAGAGCAGCTGGCGAGTCAGTTTCAGCATGAGCATTGCGGAAGGAGGTTGCTGGGAGGCAAGTCAACCTTTAAAAGCACTTCTCTTTGCAGGGGCAGGCCAGTCGATTTCGGCGGCGTGAGAGCAGCTGGTGAGTCAGTTTCAGCGGGAGCATTGCGGAAGGAGGGTGCTGGGAGGTAAGTCAACCTTTAAAAGTCCTTCTCTTTGCAGGGGCAGGCCAGTCGATTTCGGCGGCGTGAGAGCAGCTGGTGAGTCAGTTTCAGCGGGAGCATTGCGGAAGGAGGGTGCTGGGAGGTAAGTCAACCTTTAAAAGCACTTCTCTTTGCAGGGGCAGGCCAGTCGATTTCGGCGGCGTGAGAGCAGCTGGTTAGTCAGTTTCAGCGGGAGCATTGCGGAAGGAGGTTGCTGGGAGGTAAGTCAACCTTTAAAAGCACTTCTCTTTGCAGGGGCAGGCCAGTCGATTTCGGCGGCGTGAGAGCAGCTGGTGAGTCAGTTTCAGCGGGAGCATTGAGGAAGGAGGGTGCTGGGAGGTAAGTCAACCTTTAAAAGCACTTCTCTTTGCAGGGTCAGGCCAGTCGATTTCGGCGGCGTGAGAGCAGCTGGTGAGTCAGTTTCAGCGGGAGCATTGCGGAAGGAGGGTGCTGGGAGGTAAGTCAACCTTTAAAAGCACTTCTCTTTGCAGGGGCAGGCCAGTCGATTTCGGCGGCGTGAGAGCAGCTGGTGAGTCAGTTTCAGCGGGAGCATTGCGGAAGGAGGGTGCTGGGAGGTAAGTCAACCTTTAAAAGCACTTCTCTTTGCAGGGGCAGGCCAGTCGATTTCGGCGGCGTGAGAGCAGCTGGTGAGGCAGTTTCAGCGGGAGCATTGCGGAAGGAGGGTGCTGGGAGGTAAGTCAACCTTTAAAAGCACTTCTCTTTGCAGGGGCAGGCCAGTCGATTTCGGCGGCGTGAGAGCAGCTGGTGAGTCAGTTTCAGCGGGAGCATTGCGGAAGGAGGGTGCTGGGAGGTAAGTCAACCTTTAAAAGCACTTCTCTTTGCAGGGGCAGGCCAGTCGATTTCGGCGGCGTGAGAGCAGCTGGTTAGTCAGTTTCAGCGGGAGCATTGCGGAAGGAGGTTGCTGGGAGGTAAGTCAACCTTTAAAAGCACTTCTCTTTGCAGGGGCAGGCCAGTCGATTTCGGCGGCGTGAGAGCAGCTGGTGAGTCAGTTTCAGCGGGAGCATTGAGGAAGGAGGGTGCTGGGAGGTAAGTCAACCTTTAAAAACACTTCTCTTTGCAGGGTCAGGCCAGTCGATTTCGGCGGCGTGAGAGCAGCTGGTGAGTCAGTTTCAGCGGGAGCATTGCGGAAGGAGGGTGCTGGGAGGTAAGTCAACCTTTAAAAGCACATCTCTTTGCAGGGGCAGGCCAGTCGATTTCGGCGGCGTGAGAGCAGCTGGTGAGTCAGTTTCAGCGGGAGCATTGCGGAAGGAGGTTGCTGGGAGGTAAGTCAACCTTTAAAAGCACTTCTCTTTGCAGGGGCAGGCCAGTCGATTTCGGCGGCGTGAGAGCAGCTGGTGAGTCAGTTTCAGCGGGAGCATTGCGGAAGGAGGGTGCTGGGAGGTAAGTCAACCTTTAAAAGTACTTCTCTTTGCAGGGGCAGGCCAGTCGATTTCGGCGGCGTGAGAGCAGCTGGTGAGTCAGTTTCAGCGGGAGCATTGCGGAAGGAGGGTGCTGGGAGGTAAGTCAACCTTTAAAAGCACTTCTCTTTGCAGGGGCAGGCCAGTCGATTTCGGCGGCGTGAGAGCAGCTGGTGAGTCAGTTTCAGCGGGAGCATTGCGGAAGGAGGGTGCTGGGAGGTAAGTCAACCTTTAAAAGCACTTCTCTTTGCAGGGTCAGGCCAGTCGATTTCGGCGGCGTGAGAGCAGCTGGTGAGTCAGTTTCAGCGGGAGCATTGCGGAAGGAGGGTGCTGGGAGGTAAGTCAAGCTTTAAAAGCACATCTCTTTGCAGGGGCAGGCCAGTCGATTTCGGCGGCGTGAGAGCAGCTGGTGAGTCAGTTTCAGCGGGAGCATTGCGGAAGGAGGTTGCTGGGAGGTAAGTCAACCTTTAAAAGCACTTCTCTTTGCAGGGGCAGGCCAGTCGATTTCGGCGGCGTGAGAGCAGCTGGTGAGTCAGTTTCAGCGGGAGCATTGCGGAAGGAGGGTGCTGGGAGGTAAGTCAACCTTTAAAAGTACTTCTCTTTGCAGGGGCAGGCCAGTCGATTTCGGCGGCGTGAGAGCAGCTGGTGAGTCAGTTTCAGCGGGAGCATTGCGGAAGGAGGGTGCTGGGAGGTAAGTCAACCTTTAAAAGCACTTCTCTTTGCAGGGGCAGGCCAGTCGATTTCGGCGGCGTGAGAGCAGCTGGTGAGTCAGTTTCAGCGGGAGCATTGCGGAAGGAGGGTGCTGGGAGGTAAGTCAACCTTTAAAAGCACTTCTCTTTGCAGGGGCAGGCCAGTCGATTTCGGCGGCGTGAGAGCAGCTGGTGAGTCAGTTTCAGCGGGAGCATTGCGGAAGGAGGGTGCTGGGAGGTAAGTCAACCTTTAAAAGCACTTCTCTTTGCAGGGGCAGGCCAGTCGATTTCGGCGGCGTGAGAGCAGCTGGTGAGTGGTGAGTCAGTTTCAGCAGGAGCTGAGACTTTTTCTCTTTTCTTTAAATTAGTTTTTTAGGCGGGATCAGGAAGTCGACCCGCGGACGTCTGGGAAGACCCTCACCAATAAATTCTGGTGGAGAGGAAACCCGAGACACTACACGTGTAGTGTCTCCCACCCGCCCTCCTCCTCTAACCTAATAATAAAATCAATTGGTCTGAGGTAAGTACCATATTTTTATTATATTATTATTATTTTTTATAAAAATTTAATTTAGTTGTTAGCCAGATCTTGGTAGAAAGTTAGAGGAATGGCAGGGAAGGGAGTACAATGTTCCTCCTGCAGGATGTTTGAGGTGAGGGATGCAGTTAGTGTCCCTGCTGATTTTACCTGCAGGAAGTGCTGCCATCTCCAGCTCCTCCAAGACCGAGTTAGGGAACTGGAGCTGAGTTGGAAGAACTTCGGATCATTCGGGAGGCAGAAGGGGTCATAGATAGCAGCTTCAGGGAATTAGTTACACCAAAGATTGGAGATAGGTGGGTAACTGTAAGAGGGACTGGGAAAAAACAGTCAGTGCAGGGATCCCCTGCGGTCGTTCCCCTGAGAAACAAGTATACCGCTTTGGATACTTGTGGGGGGGACGACTTACCAGGGGTAAGCCATGGGGTACGGGCCTCTGGCACGGAGTCTGTCCCTGTTGCTCAGAAGGGAAGGGGGGAGAGGAGCAGAGCATTAGTAATTGGGGACTCTATAGTCAGGGGCACAGATAGGAGATTTTGTGGGAGCGTGAGAGACTCACGTTTGGTATGTTGCCTCCCAGGTGCAAGGGTACGTGATGTCTCGGATCGTGTTTTCCGGGTCCTTAGGGGGGAGGGGGAGCAGCCCCAAGTCGTGGTCCACATTGGCACCAACGACATAGGTAGGAAAGGGGACAAGGATGTCAGGCAGGCTTTCAGGGAGCTAGGATGGAAGCTCAGAACTAGAACAAACAGAGTTGATATCTCTGGGTTGTTGCCCGTGCCACGTGATAGTGAGATGAGGAATAGGGAGAGAGAGCATTTAAACACGTGGCTACAGGGATGGTGCAGGCGGGAGGGTTTCAGATTTTTGGATAACTGGGGCTCTTTCTGGGGAAGGTGGGACCTCTACAGACAGGATGGTCTACATCTGAACCTGAGGGGCACAAATATCCTGGGGGGGAGATTTGTTAGTGCTCTTTGGGGGGGTTTAAACTAATGCAGCAGGGGCATGGGAACCTGGATTGTAGTTTTAGGGTAAGGGAGAATGAGAGTATAGAGGTCAAGAGCACAGATTTGACGTCGCAGGAGGGGGCCAGCGTTCAGGTAGGTGGTTTGAAGTGTGTCTACTTCAATGCCAGGAGTATACGAAACAAGGTAGGGGAACTGGCAGCGTGGGTTGGTACCTGGGACTTCGATGTTGTGGCCATTTCGGAGACATGGATAGAGCAGGGACAGGAATGGATGTTGCAGGTTCCAGGGTTTAGGTGTTTTAGTAAGCTCAGAGAAGGAGGCAAAAGAGGGGGAGGTGTGGCACTGCTAGTCAAGAGCAGTATTACGGTGGCGGAGAGGATGCTAGATGGGGACTCTTCTTCCGAGGTAGTATTGGCTGAAGTTAGAAACAGGAAAGGAGAGGTCACCCTGTTGGGAGTTTTTTATAGGCCTCCTAATAGTTCTAGGGATGTAGAGGAAAGGATGGCGAAGATGATTCTGGATATGAGCGAAAGTAACAGGGTAGTTATTATGGGAGACTTTAACTTTCCAAATATTGACTGGAAAAGATATAGTTCGAGTACAATAGATGGGTCGTTTTTTGTACAGTGTGTGCAGGAGGGTTTCCTGAAACAATATGTTGACAGGCCAACAAGAGGCGAGGCCACGTTGGATTTGGTTTTGGGTAATGAACCAGGCCAGGTGTTGGATTTGGAGGTAGGAGAGCACTTTGGGGACAGTGACCACAATTCGGTGACATTTACGTTAATGATGGAAAGGGATAAGTATACACCGCAGGGCAAGAGTTATAGCTGGGGGAAGGGCGATTATGATGCCATTAGACGTGACTTGGGGGGGGATAAGGTGGAGAAGTAGGCTGCAAGTGTTGGGCACACTGGATAAATGGGGCTTGTTCAAGGATCAGCTACTGCGTGTTCTTGATAAGTATGTACCGGTCAGACAGGGAGGAAGGCGTCGAGCGAGGGAACCGTGGTTTACCAGGGAAGTGGAATCTCGTGTTAAGAGGAAGAAGGAGGCCTATGTGAAGATGAAGTGTGAAGTTTCGGTTGGGGCGATGGATAGTTACAAGGTAGCGAGGAAGGATCTAAAGAGAGAGCTAAGACGAGCAAGGAGGGGACATGAGAAGTATTTGGCAGGAAGGATCAAGGAAAACCCAAAAGCTTTCTATAGGTATGTCAGGAATAAGCGAATGACTAGGGAAAGAGTAGGACCAGTCAAGGACAGGGATGGGAAATTGTGTGTGGAGTCTGAAGAGATAGGCGAGATACTAAATGAATATTTTTCGTCAGTATTCACTCAGGAAAAAGATAATGTTGTGGAGGAGAATGCTGAGCCCCAGGCTAATAGAATAGATGGCATTGAGGTACGTAGGGAAGAGGTGTTGGCAATTCTGGACAGGCTGAAAATAGATAAGTCCCCGGGACCTGATGGGATTTATCCTAGGATTCTATGGGAGGCCAGGGAAGAGATTGCTGGACCTTTGGCTTTGATTTTTATGTCATCATTGGCTACAGGAATAGTGCCAGAGGACTGGAGGACAGCAAATGTGGTCCCTTTGTTCAAAAAGGGGAGCAGAGACAACCCCGGCAACTATAGACCGGTGAGCCTCACGTCTGTAGTCGGTAAAGTCTTGGAGGGGATTATAAGGGACAAGATTTATAATCATCTAGATAGGAATGATATGATCAGGGATAGTCAGCATGGCTTTGTGAAGGGTAGGTCATGCCTCACAAACCTTATTGAGTTCTTTGAGAAGGTGACTGAACAGGTAGACGAGGGTAGAGCAGTTGATGTGGTGTTTATGGATTTCAGCAAAGCGTTTGATAAGGTTCCCCACGGTAGGCTATTGCAAAAAATACGGAGGCTGGGGATTAAGGGTGATTTCGAGATGTGGATCAGAAATTGGCTAGCTGAAAGAAGACAGAGGGTGGTGGTTGATGGGAAATGTTCAGAATGGAGTACAGTCACAAGTGGAGTACCACAAGGATCTGTTCTGGGGCCGTTGCTGTTTGTCATTTTTATCAATGACCTAGAGGAAGGCACAGAAGGGTGGGTGAGTAAATTTGCAGATGATACTAAAGTCGGTGGTGTTGTCGATAGTGTGGAAGGATGTAGCAGGTTACAGAGGGATATAGATAAGCTGCAGAGCTGGGCTGAGAGGTGGCAAATGGAGTTTAATGTAGAGAAGTGTGAGGTGATTCACTTTGGAAGGAATAACAGGAATGCGGAATATTTGGCTAATGGTAAAGTTCTTGAAAGTGTGGCTGAGCAGAGGGATCTAGGTGTCCATGTACACAGATCCCTGAAAGTTGCCACCCAGGTTGATAGGGTTGTGAAGAAGGCCTATGGAGTGTTGGCCTTTATTGGTAGAGGGATTGAGTTCCGGAGTCGGGAGGTCATGTTGCAGCTGTACAGAACTCTGGTCCGGCCGCATTTGGAGTATTGCGTACAGTTCTGGTCACCGCATTATAGGAAGGACGTGGAGGCTTTGGAGCGGGTGCAGAGGAGATTTACCAGGATGTTGCCTGGTATGGAGGGAAAATCTTATGAGGAAAGGCTGACGGACTTGAGGTTGTTTTCGTTGGAGAGAAGAAGGTTAAGAGGAGACTTAATAGAGGCATACAAAATGATCAGGGGGTTGGATAGGGTGGACAGTGAGAGCCTTCTCCCGCGGATGGATATGGCTGGCACGAGGGGACATAACTTTAAACTGAGGGGTAATAGATATAGGACAGAGGTCAGAGGTAGGTTCTTTAAGCAAAGAGTAGTGAGGCCGTGGAATGCCCTACCTGCTACAGTAGTGAACTCGCCAACATTGAGGGCATTTAAAACTTTATTGGATAAACATATGGATGATAATGGCATAGTGTAGGTTAGATGGCTTTTGTTTCGGTGCAACATCGTGGGCCGAAGGGCCTGTACTGCGCTGTATTGTTCTATGTTCTATGTTCTAGAGCACACCCTGGCCACACAGAGATGGGAATGTTGACCAGGAGCTGCAGAGGTTATACAGAGCACACCCTGGCCACACAGAGAAGGGAATGTTGACCAGGAGCTGCAGGTGTTATACAGAGCACACCCTTCCCACACAGAGAAGGGAATGTTGACCAGGACCTGGGGATATACAGAGCACACCCTGACCACACAGAGATGGGAATGTTGACCAGGAGCTGCTGGGGTTATAAAGAGCACACCCTGGCCACACAGAGATGGGAATGTTGACCAGGAGCTGCAGGAGTTATACAGAGCACACCCTGGCCATACAGAGATGGGAGTGTTGAACAGGATTTACAGGGGTTATACAGAGCACTCTCTCACACACAGAGATGGGAATGTTGACCAGGAGCTGCAGGGGTTATACAGAGCACATCCTGGCCACACAGAGATGGGAATGTTGACCAGGAGCTGCAGGGGTTATACAGAGCACACCCTGACCACACACAAATGGGAATGTTGACCAGGAACTGCAGAAGTTATACAGAGCACACCCTGGCCACAGAGAGATGGGAATGTTGACCAGGAGCTGCAGGGGTTATACAGAGCACACCCTGGCCACACAGCGATGGGAGTGTTGACCAGGAGTTGCAGGGGTTATTCAGAGAACACCCTGATCACACAGAGGTGGGAATGTTGACCAGGAGCAGGGATTATGCAGAGCACATCCTGGCCACACGGAGATGGGAATGTTGTCCAGGAGCTGCAGGGGTTAGACAGAGCACATCGTGGCCACACACAGATGGGAATCTTGACCAGGAGATGCAGAAGTTATACAGAGAACATCCTGACCACACAGTGATGGGAATGTAGACCAGGAGTTGCAGGGGTTATACAGAGCACATCCTGACCACACAGTGATGGGAATGTTGACCAGGAGCAGGGGTATACAGAGCACACCCTTGCCACACACAGATGGGAATGTTGACCAGGAGCTGCTGGTGTGAGACAGAGCACACCCTGGCCACACAGTGATGGGAATGTTGACCAGGAGCAGGGGTATACAGAGCGACCCTGGCCACATAGATGGGAATGTTGACCAGGAGTTGCAGGTGTTATACAGAGCACATCCTGACCACACAGATGGGAATTTTGACCAGAAGTTGCAGGGTTATACAGATCCCACACTGGCCACACAGAGATGGGAATGTTGACCAGGAGCTGCAGGGGTTATACAGAGCACACCCTGGCCACACATAGATGGGAATGTTGACCAGGAGCTGCTGGGGTTAGACAGAGCGCACCCTGGCCACACAGAGAAGGGAATGTTGACCAGGAGCTGCAGGTGTTATACAGAGCACACCCTGCCCACACAGAGAAGGGAATGTTGACCAGGACCTGGGGATATACAGAGCACACCCTGGCCACACAGAGATGGGAGTGTTGACCAGGAGCTGCTGGGGTTATAAAGAGCACACCCTGGCCACACAGAGATGGGAATGTTGACCAGGAGCTGCAGGAGTTATACAGAGCACACCCTGGCCATACAGAGATGGAAGTGTTGAACAGGATTTGCAGGGGTTATACAGAGCACTCTCTCACACACAGAGATGGGAATGTTGACCAGGAGCTGCAGGGGTTATGCAGAGCACATCCTGGCCAGACAGAGATGGGAATGTTGACCATGAGCTGCAGGGGTTATACAGAGCACATCGTGGCCACACAGAGGTGGGAACGTTGACCAGGAGCGGCAGGGGTTATACAGAGCTCACTATAACCACACACAAATGGGAATGTTGACCAGGAGCTGCAGGAGTAATGCAGAGGACATCCTGGCCAGACAGAGATGGGAATGTTGACCATGAGCTGCAGGGGTTATACAGAGCACATCATGGCCACACAGAGGTGGGAACGTTGACCAGGAGCTGCAGGGGTTATACAGAGCACACCCTGGCCACACACAGAGGTGGGAATGTTGACCAGGAGCAGGGGTTATACAGAGCACACCCTGTCCACACAGTGAAGGGAATGTTGACCAGGAGCAGGGGTTATACAGAGCACACCCGGGCCACACAGAGAAGGGAATGTTGACCAGGAACAGGGTTTATACAGAGCACACCCTGGCCACACAGAGATGCGAATGTTGACCAGGAGATGCAGGGGTTATGCAGAGCACATCCTGGCCACACAGAGATGGAATTGTTGACCAGGAGCAGCAGGGGTTAGACAGAGCACATCGTGGCCACACACAGATGGGAATCTTGACCAGGAGATGCAGGGGTTATACAGAGAACATCCTGACCACACAGTGATGGGAATGTAGACCAGGAGTTGCAGGGGTTATACAGAGCACATCCTGACCACACAGTGATGTGAATGTTGACCAGGAGCAGGGGTATACAGAGCACACCCTGGCCACACACAGACAGGAATGTTGACCAGGAGCTGCTGGGGTTAGACAGAGCACATCCTGATCACACAGTGATGGGAATGTTGACCAGGAGCAGGGGTTAACAGAGCACACCCTGGCCACACAGATGGGAAAGTTGACCAGGAGATGCAGGGGTTATACACAGCACACCCTGGCCACACAGAGGTGGGAATGTTGACCAGGAGCTGCAGGTGTTATACAGAGCACACCCTGGCCACACAGAGATAGGAATGTTGACCAGGAGCTGCAGAGGTTATACAGAGCACACCCTGGCCACACAGAGAAGGGAATGTTGACCAGGAGCTGCAGGTGTTATACAGAGCACACCCTGCCCACACAGAGAAGGGAATGTTGACCAGGACCTGGGGATATACAGAGCACACCCTGGCCACACAGAGATGAGAATGTTGACCAGGAGCTGCTGGGGTTATAAAGAGCACACCCTGGCCACACAGAGATGGGAATGTTGACCAGGAGCTGCAGGAGTTATACAGAGCACACCCTGGCCATACAGAGATGGGAGTGTTGAACAGGATTTGCAGGGGTTGTACAGAGCACTCTCTCACACACAGAGATGGGAATGTTGACCAGGAGCTGCAGGGGTTATGCAGAGCACATCCTGACCAGACAGAGATGGGAATGTTGACCATGAGCTGCAGGGGTTATACAGAGCACATCGTGGCCACACAGAGGTGGGAACGTTGACCAGGAGCGGCAGGGGTTATACAGAGCTCACTATAACCACACACAAATGGGAATGTTGACCAGGAGCTGCAGGGGTTATGCAGAGCACATCCTGGCCAGACAGAGATGGGAATGTTGACCATGAGCTGCAGGGGTTATACAGAGCACATCGTGGCCACACAGAGGTGGGAACGTTGACCAGGAGTTGCAGGGGTTATACAGAGCACACCCTGGCCACACACAGAGATGGGAATGTTGACCAGGAGCAGCAGGAGTTATACAGAGCACATCCTGGCCACACACAGAGATGGAAATGTTGACCAGACGTTGCAGTGGTTATACAGAGCACACCCTGGCCACACAGAGATGGGAATATTGACAAGGAGCAGGGGATATGCAGAGCACACCCTGGCCACACAGAGATGGGAATATTGACAAGGAGCAGGGGTTATGCAGAGCACACCCTGGCCACACAGAGATGGGAATGTCGACCAGGAGCTGCAGGGGTTATACAGAGGACACCCTGACGACACAAAGATGGGAATGTTGACCAGGAGCTGCAGGGGTTATACAGAGCAGACCCTGACCACACAGAGGTGGGAATGTTGACCAGAAGCTGCAGGCTTTATACAGAGCACACCCTGGCCACACACAGAGGTGGGAATGTTGACCAGGAACAGGTGTTATACAGAGCACACCCACGCCACACAGAGATGGGAATGTTGACCAGGAGCAGGGTTTATACAGAGGACACCCTGGCCACACTGAAATGGGAATGTTGACCAGGAGCTGCTGGGGTTAGACAGAGCACACCCTGATCACACAGTGATGGGAATGTTGACCAGGAGCAGGGGTTAACAGAGCACACCCTGGCCACACAGATGGGAATGTTGACCAGGAGTTGCAGGGGTTATTCAGAGAACACCCTGATCACACAGAGGTGGGAATGTTGACCAGGAGCAGGGATTATGCAGAGCATATCCTGGCCACACGGAGATGGGAATGTTGACCAGGAGCTGCAGGGGTTAGACAGAGCACATCGTGGCCACACACAGATGGGAATCTTGACCAGGAGATTCAGGGGTTATACAGAGAACATCCTGACCACACAGTGATGGGAATGTAGACCAGGAGTTGCAGGGGTTATACAGAGCACATCCTGACCACACAGTGATGTGAATGATGACCAGGAGCAGGGGTATACAGAGCACACCCTGGCCACACACAGATGGGAATGTTGACCAGGAGCTGCTGGGGTTAGACAGAGCACACCCTGGCCACACAGTGATGGGAATGTTGACCAGGAGCAGGGGTATACAGAGCGACCCTGGCCACACAGATGGGAATGTTTACCAGGAGTTGCAGGGGTTATACAGAGCACATCCTGACCACACAGGTGGGAATGTTGACCAGGAGTTGCAGTGGTTATACAGATCCCACACTGGCCACACAGAGATGGGAATGTTGACCAGGAGCTGTAGGGGTTATACAGAGCACACCCTGGGCACACATAGATGGGAATGTCGACCAGGAGCTGCTGGGGTTAGACAGAGCACACCCTGATCACACAGTGATGGGAATGTTGACCAGGAGCAGGGGTTAACAGAGCACACCCTGGCCACACAGATGGGAATGTTGACCAGGAGTTGCAGGGGTTATACAGAGAACACCCTGACCACACAGAGGTGGGAATGTTGACCAGGAGCTGCAGGGGTTATACAGCGCACACCCTGGCCACACACAGCGGTGGGAATGTTGACCAGGAACAGGGGTTATACAGAGCACACCCTGGCCACACAGAGAAGGGAATGTTGATCAGGAGCAGGGGTTATACAGAGCACACACTGGCCATACAGAGATGGAAATGTTGACCAGGAGCAGCAGGAGTTATAAAGAGCACATCCTGGCCACACACAGAGATGGAAATGTTGACCAGACGTTGCAGTGGTTATACAGAGCACACCTGGGCCACACAGAGAAGGGAATATTGCCAAGGAGCAAAGGTTATACAGAGCACACCCTGTCCACACAGAGAAGGGAATGTTGACCAGGATCTGGGGTTATACAGAGCACACCCTGGCCACACAGAGATGGGAATGTTGACGACGAGCTACAGGAGTAATACAGAGCACACCCTGGCCATACTGAGATGGGAGTGTTGAACAGGATTTGCAGGGGTTATACAGAGCACTCTCTCACACACAGAGATGGGAATGTTGACCAGGAGCAGCAGGAGTTATACAGAGCACATCCTGACCACACACAGAGATGGAAATGTTGACCAGACGTTGCAGTGGTTATACAGAGCACACCCTGGCCACACAGAGATGGGAATATTGACAAGGAGCAGGGGTTATACAGAGTACACCCTGGCCACACAGAGATGGGAATGTCGACCAGGAGCTGCAGGGGTTATACAGAGGACACTCTGACGACACAGAGATGGGAATGTTGACCAGGAGCTGCAGGTGTTATACAGAGCACACCCTGACCACACAGAGGTGGGAATGTTGACCAGGAGCTGCAGGGGTTATACAGAGCACACCCTGGCCACACACAGAGGTGGGAATGTTGACCAGGAGCAGGTGTTATACAGAGCACACCCTCGCCACTCAGAGAAGGGAATGTTGACCAGGAGCAGGGTTTATACAGAGGACACCCTGGCCACACAGAATGGGAATGTTGACCAGGTGCTGCAGGGGTTATACAGAGCACATCCTGGCCACACACAGATGGGAATGTTGACCAGGAGCTGCTGGGGTTAGACAGAGCACACCCTGGCCACACAGAGAAGGAAATGTAAACCAGGAGCTGCAGGTGTTATACAGAGCACACCCTGCCCACACAGAGAAGGGAATGTTGACCATGACCTGGGGAAATACAGAGCACACCCTGGCCACACAGAGATGGGAATGTTGACCAGGAGCTGCTGGGGTTATAAAGAGCACACCCTGGCCACACAGAGATGGGAATGTTGACCAGGAGCTGCAGGAGTTATACAGAGCACACCCTGGCCATACAGAGATGGGAGTGTTGAACAGGATTTGCAGGGGTTATACAGAGCACTCTCTCACACACAGAGATGGGAATGTTGACCAGGAGCTGCAGAGTTTATACAGAGCACATCCTGGCCACACAGAGATGGGAATGTTGACCAGGAGCTGCAGGGGTTATACAGAACACACCCTGACCACACACAAATGGGAATGTTGACCAGGAACTGCAGAAGTTATACAGAGCACATCCTGGCCAAAGAGAGATGGAAATGTTGACCAGGAGCTACAGGGGTTATACAGAGCACACCCTGGCCACACAGAGATGGGAGTGTTGACCAGGAGTTGCAGGGGATATTCAGAGAACACCCTGATCACACAGAGGTGGGAATGTTGACCAGGAGCAGGGATTATGCAGAGCACATCCTGGCCACACGGAGATGGGAATGCTGACCAGGAGCTGCAGGGGTTAGACAGAGCACATCGTGGGGAATCTTGACCAGGAGATGCAGGGGTGAAACAGAGAACATCCTGACCACACAGTGATGGGAATGAAGACCAGGAGTTGCTGGGGTTATACAGAGCACATCCTGACCACACAGTGATGGGAATGTTGACCAGGAGCAGGGGTATACAGAGCACACCCTGGCCACACACAGATGGGAATGTTGACCAGGAGCTGCTGGGGTTAGACAGAGCACACCCTGGCCACACAGTGATGGGAATGTTGACCAGGAGCAGGGGTATACAGAGCGACCCTGGCCACACAAATGGGAATGTTGACCAGGAGTTGCAGGGGTTATACAGAGCACAGCTGAACACACAGATGGGAATGTTGACCAGGAGTTGCAGGGTTTATACAGATCCCACACTGGCCACACAGAGATGGGAATGTTGACCAGGAGCTGCAGGGGTTATACAGAGGACACCCTGGCCACACACAGATGGGAATGTTGACCAGGAGCTGCTGGGGTTAGACAGAGCACACCCTGATCACACAGTGATGGAAATGTTGACCAGGAGCAGGGGTTAACAGAGCACACCCTGGCCACACAGATGGGAATGTTGACCAGGAGTTGCAGGGGTTATACACAGAACACCCTGACCACACAGAGGTGGGAATTTTGACCAGGAGCTGCAGGGGTTATACAGAGCACACCCTGGCCACACAGTGCGGTGGGAATGTTGACCAGGAACAGGGGTTATACAGAGCACACCCTGGCCACACAGAGAAGGGAATGTTGACCAGGAGCAGGGGTTATACAGTGCACACCCTGGCCATACAGAGATGGGAATGTTGACCAGGAGATGCAGGGGTTATACAGAGCACACCCTGGCCACACAGAGGTGGGAATGTTGACCAGGAGCTGCAGGTGTTATACAGAGCACACCCTGGCCACAAAGAGATGGGAATGTTGACCAGGAGCTGCAGAGGATATACAGGGCACACCCTGGCCACACAGAGAAGGGAATGTTGACCAGGAGCTGCAGGGGTTAAACAGAGCACACCCTGGCCACACACAGAGATGGAAATGTTGACCAGACGTTGCAGTGGTTATACAAAGCACACCCTGGCCACACAGAGAGGGGAATGTTGACCAGGAGCTGCAGGGGTTACACAGAGCACACCCTGGCCACACAGAGATGGGAATATTGACAAGGAGCTGGGGTTATACAGAGCACACCCTGCCCACACAGAGAAGGGAATGTTGACCAGGATCTGGGGTTATACAGAGCACACCCTGGGCACACAGAGATGGGAATGTTGACCAGGAGTTGCTGGGTTTATAAAGAGCACACCCTGGCCACACAGAGATGGGATTGTTGACCAGGAGCTGCAGGACTTATACAGAGCACACCCTGGCCATACAGAGATGTGAGTGTTGAACAGGATTTGCAGGGGTTATACAGAGCACTGTCTCACACACAGAGATGGGAATGTTGACCAGGAGCTGCAGGGGTTATATAGAGCACACCCTGGCCACACAGAGCTGGGAATGTCGACCAGGAGCTGCAGGGGTTATACAGAGCACACCCTGGCCACACAGAGATGTTAATGTTGGCCAGGAGCTGCAGGGGTTATACAGAGCACACACTGGCCACACAAAGAAGGGAATGTTCACCAGGAGCTGCAGGGGTTATACAGAGCACATCCTGGCCACACACAGATGGGAATGTTCACCAGGAGCTGCAGGGGTTAAACAGAGCACACCCTGGCCACACAGAGATGTGAATGTTGACGAGGAGCTGCTGGGGTTATACAGAGCACACCCTGGACACACACAGAGATGGGAATGTTGACCATGAACTGCAGGGGTTATACAGAGCACACCTTGGCCATACAGAGATGGAAATGTTGACTAGACGTTGCAGCGGTTATACAGAGCACACCCTGGCCACACAGAGAGGGGAATGTTGACCAGGAGCTGCAGGGGTTATACAGAGCACATCCTGGCCACACAGAGATGGGAATGTTCACCAGGAGCAGCAGGGGTTATACAGAGCACACCCTGGCCACACAGAGATGGGAATGTTGACCAGGAGCTGCAGGGGTTATACAGAGCACACCCTGGCCACACAGAGATGGGAATGTTGACCATGAACTGCAGGGGTTATACAGAGCGACCCTGGCCATACAGAGATGGAAATGTTGACCAGGAGCTGCAGGAGTTATACAGAGCACATTATGGCCACACAGTGATGGAAATGTTGACCAGGAGCAGCAGGAGTTATACAGAGCACATCCTGGCCACACACAGAGATGGAAATGTTGACCAGACGTTGCAGTGGTTATACAGAGCACACCTGGGCCACACAGAGATGGGAATATTGACAAGGAGCAGGGGTTATACAGAGCACACCCTGTCCACACAGAGAAGGGAATGTTGACCAGGATCTGGGGTTATACAGAGCACACCCTGGCCACACAGAGATGGGAATGTTGACCAGGAGCTGCAGGAGTAATACAGAGCACACCCTAGCCATACAGAGATGGGAGTGTTGAACAGGATTTGCAGGGGTTATACAGAGCACTCTCTCACACACAGAGATGGAAATGTTGACCAGACGTTGTAGTGGTTATACAGAGCACACCCTGGCCACACAGAGATGGGAATATTGACAAGGAGCAGGGGTTATGCAGAGCACACCCTGGCCACACAGAGATGGAAATGTCGACCAGGAGCTGCAGGGGTTATACAGAGGACACCCTGACGACACAGAGATGGGAATGTTGACCAGGAGCTGCAGGGGTTATACAGAGCACAGCCTGACCACACAGAGGTGGGAATGTTGACCAGGAGCTGCAGGGGTTATACCGAGCACACCATGGCCACACACAGAGGTGGGAATGTTGACCAGGAGCAGGTGTTATACAGAGCACACCCTGGCCACACAGATGGGAATGTTGACCAGGAGTTGCAGGGGTTATTCAGAGAACACCCTGATCACACAGAGGTGGGAATGTTGATCAGGAGCAGGGATTATGCAGAGCACATCCTGGCCACACGGAGATGGGAATGTTGAACAGGAGCTGCAGTGGTTAGACAGAGCACATCGTGGCCACACACAGATGGGAATCTTGACCAGGAGATGCAGGGCTTATACAGAGAACATCCTGACCACACAGTGATGGGAATGTAGACCAGAAGTTGCAGGGGTTATACAGAGCACATCCTGACCACACAGTGATGTGAATGTTGACCAGGAGCAGGGGTATACAAAGCACACCCTGGCCACACACAGATGGGAATGTTGACCAGGAGCTGCTGGGGTTAGACAGAGCACACCCTGGCCACACAGTGATGGGAATGTTGACCAGGAACAGGGGTTATACAGAGCACACCCGGGCCACACAGAGATGGGAATATTGACAAGGAGCAGGGGTTATATAGAGCACACCCTGTCCACACAGAGAAGGGAATATTGACCTGGAGCAGGGTTGATACAGAGGACACCCTGGCCACACAGAGATGGGAATGTTGACCAGGAGCTGCAGGGGTTATACAGAGCACACCCTGGCCACACACAGATGGGAATGTTGACCAGGAGCTGCTGGGGTTAGACAGAGCACACCCTGATCAGACAGTGATGGGAATGTTGACCAGGAGCAGGGGTTAACAGAGCACACCCTGGCCACACAGATGGGAATGTTGACCAGGAGTTGCAGGGGTTATTCAGAGAACACCCTGATCACACAGAGGTGCGAATGTTGACCAGGAGCAGGGATTATGCAGAGCACATCCTGGCCACACGGAGATGGGAATGTTGACCAGGAGCTGCAGGGGTTATACAGAGCACACCCTGGATACACACAGAGATGGGAATGTTGACCATGAACTGCAGGGGTTATACAGAGCACACCTTGGCCATACAGAGATGGAAATGTTGACTAGACGTTGCAGCGGTTATACAGAGCACACCCTGGCCACACAGAGAGGGGAATGTTGACCAGGAGCTGCAGGGGTTATACAGAGCACATCCTGGCCACACAGAGATGGGAATGTTCACCAGGAGCTGCAGGGGTTATACAGAGCACACCCTGGCCACACAGAGATGGGAATGTTGACCAGGAGCTGCAGGGTTTATACAGAGCACACCCTGGACACACACAGAGATGGGAATGTTGACCATGAACTGCAGGGGTTATACAGAGCACACCCTGGCCACACAGAGATGGGAATGTTGACCAGGAGCTGCAGGGGTTATACAGATTACACCCTGGCCACACAGAGATGGGATTGTTGACCATGAACTGCAGGGGTTATACAGAGCGACCCTGGCCATACAGAGATGGAAATGTTGACCAGGTGCTGCAGGAGTTATACAGAGCACATTATGGCCACACAGTGATGGAAATGTTGACCAGGAGCAGCAGGAGTTATACAGAGCACATCCTGGCCACACACAGAGATGGAAATGTTGACCAGACGTTGCAGTGGTTATACAGAGCACACCTGGGCCACACAGAGATGGGAATATTGACAAGGAGCAGGGGTTATACAGAGCACACCCTGTCCACACAGAGAAGGGAATGTTGACCAGGATCTGGGGTTATACAGAGCACACCCTGGCCACACAGAGATGGGAATGTTGACCAGGAGCTGCAGGAGTAATACAGAGCACACCCTAGCCATACAGAGATGGGAGTGTTGAACAGGATTTGCAGGGGTTATACAGAGCACTTTCTCACACACAGAGATGGAAATGTTGACCAGACGTTGTAGTGGTTATACAGAGCACACCCTGGCCACACAGAGATGGGAATATTGACAAGGAGCAGGGGTTATGCAGAGCACACCCTGGCCACACAGAGATGGGAATGTCGACCAGGAGCTGCAGGGGTTATACAGAGGACACCCTGACGACACAGAGATGGGAATGTTGACCAGGAGCTGCAGGGGTTATACAGAGCACAGCCTGACCACACAGAGGTGGGAATGTTGACCAGGAGCTGCAGGGGTTATACCGAGCACACCATGGCCACACACAGAGGTGGGAATGTTGACCAGGAGCAGGTGTTATACAGAGCACACCCTGGCCACACAGATGGGAATGTTGACCAGGAGTTGCAGGGGTTATTCAGAGAACACCCTGATCACACAGAGGTGGGAATGTTGACCAGGAGCAGGGATTATGCAGAGCACATCCTGGCCACACGGAGATGGGAATGTTGAACAGGAGCTGCAGGGGTTAGACAGAGCACATCGTGGCCACACACAGATGGGAATCTTGACCAGGAGATGCAGGGCTTATACAGAGAACATCCTGACCACACAGTGATGGGAATGTAGACCAGAAGTTGCAGGGGTTATACAGAGCACATCCTGACCACACAGTGATGTGAATGTTGACCAGGAGCAGGGGTATACAGAGCACACCCTGGCCACACACAGATGGGAATGTTGACCAGGAGCTGCTGGGGTTAGACAGAGCACACCCTGGCCACACAGTGATGGGAATGTTGACCAGGAACAGGGGTTATACAGAGCACACCCGGGCCACACAGAGATGGGAATATTGACAAGGAGCAGGGGTTATATAGAGCACACCCTGTCCACACAGAGAAGGGAATATTGACCTGGAGCAGGGTTGATACAGAGGACACCCTGGCCACACAGAGATGGGAATGTTGACCAGGAGCTGCAGGGGTTATACAGAGCACACCCTGGCCACACACAGATGGGAATGTTGACCAGGAGCTGCTGGGGTTAGACAGAGCACACCCTGATCAGACAGTGATGGGAATGTTGACCAGGAGCAGGGGTTAACAGAGCACACCCTGGCCACACAGATGGGAATGTTGACCAGGAGTTGCAGGGGTTATTCAGAGAACACCCTGATCACACAGAGGTGGGAATGTTGACCAGGAGCAGGGATTATGCAGAGCACATCCTGGCCACACACAGATGGGAATGTTCACCAGGAGTTGCAGGGGTTATTCAGAGAACACCCTGATCACACAGAGGTGCGAATGTTGACCAGGAGCAGGGATTATGCAGAGCACATCCTGGCCACACGGAGATGGGAATGTTGACCAGGAGCTGCAGGGGTTATACAGAGCACACCCTGGACACACACAGAGATGGGAATGTTGACCATGAACTGCAGGGGTTATACAGAGCACACCTTGGCCATACAGAGATGGAAATCTTGACTAGACGTTGCAGCGGTTATACAGAGCACACCCTGGCCACACAGAGAGGGGAATGTTGACCAGGAGCTGCAGGGGTTATACAGAGCACATCCTGGCCACACAGAGATGGGAATGTTCACCAGGAGCTGCAGGGGTAATACAGAGCACACCCTGGCCACACAGAGATGGGAATGTTGACCAGGAGCTGCAGGGTTTATACAGAGCACACCCTGGACACACACAGAGATGGGAATGTTGACCATGAACTGCAGGGGTTATACAGAGCACATCCTGGCCACACAGTGATGGAAATGTTGACCAGGAGCAGCAGGAGTTATGCAGAGCACATCCTGGCCACACACAGAGATGGAAATGTTGACCAGACGTTGCAGTGGTTATACAGAGCACACCCTGTCCACACAGAGAAGGGAATGTTGACCAGGATCTGGGGTTATACAGAGCACACCCTGGCCACACAGAGATGGGAATGTTGACCAGGAGCTTCAGGAGTAATACAGAGCACACCCTGGCCATACAGAGATGGGAGTGTTGAACAGGATTTGCAAGGGGTTATACAGAGCACTCTCTCACACACAGAGATGGGAATGTTGACCAGGAGCAGCAGGAGTTATACAGAGCACATCCTCGCCACACACAGAGATGGAAATGTTGACCAGACGTTGCAGTGGTTATACAGAGCACACCCTGGCCACACAGAGATGGGAATATTGACAAGGAGCAGGGGTTATGCAGAGCACACCCTGGCCACACAGAGATGGGAATGTCGACCAGGAGCTGCAGGGGTTAAACAGAGGACACCCTGACGACACAAAGATGGGAATGTTGACCAGGAGCTGCAGGGGTTATACAGAGCACACCCTGACCACACAGAGGTGGGAATGTTGACCAGGAGCTGCAGGGGTTATACAGAGCACACCCTGGCCACACACAGAGGTGGGAATGTTGACCAGGAGCAGGTGTTATACAGAGCACACCCACGCCACACAGAGATGGGAATGTTGACCAGGAGCAGGGTTTATACAGAGGACACCCTGGCCACACAGAGATGGGAATGTTGACCAGGAGCTGCTGGGGTTAGACAGAGCACACCCTGATCACACAGTGATGGGAATGTTGACCAGGAGCAGGGGTTAACAGAGCACACCCTGGCCACACAGATGGGAATGTTGACCAGGAGTTGCAGGGGTTATTCAGAGAACACCCTGATCACACAGAGGTGGGAATGTTGACCAGGAGCAGGGATTATGCAGAGCACATCCTGGCCACACGGAGATGGGAATGTTGACCAGGAGCTGCAGGGGTTAGACAGAGCACATCGTGGCCACACATAGATGCGAATCTTGACCAGGAGATGCAGGGGTTATACAGAGAACATCCTGACCACACAGTGATGGGAATGTAGACCAGGAGTTGCAGGGGTTATACAGAGCACATCCTGACCACACAGTGATGTGAATGTTGACCAGGAGCAGGGGTATACAGAACACACCCTGGCCACACACAGATGGGAATGTTGACCAGGAGCTGCTGGGGTTAGACAGAGCACACCCTCCCTGGCCACACAGTGATGGGAATGTTGACCAGGAGCAGGGGTATACAGAGCGACCCTGGCCACACAGATGGGAATGTTGACCAGGAGTTGCAGGGGTTATACAGAACACATCCTGACCACACAGATGGGAATGTTGACCAGGAGTTGCAGGGGTTATACAGATCCCACACTGGCCACACAGAGATGGGAATGTTGGCCAGGAGCTGCAGGGGTTATACAGAGCACACCCTGGCCACACACAGATGGGAATGTTGACCAGGAGCTGCTGGGGTTAGACAGAGCACACCCTGATCACACAGTGATGGGAATGTTGACCAGGAGCAGGGGTTAACAGAGCACACCCTGGCCACACAGATGGGAATGTTGACCAGGAGTTGCAGGGGTTATACAGAGAACACCCTGACTACACAGAGGTGGGAATGTTGACCAGGAGCTGCAGGGGTTAAACAGCGCACACCCTGGCCACACACAGCGGTGGGAATGTTGATCAGGAGCAGGGGTTATACAGAGCACACACTGGCCATACAGAGATGGAAATGTTGACCAGGAGCTGCAGGAGTAATACAGAGCACACCCTGGCCATACAGAGATGGGAGTGTTGAACAGGATTTGCAAGGGGTTATACAGAGCACTCTCTCACACACAGAGATGGGAATGTTGACCAGGAGCAGCAGGAGTTATACAGAGCACATCCTGGCCACACACAGAGATGGAAATGTTGACCAGACGTTGCAGTGGTTATACAGAGCACACCCTGGCCACACAGAGATGGGAATATTGACAAGGAGCAGGGGTTATGCAGAGCACACCCTGGCCACACAGAGATGGGAATGTCGACCAGGAGCTGCAGGGGTTAAACAGAGGACACCCTGACGACACAAAGATGGGAATGTTGACCAGGAGCTGCAGGGGTTATACAGAGCACACCCTGACCACACAGAGGTGGGAATGTTGACCAGGAGCTGCAGGGGTTATACAGAGCACACCCTGGCCACACACAGAGGTGGGAATGTTGACCAGGAGCAGGTGTTATACAGAGCACACCCACGCCACACAGAGATGGGAATGTTGACCAGGAGCAGGGTTTATACAGAGGACACCCTGGCCACACAGAGATGGGAATGTTGACCAGGAGCTGCTGGGGTTAGACAGAGCACACCCTGATCACACAGTGATGGGAATGTTGACCAGGAGCAGGGGTTAACAGAGCACACCCTGGCCACACAGATGGGAATGTTGACCAGGAGTTGCAGGGGTTATTCAGAGAACACCCTGATCACACAGAGGTGGGAATGTTGACCAGGAGCAGGGATTATGCAGAGCACATCCTGGCCACACGGAGATGGGAATGTTGACCAGGAGCTGCAGGGGTTAGACAGAGCACATCGTGGCCACACACAGATGGGAATCTTGACCAGGAGATGCAGGGGTTATACAGAGAACATCCTGACCACACAGTGATGGGAATGTAGACCAGGAGTTGCAGGGGTTATACAGAGCACATCCTGACCACACAGTGATGTGAATGTTGACCAGGAGCAGGGGTATACAGAGCACACCCTGGCCACACACAGATGGGAATGTTGACCAGGAGCTGCTGGGGTTAGACAGAGCACACCCTGGCCACACAGTGATGGGAATGTTGACCAGGAGCAGGGGTATACAGAGCGACCCTGGCCACACAGATGGGAATGTTGACCAGGAGTTGCAGGGGTTATACAGAGCACATCCTGACCACACAGATGGGAATGTTGACCAGGAGTTGCAGGGGTTATACAGATCCCACACTGGCCACACAGAGATGGGAATGTTGGCCAGGAGCTGCAGGGGTTATACAGAGCACACCCTGGCCACACACAGATGGGAATGTTGACCAGGAGCTGCTGGGGTTAGACAGAGCACACCCTGATCAAACAGTGATGGGAATGTTGACCAGGAGCAGGGGTTAACAGAGCACACCCTGGCCACACAGATGGGAATGTTGACCAGGAGTTGCAGGGTTTATACAGAGAACACCCTGACTACACAGAGGTGGGAATTTTGACCAGGAGCTGCAGGGGTTATACAGCGCACACCCTGGCCACACACAGCGGTGGGAATGTTGACCAGGCACAGGGGTTATACAGAGCACACCCTGGCCACACAGAGAAGGGAATGTAGATCAGGAGCAGGGGTTGTACAGAGCACACACTGGCCATACAGAGATGGAAATGTTGACCAGGAGCTGCAGGAGTTATACAGAGCACATCCTGGCCACACAGTGATGGAAATGTTGACCAGGAGCAGCAGGAGTTATACAGAGCACATCCTGGCCACACACAGAGATGGAAATGTTGACCAGACGTTGCAGTGGTTATACAGAGCACACCCGGGCCACACAGAGATGGGAATATTGACAAGGAGCAGGGGTTATATAGAGCACACCCTGCCCACACAGAGAAGGGAATGTTGACCAGGAGCAGGGTTTATACAGAGGACACCCTGGCCACACAGAGATGGGAATGTTGACCAGGAGCTGCAGGGGTTATACAAAGCACACCCTGGCCACACACAGATGGGAATGTTGACCAGGAGCTGCTGGGGTTAGACAGAGCACACCCTGATCACACAGTGATGGGAATGTTGACCAGGTGCAGGGGTTAACAGAGCACACCCTGGCCACACAGATGGGAATGTTGACCAGGAGTTGCAGGGGTTATTCAGAGAACACCCTGATCACACAGAGGTGGGAATGTTGACCAGGAGCAGGGATTATGCAGAGCACATCCTGGCCACACGGAGATGGGAATGTTGACCAGGAGCTGCAGGGGTTAGACAGAGCACATCGTGGCCACACACAGATGGGAATCTTGACCAGGAGATGCAGGGGTTATACAGAGAACATACTGACCACACAGTGATGGGAATGTAGACCAGGAGTTGCAGGGGTTATACAGAGCACATCCTGACCACACAGTGATGTGAATGTTGACCAGGAGCAGGGGTATACAGAGCACACCCTGGCCACACACAGATGGGAATGTTGACCAGGAGCTGCTGGGGTTAGACAGAGCACACCCTGGCCACACAGTGATGGGAATGTTGACCAGGAGCAGGGGTATACAGAGCGACTCTGGCCACACAGATGGGAATGTTGACCAGGAGTTGCAGGGGTTCTACAGAGCACACCTTGGCCATACAGAGATGGAAATGTTGACTAGACGTTGCAGCGGTTATACAGAGCACACCCTGGCCACACAGAGAGGGGAATGTTGACCAGGAGCTGCAGGGGTTATACAGAGCACATCCTGGCCACACAGAGATGGGAATGTTCACCAGGAGCTGCAGGGGTTATACAGAGCACACCCTGGCCACACAGAGTTGGGAATGTTGACCAGGAGCTGCAGGGGTTATACAGAGCACACCCTGGACACACACAGAGATGGGAATGTTGACCATGAACTGCAGGGGTTATACAGAGCGACCCTGGCCATACAGAGATGGAAATGTTGACCAGGAGCTGCAGGAGTTATACAGAGCACATCCTGGCCACACAGTGATGGAAATGTTGACCAGGAGCAGCAGGAGTTATACAGAGCACATCCTGGCCACACACAGAGATGGAAATGTTGACCAGACGTTGCAGTGGTTATACAGAGCACACCCTGGCCACACAGAGATGGGAATATTGACAAGGAGCAGGGGTTATGCAGAGCACACCCTGGCCACACAGAGATGGGAATGTCGACCAGGAGCTGCAGGGGTTAAACAGAGGACACCCTGACGACACAAAGATGGGAATGTTGACCAGGAGCTGCAGGGGTTATACAGAGCACACCCTGACCACACAGAGGTGGGAATGTTGACCAGGAGCTGCAGGGGTTATACAGAGCACACCCTGGCCACACACAGAGGTGGGAATGTTGACCAGGAGCAGGTGTTATACAGAGCACATCCACGCCACACAGAGATGGGAATGTTGACCAGGAGCAGGGTTTATACAGAGGACACCCTGGCCACACAGAGATGGGAATGTTGACCAGGAGCTGCTGGGGTTAGACAGAGCACACCCTGATCACACAGTGATGGGAATGTTGACCAGGAGCAGGGGTTAACAGAGCACACCCTGGCCACACAGATGGGAATGTTGACCAGGAGTTGCAGGGGTTATTCAGAGAACACCCTGATCACACAGAGGTGGGAATGTTGACCAGGAGCAGGGATTATGCAGAGCACATCCTGGCCACACGGAGATGGGAATGTTGACCAGGAGCTGCAGGGGTTATACAGAGAACATCCTGACCACACAGTGATGGGAATGTAGACCAGGAGTTGCAGGGGTTATACAGAGCACATCCTGACCACACAGTGATGTGAATGTTGACCAGGAGCAGGGGTATACAGAGCACACCCTGGCCACACACAGATGGGAATGTTGACCAGGAGCTGCTGGGGTTAGACAGAGCACACCCTGGCCACACAGTGATGGGAATGTTGACCAGGAGCAGGGGTATACAGAGCGACCCTGGCCACACAGATGGGAATGTTGACCAGGAGTTGCAGGGGTTATACAGAGCACATCCTGACCACACAGATGGGAATGTTGACCAGGAGTTGCAGGGGTTATACAGATCCCACACTGGCCACACAGAGATGGGAATGTTGGCCAGGAGCTGCAGGGGTTATACAGAGCACACCCTGGCCACACACAGATGGGAATGTTGACCAGGAGCTGCTGGGGTTAGACAGAGCACACCCTGATCTCACAGTGATGGGAATGTTGACCAGGAGCAGGGGTTAACAGAGCACACCCTGGCCACACAGATGGGAATGTTGACCAGGAGTAGCAGGGGTTATACAGAGAACACCCTGACTACACAGAGGTGGGAATGTTGACCAGGAGCTGCAGGGGTTATACAGCGCACACCCTGGCCACACACAGCGGTGGGAATGTTGACCAGGCACAGGGGTTATACAGAGCACACCCTGGCCACACAGAGAAGGGAATGTTGATCAGGAGCAGGGGTTATACAGAGCACACACTGGCCATACAGAGATGGAAATGTTGACCAGGAGCTGCAGGAGTTATACAGAGCACATCCTGGCCACACAGTGATGGAAATGTTGACCAGGAGCAGCAGGAGTTATACAGAGCACATCCTGGCCACACACAGAGATGGAAATGTTGACCAGACGTTGCAGTGGTTATACAGAGCACACCCGGGCCACACAGAGATGGGAATATTGACAAGGAGCAGGGGTTATATAGAGCACACCCTGTCCACACAGAGAAGGGAATGTTGACCAGGATCTGGGGTTATACAGAGCACACCCTGGCCACACAGAGATGGGAATGTTGACCAGGAGCTGCAGGAGTAATACAGAGCACACCCTGGCCATACAGAGATGGGAGTGTTGAACAGGATTTGCAAGGGGTTATACAGAGCACTCTCTCACACACAGAGATGGGAATGTTGACCAGGAGCAGCAGGAGTTATACAGAGCACATCCTGGCCACACACAGAAATGGAAATGTTGACCAGACGTTGCAGTGGTTATACAGAGCACACCCTGGCCACACAGAGATGGGAATATTGACAAGGAGCAGGGGTTATGCAGAGCACACCCTGGCCACACAGAGATGGGAATGTCGACCAGGAGCTGCAGGGGTTAAACAGAGGACACCCTGACGACACAAAGATGGGAATGTTGACCAGGAGCTGCAGGGGTTATACAGAGCACACCCTGACCACACAGAGGTGGGAATGTTGACCAGGAGCTGCAGGGGTTATACAGAGCACACCCTGGCCACACACAGAGGTGGGAATGTTGACCAGGAGCAGGTGTTATACAGAGCACACCCACGCCACACAGAGATGGGAATGTTGACCAGGAGCAGGGTTTATACAGAGGACACCCTGGCCACACAGAGATGGGAATGTTGACCAGGAGCTGCTGGGGTTAGACAGAGCACACCCTGATCACACAGTGATGGGAATGTTGACCAGGAGCAGGGGTTAACAGAGCACACCCTGGCCACACAGATGGGAATGTTGACCAGGAGTTGCAGGGGTTATTCAGAGAACACCCTGATCACACAGAGGTGGGAATGTTGACCAGGAGCAGGGATTATGCAGAGCACATCCTGGCCACACGGAGATGGGAATGTTGACCAGGAGCTGCAGGGGTTAGACAGAGCACATCGTGGCCACACACAGATGGGAATCTTGACCAGGAGATGCAGGGGTTATACAGAGAACATCCTGACCACACAGTGATGGGAATGTAGACCAGGAGTTGCAGGGGTTATACAGAGCACATCCTGACCACACAGTGATGTGAATGTTGACCAGGAGCAGGGGTATACAGAGCACACCCTGGCCACACACAGATGGGAATGTTGACCAGGAGCTGCTGGGGTTAGACAGAGCACACCCTGGCCACACAGTGATGGGAATGTTGACCAGGAGCAGGGGTATACAGAGCGACCCTGGCCACACAGATGGGAATGTTGACCAGGAGTTGCAGGGGTTATACAGAGCACATCCTGACCACACAGATGGGAATGTTGACCAGGAGTTGCAGGGGTTATACAGATCCCACACTGGCCACACAGAGATGGGAATGTTGGCCAGGAGCTGCAGGGGTTATACAGAGCACACCCTGGCCACACACAGATGGGAATGTTGACCAGGAGCTGCTGGGGTTAGACAGAGCACACCCTGATCACACAGTGATGGGAATGTTGACCAGGAGCAGGGGTTAACAGAGCACACCCTGGCCACACAGATGGGAATGTTGACCAGGAGTTGCAGGGGTTATACAGAGAACACCCTGACTACACAGAGGTGGGAATGTTGACCAGGAGCTGCAGGGGTTATACAGCGCACAGCCTGGCCACACACAGCGGTGGGAATGTTGACCAGGCACAGGGGTTATACAGAGCACACCCTGGCCACACAGAGAAGGGAATGTTGATCAGGAGCAGGGGTTATACAGAGCACACACTGGCCATACAGAGATGGAAATGTTGACCAGGAGCTGCAGGAGTAATACAGAGCACACCCTGGCCATACAGAGATGGGAGTGTTGAACAGGATTTGCAAGGGGTTATACAGAGCACTCTCTCACACACAGAGATGGGAATGTTGACCAGGAGCAGCAGGAGTTATACAGAGCACATCCTGGCCACACACAGAGATGGAAATGTTGACCAGACGTTGCAGTGGTTATACAGAGCACACCCTGGCCACACAGAGATGGGAATATTGACAAGGAGCAGGGGTTATGCAGAGCACACCCTGGCCACACAGAGATGGGAATGTCGACCAGGAGCTGCAGGGGTTAAACAGAGGACACCCTGACGACACAAAGATGGGAATGTTGACCAGGAGCTGCAGGGGTTATACAGAGCACACCCTGACCACACAGAGGTGGGAATGTTGACCAGGAGCTGCAGGGGTTATACAGAGCACACCCTGGCCACACACAGAGGTGGGAATGTTGACCAGGAGCAGGTGTTATACAGAGCACACCCACGCCACACAGAGATGGGAATGTTGACCAGGAGCAGGGTTTATACAGAGGACACCCTGGCCACACAGAGATGGGAATGTTGACCAGGAGCTGCTGGGGTTAGACAGAGCACAACCTGATCACACAGTGATGGGAATGTTGACCAGGAGCAGGGGTTAACAGAGCACACCCTGGCCACACAGATGGGAATGTTGACCAGGAGTTGCAGGGGTTATTCAGAGAACACCCTGATCACACAGAGGTGGGAATGTTGACCAGGAGCAGGGATTATGCAGAGCACATCCTGGCCACACGGAGATGGGAATGTTGACCAGGAGCTGCAGGGGTTAGACAGAGCACATCGTGGCCACACACAGATGGGAATCTTGACCAGGAGATGCAGGGGTTATACAGAGAACATCCTGACCACACAGTGATGGGAATGTAGACCAGGAGTTGCAGGGGTTATACAGAGCACATCCTGACCACACAGTGATGTGAATGTTGACCAGGAGCAGGGGTATACAGAGCACACCCTGGCCACACACAGATGGGAATGTTGACCAGGAGCTGCTGTGGTTAGACAGAGCACACCCTGGCCACACAGTGATGGGAATGTTGACCAGGAGCAGGGGTATACAGAGCGACCCTGGCCACACAGATGGGAATGTTGACCAGGAGTTGCAGGGGTTATACAGAGCACATCCTGACCACACAGATGGGAATGTTGACCAGGAGTTGCAGGGGTTATACAGATCCCACACTGGCCACACAGAGATGGGAATGTTGGCCAGGAGCTGCAGGGGTTATACAGAGCACACCCTGGCCACACACAGATGGGAATGTTGACCAGGAGCTGCTGGGGTTAGACAGAGCACACCCTGATCACACAGTGATGGGAATGTTGACCAGGAGCAGGGGTTAACAGAGCACACCCTGGCCACACAGATGGGAATGTTGACCAGGAGTTGCAGGGTTTATACAGAGAACATGCTGACTACACAGAGGTGGGAATGTTGACCAGGAGCTGCAGGGGTTATACAGCGCACACCCTGGCCACACACAGCGGTGGGAATGTTGACCAGGCACAGGGGTTATACAGAGCACACCCTGGCCACACAGAGAAGGGAATGTTGATCAGGAGCAGGGGTTATACAGAGCACACACTGGCCATACAGAGATGGAAATGTTGACCAGGAGCTGCAGGAGTTATACAGAGCACATCCTGGCCACACAGTGATGGAAATGTTGACCAGGAGCAGCAGGAGTTATACAGAGCACATCCTGGCCACACACAGAGATGGAAATGTTGACCAGACGTTGCAGTGGTTATACAGAGCACACCCGGGCCACACAGAGATGGGAATATTGACAAGGAGCAGGGGTTATATAGAGCACACCCTGCCCACACAGAGAAGGGAATGTTGACCAGGAGCTGCAGGGGTTATACAAAGCACACCCTGGCCACACACAGATGGGAATGTTGACCAGGAGCTGCAGGGGTTAGACAGAGCACACCCTGATCACACAGTGATGGGAATGTTGACCAGGTGCAGGGGTTAACAGAGCACACCCTGGCCACACAGATGGGAATGTTGACCAGGAGTTGCAGGGGTTATTCAGAGAACACCCTGATCACACAGAGGTGGGAATGTTGACCAGGAGCAGGGATTATGCAGAGCACATCCTGGCCACACGGAGATGGGAATGTTGACCAGGAGCTGCAGGGGTTAGACAGAGCACATCGTGGCCACACACAGATGGGAATCTTGACCAGGAGATGCAGGGGTTATACAGAGAACATACTGACCACACAGTGATGGGAATGTAGACCAGGAGTTGCAGGGGTTATACAGAGCACATCCTGACCACACAGTGATGTGAATGTTGACCATGAGCAGGGGTATACAGAGCACACCCTGGCCACACACAGATGGGAATGTTGACCAGGAGCTGCTGGGGTTAGACAGAGCACACCCTGGCCACACAGTGATGGGAATGTTGACCAGGAGCAGGGGTATACAGAGCGACTCTGGCCACACAGATGGGAATGTTGACCAGGAGTTGCAGGGGTTCTACAGAGCACACCTTGGCCATACAGAGATGGAAATGTTGACTAGACGTTGCAGCGGTTATACAGAGCACACCCTGGCCACACAGAGAGGGGAATGTTGACCAGGAGCTGCAGGGGTTATACAGAGCACATCCTGGCCACACAGAGATGGGAATGTTCACCAGGAGCTGCAGGGGTTATACAGAGCACACCCTGGCCACACAGAGTTGGGAATGTTGACCAGGAGCTGCAGGGGTTATACAGAGCACACCCTGGACACACACAGAGATGGGAATGTTAACCATGAACTGCAGGGGTTATACAGAGCGACCCTGGCCATACAGAGATGGAAATGTTGACCAGGAGCTGCAGGAGTTATACAGAGCACATCCTGGCCACACAGTGATGGAAATGTTGACCAGGAGCAGCAGGAGTTATACAGAGCACATCCTGGCCACACACAGAGATGGAAATGTTGACCAGACGTTGCAGTGGTTATACAGAGCACACCCTGGCCACACAGAGATGGGAATATTGACAAGGAGCAGGGGTTATGCAGAGCACACCCTGGCCACACAGAGATGGGAATGTCGACCAGGAGCTGCAGGGGTTAAACAGAGGACACCCTGACGACACAAAGATGGGAATGTTGACCAGGAGCTGCAGGGGTTATACAGAGCACACCCTGACCACACAGAGGTGGGAATGTTGACCAGGAGCTGCAGGGGTTATACAGAGCACACCCTGGCCACACACAGAGGTGGGAATGTTGACCAGGAGCAGGCGTTATACAGAGCACACCCACGCCACACAGAGATGGGAATGTTGACCAGGAGCAGGGTTTATACAGAGGACACCCTGGCCACACAGAGATGGGAATGTTGACCAGGAGCTGCTGGGGTTAGACAGAGCACACCCTGATCACACAGTGATGGGAATGTTGACCAGGAGCAGGGGTTAACAGAGCACACCCTGGCCACACAGATGGGAATGTTGACCAGGAGTTGCAGGGGTTATTCAGAGAACACCCTGATCACACAGAGGGGGGAATGTTGACCAGGAGCAGGGATTATGCAGAGCACATCCTGGCCACACGGAGATGGGAATGTTGACCAGGAGCTGCAGGGGTTATACAGAGAACATCCTGACCACACCGTGATGGGAATGTAGACCAGGAGTTGCAGGGGTTATATAGAGCACATCCTGACCACACAGTGATGTGAATGTTGACCAGGAGCAGGGGTATACAGAGCACACCCTGGCCACACACAGATGGGAATGTTGACCAGGAGCTGCTGGGGTTAGACAGAGCACACCCTGGCCACACAGTGATGGGAATGTTGACCAGGAGCAGGGGTATACAGAGCGACCCTGGCCACACAGATGGGAATGTTGACCAAGAGTTGCAGGGGTTATACAGAGCACATCCTGACCACACAGATGGGAATGTTGACCAGGAGTTGCAGGGGTTATACAGATCCCACACTGGCCACACAGAGATGGGAATGTTGGCCAGGAGCTGCAGGGGTTATACAGAGCACACCCTGGCCACACACAGATGGGAATGTTGACCAGGAGCTGCTGGGGTTAGACAGAGCACACCCTGATCACACAGTGATGGGAATGTTGACCAGGAGCAGGGGTTAACAGAGCACACCCTGGCCACACAGATGGGAATGTTGACCAGGAGTTGCAGGGGTTATACAGAGAACACCCTGACTACACAGAGGTGGGAATGTTGACCAGGAGCTGCAGGGGTTATTCAGCGCCCACCCTGGCCACACACAGCGGTGGGAATGTTGACCAGGCACAGGGGTTATACAGAGCACACCCTGGCCACACAGAGAAGGGAATGTTGATCAGGAGCAGGGGTTATACAGAGCACACACTGGCCATACAGAGATGGAAATGTTGACCAGGAGCTGCAGGAGTTATACAGAGCACATCCTGGCCACACAGTGATGGAAATGTTGACCAGGAGCAGCAGGAGTTATACAGAGCACATCCTGGCCACACACAGAGATGGAAATGTTGACCAGACGTTGCAGTGGTTATACAGAGCACACCCGGGCCACACAGAGATGGGAATATTGACAAGGAGCAGGGGTTATATAGAGCACACCCTGCCCACACAGAGAAGGGAATGTTGACCAGGAGCAGGGTTTATACAGAGGACACCCTGGCCACACATAGATGGGAATGTTGACCAGGAGCTGCAGGGGTTATACAAAGCACACCCTGGCCACACACAGATGGGAATGTTGACCAGGAGCTGCTGGGGTTAGACAGAGCACACCCTGATCACACAGTGATGGGAATGTTGACCAGGTGCAGGGGTTAACAGAGCACACCCTGGCCACACAGATGGGAATGTTGACCAGGAGTTGCAGGGGTTATTCAGAGAACACCCTGATCACACAGAGGTGGGAATGTTGACCAGGAGCAGGGATTATGCAGAGCACATCCTGGCCACACGGAGATGGGAATGTTGACCAGGAGCTGCAGGGGTTAGACAGAGCACATCGTGGCCACACACAGATGGGAATCTTGACCAGGAGATGCAGGGGTTAAACAGAGAACATACTGACCACACAGTGATGGGAATGTAGACCAGGAGTTGCAGGGTTTATACAGAGCACATCCTGACCACACAGTGATGTGAATGTTGACCAGGAGCAGGGGTATACAGAGCACACCCTGGCCACACACAGATGGGAATGTTGACCAGGAGCTGCTGGGGTTAGACAGAGCACACCCTGGCCACACAGTGATGGGAATGTTGACCAGGAGCAGGGGTATACAGAGCGACTCTGGCCACACAGATGGGAATGTTGACCAGGAGTTGCAGGGGTTCTACAGAGCACACCTTGGCCATACAGAGATGGAAATGTTGACTAGACGTTGCAGCGGTTATACAGAGCACACCCTGGCCACACAGAGAGGGGAATGTTGACCAGGAGCTGCAGGGGTTATACAGAGCACATCCTGGCCACACAGAGATGGGAATGTTCACCAGGAGCTGCAGGGGTTATACAGAGCACATCCTGGCCACACAGAGTTGGGAATGTTGACCAGGAGCTGCAGGGGTTATACAGAGCACACCCTGGACACACACAGAGATGGGAATGTTGACCATGAACTGCAGGGGTTATACAGAGCGACCCTGGCCATACAGAGATGGAAATGTTGACCAGGAGCTGCAGGAGTTATACAGAGCACATTCTGGCCACACAGTGATGGAAATGTTGACCAGGAGCAGCAGGAGTTATACAGAGCACATCCTGGCCACACACAGAGATGGAAATGTTGACCAGACGTTGCAGTGGTTATACAGAGCACACCCGGGCCACACAGAGATGGGAATATTGACAAGGAGCAGGGGTTATACAGAGCACACCCTGTCCACACAGAGAAGGGAATGTTGACCAGGATCTGGGGTTATACAGAGCACACCCTGGCCACACAGAGATGGGAATGTTGACCAGGAGCTGCAGGAGTAATACAGAGCACACCCTGGCCATACAGAGATGGGAGTGTTGAACAGGATTTGCAGAGGTTATACAGAACACTCTCTCACACACAGAGATGGGTATGTTGACCAGGAGCAGCAGGAGTTATACAGAGCACATCCTGGCCAAACACAGAGATGGAAATGTTGACCAGACGTTGCAGTGGTTATACAGAGCACACCCTGTCCACACAGAGATGGGAATATTGACAAGGAGCAGGGGTTATGCAGAGCACACCCTGGCCACACAGAGATGGGAATGTCGACCAGGAGCTGCAGGGGTTATACAGAGGAAACCCTGACGACACAAAGATGGGAATGTTGACCAGGAGCTGCAGGGGTTATACAGAGCACACCCTGACCACACAGAGGTGGGAATGTTGACCAGGAGCTGCAGGGGTTATACAGAGCACACCCTGGCCACACACAGAGGTGGGAATGTTGACCAGGAGCAGGTGTTATACAGAGCACACCCTCGCCACACAGAGATGGGAATGTTGACCAGGAGCAGGGTTTATACAGAGGACACCCTGGCCACACAGAGATGGGAATGTTGACCAGGAGCTGCTGGGGTTAGACAGAGCACACCCTGATCACACAGTGATGGGAATGTTGACCAGGAGCAGGGGTTAACAGAGCACACCCTGGCCACACAGATGGGAATGTTGACCAGGAGTTGCAGGGGTTATTCAGAGAACACCCTGATCACACAGAGGTGGGAATGTTGACCAGGAGCAGGGATTATGCAGAGCACATCCTGGCCACACGGAGATGGGAATGTTGACCAGGAGCTGCAGGGGTTAGATAGAGCACATCGTGGCCACACTCAGATGGGAATCTTGACCAGGAGATGCAGGGGTTATACAGAGAACATTCTGACCACACAGTGATGGGAATGTAGACCAGGAGTTGCAGGGGTTATACAGAGCACATCCTGACCACACAGTGATGTGAATGTTGACCAGGAGCAGGGGTATACAGAGCACACCCTGGCCACACACAGATGGGAATGTTGACCAGGAGATGCTGGGGTTAGACAGAGCACACCCTGGCCACACAGTGATGGGAATGTTGACCAGGAGCAGGGGTATACAGAGCGACCCTGGCCACACAGATGGGAATGTTGACCAGGAGTTGCAGGGGTTCTACAGAGCACACCTTGGCCATACAGAGATGGAAATGTTGACTAGACGTTGCAGCGGTTATACAGAGCACACCCTGGCCACACAGAGAGGGGAATGTTGACCAGGAGCTGCAGGGGTTATACAGAGCACATCCTGGCCACACAGAGATGGGAATGTTCACCAGGAGCTGCAGGGGTTATACAGAGCACACCCTGGCCACACAGAGTTGGGAATGTTGACCAGGAGCTGCAGGGGTTATACAGAGCACACCCTGGACACACACAGAGATGGGAATGTTGACCATGAACTGCAGGGGTTTTTCAGAGCGACCCTGGCCATACAGAGATGGAAATGTTGACCAGGAGCTGCAGGAGTTATACAGAGCACATCCTGGCCACACAGTGATGGAAATGTTGACCAGGAGCAGCAGGAGTTATACAGAGCACATCCTGGCCACACACAGAGATGGAAATGTTGACCAGACGTTGCAGTGGTTATACAGAGCACACCCGGGCCACACAGAGATGGGAATATTGACAAGGAGCAGGGGTTATACAGAGCACACCCTGTCCACACAGAGAAGGGAATGTTGACCAGGATCTGGGGTTATACAGAGCACACCCTGGCCACACAGAGATGGGAATGTTGACCAGGAGCTGCAGGATTAATACAGAGCACACCCTGGCCATACAGAGATGGGAGTGTTGAACAGGATTTGCAGAGGTTATACAGAACACTCTCTCACACACAGAGATGGGAATGTTGACCAGGAGCAGCAGGAGTTATACAGAGCACATCCTGGCCACACACAGAGATGGAAATGTTGACCAGACGTTGCAGTGGTTATACAGAGCACACCCTGGCCACACAGAGATGGGAATATTGACAAGGAGCAGGGGTTATGCAGAGCACACCCTGGCCACACAGAGATGGGAATGTCGACCAGGAGCTGCAGGGGTTATACAGAGGACACCCTGACGACACAAAGATGGGAATGTTGACCAGGAGCTGCAGGGGTTATACAGAGCACACCCTGACCACACAGAGGTGGGAATGTTGACCAGGAGCTGCAGGGGTTATACAGAGCACACCCTGGACACACACAGAGATGGGAATGTTGACCATGAACTGCAGGGGTTATACAGAGCGACCCTGGCCATACAGAGATGGAAATGTTGACCAGGAGCTGCAGGAGTTATACAGAGCACATCCTGGCCACACAGTGATGGAAATGTTGACCAGGAGCAGCAGGAGTTATACAGAGCACATCCTGGCCACACACAGAGATGGAAATGTTGACCAGACGTTGCAGTGGTTATACAGAGCACACCCGGGCCACACAGAGATGGGAATATTGACAAGGAGCAGGGGTTATACAGAGCACACCCTGTCCACACAGAGAAGGGAATGTTGACCAGGATCTGGGGTTATACAGAGCACACCCTGGCCACACAGAGATGGGAATGTTGACCAGGAGCTGCAGGATTAATACAGAGCACACCCTGGCCATACAGAGATGGGAGTGTTGAACAGGATTTGCAGAGGTTATACAGAACACTCTCTCACACACAGAGATGGGAATGTTGACCAGGAGCAGCAGGAGTTATACAGAGCACATCCTGGCCACACACAGAGATGGAAATGTTGACCAGACGTTGCAGTGGTTATACAGAGCACACCCTGGCCACACAGAGATGGGAATATTGACAAGGAGCAGGGGTTATGCAGAGCACACCCTGGCCACACAGAGATGGGAATGTCGACCAGGAGCTGCAGGGGTTATACAGAGGACACCCTGACGACACAAAGATGGGAATGTTGACCAGGAGCTGCAGGGGTTATACAGAGCACACCCTGACCACACAGAGGTGGGAATGTTGACCAGGAGCTGCAGGGGTTATACAGAGCACACCCTGGCCACACACAGAGGTGGGAATGTTGACCAGGAGCAGGTGTTATACAGAGCACACCCTCGCCACACAGAGATGGGAATGTTGACAAGGAGCAGGGTTTATACAGAGGACACCCTGGCCACACAGAGATGGGAATGTTGACCAGGAGCTGCTGGGGTTAGACAGAGAACACCCTGATCACACAGTGATGGGAATGTTGACCAGGAGCAGGGGTTAACAGAGCACACCCTGGCCACACAGATGGGAATGTTGACCAGGAGTTGCAGGGGTTATTCAGAGAACACCCTGATCACACAGAGGTGGGAATGTTGACCAGGAGCAGGGATTATGCAGAGCACATCCTGGCCACACGGAGATGGGAATGTTGACCAGGAGCTGCAGGGGTTAGATAGAGCACATCGTGGCCACACTCAGATGGGAATCTTGACCAGGAGATGCAGGGGTTATACAGAGAACATCCTGACCACACACTGATGGGAATGTAGACCAGGAGTTGCAGGGGTTATACAGAGCACATACTGACCACACAGTGATGTGAATGTTGACCAGGTGCAGGGGTATACAGAGCACACCCTAGCCACACACAGATGGGAATGTTGACCAGGAGCTGCTGGGGTTAGACAGAGCACACCCTGGCCACACAGTGATGGGAATGTTGACCAGGAGCAGGGGTATACAGAGCGACCCTGGCCACACAGATGGGAATGTTGACCAGGAGTTGCAGGGGTTATACAGATCCCACACTGGCCACACAGAGATGGGTATGTTGACCAGGAGCTGCAGGGGTAATACAGAGCACACCCTGGCCACACACAGATGGGAATGTTGACCAGGAGCTGCTGGGGTTAGACAGAGCACACCCTGATCACACAGTGATGGGAATGTTGACCAGGAGCAGGGGTTAACATAGCACACCTTGGCCACACAGATGGGAATGTTGACCAGGAGTTGCAGGGGTTATACAGAGAACACCCTGACCACACAGAGGTGGGAATGTTGACCAGGAGCTGCAGGGGTTATACAGCGCACACCCTGGCCACACACAGCGGTGGGAATGTTGACCAGGAACAAGGGTTATACAGAGCACACCCTGGCCACACAGAGAAGGGAATGTTGATCAGGAGCAGGGGTTATACAGAGCACACACTGGCCATACAGAGATGGAAATGTTGACCAGGAGCTGCAGGAGTTATACAGAGCACATCCTGGCCACACAGTGATGGAAATGTTGACCAGCAGCAGCAGGAGTTATACAGAGCACATCCTTGCCACACACAGAGATGGAAATGTTGACCAGACGTTGCAGTGGTTATACAGAGCACACCCGTGCCACACAGAGATGGGAATATTGACAAGGAGCAGGGGTTATATAGAGCACACCCTGTCCACACAGAGAAGGGGATGTTTACCAGGAGCAGGGTTTATACAAGAGGACACCCTGGCCACACAGAGATGGGAATGTTGACCAGGAGCTGCAGGGGTTATACAGAGGACACCATGACGACACAAAGATGGGAATGTTGACCAGGAGCTGCAGGGGCTATACAGAGCACTCCCTGACCACACAGAGGTGGGAATGTAGACCAGGAGCTGCAGGGGTTATACAGAGCACACTCTGGCCACACACAGAGGTGGGAATGTTGACCAGGAGCAGGTGTTATACAGAGCACACCCACGCCACACAGAGATGGGAATGTTGACCAGGAGCTGCAGGGGTTATACAGAGCACACCCTGGCCACACACAGATGGGAATGTTGACCAGGAGCTGCTGGGGTTAGACAGAGCACACCCTGATCACACAGTGATGGGAATGTTGACCAGGAGCAGGGGTTAACAGAGCACACCCTGGCCACACTGATGGGAATGTTGACCAGGAGTTGCAGGGGTTATACAGAGAACACCCTGACCACACAGAGGTGGGAATGTTGACCAGGAGCTGCAGGGGTTATACAGCGCACACCCTGGCCACACACAGCGGTGGGAATGTTGACCAGGAACAGGGGTTATACAGAGCACACCCTGGCCACACAGAGAAGGGAATGTTGATCAGGAGCAGGGGTTATACAGAGCACACACTGGCCATACAGAGATGGAAATGTTGACCAGGAGCTGCAGGAGTTATACAGAGCACATCCTGGCCACACAGTGATGGAAATGTTGACCAGGAGCAGCAGGAGATATAAAGAGCACATCCTGGCCACACACAGAGATGGAAATGTTGACCAGACGTTGCAGTGGTTATACAGAGCACACCCGGGCCACACAGAGAAGGGAATATTGACAAGGAGCAAAGGTTATACAGAGCACACCCTGTCCACACAGAGATGGGAATGTTGACCAGGAGCTGCAGGGGTTATACACAGCACACCCTGGACACACACAGAGATGGGAATGTTGACCATGAACTGCAGGGGTTATACAGAGCGACCCTGGCCATACAGAGATGGAAATGTTGCCCAGGAGCTGCAGGAGTTATACAGAGCACATCCTGGCCACACAGTGATGGAAATGTTGACCAGGAGCAGCAGGAGTTATACAGAGCACATCCTGGCCACACACAGAGATGGAAATGTTGACCAGACGTTGCAGTGGTTATACAGAGCACACCCGGGCCACACAGAGATGGGAATATTGACAAGGAGCAGGGGTTATACAGAGCACACCCTGTCCACACAGAGAAGGGAATGCTGACCAGGATCTGGGGTTATACAGAGCACACCCTGGCCACACAGAGATGGGAATGTTGACCAGGAGCTGCAGGAGTAATACAGAGCACACCCTGGCCATACAGAGATGGGAGTGTTGAACAGGATTTGCAGGGGTTATACAGAGCACTCTCTCACACACAGAGATGGGAATGTTGACCAGGAGCAGCAGGAGTTATACAGAGCACATCCTGGCCACACACAGAGATGGAAATGTTGACCAGACGTTGCAGTGGTTATACAGAGCACACCCTGGCCACACAGAGATGGGAATATTGACAAGGAGCAGGGGTTATGCAGAGCACACCCTGGCCACACAGAGATGGGAATGTCGACCAGGAGCTGCAGGGGTTATACAGAGGACACCCTGACGACACAGAGATGGGAATGTTGACCAGGAGCTGCAGGGGTTATACAGAGCACATCCTGGCCACACACAGAGATGGAAATGTTGACCAGACGTTGCAGTGGTTATACAGAGCACACCCTGGCCACACAGAGATGGGAATATTGACAAGGAGCAGGGGTTATGCAGAGCACACCCTGGCCACACAGAGGTGGCAATGTTGACCAGGAGCTGCAGGGGTTATACAGAGCACACCCTGGCCACACACAGAGGTGGGAATGTTGACCAGGAGCAGGTGTTATACAGAGCACACCCTCGCCACACAGAGATGGGAATGTTGACCAGGAGCATGGTTTATACAGAGGACACCCTGGCCACACAGAGATGGGAATGTTGACCAGGAGCTGCTGGGGTTAGACAGAGCACACCCTGATCACACAGTGATGGGAATGTTGACCAGGAGCAGGGGTTAACAGAGCACACCCTGGCCACACAGATGGGAATGTTGACCAGGAGTTGCAGGGGTTATTCAGAGAACACCCTGATCACACAGAGGTGGGACTGTTGACCAGGAGCAGGGATTATGCAGAGCACATCCTGGCCACACGGAGATGGGAATGTTGACCAGGAGCTGCAGGGGTTAGATAGAGCACATCGTGGCCACACACAGATGGGAATCTTGACCAGGAGATGCAGGGGTTATACAGAGAACATCCTGACCACACAGTGATGGGAATGTAGACCAGGAGTTGCAGCGGTTATACAGAGCACATCCTGACCACACAGTGATGTGAATGTTGACCAGGTGCAGGGGTATACAGAGCACACCCTAGCCACACACAGATGGGAATGTTGACCAGGAGCTGCTGGGGTTAGACAGAGCACACCCTGGCCACACAGTGATGGGAATGTTGACCAGGAGCAGGGGTATACAGAGCGACCCTGGCCACACAGATGGGAATGTTGACCAGGAGTTGCAGGGGTTATACAGATCCCACACTGGCCACACAGAGATGGGTATGTTGACCAGGAGCTGCAGGGGTAATACAGAGCACACCCTGGCCACACACAGATGGGAATGTTGACCAGGAGCTGCTGGGGTTAGACAGAGCACACCCTGATCACACAGTGATGGGAATGTTGACCAGGAGCAGGGGTTAACAGAGCACACCTTGGCCACACAGATGGGAATGTTGACCAGGAGTTGCAGGGGTTATACAGAGAACACCCTGACCACACAGAGGTGGGAATGTTGACCAGGAGCTGCAGGGGTTATACAGCGCACACCCTGGCCACACACAGCGGTGGGAATGTTGACCAGAAACAGGGGTTATACAGAGCACACCCTGGCCACACAGAGAAGGGAATGTTGATCAGGAGCAGGGGTTATACAGAGCACACACTGGCCATACAGAGATGGAAATGTTGACCAGGAGCTGCAGGAGTTATACAGAGCACATCCTGGCCACACAGTGATGGAAATGTTGACCAGGAGCAGCAGGAGTTATACAGAGCACATCCTTGCCACACACAGAGATGGAAATGTTGACCAGACGTTGCAGTGGTTATACAGAGCACACCCGGGCCACACAGAGATGGGAATATTGACAAGGAGCAGGGGTTATATAGAGCACACCCTGTCCACACAGAGAAGGGAATGTTGACCAGGAGCAGGGTTTATACAGAGGACACCCTGGCCACACAGTGATGGGAATGTTGACCAGGAGCTGCAGGGGTTATACAGAGGACACCCTGACGACACAAAGATGGGAATGTTGACCAGGAGCTGCAGGGGTTATACAGAGCACACCCTGGCCACACACAGAGGTGGGAATGTTGACCAGGAGCAGGTGTTATACAGAGCACACCCACGCCACACAGAGATGGGAATGTTGACCAGGAGCAGGGTTTATACAGAGGACACCCTGGCCACACAGAGATGGGAATGTTGACCAAGAGCTGCTGGGGTTAGACAGAGCACACCCTGATCACACAGTGATGAGAATGTTGACCAGGAGCAGGGGTTAACAGAGGACACCCTGGCCACACAGATGGGAATGTTGACCAGGAGTTGCAGGGGTTATTCAGAGAACACCCTGATCACACAGAGGTGGGAATGTTGACCAGGAGCAGGGATTATGCAGAGCACATCCTGGCCACACGGAGATGGGAATGTTGACCAGGAGCTGCAGGGGTTAGACAGAGCACATCGTGGCCACACACAGATGGGAATCTTGAACAGGAGATGCAGGGGTTATACAGAGAACATCCTGACCGCACAGTGATGGGAATGTAGACCAGGAGTTGCCGGGGTTATACAGAGCACATCCTGACCACACAGTGATGTGAATGTTGACCAGGAGCAGGGGTATACAGAGCACACTCTGGCCACACACAGATGGGAATGTTGACCAGGAGCTGCTGGGGCTAGACAGAGCACACCCTGGCCACACAGTGATGGGAATGTTGACCACGAGTTGCAGGGGTTAAACAGAGCACACCCTGGCCACACAGAGTAGGGAATGTTGACCAGGAGCTGCAGGGGATATACAGAGCACACCCTGGCCACACAGAGATGGGAATGTTGACCAGGAGCTGCAGGGGTTATACAGAGCACACCCTGGACACACACAGAGATGGGAATGTTGACCATGAACTGCAGGGGTTATACAGAGCACACCTTGGCGATACAGAGATGGAAATGTTGACTAGACGTTGCAGCGGTTATACAGAGCACACCCTGGCCACACAGAGAGGGGAATGTTGACCAGGAGCTGCAGGGGTTATACAGAGCACATCCTGGCCACACAGAGATGGGAATGTTCACCAGGAGCTGCAGGGGTTATACAGAGCACACCCTGGCCACACAGAGATGGGAATGTTGACCAGGAGCTGCAGGGGTTATACAGAGCACACCCTGGGCACACACAGAGATGGGAATGTTGACCATGTACTGCAGGGGTTATACAGAGCGACCCTGGCCATACAGAGATGGAAATGTTGACCAGGAGCTGCAGGAGTTATACAGAGCACATCCTGGCCACACAGTGATGGAAATGTTGACCAGGACCAGCAGGAGTTATACAGAGCACATCCTGGCCACACACAGAGATGGAAATGTTGACCAGACGTTGCAGTGGTTATACAGAGCACACCCGGGCCACACAGAGATGGGAATATTTACAAGGAGCAGGGGTTATGCAGAGCACACCCTGGCCACACAGAGATGGGAATGTCGACCAGGAGCTGCAGGGGTTATACAGAGGACACCCTGACGACACAAAGATGGGAATGTTGACCAGGAGCTGCAGGGGTTATACAGAGCACACCCTGACCACACAGAGGTGGGAATGTTGACCAGGAGCTGCAGGGGTTATACAGAGCACACCCTGGCCACACACAGAGGTGGGAATGTTGACCAGGAGCAGGTGTTATACAGAGCACACCCTCGCCACACAGAGATGGGAATGTTGACCAGGAGCAGGGTTTATACAGAGGACACCCTGGCCACACAGAGATGGGAATGTTGACCAGGAGCTGCTGGGGTTAGACAGAGCACACCCTGATCACACAGTGATGGGAATGTTGACCAGGAGCAGGGGTTAACAGAGCACACCCTGGCCACACAGATGGGAATGTTGACCAGGAATTGCAGGGGTTATTCAGAGAACACCCTGATCACACAGAGGTGGGAATGTTGACCAGGAGCAGGGATTATGCAGAGCACATCCTGGCCACACGGAGATGGGAATGTTGACCAGGAGCTGCAGGGGTTAGATAGAGCACATCGTGGCCACACTCAGATGGGAATCTTGACCAGGAGATGCAGGGGTTATACAGAGAACATCCTGACCACACAGTGATGGGAATGTAGACCAGGAGTTGCAGGGGTTATACAGAGCACATACTGACCACACAGTGATGTGAATGTTGACCAGGTGCAGGGGTATACAGAGCACACCCTAGCCACACACAGATGGGACTGTTGACCAGGAGCTGCTGGGGTTAGACAGAGCACACCCTGGCCACACAGTGATGGGAATGTTGACCAGGAGCAGGGGTATACAGAGCGACCCTGGCCACACAGATGGGAATGTTGACCAGAAGTTGCAGGGGTTATACAGATCCCACACTGGCCACACAGAGATGGGTATGTTGACCAGGAGCTGCAGGGGTAATACAGAGCACACCCTGGCCACACACAGATGGGAATGTTGACCAGGAGCTGCTGGGGTTAGACAGAGCACACCCTGATCACACAGTGATGGGAATGTTGACCAGGAGCAGGGGTTAACAGAGCACACCTTGGCCACAAAGATGGGAATGTTGACCAGGAGTTGCAGGGGTTATACAGAGAACACCCTGACCACACAGAGGTGGGAATGTTGACCAGGAGCTGCAGGGGTTATACAGCGCACACCCTGGCCACACACAGCGGTGGGAATGTTGACCAGGAACAGGGGTTATACAGAGCACACCCTGGCCACACAGAGAAGGGAATGTTGATCAGGAGCAGGGGTTATACAGAGCACACACTGGCCATACAGAGATGGAAATGTTGACCAGGAGCTGCAGGAGTTATACAGAGCACATCCTGGCCACACAGTGATGGAAATGTTGACCAGGAGCAGCAGGAGTTATACAGAGCACATCCTTGCCACACACAGAGATGGAAATGTTGACCAGACGTTGCAGTGGTTATACAGAGCACACCCGGGCCACACAGAGATGGGAATATTGACAAGGAGCAGGGGTTATATAGAGCACACCCTGTCCACACAGAGAAGGGGATGTTGACCAGGAGCAGGGTTTATACAAGAGGACACCCTGGCCACACAGAGATGGGAATGTTGACCAGGAGCTGCAGGGGTTATACAGAGGACACCCTGACGACACAAAGATGGGAATGTTGACCAGGAGCTGCAGGGGTTATACAGAGGACACCCTGACCACACAGAGGTGGGAATGTAGACCAGGAGCTGCAGGGGTTATACAGAGCACACCCTGGCCACACACAGAGGTGGGAATGTTGACCAGGAGCAGGTGTTATACAGAGCACACCCACGCCACACAGAGATGGGAATGTTGACAAGGAGCTGCAGGGGTTATACAGAGCACACCCTGGCCACACACAGATGGGAATGTTGACCAGGAGCTGCTGGGGTTAGACAGAGCACACCCTGATCACACAGTGATGGGAATGTTGCCCAGGAGCAGGGGTTAACAGAGCACACCCTGGCCACACAGATGGGAATGTTGACCAGGAGTTGCAGGGGTTATACAGAGAACACCCTGACCACACAGAGGTGGGAATGTTGACCAGGAGCTGCAGGGGTTATACAGCGCACACCCTGGCCACACACAGCGGTGGGAATGTTGACCAGGAACAGGGGTTATACAGAGCACACCCTGGCCACACAGAGAAGGGAATGTTGATCAGGAGCAGGGGTTATACAGAGCACACACTGGCCATACAGAGATGGAAATGTTGACCAGGAGCTGCAGGAGTTATACAGAGCACATCCTGGCCACACAGTGATGGAAATGTTGACCAGGAGCAGCAGGAGTTATAAAGAGCACATCCTGGCCACACACAGAGATGGAAATGTTGACCAGACGTTGCAGTGGTTATACAGAGCACACCCGGGCCACACAGAGAAGGGAATATTGACAAGGAGCAAAGGTTATACAGAGCACACCCTGTCCACACAGAGATGGGAATGTTGACCAGGAGCTGCAGGGGTTATACACAGCACACCCTGGACACACACAGAGATGGGAATGTTGACCATGAACTGCAGGGGTTATACAGAGCGACCCTGGCCATACAGAGATGGAAATGTTGACCAGGAGCTGCAGGAGTTATACAGAGCACATCCTGGCCACACAGTGATGGAAATGTTGACCAGGAGCAGCAGGAGTTATACAGAGCACATCCTGGCCACACACAGAGATGGAAATGTTGACCAGACGTTGCAGTGGTTATACAGAGCACACCCGGGCCACACAGAGATGGGAATATTGACAAGGAGCAGGGGTTATACAGAGCACACCCTGTCCACACAGAGAAGGGAATGTTGACCAGCATCTGGGGTTATACAGAGCACACCCTGGCCACACAGAGATGGGAATGTTGACCAGGAGCTGCAGGAGTAATACAGAGCACACCCTGGCCATACAGAGATGGGAGTGTTGAACAGGATTTGCAGGGGTTATACAGAGCACTCTCTCACACACAGAGATGGGAATGTTGACCAGGAGCAGCAGGAGTTATACAGAGCACATCCTGGCCACACACAGAGATGGAAATGTTGACCAGACGTTGCAGTGGTTATACAGAGCACACCCTGGCCACACAGAGATGGGAATATTGACAAGGAGCAGGGGATATGCAGAGCACACCCTGGCCACACAGAGATGGGAATGTCGACCAGGAGCTGCAGGGGTTATACAGAGGACACCCTGACGACACAGAGATGGGAATGTTGACCAGGAGCTGCAGGGGTTATACAGAGCACACCCTGACCACACAGAGGTGGGAATGTTGACCAGGAGCTGCAGGGGTTATACAGAGCACACCCTGGCCACACACAGAGGTGGGAATGTTGACCAGGAGCAGGTGTTATACAGAGCACACCCTCGCCACACAGAGATGGGAATGTTGACCAGGAGCAGGGTTTATACAGAGGACACCCTGGCCACACAGAGATGGGAATGTTGACCAGGAGCTGCTGGGGTTAGACAGAGCACACCCTGATCACACAGTGATGGGAATGTTGACCAGGAGCAGGGGTTAACAGAGCACACCCTGGCCACACAGATGGGAATGTTGACCAGGAGTTGCAGGGGTTATTCAGAGAACACCCTGATCACACAGAGGTGGGAATGTTGACCAGGAGCAGGGATTATGCAGAGCACATCCTGGCCACACGGAGATGGGAATGTTGACCAGGAGCTGCAGGGGTTAGACAGAGCACATCGTGGCCACACACAGATGGGAATCTTGACCAGGAGATGCAGGGGTTATACAGAGAACATCCTGACCACACAGTGATGGGAATGTAGACCAGGAGTTGCAGGGGTTATACAGAGCACATCCTGACCACACAGTGATGTGAATGTTGACCAGGTGCAGGGGTATACAGAGCACACCCGGGCCACACAGAGATGGGAATATTGACAAGGAGCTGCTGGGGTTAGACAGAGCACACCCTGGCCACACAGTGATGGGAATGTTGACCAGGAGCAGGGGTATACAGAGCGACCCTGGCCACACAGATGGGAATGTTGACCAGGAGTTGCAGGGGTTATACAGATCCCACACTGGCCACACAGAGATGGGTATGTTGACCAGGAGCTGCAGGGGTAATACAGGGCAGACCCTGGCCACACACAGATGGGAATGTTGACCAGGAGCTGCTGGGGTTATACAGAGCACATCCTGGCCACACACAGAGATGGAAATGTTGACCAGACGTTGCAGTGGTTGTACAGAGCACAGCCTGGCCACACAGAGATGGGAATATTGACAAGGAGCAGGGGTTATGCAGAGCACACCCTGGCCACACAGAGATGGGAATGTCGACCAGGAGCTGCAGGGGTTATACAGAGGACACCCTGACGACACAAAGATGGGAATGTTGACCAGTAGCTGCAGGGGTTATACAGAGCACACCCTGACCGCACAGAGGTGGGAATGTTGACCAGGAGCTGCTGGGGTTATACAGAGCGCACCCTGGCCACACACAGAGGTGGGAATGTTGACCAGGAGCAGGTGTAATACAGTGCACACCCACGCCACACAGAGATGGGAATGTTGACCAGGAGCAGGGTTTATACAGAGGACACCCTGGCCACACATAGATGGGAATGTTGACCAGGAGCTGCTGGGGTTAGACAGAGCACACCCTGATCACACAGTGATGGGAATGTTGACCAGGAGCAGGGGTTAAAAGAGCACACCCTGGCCACACAGATCGGAATGTTGACCAGGAGTTGCAGGGGTTATTCAGAGAACACCCTGATCACACAGAGGTGGGAATGTTGACCAGGAGCAGGGGTATACAGAGCACATCCTGGCCTCACACAGATGGGAATGTTGACCAGGAGCTGCTGGGGTTAGACAGAGCACACCCTGGCCACACAGTGATGGGAATGTTGACCAGGAGCAGGGGTATTCAGAGCGACCCTGGCCACACAGATGGGAATGTTGACCAGGAGTTGCAGGGGTTATACAGAGCACATCCTGACCACACAGATGGGAATGTTGACCAGGAGTTGCAGTGGTTATACAGATCCCACACTGGCCACACAGAGATGGGAATGTTGACCAGGAGCTTCAGGGGTTATACAGAGCACACCCTGGCCACACACAGATGGGAATGTTGACCAGGAGCTGCTGGGGTTAGACAGAGCACACCCTGATCACACAGTGATGGGAATGTTGCCCAGGAGCAGGGGTTAACAGAGCACACCCTCGCCACACAGATGGGAATGTTGACCAGGAGTTGCAGGGGTTATACAGAGAACACCCTGACCACACAGAGGTGGGAATGTTGACCAGGAGCTGCAGGGGTTATACAGCGCACACCCTGGCCACACACAGCGGTGGGAATGTTGACCAGGAACAGGGGTTATACAGAGCACACCCTGGCCACACAGAGAAGGGAATGTTGATCAGGAGCAGGGGTTATACAGAGCACACACTGGCCATACAGAGATGGAAATGTTGACCAGGAGCTGCATGCGTTATAAAGAGCACATCCTGGCCACACAGTGATAGAAATGTTGACCAGGAGCAGCAGGAGTTATAAAGAGCACATCCTGGCCACACACAGAGATGGAAATGTTGACCAGACGTTGCAGTGGTTATACAGAGCACACCCGGGCCACACAGAGAAGGGAATATTGACAAGGAGCAAAGGTTATACAGAGCACACCCTGTCCACACAGAGAAGGGAATGTTGACCAGGATCTGGGGTTATACAGAGCACACCCTGTCCACACAGAGATGGGAATGTTGACCAGGAGCTACAGGAGTAATACAGAGCACACCCTGGCCAAACAGAGATGGGAGTGTTGAACAGGATTTGCAGGGGTTATACAGAGCACTCTCTCACACACAGAGATGGGAATGTTGACCAGGAGCAGCAGGAGTTATACAGAGCACATCCTGGCCACACACAGAGATGGAAATGTTGACCAGACGTTGCAGTGGTTATACAGAGCACACCCTGGCCACACAGAGATGGGAATGTCGACCAGGAGCTGCAGGGCTTATACAGAGGACACCCTGACGACACAGAGATGGGAATGTTGACCAGGAGCTGCAGGTGTAATACAGAGCACACCCTGACCACACAGATGTGGGAATGTTAACCAGGAGCTGCAGGGGTTATACAGAGCACACCCTGGCCACACACAGAGGTGGGAATGTTGACCAGGAGCAGGTGTTATTCAGAGCACACCCTCGCCATACAGAGATGGGAATGTTGACCAGGAGCAGGGTTTATACAGAGGACTCCCTGGCCACACAGAGATGGGAATGTTGACCAGGAGCTGCAGGGGTTATATAGAGCACACCCTGGCCACACACAGATGGGAATGTTGACCAGGAGCTGCTGGGGTTAGACAGAGCACACCCTGGCCACACAGAGAAGGAAATGTTGACCAGGAGCTGCAGGTGTTATACAGAGCACACCCTGCCCACACAGAGAAGGGAATGTAGACCAGGACCTGGGGATATACAGAGCACACCCTGGCCACACAGAGATGGGAATGTTGACCAGGAGCTGCTGGGGTTATAAAGAGCACACCCTGGCCACACAGAGATGGCAATGTTGACCAGGAGCTGCAGGAGTTAAACAGAGCACACCCTGGCCATACAGAGATGGGAGTGTTGAACAGGGTTTGCAGGGGTTATACAGAGCACTCTCTCACACACAGAGATGGGAATGTTGACCAGGAGCTGCAGGGGTTATACAGAGCACATCCTGGCCACACAGAGATGGGAATGTTGACCAGGTGCTGCTGGGGTTATACAGAGCACATCCTGGCCACACAGAGATGGGAATGTTGACCAGGAGCTGCAGGGGTTATACAGAGCACACCCTGACCACACACAAATGGGAATGTTGACCAGGAACTGCAGAAGTTATACAGAGCACACCCTGGCCACAGAGAGATGGGAATGTTGACCAGGGGCTGCAGGGGTTATACAGAGCACACCCTGGCCACACAGAGATGGGAGTGTTGACCAGGAGTTGCAGGGGATATTCAGAGAACACCCTGATCACACAGAGGTGGGAATGTTGACCAGGAGCAGGGATTATGCAGAGCACATCCTGGCCACACGGAGATGGGAATGCTGACCAGGAGCTGCAGGGGTTAGACAGAGCACATCGTGGCCACACACAGATGGGAATCTTGACCAGGTGATGCAGGGGTTATACAGAGAACATCCTGAACACACAGTGATGGGAATGTTGACCAGGAGCAGGGGTATACAGAGCACACCCTGGCCATGCAGAGATGGGAGTGTTGAACAGGATTTGCAGTGGTTATACAGAGCACTCTCTCACACACAGAGATGGGAATGTTGACCAGGAGCTGCAGGGGTTATACAGAACACACCCTGACCACACAGAGGTGGGAATGTTGACCAGGAGCTGCAGGGGTTACACAGAGCACACCCTGGCCACACAGAGATGGGAATGTTCACCAGGAGCTGCAGGGGTTATACAGAGCACACCCTGACCACACACAAAAGGGAATGTTGACCAGGAACTGCAGAAATTATACAGAGCACACCCTGGCCACAGAGAGATGGGTATGTTGACCAGGAGCTGCAGGGGTTATCCAGAGCACATCCTGAACACACAGATGGGAATGTTGACCAGGAGTTGCAGGGATTATACAGATCCCACACTGGCCACACAGAGATGGGAATGTTGACCAGGAGCTGCAGGGGTTATACAGAGCACACACTGGCCACACACAGATGGGAATGTTGACCAGGAGCTGCTGGGGTTAGACAGAGCACACCCTGATCACACAGTGATGGGAATATTGACCAGGAGCAGGGGTTAACAGAGCACACCCTGGCCACACAGATGGGAATGTTGACCAGGAGTTTCAGGGGTTATACAGAGAACACCCTGACCACACACAGGTGGCAATGTTGACCAGGAGCTGCAGGGGTTATACAGAGCACACCCTGGCCACACACAGCGGTGGGAATGTTGACCAGGAACAGGGGTTATACAGAGCACACCCTGGCCACACAGAGAAGGGAATGTTGACCAGGAGCAGGGGTTATACAGTGCACACCCTGGCCACACAGAGATGGGCATGTTGACCAGGAGATGCAGTGGTTATACAGAGCACACCCTGGCCACACAGAGGTGGGAATGTTGACCAGGAGCTGCAGGTGTTATACAGAGCACACCCTGGCCACACAGAGATGGGAATGTTGACCAGGAGCTGCAGAGGTTATACTTGGCACACCCTGGCCACACAGAGAAGGGAATGTTGACCAGGAGCTGCAGGTGTTATACAGAGCACACCCTGCCCACACAGAGAAGGGAATGTTGACCAGGACCGGGGGATATACAGAGCACACCCTGGCCACACAGAGATGGGAATGTTGACCAGGAGCTGCTAGGTTTATAAAGAGCACATCCTGGCCACACAGAGATGGGAATGTTGACCAGGAGCTGCAGGAGTTATACAGAGCACACCCTGGCCATGCAGAGATGGGAGTGTTGAACAGGATTTGCAGTGGTTATACAGAGCACTCTCTCACACACAGAGATGGGAATGTTGACCAGGAGCTGCAGGGGTTATACAGAACACACCCTGACCACACAGAGGTGGGAATGTTGACCAGGAGCTGCAGGGGTTATACAGAGCACACCCTGGCCACACACAGACGTGGGAATGTTGACCAGGAGCAGGTGTTATACAGAGCACACCCTCGCCACACAGAGATGGGAATGTTGACCAGGAGCAGGGTTTATACAGAGGACACCATGGCCACACAGGGATGGGAATGTTGACCAGGAGCTGCAGGGGTTATACAGAGCACACCCTGGCCACACACAGATGGGAATGTTGACCAGGAGATGCTGGGGTTAGACAGAGCACACCCTGATCACACAGTGATGGGAATGTTGACCAGGAGCAGGGATTATGCAGAGCACATCCTGGCCACACGGAGATGGGAATGTTGACCAGGATCTGCAGGGGTTAGACAGAGCACATCGTGGCCACACACAGATGGGAATCTTGACCAGGAGATGAAGGGGTTATACAGAGAACATCCTGACCACACAGTGATGGGAATGTAGACCAGGAGTTGCAGGGGTTATACAGAGCACATCCTGACCACACAGTGATGGGAATGTTGACCAGGAGCAGGGGTATACAGAGCACACCCTGGCCACACACAGATGGGAATGTTGACCAGGAGCTGCTGGGGTTAGACAGAGCACACCCTGGACACACAGAGATGGGAATGTTGACCAGGAGCAGGGGTATACAGAGCGACCCTGGCCACACAGATGAGAATGTTGACCAGGAGCTGCAGGGGTGATACAGAGCACATCCTGACCACACAGATGGGAATGTTGACCAGGAGTTGCAGGGGTTATACAGATCCCACACTGGCCACACAGAGATGGGAATGTTGACCAGGAGCTGCAGGGGTTATAAAGAGCACACCCTGGCCACACACAGATGGGAATGTTGACCAGGAGCTGCTCGGGTTAGACAGAGCACACCCTGATCACACAGTGATGGGAATGTTGACCAGGTGCAGGGGTTAACAGAGCACACCCGGGCCACACAGATGGGAATGTTGACCAGGAGTTGCAGGGGTTATACAGAGAACACCCTGACCACACAGAGGTGGGAATGTTGACCAGGAGCTGCAGGGGTTATACAGAGCACACCCTGGCCACACACAGCGGTGGGAATGTTGACCAGGAGCTGCAGGTGTTATACAGAGCACACCCTGGCCATACAGAGATGGGAATGTTGACCAGGAGCTGCAGAGGTTATACAGAGCACACCCTGGCCACACAGAGAACGGAATGTTGACCAGGAGCTGCAGGTGTTATACAGAGCACACCCTGCCCACACAGAGAAGGGAATGTTGACCAGGACCTGGGGATATACAGAGCACACCCTGGCCACACAGAGATGGGAATGTTGACCAGCAGCTGCTAGGGTTATAAAGAGCACACCCTGGCCACACAGAGATGGGAATGTGGACCAGGAGCTACAGGAGTTATACAGAGCACACCCTGGCAATACAGAGATGGGAGTGTTGAACAGGATTTGCAGGGGTTATACAGAGCACTCTCTCACACACACAGATGGGAATGTTGACCAGGCGCTGCAGGGGTTATACAGAGCACATCCTGGCCACACAGAGATGGGAATGTTCACCAGGAGCTGCAGGGGTTATATAGAGCACACCCTGACCACACACAAAAGGGAATGTTGACCAGGAACTGCAGAAATTATACAGAGCACACCCTGGCCACAGAGAGATGGGTATGTTGACCAGGAGCTGCAGGGGTTATACAGAGCACACCCTGGCCACACAGAGATGGGAGTGTTGATCAGGAGCTGCAGGGGTTATGCAGAGCACATCCTGGCCAGACAGAGATGGGAATGTTGACCATGAGCTGCAGGGGTTATAAAGAGCACATCGTGGCCACACAGAGATGGGAATGTTGACCAGGAGATGCAGGGGTTATGCAGAGCACATCCTGACCACACAGTGATGGGAATGTTGATCTGGAGCAGGGGTATACAGAGCACACACTGGCCACACAATTGGGAATGTTGACAAAGAGTTGCAGGGATTATACAGAGCACACACTGGCCACACAGAGATGGGAATATTGACAAGGAGCAGGGGTTATACAGAGCACACCCTGGCAACACAGAGATGGGAATGTCGACCAGGAGCTGCAGGGGTTATACAGAGCACACCCTGGCCACACAGAGATGGGAATGTTGGCCAGGAGCTGCAGGGGTTATACAGAGCACACACTGGCCACACAAAGAAGGGAATATTGACCAGGAGCTGCAGGGGTTATACAGAGCACATCCTGGCCACACAGAGATGGGAATGTTCACCAGGAGCTGCAGTGGTTAAACAGAGCACACCCTGGCCGCACATAGTTGGGAATGTTGACCAGGAGCTGCAGGGGTTATACAGAGCACACCCTGGCCACACAGAGATGGGAATGTTGACCAGGAGCTGCAGGGGTTATACAGAGCACACCCTGGACACACACAGAGATGGGAATGTTGACCATGAACTGCAGGGGTTATACAGAGCACACCTTGGCCATACAGAGCTGGAAATGTTGACTAGACGTTGCAGCGGTTATACAGAGCACACCCTGGCCACACAGAGAGGGGAATGTTGACCAGGAGCTGCAGGGGTTATACAGAGCACACCCTGGCCACACAGAGATGGGAATGTTGACCAGGAGCTGCAGCGGTTATACAAAGAACACCCTGGACACACACAGAGATGGGAATGTTGACCATGAACTGCAGGGGTTATACAGAGCGACCCTGGCCATACAGAGATGGAAATGTTGACCAGGAGCTGCAGGAGTTATACAGAGCACATCCTGGCCACACAGTGATGGAAATGTTGACCAGGAGCAGCAGGAGTTATACAGAGCACATCCTGGCCACACACAGAGATGGAAATGTTGACCAGATGTTGCAGTGATTATACAGAGCACACCCTGGCCACACAGAGATGGGAATATTGACAAGGAGCAGGGATTGTACAGAGCACACCCTGTCCACACAGAGAAGGGAATGTTGACCAGGATCTGGGGTTATACAGAGCACACCCTGGCCACACAGAGATGCGAATGTTGATCAGGAGCTGCAGGAGTAATACAGAGCACACCCTGGACGTACAGAGATGGGAGTGTTGAACAGGATTTGCAGGGCTTATACAGAGCACTCTCTCACACACAGAGATGGGAATGTTGACCAGGAGCAGCAGGAGTTATACAGAGCACATCCTGGCCACACACAGAGATGGAAATGTTGACCAGACGTTGCAGTGGTTATACAGAGCACACCCTGGCCACACAGAGATGGGAATATTGACAAGGAGCAGGGGTTATACAGAGCACACCCTGGCCACACAGAGATGGGAATGTCGACCAGGAGCTGCAGGCGTTATACAGAGCACACCCTGACGACACAGAGATGGGAATGTTGACCAGGAGCTGCAGGGGTTATACAGAGCACACCCTGACCACACAGAGGTGGGAATGTTGACCAGGAGCTGCAGAGGTTATACAGAGCACACCCTGGCCACACACAGAGGTGGGAATGTTGACCAGGAGCAGGTGTTATACAGAGCACACCGTCGCCACACAGAGATGGGAATGTTGACCAGGAGCAGGGTTTATACAGAGGACACCCTGGCCACACAGAGATGGGAATGTTGACCAGGAGCTGCAGGGGTTATACAGAGCACACCCTGGCCACACAATGATGGGAATGTTGACCAGGAGCTGCAGGGGTTAGACAGAGCACACCCTGATCACACAGTGATGGGAATGTTGACCAGGAGCAGGGGTTAACAGAGCACACCCTGGCCACACAGATGGGAATGTTGACCAGGAGCTGCTGGGGTTAGACAGAGCACACCCTGATCACACAGTGATGGGAATGTTGACCAGGAGCAGGGGTTAACAGAGCACACCCTCATCACACAGAGGTGGGAATGTTGACCAGGAGCTGGGATTATGCAGAGCACATCCTGGCCACACGGAAATGGGAATGTTGACCAGGAGCTGCAGGGGTTAGACAGAGCACATCGTGGCCACACACAGATGGGAATCTTTACCAGGAGATGCAGGGGTTATACAGAGAACATCCTGACCACACAGTGATGGGAATGTAGACCAGGAGTTGCAGGGGTTATACAGAGCACATCCTGAGCACACAGTGATGGGAATGTTGACCAGGAGAAGGGGTATACAGAGCACACCCTGGCCACACACAGATGGGAATGTTGACCAGGAGCTGCTGGGGTTAGACTGAGCACACCCTGGCCACACAGTGATGGGAATGTTGACCAGGAGCAGGGGTATACAGAGCGACCCTGGCCACACAGATGGGAATGTTGACCAGGAGTTGCAGGGGTTATAGAGAGCACATCCTGACCACACAGATGGGAATGTTGACCAGGAGTTGCAGGGGTTATACAGATCCCACACTGGCCACACAGAGATGGGAATGTTGACCAGGAGCTGCAGGGGTTATACAGAGCACACCCTGGCCACACACAGATGGGAATGTTGACCAGGAGCTGCTGGGGTTAGACAGAGCACACCCTGATCACACAGTGATGGGAATGTTGACCAGGAGCAGGGGTTAACAGAGCACACCCTGGCCACACAGATGGGAATGTTGACCAGGAGTTGCAGTGGTTATACAGAGAACACCCTGACAACACAGAGGTGGGAATATTGACCAGGAGCTGCTGGGGTTAGACAGAGCACACCCTGATCACACAGTGATGGGAATGTTGACCAGGAGCAGGGGTTAACAGAGCACACCCTCGCCACACAGATGGGAATGTTGACCAGGAGTTGCAGGGGTTCTACAGAGCACAACCTGGCCACACAGAGAAGGGAATGTTGACCAGGAGCAGGGGTTATACAGAGCACACACTGGCCACACAGAGATGGGAATGTTGACCAGGAGATGCAGGGGTTATACAGAGCACACCCTGGCCACACAGAGGTGGGAATGTTGACCAGGAGCTGCAGGTGTTATACAGAGCACACTCTGGCCACACAGAGATGGGAATGTTGACCAGGAGCTGCAGAGGTTATACAGAGCGCACCCTGGCCACACAGAGAAGGGAATGTTGACCAGGAGCTGCAGGTGTTATACAGAGCACACCCTGCCCACACAGAGAAGGGAATGTTGACCAGGACCTGGGGATATACAGAGCACACCCTGGCCACACAGAGATGGGAATGTTGACCAGGAGCTGCTGGGGTTATAAAGAGCACACCCTGGCCACACAGAGATGGGAATGTTGACCAGGAGCTGCAGGAGTTATACAGAGCACACCCTGGTCATACAGAGATGGGAGTGTTGAACAGGATTTGCAGGGGTTATACAGAGCACTCTCTCACACACAGAGATGGGAATGTTGACCAGGAGCTGCAGGGGTTATGCAGAGCACATCCTGGCCAGACAGAGATGGGAATGTTGACCATGAGCTGCAGGGGTTATACAGAGCACATCGTGGCCACACAGAGGTGGGAACGTTGACCAGGAGCGGCAGGGGTTATACAGAGCTCACTATAACCACTCACAAATGGGAATGTTGACCAGGAGCTGCAGGGGTTATGCAGAGCACATCCTGGCCAGACAGAGATGGGAATGTTGACCATGAGCTGCAGGGGTTATACAGAGCACATCGTGGCCACACAGAGGTGGGAACGTTGACCAGGAGCTGCAGGGGTTATACAGAGCACACCCTGGCCACACAGAGAAGGGAATGTTGACCAGGAGCAGGGGTTATACAGAGCACACCCGGGCCACACAGAGAAGGGAATGTTGACCAGGAACAGGGTTTATACAGAGCACACCCTGGCCACACAGAGATGGGAATGTTGACCAGGAGATGCAGGGGTTATGCAGAGCACATCCTGGCCACACAGAGATGGGAATGTTGACCAGGAGCATCAGGGGTTAGACAGAGCACATCGTGGCCACACACAGATGGGAATCTTGACCAGGAGATGCAGGGGTTATACAGAGAACATCCTGCCCACACAGTGATGGGAATGTAGACCAGGAGTTGCAGGGGTTATACAGAGCACATCCTGACCACACAGTGATGTGAATGTTGACCAGGAGCAGGGGTATACAGAGCACACCCTGGCCACACACAGACGGGAATGTTGACCAGGAGCTGCTGGGGTTAGACAGAGCACATCCTGATCACACAGTGATGGGAATGTTGACCAGGAGCAGGGGTTAACAGAGCACACCCTGGCCACACAGATGGGAAAGTTGACCAGGAGATGCAGGGGTTATACAGAGCACACCCTGGCCACACAGAGGTGGGAATGTTGACCAGGAGCTGCAGGTGCTATACAGAGCACACCCTGGCCACACAGAGATGGGAACGTTGACCAGGAGCTGCAGAGGTTATACAGAGCACCCCCTGGCCACACAGAGAAGGGAATGTTGACCAGGAGCTGCAGGTGTTATACAGAGCACACCCTGCCCACACAGAGAAGGGAATGTTGACCAGGACCTGGGGATATACAGAGCACACCCTGGCCACACAGAGATGGGAATATTGACCAGGAGCTGCTGGGGTTATAAAGAGCACACCCTGGCCACACAGAGATGGGAATGTTGACCAGGAGCTGCAGGAGTTATACAGAGCACACCCTGGCCATACAGAGATGGGACTGTTGAACAGGATTTGCAGGGGTTATACAGAGCACTCTCTCACACACAGAGATGGGAATGTTGACCAGGAGCTGCAGGGGTTATGCAGAGCACATCCTGGCCAGACAGAGATGGGGATGTTGACCATGAGCTGCAGGGGTTTTACAGAGCACATCGTGGCCACACAGAGGTGGGAACGTTGACCAGGAGCGGCAGGGGTTATACAGAGCTCACTATAACCACACACAAATGGGAATGTTGACCAGGAGCTGCAGGGGTTATGCAGAGCACATCCTGGCCAGACAGTGATGTGAATGTTGACCAGGAGCAGGGGTATACAGAGCACACCCTGGCCACACACAGACGGGAATGTTGACCAGGAGCTGCTGGGGTTAGACAGAGCACATCCTGATCACACAGTGATGGGAATGTTGACCAGGAGCAGGGGTTAACAGAGCACACCCTGACCACACAGATGGGAAAGTTGACCAGGAGTTGCAGGGGTTATACAGAGCACACCCTGGCCACACACAGCGGTGGGAATGTTGACCAGGAACAGGGGTTATACAGAGCACACCCTGGCCACACAGAGAAGGGAATGTTGACCAGGAGCAGGGGTTATACAGAGCACACCCTGGCCACACAGAGAAGGGAATGTTGACCAGGAGCAGGGGTTATACAGAGCACACACTGGCCACACAGAGATGGGAATGTTGACCAGGAGATGAAGGGGTTATACAGAGCACACCCTGGCCACACAGAGGTGGGAATGTTGACCAGGAGCTGCAGGTGTTATACAGAGTTTACAGAGTAACCCCTGCTCCTGGTCAACATTCCCTTCTGTGTGGCCAGAGTGTGCTCTGTATAACCCCTGCTCCTGGTCAACATTCCCTATACAGTCGATTCATTCCCTCGCTCGACGCCTTCCTCCCTGTGGTTCGTCAGTTTCAGCGGGAGCATTGCGGAAGGAGAGTGCTGGGAGGTAAGTCAACCTTTAAAAGCACTTCTCTTTGCAGGGGCAGGCCAGTCGATTTCGGCGGCGTGAGAGCAGCTGGTTAGTCAGTTTCAGCGGGAGCATTGCGGAAGGAGGTTGCTGGGAGGTAAGTCAACCTTTAAAAGCACTTCTCTTTGCAGGGGCAGGCCAGTCGATTTCGGCGGCGTGAGAGCAGCTGGTTAGTCAGTTTCAGCGGGAGCATTGCGGAAGGAGGGTGCTGGGAGGTAAGCCAACCTTTAAAAGCACTTCTCTTTGCAGGGGCAGGCCAGTCGATTTCGGCGGCGTGAGAGCAGCTGGTGAGTCAGTTTCAGCGGGAGCATTGCGGAAGGAGGGTGCTGGGAGGTAAGTCAACCTTTAAAAGCACTTCTCTTTGCAGGGGCAGGCCAGTCGATTTCGGCGGCGTGAGAGCAGCTGGTTAGTCAGTTTCAGCGGGAGCATTGCGGAAGGAGGTTGCTGGGAGGTAAGTCAACCTTTAAAAGCACTTCTCTTTGCAGGGGCAGGCCAGTCGATTTCGGCGGCGTGAGAGCAGCTGGTGAGTCAGTTTCAGCGGGAGCATTGCGGAAGGAGGGTGCTGGGAGGTAAGTCAACCTTTAAAAGCACTTCTCTTTGCAGGGGCAGGCCAGTCGATTTCGGCGGCGTGAGAGCAGCTGGTGAGTCAGTTTCAGCGGGAGCATTGCGGAAGGAGGGTGCTGGGAGGTAAGTCAACCTTTAAAAGTACTTCTCTTTGCAGGGGCAGGCCAGTCGATTTCGGCGGCGTGAGAGCAGCTGGTGAGTCAGTTTCAGCGGGAGCATTGCGGAAGGAGGTTGCTGGGAGGTAAGTCAACCTTTAAAAGCACTTCTCTTTGCAGGGGCAGGCCAGTCGATTTCGGCGGCGTGAGAGCAGCTGGTGAGTCAGTTTCAGCGGGAGCATTGCGGAAGGAGGGTGCTGGGAGGTAAGTCAACCTTTAAAAGCACTTCTCTTTGCAGGGGCAGGCCAGTCGATTTCGGCGGCGTGAGAGCAGCTGGTTAGTCAGTATCAGCGGGAGCATTGCGGAAGGAGGTTGCTGGGAGGTAAGTCAACCTTTAAAAGCACTTCTCTTTGCAGGGGCAGGCCAGTCGATTTCGGCGGCGTGAGAGCAGCTGGTGAGTCAGTTTCAGCATGAGCATTGCGGAAGGAGGTTGCTGGGAGGCAAGTCAACCTTTAAAAGCACTTCTCTTTGCAGGGGCAGGCCAGTCGATTTCGGCGGCGTGAGAGCAGCTGGTGAGTCAGTTTCAGCGGGAGCATTGCGGAAGGAGGGTGCTGGGAGGTAAGTCAACCTTTAAAAGTACTTCTCTTTGCAGGGGCAGGCCAGTCGATTTCGGCGGCGTGAGAGCAGCTGGTGAGTCAGTTTCAGCGGGAGCATTGCGGAAGGAGGGTGCTGGGAGGTAAGTCAACCTTTAAAAGCACTTCTCTTTGCAGGGGCAGGCCAGTCGATTTCGGCGGCGTGAGAGCAGCTGGTTAGTCAGTTTCAGCGGGAGCATTGCGGAAGGAGGTTGCTGGGAGGTAAGTCAACCTTTAAAAGCACTTCTCGTTGCAGGGGCAGGCCAGTCGATTTCGGCGGCGTGAGAGCAGCTGGTGAGTCAGTTTCAGCGGGAGCATTGAGGAAGGAGGGTGCTGGGAGGTAAGTCAACCTTTAAAAGCACTTCTCTTTGCAGGGTCAGGCCAGTCGATTTCGGCGGCGTGAGAGCAGCTGGTGAGTCAGTTTCAGCGGGAGCATTGCGGAAGGAGGGTGCTGGGAGGTAAGTCAACCTTTAAAAGCACTTCTCTTTGCAGGGGCAGGCCAGTCGATTTCGGCGGCGTGAGAGCAGCTGGTGAGTCAGTTTCAGCGGGAGCATTGCGGAAGGAGGGTGCTGGGAGGTAAGTCAACCTTTAAAAGCACTTCTCTTTGCAGGGGCAGGCCAGTCGATTTCGGCGGCGTGAGAGCAGCTGGTGAGTCAGTTTCAGCGGGAGCATTGCGGAAGGAGGGTGCTGGGAGGTAAGTCAACCTTTAAAAGCACTTCTCTTTGCAGGGGCAGGCCAGTCGATTTCGGCGGCGTGAGAGCAGCTGGTGAGTCAGTTTCAGCGGGAGCATTGCGGAAGGAGGGTGCTGGGAGGTAAGTCAACCTTTAAAAGCACTTCTCTTTGCAGGGGCAGGCCAGTCGATTTCGGCGGCGTGAGAGCAGCTGGTTAGTCAGTTTCAGCGGGAGCATTGCGGAAGGAGGTTGCTGGGAGGTAAGTCAACCTTTAAAAGCACTTCTCTTTGCAGGGGCAGGCCAGTCGATTTCGGCGGCGTGAGAGCAGCTGGTGAGTCAGTTTCAGCGGGAGCATTGAGGAAGGAGGGTGCTGGGAGGTAAGTCAACCTTTAAAAGCACTTCTCTTTGCAGGGTCAGGCCAGTCGATTTCGGCGGCGTGAGAGCAGCTGGTGAGTCAGTTTCAGCGGGAGCATTGCGGAAGGAGGGTGCTGGGAGGTAAGTCAACCTTTAAAAGCACATCTCTTTGCAGGGGCAGGCCAGTCGATTTCGGCGGCGTGAGAGCAGCTGGTGAGTCAGTTTCAGCGGGAGCATTGCGGAAGGAGGTTGCTGGGAGGTAAGTCAACCTTTAAAAGCACTTCTCTTTGCAGGGGCAGGCCAGTCGATTTCGGCGGCGTGAGAGCAGCTGGTGAGTCAGTTTCAGCGGGAGCATTGCGGAAGGAGGGTGCTGGGAGGTAAGTCAACCTTTAAAAGTACTTCTCTTTGCAGGGGCAGGCCAGTCGATTTCGGCGGCGTGAGAGCAGCTGGTGAGTCAGTTTCAGCGGGAGCATTGCGGAAGGAGGGTGCTGGGAGGTAAGTCAACCTTTAAAAGCACTTCTCTTTGCAGGGGCAGGCCAGTCGATTTCGGCGGCGTGAGAGCAGCTGGTGAGTCAGTTTCAGCGGGAGCATTGCGGAAGGAGGGTGCTGGGAGGTAAGTCAACCTTTAAAAGCACTTCTCTTTGCAGGGGCAGGCCAGTCGATTTCGGCGGCGTGAGAGCAGCTGGTGAGTCAGTTTCAGCGGGAGCATTGCGGAAGGAGGGTGCTGGGAGGTAAGTCAACCTTTAAAAGCACTTCTCTTTGCAGGGGCAGGCCAGTCGATTTCGGCGGCGTGAGAGCAGCTGGTGAGTCAGTTTCAGCGGGAGCATTGCGGAAGGAGGGTGCTGGGAGGTAAGTCAACCTTTAAAAGCACTTCTCTTTGCAGGGGCAGGCCAGTCGATTTCGGCGGCGTGAGAGCAGCTGGTTAGTCAGTTTCAGCGGGAGCATTGCGGAAGGAGGTTGCTGGGAGGTAAGTCAACCTTTAAAAGCACTTCTCTTTGCAGGGGCAGGCCAGTCGATTTCGGCGGCGTGAGAGCAGCTGGTGAGTCAGTTTCAGCGGGAGCATTGAGGAAGGAGGGTGCTGGGAGGTAAGTCAACCTTTAAAAGCATTTCTCTTTGCAGGGTCAGGCCAGTCGATTTCGGCGGCGTGAGAGCAGCTGGTGAGTCAGTTTCAGCGGGAGCATTGCGGAAGGAGGGTGCTGGGAGGTAAGTCAACCTTTAAAAGCACATCTCTTTGCAGGGGCAGGCCAGTCGATTTCGGCGGCGTGAGAGCAGCTGGTGAGTCAGTTTCAGCGGGAGCATTGCGGAAGGAGGTTGCTGGGAGGTAAGTCAACCTTTAAAAGCACTTCTCTTTGCAGGGGCAGGCCAGTCGATTTCGGCGGCGTGAGAGCAGCTGGTGAGTCAGTTTCAGCGGGAGCATTGCGGAAGGAGGGTGCTGGGAGGTAAGTCAACCTTTAAAAGTACTTCTCTTTGCAGGGGCAGGCCAGTCGATTTCGGCGGCGTGAGAGCAGCTGGTGAGTCAGTTTCAGCGGGAGCATTGCGGAAGGAGGGTGCTGGGAGGTAAGTCAACCTTTAAAAGCACTTCTCTTTGCAGGGGCAGGCCAGTCGATTTCGGCGGCGTGAGAGCAGCTGGTGAGTCAGTTTCAGCGGGAGCATTGCGGAAGGAGGGTGCTGGGAGGTAAGTCAACCTTTAAAAGCACTTCTCTTTGCAGGGGCAGGCCAGTCGATTTCGGCGGCGTGAGAGCAGCTGGTTAGTCAGTATCAGCGGGAGCATTGCGGAAGGAGGTTGCTGGGAGGTAAGTCAACCTTTAAAAGCACTTCTCTTTGCAGGGGCAGGCCAGTCGATTTCGGCGGCGTGAGAGCAGCTGGTGAGTCAGTTTCAGCGGGAGCATTGCGGAAGGAGGGTGCTGGGAGGTAAGTCAACCTTTAAAAGCACTTCTCTTTGCAGGGGCAGGCCAGTCGATTTCGGCGGCGTGAGAGCAGCTGGTTAGTCAGTTTCAGCGGGAGCATTGCGGAAGGAGGTTGCTGGGAGGTAAGTCAACCTTTAAAAGCACTTCTCTTTGCAGGGGCAGGCCAGTCGATTTCGGCGGCGTGAGAGCAGCTGGTGAGTCAGTTTCAGCGGGAGCATTGAGGAAGGAGGGTGCTGGGAGGTAAGTCAACCTTTAAAAGCATTTCTCTTTGCAGGGTCAGGCCAGTCGATTTCGGCGGCGTGAGAGCAGCTGGTGAGTCAGTTTCAGCGGGAGCATTGCGGAAGGAGGGTGCTGGGAGGTAAGTCAACCTTTAAAAGCACATCTCTTTGCAGGGGCAGGCCAGTCGATTTCGGCGGCGTGAGAGCAGCTGGTGAGTCAGTTTCAGCGGGAGCATTGCGGAAGGAGGTTGCTGGGAGGTAAGTCAACCTTTAAAAGCACTTCTCTTTGCAGGGGCAGGCCAGTCGATTTCGGCGGCGTGAGAGCAGCTGGTGAGTCAGTTTCAGCGGGAGCATTGCGGAAGGAGGGTGCTGGGAGGTAAGTCAACCTTTAAAAGTACTTCTCTTTGCAGGGGCAGGCCAGTCGATTTCGGCGGCGTGAGAGCAGCTGGTGAGTCAGTTTCAGCGGGAGCATTGCGGAAGGAGGGTGCTGGGAGGTAAGTCAACCTTTAAAAGCACTTCTCTTTGCAGGGGCAGGCCAGTCGATTTCGGCGGCGTGAGAGCAGCTGGTGAGTCAGTTTCAGCGGGAGCATTGCGGAAGGAGGGTGCTGGGAGGTAAGTCAACCTTTAAAAGCACTTCTCTTTGCAGGGGCAGGCCAGTCGATTTCGGCGGCGTGAGAGCAGCTGGTTAGTCAGTATCAGCGGGAGCATTGCGGAAGGAGGTTGCTGGGAGGTAAGTCAACCTTTAAAAGCACTTCTCTTTGCAGGGGCAGGCCAGTCGATTTCGGCGGCGTGAGAGCAGCTGGTGAGTCAGTTTCAGCATGAGCATTGCGGAAGGAGGTTGCTGGGAGGCAAGTCAACCTTTAAAAGCACTTCTCTTTGCAGGGGCAGGCCAGTCGATTTCGGCGGCGTGAGAGCAGCTGGTGAGTGGTGAGTCAGTTTCAGCAGGAGCTGAGACTTTTTCTCTTTTCTTTAAATTAGTTTTTTAGGCGGGATCAGGAAGTCGACCCGCGGACGTCTGGGAAGACCCTCACCAATAAATTCTGGTGGAGAGGAAACCCGAGACACTACACGTGTAGTGTCTCCCACCCGCCCTCCTCCTCTAACCTAATAATAAAATCAATTGGTCTGAGGTAAGTACCATATTTTTATTATATTATTATTATTTTTTATAAAAATTTAATTTAGTTGTTAGCCAGATCTTGGTAGAAAGTTAGAGGAATGGCAGGGAAGGGAGTACAATGTTCCTCCTGCAGGATGTTTGAGGTGAGGGATGCAGTTAGTGTCCCTGCTGATTTTACCTGCAGGAAGTGCTGCCATCTCCAGCTCCTCCAAGACCGAGTTAGGGAACTGGAGCTGGAGTTGGAAGAACTTCGGATCATTCGGGAGGCAGAAGGGGTCATAGATAGCAGCTTCAGGGAATTAGTTACACCAAAGATTGGAGATAGGTGGGTAACTGTAAGAGGGACTGGGAAAAAACAGTCAGTGCAGGGATCCCCTGCGGTCGTTCCCCTGAGAAACAAGTATACCGCTTTGGATACTTGTGGGGGGGACGACTTACCAGGGGTAAGCCATGGGGTACGGGCCTCTGGCACGGAGTCTGTCCCTGTTGCTCAGAAGGGAAGGGGGGAGAGGAGCAGAGCATTAGTAATTGGGGACTCTATAGTCAGGGGCACAGATAGGAGATTTTGTGGGAGCGTGAGAGACTCACGTTTGGTATGTTGCCTCCCAGGTGCAAGGGTACGTGATGTCTCGGATCGTGTTTTCCGGGTCCTTAGGGGGGAGGGGGAGCAGCCCCAAGTCGTGGTCCACATTGGCACCAACGACATAGGTAGGAAAGGGGACAAGGATGTCAGGCAGGCTTTCAGGGAGCTAGGATGGAAGCTCAGAACTAGAACAAACAGAGTTGATATCTCTGGGTTGTTGCCCGTGCCACGTGATAGTGAGATGAGGAATAGGGAGAGAGAGCATTTAAACACGTGGCTACAGGGATGGTGCAGGCGGGAGGGTTTCAGATTTTTGGATAACTGGGGCTCTTTCTGGGGAAGGTGGGACCTCTACAGACAGGATGGTCTACATCTGAACCTGAGGGGCACAAATATCCTGGGGGGGAGATTTGTTAGTGCTCTTTGGGGGGGTTTAAACTAATGCAGCAGGGGCATGGGAACCTGGATTGTAGTTTTAGGGTAAGGGAGAATGAGAGTATAGAGGTCAAGAGCACAGATTTGACGTCGCAGGAGGGGGCCAGCGTTCAGGTAGGTGGTTTGAAGTGTGTCTACTTCAATGCCAGGAGTATACGAAACAAGGTAGGGGAACTGGCAGCGTGGGTTGGTACCTGGGACTTCGATGTTGTGGCCATTTCGGAGACATGGATAGAGCAGGGACAGGAATGGATGTTGCAGGTTCCAGGGTTTAGGTGTTTTAGTAAGCTCAGAGAAGGAGGCAAAAGAGGGGGAGGTGTGGCACTGCTAGTCAAGAGCAGTATTACGGTGGCGGAGAGGATGCTAGATGGGGACTCTTCTTCCGAGGTAGTATTGGCTGAAGTTAGAAACAGGAAAGGAGAGGTCACCCTGTTGGGAGTTTTTTATAGGCCTCCTAATAGTTCTAGGGATGTAGAGGAAAGGATGGCGAAGATGATTCTGGATATGAGCGAAAGTAACAGGGTAGTTATTATGGGAGACTTTAACTTTCCAAATATTGACTGGAAAAGATATAGTTCGAGTACAATAGATGGGTCGTTTTTTGTACAGTGTGTGCAGGAGGGTTTCCTGAAACAATATGTTGACAGGCCAACAAGAGGCGAGGCCACGTTGGATTTGGTTTTGGGTAATGAACCAGGCCAGGTGTTGGATTTGGAGGTAGGAGAGCACTTTGGGGACAGTGACCACAATTCGGTGACATTTACGTTAATGATGGAAAGGGATAAGTATACACCGCAGGGCAAGAGTTATAGCTGGGGGAAGGGCGATTATGATGCCATTAGACGTGACTTGGGGGGGATAAGGTGGAGAAGTAGGCTGCAAGTGTTGGGCACACTGGATAAGTGGGGCTTGTTCAAGGATCAGCTACTGCGTGTTCTTGATAAGTATGTACCGGTCAGACAGGGAGGAAGGCGTCGAGCGAGGGAACCGTGGTTTACCAGGGAAGTGGAATCTCGTGTTAAGAGGAAGAAGGAGGCCTATGTGAAGATGAAGTGTGAAGTTTCGGTTGGGGCGATGGATAGTTACAAGGTAGCGAGGAAGGATCTAAAGAGAGAGCTAAGACGAGCAAGGAGGGGACATGAGAAGTATTTGGCAGGAAGGATCAAGGAAAACCCAAAAGCTTTCTATAGGTATGTCAGGAATAAGCGAATGACTAGGGAAAGAGTAGGACCAGTCAAGGACAGGGATGGGAAATTGTGTGTGGAGTCTGAAGAGATAGGCGAGATACTAAATGAATATTTTTCGTCAGTATTCACTCAGGAAAAAGATAATGTTGTGGAGGAGAATGCTGAGCCCCAGGCTAATAGAATAGATGGCATTGAGGTACGTAGGGAAGAGGTGTTGGCAATTCTGGACAGGCTGAAAATAGATAAGTCCCCGGGACCTGATGGGATTTATCCTAGGATTCTATGGGAGGCCAGGGAAGAGATTGCTGGACCTTTGGCTTTGATTTTTATGTCATCATTGGCTACAGGAATAGTGCCAGAGGACTGGAGGACAGCAAATGTGGTCCCTTTGTTCAAAAAGGGGAGCAGAGACAACCCCGGCAACTATAGACCGGTGAGCCTCACGTCTGTAGTCGGTAAAGTCTTGGAGGGGATTATAAGGGACAAGATTTATAATCATCTAGATAGGAATGATATGATCAGGGATAGTCAGCATGGCTTTGTGAAGGGTAGGTCATGCCTCACAAACCTTATTGAGTTCTTTGAGAAGGTGACTGAACAGGTAGACGAGGGTAGAGCAGTTGATGTGGTGTTTATGGATTTCAGCAAAGCGTTTGATAAGGTTCCCCACGGTAGGCTATTGCAAAAAATACGGAGGCTGGGGATTAAGGGTGATTTCGAGATGTGGATCAGAAATTGGCTAGCTGAAAGAAGACAGAGGGTGGTGGTTGATGGGAAATGTTCAGAATGGAGTACAGTCACAAGTGGAGTACCACAAGGATCTGTTCTGGGGCCGTTGCTGTTTGTCATTTTTATCAATGACCTAGAGGAAGGCACAGAAGGGTGGGTGAGTAAATTTGCAGATGATACTAAAGTCGGTGGTGTTGTCGATAGTGTGGAAGGATGTAGCAGGTTACAGAGGGATATAGATAAGCTGCAGAGCTGGGCTGAGAGGTGGCAAATGGAGTTTAATGTAGAGAAGTGTGAGGTGATTCACTTTGGAAGGAATAACAGGAATGCGGAATATTTGGCTAATGGTAAAGTTCTTGAAAGTGTGGCTGAGCAGAGGGATCTAGGTGTCCATGTACACAGATCCCTGAAAGTTGCCACCCAGGTTGATAGGGTTGTGAAGAAGGCCTATGGAGTGTTGGCCTTTATTGGTAGAGGGATTGAGTTCCGGAGTCGGGAGGTCATGTTGCAGCTGTACAGAACTCTGGTCCGGCCGCATTTGGAGTATTGCGTACAGTTCTGGTCACCGCATTATAGGAAGGACGTGGAGGCTTTGGAGCGGGTGCAGAGGAGATTTACCAGGATGTTGCCTGGTATGGAGGGAAAATCTTATGAGGAAAGGCTGACGGACTTGAGGTTGTTTTCGTTGGAGAGAAGAAGGTTAAGAGGAGACTTAATAGAGGCATACAAAATGATCAGGGGGTTGGATAGGGTGGACAGTGAGAGCCTTCTCCCGCGGATGGATATGGCTGGCACGAGGGGACATAACTTTAAACTGAGGGGTAATAGATATAGGACAGAGGTCAGAGGTAGGTTCTTTAAGCAAAGAGTAGTGAGGCCGTGGAATGCCCTACCTGCTACAGTAGTGAACTCGCCAACATTGAGGGCATTTAAAACTTTATTGGATAAACATATGGATGATAATGGCATAGTGTAGGTTAGATGGCTTTTGTTTCGGTGCAACATCGTGGGCCGAAGGGCCTGTACTGCGCTGTATTGTTCTATGTTCTATGTTCTAGAGCACACCCTGGCCACACAGAGATGGGAATGTTGACCAGGAGCTGCAGAGGTTATACAGAGCACACCCTGGCCACACAGAGAAGGGAATGTTGACCAGGAGCTGCAGGTGTTATACAGAGCACACCCTTCCCACACAGAGAAGGGAATGTTGACCAGGACCTGGGGATATACAGAGCACACCCTGACCACACAGAGATGGGAATGTTGACCAGGAGCTGCTGGGGTTATAAAGAGCACACCCTGGCCACACAGAGATGGGAATGTTGACCAGGAGCTGCAGGAGTTATACAGAGCACACCCTGGCCATACAGAGATGGGAGTGTTGAACAGGATTTACAGGGGTTATACAGAGCACTCTCTCACACACAGAGATGGGAATGTTGACCAGGAGCTGCAGGGGTTATACAGAGCACATCCTGGCCACACAGAGATGGGAATGTTGACCAGGAGCAGGGGTATACAGAGCACACCCTGGCCACACAGCGATGGGAGTGTTGACCAGGAGTTGCAGGGGTTATTCAGAGAACACCCTGATCACACAGAGGTGGGAATGTTGACCAGGAGCAGGGATTATGCAGAGCACATCCTGGCCACACGGAGATGGGAATGTTGTCCAGGAGCTGCAGGGGTTAGACAGAGCACATCGTGGCCACACACAGATGGGAATCTTGACCAGGAGATGCAGAAGTTATACAGAGAACATCCTGACCACACAGTGATGGGAATGTAGACCAGGAGTTGCAGGGGTTATACAGAGCACATCCTGACCACACAGTGATGGGAATGTTGACCAGGAGCAGGGGTATACAGAGCACACCCTTGCCACACACAGATGGGAATGTTGACCAGGAGCTGCTGGTGTGAGACAGAGCACACCCTGGCCACACAGTGATGGGAATGTTGACCAGGAGCAGGGGTATACAGAGCGACCCTGGCCACATAGATGGGAATGTTGACCAGGAGTTGCAGGTGTTATACAGAGCACATCCTGACCACACAGATGGGAATTTTGACCAGAAGTTGCAGGGTTATACAGATCCCACACTGGCCACACAGAGATGGGAATGTTGACCAGGAGCTGCAGGGGTTATACAGAGCACACCCTGGCCACACATAGATGGGAATGTTGACCAGGAGCTGCTGGGGTTAGACAGAGCGCACCCTGGCCACACAGAGAAGGGAATGTTGACCAGGAGCTGCAGGTGTTATACAGAGCACACCCTGCCCACACAGAGAAGGGAATGTTGACCAGGACCTGGGGATATACAGAGCACACCCTGGCCACACAGAGATGGGAGTGTTGACCAGGAGCTGCTGGGGTTATAAAGAGCACACCCTGGCCACACAGAGATGGGAATGTTGACCAGGAGCTGCAGGAGTTATACAGAGCACACCCTGGCCATACAGTGATGGGAGTGTTGAACAGGATTTGCAGGGGTTATACAGAGCACTCTCTCACACACAGAGATGGGAATGTTGACCAGGAGCTGCAGGGGTTATACAGAGCACATCCTGGCCACACAGAGATGGGAATGTTGACCAGGAGCTGCAGGGGTTATACAGAGCACACCCTGACCACAAACAAATGGGAATGTTGACCAGGAACTGCAGAAGTTATACAGAGCACACCCTGGCCACAGAGAGATGGGAATGTTGACCAGGAGCTGCAGGGGTTATACAGAGCACACCCTGGCCACACAGCGATGGGAGTGTTGACCAGGAGTTGCAGGGGTTATTCAGAGAACACCCTGATCACACAGAGGTGGGAATGTTGACCAGGAGCAGGGATTATGCAGAGCACATCCTGGCCACACGGAGATGGGAATGTTGTCCAGGAGCTGCAGGGGTTAGACAGAGCACATCGTGGCCACACACAGATGGGAATCTTGACCAGGAGATGCAGAAGTTATACAGAGAACATCCTGACCACACAGTGATGGGAATGTAGACCAGGAGTTGCAGGGGTTATACAGAGCACATCCTGACCACACAGTGATGGGAATGTTGACCAGGAGCAGGGGTATACAGAGCACACCCTTGCCACACACAGATGGGAATGTTGACCAGGAGCTGCTGGTGTGAGACAGAGCACACCCTGGCCACACAGTGATGGGAATGTTGACCAGGAGCAGGGGTATACAGAGCGACCCTGGCCACATAGATGGGAATGTTGACCAGGAGTTGCAGGTGTTATACAGAGCACATCCTGACCACACAGATGGGAATTTTGACCAGAAGTTGCAGGGTTATACAGATCCCACACTGGCCACACAGAGATGGGAATGTTGACCAGGAGCTGCAGGGGTTATACAGAGCACACCCTGGCCACACATAGATGGGAATGTTGACCAGGAGCTGCTGGGGTTAGACAGAGCGCACCCTGGCCACACAGAGAAGGGAATGTTGACCAGGAGCTGCAGGTGTTATACAGAGCACACCCTGCCCACACAGAGAAGGGAATGTTGACCAGGACCTGGGGATATACAGAGCACACCCTGGCCACACAGAGATGGGAGTGTTGACCAGGAGCTGCTGGGGTTATAAAGAGCACACCCTGGCCACACAGAGATGGGAATGTTGACCAGGAGCTGCAGGAGTTATACAGAGCACACCCTGGCCATACAGAGATGGGAGTGTTGAACAGGATTTGCAGGGGTTATACAGAGCACTCTCTCACACACAGAGATGGGAATGTTGACCAGGAGCTGCAGGGGTTATGCAGAGCACATCCTGGCCAGACAGAGATGGGAATGTTGACCATGAGCTGCAGGGGTTATACAGAGCACATCGTGGCCACACAGAGGTGGGAACGTTGACCAGGAGCGGCAGGGGTTATACAGAGCTCACTATAACCACACACAAATGGGAATGTTGACCAGGAGCTGCAGGAGTAATGCAGAGGACATCCTGGCCAGACAGAGATGGGAATGTTGACCATGAGCTGCAGGGGTTATACAGAGCACATCATGGCCACACAGAGGTGGGAACGTTGACCAGGAGCTGCAGGGGTTATACAGAGCACACCCTGGCCACACACAGAGGTGGGAATGTTGACCAGGAGCAGGGGTTATACAGAGCACACCCTGTCCACACAGTGAAGGGAATGTTGACCAGGAGCAGGGGTTATACAGAGCACACCCGGGCCACACAGAGAAGGGAATGTTGACCAGGAACAGGGTTTATACAGAGCACACCCTGGCCACACAGAGATGCGAATGTTGACCAGGAGATGCAGGGGTTATGCAGAGCACATCCTGGCCACACAGAGATGGGAATGTTGACCAGGAGCAGCAGGGGTTAGACAGAGCACATCGTGGCCACACACAGATGGGAATCTTGACCAGGAGATGCAGGGGTTATACAGAGAACATCCTGACCACACAGTGATGGGAATGTAGACCAGGAGTTGCAGGGGTTATACAGAGCACATCCTGACCACACAGTGATGTGAATGTTGACCAGGAGCAGGGGTATACAGAGCACACCCTGGCCACACACAGACAGGAATGTTCACCAGGAGCTGCTGGGGTTAGACAGAGCACATCCTGATCACACAGTGATGGGAATGTTGACCAGGAGCAGGGGTTAACAGAGCACACCCTGGCCACACAGATGGGAAAGTTGACCAGGAGATGCAGGGGTTATACACAGCACACCCTGGACACACAGAGGTGGGAATGTTGACCAGGAGCTGCAGGTGTTATACAGAGCACACCCTGGCCACACAGAGATAGGAATGTTGACCAGGAGCTGCAGAGGTTATACAGAGCACACCCTGGCCACACAGAGAATGGAATGTTGACCAGGAGCTGCAGGTGTTATACAGAGCACACCCTGCCCACACAGAGAAGGGAATGTTGACCAGGACCTGGGGATATACAGAGCACACCCTGGCCACACAGAGATGGGAATGTTGACCAGGAGCTGCTGGGGTTATAAAGAGCACACCCTGGCCACACAGAGATGGGAATGTTGACCAGGAGCTGCAGGAGTTATACAGAGCACACCCTGGCCATACAGAGATGGGAGTGTTGAACAGGATTTGCAGGGGTTGTACAGAGCACTCTCTCACACACAGAGATGGGAATGTTGACCAGGAGCTGCAGGGGTTATGCAGAGCACATCCTGACCAGACAGAGATGGGAATGTTGACCATGAGCTGCAGGGGTTATACAGAGCACATCGTGGCCACACAGAGGTGGGAACGTTGACCAGGAGCGGCAGGGGTTATACAGAGCTCACTATAACCACACACAAATGGGAATGTTGACCAGGAGCTGCAGGGGTTATGCAGAGCACATCCTGGCCAGACAGAGATGGGAATGTTGACCATGAGCTGCAGGGGTTATACAGAGCACATCGTGGCCACACAGAGGTGGGAACGTTGACCAGGAGTTGCAGGGGTTATACAGAGCACACCCTGGCCACACACAGAGGTGGGAATGTTGACCAGGAGCAGGGGTTATACAGAGCACACCCTGTCCACACAGTGAAGGGAATGTTGACCAGGAGCAGGGGTTATACAGAGCACACCCGGGCCACACAGAGAAGGGAATGTTGACCAGGAACAGGGTTTATACAGAGCACACCCTGGCCACACAGAGATGCGAATGTTGACCAGGAGATGCAGGGGTTATGCAGAGCACATCGTGGCCACACACAGATGGGAATCTTGACCAGGAGATGCAGGGGTTATACAGAGAACATCCTGACCACACAGTGATGGGAATGTAGACCAGGAGTTGCAGGGGTTATACAGAGCACATCCTGACCACACAGTGATGTGAATGTTGACCAGGAGCAGGGGTATACAGAGCACACCCTGGCCACACACAGACAGGAATGTTGACCAGGAGCTGCTGGGGTTAGACAGAGCACATCCTGATCACACAGTGATGGGAATGTTGACCAGGAGCAGGGGTTAACAGAGCACACCCTGGCCACACAGATGGGAAAGTTGACCAGGAGATGCAGGGGTTACACAGAGCACACCCTGGCCACACAGAGGTGGGAATGTTGACCAGGAGCTGCAGGTGTTATACAGAGCACACCCTGGCCACACAGAGATGGGAATGTTGACCAGGAGCTGCAGAGGTTATACAGAGCACACCGTGGCCACACAGAGAAGGGAATGTTGACCAGGAGCTGCAGGTGTTATACAGAGCACACCCTGCCCACACAGAGAAGGGAATGTTGACCAGGACCTGGGGATATACAGAGCACACCCTGGCCACACAGAGATGGGAATGTTGACCAGGAGCTGCTGGGGTTATAAAGAGCACACCCTGGCCACACAGAGATGGGAATGTTGACCAGGAGCTGCAGGAGTTATACAGAGCACACCCTGGCCATACAGAGATGGGAGTGTTGAACAGGATTTGCAGGGGTTATACAGAGCACTCTCTCACACACAGAGATGGGAATGTTGACCAGGAGCTGCAGGGGTTATGCAGAGCACATCCTGACCAGACAGAGATGGGAATGTTGACCATGAGCTGCAGGGGTTATACAGAGCACATCGTGGCCACACAGAGGTGGGAACGTTGACCAGGAGCGGCAGGGGTTATACAGAGCTCACTATAACCACACACAAATGGGAATGTTGACCAGGAGCTGCAGGGGTTATGCAGAGCACATCCTGGCCAGACAGAGATGGGAATGTTGACCATGAGCTGCAGGGGTTATACAGAGCACATCGTGGCCACACAGAGGTGGGAACATTGACCAGGAGCTGCAGGGGTTATACAGAGCACACCCTGGCCACACACAGAGGTGGGAATGTTGACCAGGAGCAGGGGTTATACAGAGCACACCCTGGCCACACAGAGAAGGGAATGTTGACCAGGAGCAGGGGTTATACAGAGCACACCCTGGCCACACAGATGGGAATGTTGACCAGGAGCAGGGGTTATACAGAGCACACCCTGGCCACACAGAGATGGGAATGTTGACCAGGAGCAGCAGGGGTTAGACAGAGCACATCGTGGCCACACACAGATGGGAATCTTGACCAGGAGATGCAGGGGTTATACAGAGAACATCCTGACCACACAGTGATGGGAATGTAGACCAGGAGTTGCAGGGGTTATACAGAGCACATCCTGACCACACAGTGATGTGAATGTTGACCAGGAGCAGGGGTATACAGAGCACACCCTGGCCACACACAGACGGGAATGTTGACCAGGAGCTGCTGGGGTTAGACAGAGCACATCCTGATCACACAGTGATGGGAATGTTGACCAGGAGCAGGGGTTAACAGAGCACACCCTGACCACACAGATGGGAAAGTTGACCGGGAGTTGCAGGGGTTATACAGAGAACACCCTGACCACACAGAGGTGGGAATGTTGACCAGGAGCTGCAGGGGTTATACAGAGCACACCCTGGCCACACACAGCGGTGGGAATGTTGACCAGGAACAGGGGTTATACAGAGCACACCCTGGCCACACAGAGAAGGGAATGTTGACCAGGAGCAGGGGTTATACAGAGCACACACTGGCCACACAGAGATGGGAATGTTGACCAGGAGATGAAGGGGTTATACAGAGCACACCCTGGCCACACAGAGGTGGGAATGTTGACCAGGAGCTGCAGGTGTTATACAGAGCACACCCTGGCCACACAGAGATGGGAATGTTGACCAGGAGCTGCAGAGGTTATACAGAGCACACCCTGGCCACACAGAGAAGGGAATGTTGACCAGGAGCTGCAGGTGTTATACAGAGCACACCCTTCCCACACAGAGAAGGGAATGTTGACCAGGAGCTGCTGGGGTTATAAAGAGCACACCCTGGCCACACAGAGATGGGAATGTTGACCAGGAGCTGCTGGGGTTATAAAGAGCACACCCTGGCCACACAGAGATGGGAATGTTGACCAGGAGCTGCAGGGGTTATACAGAGGACATCCTGGCCATACAGAGTTGGTAGTGTTGAACAGGATTTCCAGGGGTTATACAGAGCACTCCCTCACACACAGAGATGGGAATGTTGACCAGGAGCTGCAGGGGTTATACAGAGCACATCCTGGCCACACAGAGATGGGAATGTTGACCAGGAGCTGCAGGGGTTATACAGAGCACACCCTGACCACACACAAATTGGAATGTTGACCAGGAACTGCAGAAGTTATACAGAGCACACCCTGGCCACAGAGAGATGGGAATGTGGTCCAGGAGCTGCAGGGGTTATACAGAGCACACCCTGGCCACACAGAGATGGGAGTGTTGACCAGGAGTTGCAGGGGTTATTCAGAGAACACCCTGATCACACAGAGGTGGGAATGTTGACCAGGAGCAGGGATTATGCAGAGCACATCCTGGCCACACGGAGATGGGAATGTTGACCAGGAGCTGCAGGTGTTAGACAGAGCACATCGTGGCCACACACAGATGGGAATCTTGACCAGGAGATGCAGAGGTTATACAGAGAACATCCTGACCACACAGTGATGGGAATGTAGACCAGGAGTTGCAGGGGTTATACAGAGCACATCCTGACCACACAGTGATGGGAATGTTGACCAGGAGCAGGGGTATACAGAGCACACCCTTGCCACACACAGATGGGAATGTTGACCAGGAGCTGCTGGTGTGAGACAGAGCACACCCTGGCCACACAGAGATGGGAATGTTGACCAGGAGCAGGGGTATACAGAGCGACCCTGGCCACATAGATGGGAATGTTGACCAGGAGTTGCAGGGGTTATACAGAGCACATCCTGACCACACAGATGGGAATGTTGACCAGGAGTTCCAGGGTTATACAGATCCCACACTGGCCACACAGAGATGGGAAGGTTGACCAGGAGCTGCAGGGGTTATACAGAGAACACCCTGGCCACACATAGATGGGAATGTTGACCAGGAGCTGCTGGGGTTAGACAGAGCACACCCTGATCACACAGTGATGGGAATGTTGACCAGGAGCAGGGGTTAACAGAGCACACCCTGGCCACACAGATGGGAATGTTGACCAGGAGTTGCAGGGGTTATACAGAGAACACCCTGACCACACAGAGGTGGGAATGTTGACCAGTAGCTGCAGGGGTTATACAGAGCACACCCTGGCCACACAGATGGGAATGTTGACCAGGAGTTGCAGGGGTTATACAGAGAACACCCTGACCACACAGAGGTGGGAATGTTGACCAGGAGCTGCAGGGGTTATACAGAGCACACCTTGGCCACACACAGCGGTGGGAATGTTGACCGGGAACAGGGGTTATACAGAGCACACCCTGGCCACACAGAGGTGGGAATGTTGACCAGGAGCTGCAGGTGTTATACAGAGCACACCCTGGCCACACAGAGATGGGAATGTTGACCAGGAGCTGCAGAGGTTATACAGAGCACACCCTGGCCACACAGAGAAGGGAATGTTGGCCAGGAGCTGCAGGTGTTATACAGAGCACACCCTGCCCACACAGAGAAGGGAATGTTGACCAGGACCTGGGGATATACAGAGCACACCCTGGCCACACAGTGATGGGAATGTTGACCAGGAGCTGCTATGGTTATAAAGAACACACCCTGGCCACACAGAGATGGGAATGCTGACCAGGAGCTGCAGGAGTTATACAGAGCACAACCTGGCCATACAGAGATGGGAGTGTTGAACAGGATTTGCAGGGGTTATACAGAGAACTCTCTCACACACAGAGATGGGAATGTTGACCAGGAGCTGCAGGGGTTATACAGAGCACATCCTGGCCACACAGAGATGGGAATGTTGACCAGGAGCTGCAGGGGTTATACAGAGCACACCCTGACAACACACAAATGGGAATGTTGACCAGGAACTGCAGAAATTATACAGAGCACACGCTGGCCACAGAGAGATGGGAATGTTGACCAGCAGCTGCAGGGGTTATACAGAGCACACCCTGGCCACACAAAGATGGGAGTGTTGATCAGGAGCTGCAGGGGTTATGCAGAGCACATCCTGGCCAGAAAGAGATGGGAATGTTGACCATCAGCTGCAGGGGTTATACAGATCACATCGTGGCCACACAGAGATGGGAATGTTGACCAGGAGATGCAGGGGTTATGCAGAGCACATCCTGACCACACAGTGATGGGAATGTTGACCAGGAGCAGGGGTATACATAGCACACACTGGCCACACAATTGGGAATGTTGACAAGGAGTTGCAGGGGTTATACAGAACACACCCTGCCCACACAGAGATGGGAATGTTGACCAGGACCTGCAGGAGTTATACAGAGCACACCCTGGCCATACAGAGATGTGAGTGTTGAACAGGATTTGCAGGGGTTATACAGAGCACTCTCTCACACACAGAGATGGGAATATTGACCAGGAGCTGCAGGGGTTATACAGAGCACACCCTGGCCACACAGAGATGGGAATGTCGACCAGGAGCTGCAGGGGTTATGCAGAGCACACCCTGGCCACACAGAGATGGGAATGTTGGCCAGGAGCTGCAGGGGTTATACAGAGCACACACTGGCCACACAAAGAAAGGAATGTTGACCAGGAGCTGCAGGGGTTATACAGAGCACACCCTGGCCACACAGAGATGGGAATGTTCACCAGGAGCTGCAGGGGTTAAACAGAGCACACCCTGGCCACACAGAGTTGGGAATGTTGACCAGGAGCTGCAGGGGTTATACAGAGCACACCCTGGCCACACAGAGATGGGAATGTTGACCAGGAGCTGCAGGGGTTATACAGAGCACACCCTGGACACACAGAGATGGGAATGTTGAACATGAACTGCAGGGGTTATACAGAGCACACCTTGGCCATACAGAGAGAGAAATGTTGACTAGACATTGCAGCGGTTATACAGAGCACACCCTGGCCACACAGAGAGGGGAATGTTGACCAGGAGCTGCAGGGGTTATACAGAGCACATCCTGGCCACACAGAGATGGAAATTTTGACCATTAGCTGCAGGGGTTATACAGAGCACACCCTGACCACACACAAATGGGAATGTTGACCAGGAACTGCAGAAGTTATACAGAGCACACCCTGGCCACAGAGAGATGGGAATGTTGACCAGGAGCTGCAGGGGTAATACAGAGCACACCCTGGCCACACAGAGATGGGAGTGTTGACCAGGAGTTGCAGGGGTTATTCAGAGAACACCCTGATCACACAGAGGTGGGAATGTTGACCAGGAGCAGGGATTATGCAGAGCACATCCTGGCCACACAGAGATGGGAATGTTGACCAGGAGCAGGGGTATACAGAGCACACCTTGGCCACACAGAGATTGGAATGTTGACCAGGAGATGCAGGGGTTATACAGAGCACACCCTGGCCACACAGAGGTGGGAATGTTGACCAGGAGCTGCAGGTGTTATACAGAGCACACCCTGGCCACACAGAGATTGGAATGTTGACCAGGAGCTGCAGAGGTTATACAGAGCACACCCTGGCCACACAGAGAAGGGAATGTTGACCAGGAGCTGCAGGTGTAATACAGAGCACAACATGCCCACACAGAGAAGGAAATGTTGACCAGGACCTGGGGATATACAGAGCACACCCTGGCCACACAGAGATGGGAATGTTGACCAGGAGCTGCTGGGGTTATAAAGAGCACACCCTGGCCACATAGAGATGGGAATGTTGACCAGGAGCTGCAGGAGTTATACAGAGCACACCCTGGCCATACAGAGATGGGAGTGTTGAACAGGATTTGCAGGGGTTATACAGAGCACTCTCTCACACACAGAGATGGGAATGTTGACCAGGAGCTGCAGAAGTTTTACAGAGCACACCCTGGCCACAGAGAGATGGGAATGTTGACCAGGAGCTGCAGGGGTTATACAGAGCACACCCTGGCCACACAGAGATGGGAGTGTTGACCAGGAGTTGCAGGGGTTATTCAGAGAACACCCTGATCACACAGAGGTGGGAATGTTGACCAGGAGCAGGGATTATGCAGAGCACATCCTGGCCACACGGAGATGGGAATGTTGACCAGGAGCTGCAGGGGTTAGACAGAGCACATCGTGGCCACACACAGATGGGAATTTTGACCAGGAGATGCAGGGGTTATACAGAGAACATCCTGACCACACAGTGATGGGAATGTAGACCAGGAGTTGCAGGGGTTATACAGAGCACATCCTGACCACACAGTGATGGGAATGTTGTCCAGGAGCAGGGGTATACAGAGCACACCCTGGCCACACACAGATGGGAATGTTGACCAGGAGCTGCTGGGGTTAGACAGAGCACACCCTGGCCACACAGTGATGGGAATGTTGACCAGGAGCAGGAATATACAGAGCGACCCTGGCCACACAGATGGGAATGTTGACCAGGAGTTGCAGGGGTTATACAGAGCACATCCTGACCACACAGATGGGAATGTTGACCAGGAGTTGCAGGGGTTATACAGATCCCACACTGGCCACACAGAGATGGGAATGTTGACCAGGAGCTGCAGGGGTTATACAGAGCACACCCTGGCCACACACAGATGGGAATGTTGACCAGTAGCTGCAGTGGTTATACAGAGCACACCCTGGCCACACAGAATTGGGAATGTTGACGAAGAGCTGCAGGGGTTATACAGAGCACACCCTGGCCACACAGAGATGGGAATGTTGACCAGGAGCTGCTGGGGTTATACAGAGCACACCCTGGACACACAGAGATTGGAATGTTGACCAGGAGCTGCAGGCGTTATACAGAGCACACCCTGGCCACACACAGATGGGAATGTTGACCAGGAGCTGCTGGGGTTAGACAGAGCACACCCTGGCCATACACAGATGGGAATGTTGACCAGGATCTGCTGGGGTTAGACAGAGCCCACCCTGGCCACACAGAGATGGGAATGTTGACCAGGAGCAGGGGTTATGCAGAGCACATCCTGGCCACACAGAGATGGGAATGTTGACCAGGAGCTGCAGGGGTTATACAGAGCACATCGTGGCCCCACAGAGAAGGGAATGTTGACCAGGAGCAGGGTTTATACAAAGCACACCGTGGCCACACGGAGATGGGAATGTTCACCAGGAGATGCAGGGGTTATGCAGAGCACATCCTGGCCACACAGAGATGGGAATGTTGATCGTGAGCTGCAGGGGTTATACAGAGCACACCCTGGCCACACAGAGATGGGAATGTTGACCAGGAGCAGGGGTTATGCAGAGCACATCCTGGCCACACAGAGATGGGAATGTTGACCAGGAGCTGCAGGGGTTATACAGAGCACATCGTGGCCACACACAGATGGGAATGTTGACCAGACGCTGCAGGGGTTATACAGAGCACACCCTGGCCACACAGAGAATGGAATGTTGACCAGGAGCAGGGTTTATACAGAGCACACCCTGGCCACACACAGATGGGAATGTTGACCAGGAGCTGCAGGGGTTATACAGAGCACATCGTGGCCACACAGAGATGGGAATGTTGACCAGAAGATGCAGGGGGTATGCAGAGAACATCCTGGCCACACAGAGATGGGAATGTTCACCATGAGCTGCTGGAGTTAGACAGAGCACATCCTGGCCACACAGGGATGCGAATGTTGACCAGGAGCTGCAGGGGTTATACAGACCATTCCCTGGCCACACACAGATGGGAATGTTGATCAGGGGCTGCTGGGGTTAGACAGAGGACACCCTGGCCACACAGTATGGGAATGTTGACCAGGAGCAGGGGTATACAGAGCACACCCTGGCCACACAGAGATGGGAATGTTGACCAGGAGCTGCTGGGTTATACAGAGCACACCCTGGCCACACAGAGATGGGAATGTTGACCAGGAGATGCAGGGGTTATGCAGAGCACATCCTGGCCACACAGAGATGGGAATGTTGACCATGAGCTGCAGGGGTTATACAGAGCACACCCTGGCCACACAGAGATGGGAATGTTGACCAGGAGCAGGGGTTATGCAGAGCACATTCTGGCCACACAGAGATGGGAATTTTGACCAGGAGCTGCCGTTGTTATACAGAGCAAAACCTGGCCACACAGAGAAGGGAATGTTGACCAGGAGCAGGGGTTATACAGAGCACACTCAGACCACACAGAGATGGGAATGTTGACCAAGAGCAGGGGTTATACAGAGCACACCCTGGCCACACAGAGATGGGAATGTTGACCAGGAGCTGCAGGGGTTATACAGAGCACATCGTGTCCACACAGAGATGGGAATGTTGATCAGGAGATGCAGGGTTTATACAGAGCACACCCTGGCCACACACAGATGGAAATGTTGACCAGGAGCTGCTGGGGTTAGACAGAGCACTCCCTGGCCACACAGAGATGGGAATGTTGACCAGGAGTAGGGGTATACAGAGCACATCCTGGCCACACAGATCGGAATGTTGACCTCTAGCTGCAGGGGTTATACAGAGCACACCCTGGACACACAGAGATGGGAATGTTGACCAGGAGCAGGGTTTATACAGAGCACAACCTGGCCACACAGAGATGGGAATGTTGACCAGGAGATGCAGGGGTTATGCAGAGCACATCCTGGCCACACAGAGCTGGGAATGTTGACCATGAGCTGCAGGGGTTATACAGAGCACATCGTGGCCACACAGAGATGCGAATGTTGACCAGGCGCTGCAGGGGTTATACAGAGCACACCCTGGCCACACAGAGAAGGGAATGTTGACCAGGAGCAGGGTTTATACAGAGCACACCCTGGCCACACACAGATGGGAATGTTGACCAGGAGCTGCAGGGGTTATACAGAGCACATCGTGGCCACACAGAGATGGAAAAGTTGACCAGGAGCTGCAGGGGTTACACAGAGCATACCCTGGCCACACACAGATGGGAATGTTGACCAGGAGCTGCTGGGCCTAGACAGAGCTCACCCTGGCCTCACACATTGGGAATGTTGACCAGGAGCAGGGGTATACAGAGCACATCCTGGCCACACAGAGATGGGAATGTTGACCGGGAGCTGCTGGGGTTATACAGAGCACACCCTGGCCTTACAGAGATGGGAATGTTGACCAGGAGATGCAGGGGTTATGCAGAGCACATCCTGGCCACACAGAGATGGGAATGTTGACCATGAGCTGCAGGGGTTATACAGAGCACACCCTAGCCACACAGAGATGGGAATGTTGACCAGGAGCAGGGGTTATGCAGAGCACATTCTGGCAACACAGAGATGGGAATTTTGACCAGGAGCTGCCGTTGTTATACAGAGCACACCCTGGCCACACAGAGAAGGGAATGTTGACCAGGAGCAGGGGTTATACAGAGCACACACAGACCACACAGAGATGGGAATGTTGACCAGGAGCAGGGGTTATGCAGAGCACATCCTGGCCACACAGAGATGGGAATGTTGACCAGTAGCTGCAGGGGTTATACAGAGCACATCGTGTCCACACAGAGACGGGAATGTTGACCAGGAGATGCAGGGGTTATACAGAGCACACCCTGGCCACACACAGATGGAAATGTTGACCAGGAGCTGCTGGGGTTAGACAGAGCACTCCCTGGCCACACAGAGATGGGAATGTTGACCAGGAGCAGGGGTATACAGAGCACATCCTGGCCACACAGATGGGAATGTTCACCTCTAGCTGCAGGGGTTATACAGAGCATACCCTGGCCACACAGAGATGGGAATGTTGACCAGGAGCAGGGTTTATACAGAGCACACCCTGGCCACACAAGATGGGAATGTTGACCAGGAGATGCAGGGGTTATGCAGAGCACATCCTGGCCACACAGAGCTGGGAATGTTGACCATGAGTTGCAGGGGTTATACAGAGCACATCGTGGCCACACAGAGATGGGAATGTTGACCAGGAGATGCAGAGGTTATACAGATCACACCCTGGCCACACAGAGATGGGAATGTTGATCAGGAGCTGCAGGGAATATACAGAGCACATCGTGGCCAGACAGAGATGGGAATGTTGACCAGGAGATGCAGAGGTTATACAGAGCACACCCTGGCCACACAGAGATGGGAATGTTGACCAGGAGCAGGGGTATACAGAGCACACCCTGGCCACACAGTTGGGAATGTTGACCAGTAGCTGCAGGGGTTATACAGAGCACACCCTGGCCACACAGAGATGGGAATGTTGACCAGGATCAGGGGTTATGCAGAGCACATCCTTGCCACACAGATATGGGAATGTTGACCAGGAACTGCAGGGGTTATACCGAGCACGCCCTGGCCACACAGAGATGGGAATGTTGACCAGGAGCAGGGGTATAGAGTGCACACCCTGGCCACACAGTTGGGAATGTTGACCAGTAGCTGCTGTGGTGATACAGAGCACACCCTGGCCACACAGAGATGGGAATGTTGACCAGGAGCTGCAGGGGTTATACAGAGCACACTCTGACCTCTGTGCTGTATATAGTTAATCATTTCCTTCTCAATAATCCCAGGGAGCAGGAGTCAGGCAGTGTGGCCTCGGGAGCCCCCTTTTAAAAAGCTGTTTCAGTGACCTCTGTGCCTGTATGTCGTTCGCATTTACTGCACAATAATCCCTGGGAGCAGGGGACAGGAAGTGTGGTCCGGGAGCCCCCAATTAAAAAGCTGTTTCACAGACCTCTGTGCTGTATATAGTTAACCATTTACTGCTCAATAATCCCTGGGAGCAGTGGACATGCAGTGTGGCCTCGGGAGCCCCCAATTAAAAAGCTGTGTCAGAGAACTCTGTACCTGTATATAGTTAACCATTTACAAATGTGAGATAATGCATTTTGGAAGGGCTAATGCAGGTAGGGAATATACAGTGAATGGTAGAACCCTCAAGAGTATTGAAAGTCAAAGAGATCTAGGAGTACAGGTCCACAGATCACTGAAAGGGGCTACACAGGTGGAGAAGGTAGTCAAGAAGGCACACGGCATGCTTGCCTTCATTGGCCGGGGAATTGAGTATAAGAATTGGCAAGTCATGTTGCAGCTGTATAGAACCTTAGTTAGGCCACACTTGGAGTATAGTGTTCAATTCTGGTCGCCACACTACCAGAAGGATGTGGAGGCTTTAGAGAGGGTGCAGAAGAGATTTACCAGAATGTTGCCTGGTATGGAGGGCATAAGCTATGAGGAGCGATTGAATAAACTCGGTTTGTTCTCACTGGAACGAAGGAGGTTGAGGTGCGACCTGATAGAGGTATACAAAATTATGAGGGGCATAGACAGAGTGGATAGTCAGAGGCTTTTCCCCAGGGTAGAGGGGTCAATTACTAGGGGGCATAGGTTTAAGGTGAGAGGGGCAAAGTTTAGAGTAGATGAACGAGGCAAGTTTTTTACGCAGAGGGTAGTGGGTGTCTGGAACTCACTACCGGAGGAGGTAGTGGAAGCAGGGACGATAGGGACATTTAAGGGGCATCTTGACAAATATATGAATAGGATGGGAATAGAAGGATACGGACCCAGGAAGTGTAGAAGATTGTAGTTTAGTCGGGCAGTATGGTCGGCACGGGCTTGTAGGGCCGAAGGGCCTGTTCCTGTGCTGTACATTTCTTTGTTCTTTGTTCTTTGTACTGCTCAATAATCCCTGGGAGCAGGGGTCAGGCAGTGTGGCCTCGGGAGCCCCCAATTAAAAAGCTGTTTCAGAGACCTCGGTGCTGTTTTTCGTTAACCATTTACTGCTCAATAACCCCTGGGAGCAGGGGGCAGGCAGTGTGGTCAGGGAGCCCCCAATTAAAAAGCTGTTTCAGAGACCTCTTTGCTGAGTATAGTTAACCATTTACTGCTCAATAATCCCTGGGAGCAGGGGACAGGCAGTGTGGCCACGGGAGCCCCCAATTAAAAAGCTCTATCAGAGATCTCTGTGCTGTATATAGTTAACCATTTACTGATCAATAATCCGTGGGAGCAGGGGACAGGCAGTGTCTCCGGGAGACCCCAATTAAAAAGCTGTTTCAGTGACGTCTGTGCTGTATATAGTTAACCATTTACTACTCAATAATCCCTGGGAGCAGGGGACAGTCAGTGTGGCTCCGGGAGCCCCCAATTAAAAATATGTTTCAGTGACCTCTGTGCTGTATAGAGTTAACCATTTACTACTCAATAATCCCTGGGAGCAGGGGGCAGGCAGTGTGGCTCCGGGAGCCCCCAATTAAAACGCTGTTTCAGAGACCTCTGTGCTGTATATAGTGAACCATTTACTGTTCAATAATCACTGGGAGCAGGGGGCAGGCAGTGTGGCTCCTGGAGAACCCAATTAAAAAGCTGTTTCAGTGACCTCTGTGTTGTGTATAGTTAACCATTTACTGCTCAATAATCCCTGTGAGCAGGGGGCAGGCAGTGTGGCCTCGTGATCTCCCCAGTTAAAAAGCTGTTTCAGAGACCTCTGTGCTGTATATAGTTAACCATTTACTGTTCAATAATCCCTGGTGGCAGGGGACAGGCAGTGTGGCCTCGGGATCTCCCAGGTTAAAAATCTGCTTCAGTGACCTCTGTGCTGTATATAGTTAACCATTTACTGCTCAATATTCCCTGGGAGTGACGAATGTGATATAAAATAGTTACTTTAGAGATATTAGTTACTGTAATGTAGAGATAGGCCAGTCTCATTCTGGTGAGTTCACAGACAAAGGATTTCAGACCGTATGATAAAGCAAGGAGGAGGTGTGTCCACCAAAGGAGGAGAAAAGGATGCTGGGTAATAGGGGCCAGAGGAAATGAATGGAAGTGAGCCAATCAGAATGTATGGCCAGGTCAGGAGGGGTATAGGATGACCTACGGGAATCGTGTATGTGAAACTTGATACCATTTGAATTTATTTGCAGAAATCCCTTTGTCTCTTTGTTCATTCGCTTTCCGGGGTGTAGGAGACTGGATGTGTCCTATGGTTCTGTGAAATGAATCAGGCTTGCAAGCCAAATAAAATAACTAATGCTGTACCTGCAAATCCATCTCGACTTTTATTGAGGCCAGACTGACGGGTAAAGAAATTTGTATTTTGCCATTTGGTGCCGGAAACCCGGGATTTTTCAAGACGGTTCTGACCAACCGCGAAATCAGAATTAGACTGGTTATGAACAGGGAGAGTTGGAAGAAGGGGCCCACCGTGTATAGCTGGAAAATGACCGCGCATTGCTTTTTCCCCTCTTCTATCGTCTGATTAGTCTGGTCACTCGCGGTTGGTACGGAGAGATCGTCTCGACTAAATAATATGTCAGTCTGGGGATTAGAAAATTAAACTGATGGGATGTCATAATTGATAGTTCAGTTTTGGGTTAATTGTGTTGTTGACGACTGATGTGACTTCAGCAGATGAGAGTTCAGTTAAATAAGTGTTTTTAAATCTGAAGATGGTTCAACTCCATGTGTGAGTTCTGATTCGGCTTGGGTTAGGTTTTGGGTTGATGGGACATCTAAAACGATGATTCAATTCCATGTAAGTGTTTTTAAGGCTGATGGGACTTCAGTATATGAAGGTTCAGTTAAGTAAGTGTTCTTAAGGCTGATGGGACTTCAGTAGATGAAGGTTCAGTTCAGTGTTTTTAAATCTGAAGATGATTCAATTCCATGTGTGAGTGTTTTAAATCTATAATTGATTAAGCTAAAATTGTATCCTTGGACTGTGGTGGAGAAAAACGCAGTTCTGAGGACTAGTTGAGATTGTGGGGAATTGCTTGGATAAATTTCAAGACAAAGAACATCCATAGAGCTGGATGCTGCATGTTGGTTGAAGCAGAAGTCTCTCAAAGGGTTAACAGCAGCAGCCAAAGTTAAAGACGACAGACAGTGCTTCTCACTCAGGCCTTGAGATAACAGCAGCAGCCTGTAGTGTAATCGGATACCTTTCCTTTGAGTCAGTGAACTCCAGCAAAGTTACGTTTTGAAATAATTAAAGGAAACCAGTGGGTTTCTCCACCTCTTTGATAAAAGTTATTATTTTCGAAAGCAATTGATTGAAATTGCCAGAATCTTAAGTTTTACTGACATGAAATAATGTTTATCTCATTTTATTTGTGAATTAACAGAAACTTAAAGAAACTCACTGACACCATTTTAAAAAGTGTAAATCTGGAGATGACAGTTGACTTTGCCCCGGTATACATCACCGCAGCTAACTGCTCCCTCATTGATAGCAGCCAACATTTTTGAGAATGTAAGAAAAACTTGTGAAAAGAAAAATTGTTAAGATAAAGAATTAATTAAGTTGCAAATGTTATACAAGTTTGTGTTAAGCAAATCGTAAATTTAGTTCTGAGTTGAGATCAGAGCTAAGCTTGCAAGTTGCAGTAATTCAATTTGAATTTTCAAACATTTTAAGTTTTAAAAGAACACTGTTGGAACCTTTTCAATCATTTTGCCAAGGAGCAAAAAATTGCCATTGGTTATAGATAAGCAAATAAATATATATATATATAATTAAAAAGAAGAAAGAGCCAAAGTATGAAAGCTAAAGAGTTAATTAGATTATGGAGACAATATTGTCACGAGGAAAGAGATAGGATCATGTTATCAAGTTGGCAGGACAATGCCCTTAAAATGGGAATTCCAATTAGTGAACAGGGTAACAAAAAAACATTACAGGTCTTGAAAAAGGAATGTGCATTCAAAAAACGCGCAAGTAGAGACAGGAAAGGCTCGGGTCAAACAAAAGATGGGCTACATAGATCAATGGCTGGCCTTGAATTGACAGAAATGACCAATTCGATAATTTGAAAATGTCAGGATAGTAAGGAGGGCTGTTGTCGGCTGCAAAGAAACATAGATAGGATGCAGAGCTGGGCTGAGAAGTGGCAGATGGAGTTTAAACCTGAAAAGTGTGAGGTTGTCCATTTTGGAAGGACAAATATGAATGCGGAATACAGGGTTAACGGTAGAGTTCTTGGCAATGTGGAGGAGCAGAGAGATCTTGGGGTCTATGTTCATACATCTTTGAAAGTTGCCACTCAAGTGGATAGAGCTGTGAAGAAGGCCTATGGTGTGCTCGCGTTCATTAACAGAGGGATTGAATTTAAGAGCCGTGAGGTGACGATGCAGCTGTACAAAACTTTGGTAAGGCCACATTTGGAGTACTGTGTACAGTTCTGGTCACCTCGTTTTAGGAAGGATGTGGAAGCTTTGGAAAAGGTGCAAAGGAGATTTACCAGGATGTTACCTGGAATGGAGAGTAGGTCTTACGAGGAAATGTTGAGGGTGCTAGGCCTTTTCTCATTAGAACGGAGAAGGATGAGGGGCGACTTGATAGAGGTTTATAAGATGATCAGGGGAACAGATAGAGTAGACAGTCAGAGACTTTTTCCCCGGGTGGAACAAACCATTACAAGGGGACATAAATTTAAGGTGAAAGGTGGAAGATATAGGAGGGACATCAGAGGTAGGTTCTTTACCCAGAGAGTAGTGGGGGCATGGAATGCACTGCCTGTGGAAGTAGTTGAGTAGGAAACATTAGGGACCTTCAAGCAGCTATTGGATAGGTACATGGATTACGGTAAAATTATATAGTGTAGATTTATTAGTTCTTAAGGGCAGCACGGTAGCATTGTGGATAGCACAATTGCTTCACAGCTCCAGGGTCCCAGGTTTGATTCCGGCTTGGGTCACTGTCTGTGCGGAGTCTGCACGTCCTCCCCGTGCCTGCGTGGGTTTCCTCCGGGTGCTCCGATTTCCTCCCACAGTCCAAAGATGTGCAGGGTAGGTGGATTGGCCATGATAAATTGCCCTTAGTGTCCAAAATTGCCCTTGGTGTTGGGTGGAGGTGTTGAGTTTGGGTGGGGTGCTCTTTCCAAGAGCCGGTGCAGACTCAGGGGGCCGAATGGCCTCCTTCTGCACTGTAAATTCAATGATAATCTATGATTAATCTCGGACAAAGGTTCGGCACAACATCGTGGGCCGAAGGGCCTGTTCTGTGCTGTATTTTCTCTGTTCTATGTTCTATGTCAGCAAAGGATTTCGACTGCACCTGTAGCATTGTCTGCACTAATTCCAGAACCGCCAGAGTATAATAATTTATATCCAGTCACTGCTCCCCAGATCCCAATCATGCCAGTCACTCCAGCCCTTTTGGTTGATAGCGTGGGTCCCGATTTACCATCTTCACGATCAGTGGGGGAGGAGGAGCTCTGTTCCACAAGCCCAGTTAGCTCTTGGACCCGATCTCGGACAGCGAGAGAAGGGCTTGATCCTAACCAGAAACAATTAAGCATACCACCTAAATCCCTTCCGACCAAGGGAAAACAGCAAATTGAGAACAAGGGGAGATGCCAGGATTGAAAGAGAAAGAACTCCCTCTAGTGACAGGGAGGGACGTCGAAGTCTTGGAAGAACCAGAGGAAATAGCTAGAGTGCCCCCTGGTGAGACTCGGAGACAGTTGCCGATTAGGAAGATACCAATCACCTGAATTATGCTAGCCACGCCACACTTCAGCAAGCCCATGCGTTAGACGACGATAGACGGACACAAATCCTGAATGCGTTGAATAGCACATTTCAAAAGCCCATAAATCTTTCTGCTATCTTAGACCTCAAACCTAAAAAGACTGAAGAGCCAGAGGAATTTCTGGAACGTTTTAATGAAATCTACCGTGGGCATTCTGGCGACTTGCCATATCAAAATGGTCAGAATTCCCCTCAATATTGTGCTATGTTAATGCATTGCCTACCACCTTCCGTGGCTACTGCTGTGAAATGTAACAACATGAATTGGACAGAGAACGACCCTTCCCAGATGGCAAGGGCAGTCAGATTTTATTGGAAGGAGGGTGTAGGCCAGGAAGGAGGCTCAGTTACAAAGATTAAGACTGAGTATGTATTGAAAAAGAATGATCTGCGACCCCAACAAGCGGCAGAAATGGTAGCTTACCAGCTGGAGCCCCAATATTGTGACTTTGGGTGGGTGGATCAGCGAGGGGGAGGATATCAAACCCACCCAAAGGGACCCTCAGTTCCTTTTTATCGCCCACCGTATGCACCAACAGCTTTACAACCGCCGCCCCCTCTGAGGGGCCATTGGTCTACTGGGAGAAGAGGACGGGGCAGATATAGAGGGAGCAATGCATGTTTTAATTGCGGCCGTGCAGATCACTGGCAACAGGAATGCCCCTTTCAAAGACAGGCAGCAGAAGGAGGGGGTACCCACCAAGGGGAGGACAGACGAGATACACGGACTTCTCCTAGGCAAACCCTTTCCCAACACAGGATTGACTAGCTAATTTAGTCATAAGGACTCTCCAATCGGACAGGGAACCTATTATCTCTCTGCAGATAGGAGATTAACATCACTCATTTGTAATCGACACTGGAGCTGCCATGTCTTCTGTGCAATCAGAACTTCGACTACCACTATCCGACCACACGCAGCAATTGTCGGGGTTCCAAGGACAGGTGTGTGAGTATCCTATTTCTGAACCTGTGACAGTCACTTACGAGAATAAGTCTGCAGATCATCAGTTTGTAGTGACTACTGGATTGGACTGTAACTTGTTGGCCCGAGATTTACTGTGTATTTTCCAGCTACAGCTAGAGTGCGGAGACGAGGGGGTAATGGTTAAATCATGGAGGATGAGACAACAGTGCTATATTTCTATCACCCCCCCCCCCCCCAGTGGTGGACGTTAGACATTGAACAGTCACTGCATCACGTTACCCTGGCCTATGACAGAACCGGACAAAACAGGGAGTTGGACCACAAATACCGGCCATTAATTGGGACCGAATGGTCAGTCAAAGTTACAGCCACAGTCACGGGAAAAGAAAGTACAGACGATTTTGTTACAATACCACCCCATTTATGGCCACAGTCAGCTTCGGTAAGCCCTCATATTACACGTCAGGTCCACGACCAGTACCATGCCAGGGATCTGGGGCCTATGGTAAGGAGGACAGTGGATCATTCGGATCCAACAGAGTACGCACTTCAAGTCACGCCAGACGTCACTGCCATAAAATATTTTGAGGTCCCTGAAACGATTAACACTCGACTGCAGCCCCGTCTATGGACAAATTAATGCGAGAGCTGTTGCAACAGGGTACTTTGGTCCCTTACCAATCAGAATGTAACACCCCCATACTTGCTGTGCCTAAACCAGCCAAGCCAGGCCAGTACCGATTAGTACAGGATTTACGTTCAATCAATGCCATCGCACAGCCGTTACATGCTCTCACTCTCCAACAGGATATTACGGTGTATCGCTCCCACTCGGTCATCGCACTTCTGAGGCAACTGCAGACTCAGCATCTTACCGCAGCTCGCCAGAATAGGTATGAGATATACCTTTTGAACAATCCACGTCTGACATTTAAACACTGTACCACTATCAATCCAGCCTGTTTTCTTAGTGGTCCCCCTGTCCATGAAGACGCACCTGGCCACGACTTTTTAGCCTTGAATCAGGAAACTACCACAATAAGGGACGATTTGAGTGATATTTCGTCAGAACAACCTGACATGATTATGTGTGGTCAAATATCCCACCGGGGTTTAGTTAATGACTTAGTGCAGGCCCTCCTTATGCCCGCGCAGATTTTCGTCATTAAATGCGCTGCCCACACAAATGGTAAGACCCCAGTTGACGTTGGTAATGAACAAGCAGGTTGTGCAGCGCGGACAGCCGCGCAAATTCAGCAAGAGATGGTGCCTAAAATGTTAAGTCAGACTAAACGATCTACTATAAATATGTCTGCTTCTGACAAGTCAATGCCAACCATCCAAGACGTCATAAGGTTACAGGAGGACGCTCCTGAGAGTGATAAACAAATGTGGAAACGGTTAGGTTGTACATATGATTCTGTTACCTCTTTATGGACCACGCCAGCACATCAGACTTGTATGCCTAAGGTACTGGCTTTATGGGTCACTGAATGTGTACACTTTGCAACTCATTGTGGGGCTCGGGGGACTAGTGATTTGTTGCTGGACACTTGGTGGCACCCTGAAATGCAGGGGTTGGCCCAGAGTATCAGTAATCGGTGTTTGATTTGTCAGCAATATAACACCGGAAAAGGTATCCTTTGTGGGATGGGGCAAACCCCGTTGCCCAGTGGTCCCTTTGAGACGCTCCAAATGGATTACATTGAGTTGGAAAGGTGTCAATGTTCTTCATATGTTTTGGTCATTGTGGATGTGTTCAGCAGATGGGTTGAGGTGTATCCGACTACCGATAATAAAGCTGCTACTGTGGTTAAAGTTCTGATGCGGGAAATCATTCCCCGGTACAGTATACCAGCTCAGTTGAGTTCTCATAACGGACCTCATTTTCTTGGACAGATTAACCTGCCTCCCTTCCCCAGTGCTATTTTCCAGGTGTGGAGCATGATGGGGTGGCTACGCACCGTCTGTGTGATATTCGGCCTCACCTCGCTTGGAGTGTTATTGGCGACGGACATGGAAAAGGGAAATATTATCTACATTTGTAACCCCAACCAATCTACGAGGACATTTTGTTTATGCAGAGGTGATGTTCTTCGCTGCCCCCATATACGAGGACATGGTATCGACTCATGGAAGGTCGTCAAAGTTAAGGAGAATGCAGGAGTCATGAAGCAATTGCACGGGTCCCGGCGATGGGAAGGGAACATTATATGGACATTGCCTTGTTTTTGGAGTACATGTAAATTTGATTTTGGATGTGTTAAGATTGGTGCAATAAAGGTAACATCAGACCGTCAGGAGAAGGTAGGAAGAGGTTGTGAGAGAGAGAGAGGGACTAGAGAGAAAGGACGGGGCGTGTGAGAAAGGAAGTACAGCTAGAATGTAGGTTATCAGGAGATACACTTAATTTAGTTAAAGACCACACTGAGGAAAACCCGGTAGTATGAATCTCTTCTATCAGATTTACCACCGCTTGTATGGCCACGGACGGGTTGTCTGCTACCCGAACCCCGCAGCGGTGTCTAGGTTATTTCCTGTTTCACCGCTTTGGGGCACTCCCCAAACGGTGGGTCATTGTCAGCATTCCGAGCCACCGCCCGAGCAAGTCTCTTCCTTACGATCCAGATTCAGCACCACCAGCTATTTGCCTTCCCCTTCCTCGGGATAATTTCCACTCACAGTATGATAGGCTGCAACGGTGGAGGGCGTACATACCTAGCCACTTCACTCCCAATAGGGATTCCCAGTCGTACGAGAATTGTTTCAGCAGTGAAGGATACGGCTGTTTGCTGGTCGAGGTGGAAACGAATATAATAGGTCTGTTCCCCACCTGTACGGACAGGAGGTGTCATATCACCCAGGCGTCTGGCCAATGCGTTTGTTACAACACCACTTGCGTTCCATTTAACGCCGGCCTCCAGCTCCTTTGTGGCTGGGCGAATGTTTCTCATATCACTGTTGGGACTAGGGCTTTCCGCATTGCTAGGCGGCCCGAATGGGCGTTTCAAAACTGGATAAACTGGGCTACTGGGGGATCCCTACGCAACCGATATACTGATTGTGATGCTCACCTGTACACGGAGCAAGGATACTACTTAAAAAAAAAAAATGGTACAGCAACTAATGTTTTGTCACCCCCATTTCCCCGCCAAATTGCTATTGGGACTCTAGTCCCTACCACAGTCCCCTGCCCCTCGGCGTGGATGCTGCATAATCAGTTAGCATGCCGGGCAGTCTGCTGAATTCTGCGAGAACTGGAAAAAACCTCAGTTTCTCACGCCCAACCGGGGCCACTCAGCCGGGTGGGGAATTCGGAGCATCTTGACACTGGGAGTTGTGGGGGGTTCCTTGGCTGTCAGCGACAGGAATTATTTTATTTGTGGCCTCACCATCTTGGGAAATGAAACCTTGGGAGCCCTTGGGGCAATAACCAAGGTGTTGTCTCAGCTACGGTTGTTTGCAATGCAGAACCGGTATGCTCTTGACTATCTTATGGCCCGTGAGGGTGGGGTATGCGCCATAGTACAGGGCAAGTGTATCATGGGTGTTCAAGACTTGACCGCTAACATCACTAAATTTATGGATCGCATACGGGATCACCTGGACGGAATGCAGGATCCTGGCACTTGGGGTAACTGGGGATTTGGAGGTTGGAGGAAAGGTTGATAAATATGGCCATGTATATAGCAGTGGCTATTGGCTGCATCTTTGTGGGCCCAGCTATCCTTAAATGTGTGATGGGAAGAATGCGGGGTGCACTGGAACAGATCAACGCTCCTAAAATCTTGGCTGTCAAAATCCATGAGGGTGCAGCAGATGAAGGGGGGCTACGCCAGGAATTGGAAATGCAGCGACGGATCTTTTTAGATGAGGGACCGTAGCTATGGATTGGATAGTTCGGTTATCATGGAATGATAAAAGGAGGGAATGACGAATGTGATATAAAATAGTTACTTTAGAGATATTAGTTACTGTAATGTAGAGATAGGCCAGTCTCATTCTGGTGAGTTCACAGACAAAGGATTTCAGACCGCATGGTAAAGCAAGGAGGAGGTGTGTCCACCAATGGAGGAGAAAAGGATGCTGGGTAATAGGGGCCAGAGGAAGGGATTGGAAGTGAGCCAATCAGAATGTATGACCAGGTCAGGAGGGGTATAGGGTGACCTACGGGAATCGTGTCTGTGAAACTTGATACCATTTGAATTTATTTGCAGAAATCCCTTTGTCTCTTTGTTCATTCGCTTTCCGGGGTGTAGGAGACTGGATGTGTCCTATGGTTCTGTGAAATGAATCAGGCTTGCAAGCCAAATAAAATAACTAATGCTGTACCTGCAAATCCATCTCGACTTTTATTGAGGCCAGACTGACGGGTAAAGAAATTTGTATTTTGTCAGGAGCAGAGGTCAGGCAGTGTGGCTCCGGGAGCCCCCAATTAAAAAGCTGTTTCAGAGACCTCTGTGCTGTATATAGTTAAGCATTTACTGCTCAATAATCCCTGGGAGCAGGGGACAGGCAGTGTAGATAAGGGAGCCCCCTATTATAAAGCTATTTCAGAGAACTCTGTATTCTGGCCTCGGGAGCCCCCAATTAAAACGCTGTTTCAGAGACCTCTGTGCTGTAGAAAGTTAACCATTTACTTCCTCTCAATAATCCCTGGGAGCAGGGGACTGGCAGTGTGGTCTGGGAGCCCCCAATTTAAAAGCTGTTTCAGAGATCTCTGTGCTGTATATAGTTTCCCATTTACGGCTCAATAATCCCTGGGAGCAGGGTACAGGCAGTGTGGCCTCGGGAGCCCCCAATTAAAAAGCTGTTTCAGAGACCTCTGTGCTGTTTATATGTAGCGCACAATGACTTACGAGAGAGACGATAAGTGATGAAGTTGATTCAGGCTTTATTAAGTGAGACTTGTCCCCAGCAGTTCAGCAACATAATGAAGCGGCGGGGAGAAGCTCGGGTTCTTATACTCCGCCTTCAGGGCGGAGTCAGGAGTCAGCAGGCAACCAGGACCCGTGATCTGTCAGCCAACAGCATCACGGCTTCACAGTCCCACATGACCCCTAATACATACCACCACACTCTGTGCCTGTATATAGTTAACCATTTACTTCCCAATAATACCTGGGAGCAGGGGACAAGCAGTGTGGCTTCGGGAGCCCCCAATTAAAAAGCTGTTTCAGAGACCTCTGTGCTGTGTATAGTTAACCATTTACTACTCAATAATCCCTGGGATCAGGGGACAGGCAGTCTGGTCGGGAGCCCACAATTAAAAAGCTGTTTCAGAGACCTCAGTGCTGTACACTGTTAACCATTTAATGCTCAATAATCCCTGGGAGCAGGGGACAGGCAGTGTGGCCTCGGGAGCCCCCAATTAAAAAGTTGCTTCAGAAACCTCTGTGCTGTATATAGTTCTGCATTTAGTGCCCAATAATCCCTGGGACCAGGTGACAGGCAGTCTGGTCGGGAGCCCCCAATTAAAAAGCTGTTTCGGTGACCTCTGTGCTGTACACAGTTAACCATTTACTACTCAATAATCCCTGGGAGCAGGGGACAGGCAGTGTGGCCTCGGGAGCCCCCACTTAAAAAGCTGTTTCAGAGGCCTCTGTGCTCTGGAAAGTTAACCATTTACTTCCTCTCAATTATCCCTAGGAGCAGGGGACTGGCAGTGTGGTCTGGGAGCCCCCAATTAAAAAGCTGTTTCAGAGACCTCTGTGCAGTATATAATTAACCATTTACTGCTCAATAATCCTTGGGAGCAGGGGACAGGCAGTGTGGCCTCGGGAGCCCCCAATTAAAAAGCTGTTTCAGTGACCTCTGTGCCTGTGTATAGTTAACCATTTACTTCTCAATAAACCCTGGGAGCAGGGGACAGGCAGTGTGGCCTCGGGAGCCCCCACTTAAAAAGCTGTTTCAGAGGCCTCTGTGCTCTGGAAAGTTAACTATTTACTTCCTCTCAATTATCCCTAGGAGCAGGGGACAGGCAGTGTGGTCTGGGAGCCCCCAATTAAAAAGCTGTTTCAGAGACCTCTGTGCAGTATATAATTAACCATTTACTGCTCAATAATCCCTGGGAGCAGGGGACAGGCAGTGTGGCCTCGGGAGCCCCCAATTAAAAAGCTGTTTCAGTGACCTCTGTGCCTGTGTATAGTTAACCATTTACTTCTCAATAATCCCTGGGAGCAGGGGACAGGCAGTGTGGCCTCGGGAGCCCTCAATTAAAAAGCTGTTTCAGAGACCTCTGTGCCTGTACAAGGTTAACCATTTCCTGCTCAATAATGCCTGGGAGCAGGGGACAGGCAGTGTGGCCTCGGGAGCCCCCACTTAAAAAGCTGTTTCAGAGGCCTCTGTGCTCTGGAAAGTTAACTATTTACTTCCTCTCAATTATCCCTAGGAGCAGGGGACTGGCAGTGTGGTCTGGGAGCCCCCAATTAAAAAGCTGTTTCAGAGACCTCTGTGCAGTATATAATTAACCTCTGTGCCTGTACAAGGTTAACCATTTACTGCTCAATAATCCCTGGGAGCAGGGAACAGGCAGTGTGGCCTCGGGAGCTCCCAATTAAAAAGCTGTTTCAGAGACCTCTGTGCCTGTACAAGGTTAACCATTTACTGCTCAATAATCCCTGGGAGCAGGGGACAGGCAGTGTGGCCTCGGGACCCCTCAATTAAAAAGCTGTTTCAGAGACCTCTGTGCCTGTACAAGGTTAACCATTTCCTGCTCAATAATCCCTGGGAGCAGGGGACAGGCAGTGTGGCCTCGGGAGCCCCCAATTAAAAAGCTGTTTCAGAGACCTCTGTGCCTGTACAAGGTTAACTATTTACTGCTCAATAATCCCTGGGAGCAGGGGCCAGTCAGTGTCGCCTCGGGAGCCCCGAATTAAAAGTATGTTTCAGAGACTCTGTGCTGTACATAGTTAACCATTTACTGCTCAATAATCCCTCGGAGCAGGGGACAGGCAATGTGGCTCAAGGGAGCCCCCAATTATAAAGCTGTTTCAGTGACCTCTGTGCTGAATATAGTTAACCATTTACTGCTCAATAATTCCTGGAAGCAGGGTTCAGGCAGTGTGGCCTCGGGAGCCCCCAATTAAAATGCTGTTTCAGAGACCTCTGTGCTGAATATAGTTAAACATTTACTGCTCAATAATCCCTGGGAGCAGGGGACAGGCAGTGTGGCCTCGGGAGCTCCTAATTAAAAAGCTGTTTCAGAGACCTTCCCAATAACACAACCTCCAGAAACACATCCACATCACCTCCAATAACTTCCCAATAATACAACATCCAGAAACACATCCTCATCACCTCCACTAACTTCCCAATAACACAACCTCCAGAAACACATCCACATCACTTCCACTAACTTACCAATAACACAACCTCCAGAAACACATACTCATCACCTCCACTAACCTCCCAATAAAACAACCTCCAGAAACACGTCCTCATCACCTCCACTAACTTCCCAATAAAACAACCTCCAGAAACACATCCACATCACCCCCACTAACTTCCCAATAAAACAACCTCCAGAAACACATCCTCATCACCTCCAATAACTTACCAATAACAGCCTCCAGAAACACATCCTCATCACTTCCACTAACTCCTCAAGAACACACCCTCCAGATACACATCCTCATCACCTCCATTAACCACCCAATAACACAACCACCAGAAACAAATCCTCATCACCTCCACTAACTCCTCAAAAACACATCCTCATCACCTCCACTAACTTCCCAATAACACAACCTCCAGAATCACATCCTCATCACCTCCACTAACTTCCCTATAACACAGCCTGCAGAAACACATCAGCTCATCTCACATCCCAATAATAGAATCTTCAGATACCCATCCACATCTCCTCCACTAACTTCCCAATAACACAATCACCAGAACCACATCCTCATCACCTCCACTAACGTCACAATAACACAACCTCCAGAAATACATCCACATCACCTCCACTAACTTCCCAATAAAACAACCTACACAAACCCATCCACATCACCTCCACAACATCCCAATAACACAACCTCCAGAAACACATCCTGATCACCTCCACTAACCTCCCAATAACACAACCACCAGAACCACATCCTCATCACCACCACTAACGTCCCAGTAACACATCCTCCAGAAACACATCCTGATCACCTCCATTAACTTCCCTATAACACAACCTCCAGAATCACATCCTCATCACCTCCACTAACCTCCCAATAACACAACCTCCAGAAACATATCCTCATTATCTCCACTAACTTCCCAATAACACAACCTCCAGAAACAGGTCCTCATCACCTCAACTAACTTCCCAATAACACAACCTCCAGAATCACATCCTCATCACCCCACTATCTCCCCAATAACACAACCTCCAGAAACACACCCTCATCACCTCCACTAACTTCCCTATAACACAGCCTGCAGAAACACATCAGCTCCACTAACATCCCAATAATAGAACCTTCAGATACCCATCCACATCACTTCCACTAACTTCCCAATAACACAACGACCAGAACCACATCCACATCACCTCCACTAAATTCCCAATAACACAACCTCCAGAAACACAACCTCATCACCTCCACTAACTTCCCAATAACACAACCTCCAGAAACACATCCTCATCACCTCAACTAACTTCACAATAATACAACCTCCAGAACCACATCCTCATCACCTCCACTAACTTCACAATAACACAACCTCCAGAAATACATCCACATCACCTCCACTTACTTCCCAATAACACAACCTACACAAACCCATCCACATCACCTCCACTAACATCCCAATAAAACAACCTCCAGAAACACATCCTCATACCCTCCACTAACTTCCCAATAACACAACCTCCCGAAACACATCCTCATCACCTCCACTAACCTCCCAATAACATAATCCCCAGAAACACATCCTCATAACCTCCATTAACCTCCCAATCAGACAACCTCCATTAACACATTCACATCACCTCCACTAACTTCCCAATAACACAACCACCAGAACCACATCCTCATCACCACCACTAACTTCACAATAACACAAACTCCAGAAACACATCCACATCACCTCCATTAACTCCCAAATCACAAAACCTCGAGAAATCCATTCTCATCACATCCACCATCTTCCTAATGACTCAAACCCCAGAAACCCGTCCTGATCCCCTCCACTAACTTCCCAATAACACCAACTCCAGAAACACATCCACATTTCCTCCACTAACTTCCCAATAACACAACCTGCAGGAACACATCCTCATCAACTCCACTAACTTCCCAATAACACAACCTCCAGAAACACATCCTCATTACCTCCACTAACTTCCCAATAACACAACCTCCAGAAACACATCCTCATCACCTCCACTCGCTTCCCAATAATTCAACCTCCAGAAACACGTCCTCATCACCTCCACTAACTTCCCAATAACACAACCTCCAGAAACTCGTTCTCATCACCTCCAATAACTTCCCAATAACACAACCTCCAGAAACACGTCCTCATCACCTCCACTAACTTCCCAATAACACAACCTCCAGAAACACATCCTCATCAACACCACTAACTTCCCAATAACACAACTTCCATAAACCTATCCACATCACCTCCACTAACTTCCCAATAAAACAACCTCCAGAAACACGTCCTCATCACCTCCACTAACTTCCCAATAAAACAACCTCCAGAAACACATCCACATCACCCCCACTAACTTCCCAATAAAACAACCTCCAGAAACACATCCTCATCACCTCCAATAACTTACCAATAACAGCCTCCAGAAACACATCCTCATCACTTCCACTAACTCCTCAAGAACACACCCTCCAGATACACATCCTCATCACCTCCATTAACCACCCAATAACACAACCACCAGAAACAAATCCTCATCACCTCCACTAACTCCTCAAGAACACATCCTCATCACCTCCACTAACTTCCCAATAACACAACCTCCAGAATCACATCCTCATCACCTCCACTAACTTCCCTATAACACAGCCTGCAGAAACACATCAGCTCATCTCACATCCCAATAATAGAATCTTCAGATACCCATCCACATCTCCTCCACTATCTTCCCAATAACACAATCACCAGAACCACATCCTCATCACCTCCACTAACGTCACAATAACACAACCTCCAGAAATACATCCACATCACCTCCACTAACTTCCCAATAAAACAACCTACACAAACCCATCCACATCACCTCCACAACATCCCAATAACATTACCTCCAGAAACACATTCATATCACCTCCACTAACTTCCCAATAACACAACATTCAGAAGCACATCCTCATCAACCCAACTAACTTCCCAATAACACAACCTCCAGAAACACGTCCTCATCACCTCCAACAACTTCCCAATAACACAACCTCCAGAAACCCATCCTCATCACCTCCACTAACTTCCCAATAACACAACCTCCAGAAACACATCCTCATCAACCCAACTAACTTCCCAATAACACAACCTCCAGAAACACATCCTCATTACCTCCACTAACTTCCCAATAACACAACCTCCAGAAACACATCCTCATCACCTCCACTAACCTCCCAATAACACAACCTCCAGAAACACGTTCACATCACCTCCACTAACTCCCCAATAACACAACCTACACACACCCATCCACATCACCTCCACAACATCCCAATAACACAACCTCCAGAAACACATGCTCATTACCTCCACTAACTTCCCAGTAACACACCCTCCAGAAACACGTTCACATCGCCTCCACTGACTTCCCAATAAGACAACCTCCAGAAACACATCCTCATCACCTCCACTAACTTCCCAATAACAAAACATCCAGAAACACATCCTCATCACCTCCACTAACTTCCCAATAACACAACCTCCAGAAACACATCCTCACCACCTCCAATAACTTTGCAATAACACAACCTCCAGAACCACATCCTCATCACCTCCACTAACTTTCCAATAACACAGCCTCCAGAAACACATCCTCATCACCTCCACTAACTCCTCAAGAACACACCATCCAGATACACATCCTCATCACCTCCATTAACCTCCCAATAACACAACCTCCATAACCAAATCCTCATCACCTCCACTAACCTTCCAATAACACAGCCTCCAGAAACACATCCTCATCACCTCCACTAACTCCTCAAGAACACACCCTTCAGATACACATCCTCATCACCACCACTAACTTCACAATAACACAACATCCAGAAACACATCCTCATCACCTCCACTAACTTCCCTATAACACAGCCTGCAGAAAAACATCAGCTCCACTAACATCCCAATAATAGAACCTTCAGATACCCATCCACGTCACCTCCACTAACCTCCCAATAACTCAACCACCAGAACCACATCCTCATCATCTCCATCAATCCCCAATAACAAAACCTCGTGAAATCCATTCTAATTACATCCACCATCTTCCTAATGACCCAAACCCCAGAAACCCATCCTGATCCCCTCCACTAACTTCCCAATAACACCAACTCCAGAAACACATCCACATTTCCTCCACTAACTTCCCAATAACACAACCTACACAAACCCATCCACATCACCTCCACTAACATCCCAATAACACAACCTCCAGAAACACAACCTCATCACCTCCACTAACTTCCCAATAACACAACCTCCAGAAACATATTCACATCACCTCCACTAACTTCCCAATAACACAACCTCCAGAAAAACATCCTCATCATCTCCACTAAGTTCCCAATAACACAACCTCCAGAAACACATCCTCATCAACTCCACTAACGTCCCAATAACACAACCTCCAAAACACATCCTCATCACCTCTACTAACTTCCCAATAACACAACCACCAGAACCACATCCTCATCACCACCACTAACTTCATAATAACACAACCTCCAGAAACACACCCACATCACCTCCATCGACTCCCCAATAACAAAACCTCGTGAAATCCATTCTAATTACATCCACCATCTTCCTAATGACCCAAACCCCAGAAACCCATCCTGATCCCCTCCACTAACTTCCCAATAACACCAACTCCAGAAACACATCCACATTTCCTCCACTAACTTCCCAATAACACAACCTGCAGGAACACATCCTCATCAACTCCACTAACTTACCAATAACACCAACTCCAGAAACACATCCTCATCAACTCCACTCACTCCTCAATTACAGAACCACCAGAAATCGAACCACTTCACCTCCACTAGCTTCCCAATAATTCAACCTCCAGAAACACGTCCTCATTACCTCCAATAACTTCCCAATAATTCAACCTTCAGAAACACGTCCTGATCACCTCCAATAACTTCCCAATAAAGCAACCTCCAGAAACACATCCTCATCACCTCCACTAACCTCCCAATAACACAACCTCCAGAAACACATCCTCATCACCTCCACTAACCTCCCAATAACACAACCTCCAGAAACATATCCTCATTATCTCCAGTAACTTCCCAATAACACAACCTCCAGAAACCCATCCACATCACCTCAACTAACTTCCCAATAACACAATCTCCAGAAACACATTCTCATCACCTCCACTAACTTCCCAATAACACAACCTCCAGAATCACATCCTCATCACCCCCACTATCTCCCCCATCACACAACCTCCAGAAACACATCCTCATCACCTCCACTAACTTCCCTATAACACAGCCTGCAGAAACACATCAGCTCCACTAACATCCCAATAATAGAACCTTCAGATACCCATCCACATCACCTCCACTAACTTCCCAATAACACAACCACCAGAACCACATCCTCATCACCTCCACTAACGTCACAAAAACACAACCTCCAGAAACACATCCTCATCACCTCAAATAACTTCACAATAATACAACCTTCAGAACCACATCCTCATCACCTCCACTAACTACACAATAACACAACCTCCAGAAACACATCCTCATCACCTCCACTAACTTCACAATAACACAACCTCCAGAAATACATCCACATCACCTCCACTTACTTCCCAATAACACAACCTACACAAACCCATCCACATCACCTCCACTAACATCCCAATAACACAACCTACAGAAACACATCCTCATCACCTCCACTAACTTCCCAATAACACAACCTCCCGAAACACATCCTCATCACCTCCACTAACCTCCCAATAACATAATCCCCAGAAACACATCCTCATAACCTCCATTAACCTCCCAATCACACAACCTCCATTAACACATTCACATCACCTCCACTAACTTCCCAATAACACAACCACCAGAACCACATCCTCATCACCACCACTAACTTCACAATAACACAAACTCCAGAAACACATCCACATCACCTCCATTAACTCCCAAATCACAAAACCTCGAGAAATCCATTCTCATCACATCCACCATCTTCCTAATGACCCAAACCCCAGAAACCCATCCTGATCCCCTCCACTAACTTCCCAATAACACAACCACCAGAACCACATACTCATCACCACCACTAACTTCACAATAACACCAACTCCAGAAACACATCCACATTTCCTCCACTAACTTCCCAATAACACAACCTGCAGGAACACATCCTCATCAACTCCACTAACTTCCCAATAACACCAACTCCAGAAACACATCCTCATCAACTCCACTAACTGCTCAATTACAGAACCACCAGAAATCGAACCACTTCACCTCCACTAGCTTCCCAATAATTCAACCTCCAGAAACACGTCCTCATCACCTCCACTAACTTCCCAATAACACAACCACCAGAAACACGTCCTCATCACCTCCAATAACTTCCCAATAACACAACCTCCAGAATCACATCCTCATCACCTCCACTAACTTCCCTTTAACACAGCCTGCAGAAACACATCAGCTCCACTAACATCCCAATAATAGAACCTTCAGATACCCATCCACATCTCCTCCACTAACTTCCCAATTCCACAATCACCAGAACCACATCCTCATCACCTCCACTAACGTCACAATAACACAACCTCCAGAAATACATCCACATAACCTCCACTAACTTCCCAATAACACAACCTACACAAACCCATCCACATCACCTCCACCACATCCCAAGAACACAACCTCCAGAAACACAACCTCATCACCTCCACTAACTTTCCAATAACACAACCTCCAGAAAAACATCCTCATCACCTCCACTAACTTCCCAATAACACTACCTCCAGAAACAGATTCATATCACCTCCACTAACTCCCCAATAACACAACCTCCAGAAACACATACTCATCAACCCAACTAACTTCCCAATAACACAACCTCCAGAAACACATCCTCAGCACCTCCACTAACTTCCCAATAACACAACCTCCAGAAACACGTTCACATCACCTCCACTAACTTCCCAATAACACAACCTCCAGAAACACATCCTCATCACCTCCACTAACTTCCCAATAATACAACCTCCAGAAACACATCCTCATCACCTCCACTAACTTCCCAATAACACAACCTCCAGAAACATATCCTCACCACCTCCAATAACGTTGCAATAACACAACCTCCAGAACCACATCCTCATCACCTCCACTAACTTTCCAATAACACAGCCTCCAGAAACACATCCTCATCACCTCCACTAACTCCTCAAGAACACACCATCCAGATACACATCCTCATCACCTCCTATAACCTCCCAATAACACAACCTCCATAACCACATCCTCATCACCTCCACTAACCTTCCAATAACACAGCCTCCACAAACATCCTCATCACCTCCACTAACTCCTCAAGAACACACCCTCCAGATACACATTCTCATCACCTCCACTAACTTCCCAATAACACAACATCCAGAAACAGATCCTCATCACCTCCACCAACTTTCCAATAACACAACCTCCAGAAACACATCCTCATCACCTCCACTAACTCCCCAATAACACAACCTCCAGAAACACGTTCACATCAGTTCCACTAACATCCCAATAACACAACCTCCAGAAACACAACCTCATCACCTCCACTAACTTCCCAATGACACAACCTCCAGAAACATATTCACATCACCTCCACTTACTTCCCAATAACACAACCTCCAGAAACACATCCTCATCACCTCCACTAACTTCCCAATAACACAACCTCCAGAAACACATCCTCATCAACTCCACTAACGTCCCAATAACAAAACCTCCAGAAACACATCCACATCACCTCCATCAACTCCCCAATAGCAAAACCTCGTGAAATCCATTCTAATTACATCCACCATCTTCCTAATGACCCAAACCCCAGAAACCCATCCTGATCCCCTCCACTAACTTCCCAATAACACCAACTCCAGAAACACATCCACATTTCCTCCACTAACTTCCCAATAAAAGAACCTGCAGGAACACATCCTCAACAACTCCACTAACTTACCAATAACACCAACTCCAGAAACACATCCTCATCAACTCCACTAACTCCTCAATTACAGAACCAGCAGAAATCGAACCACTTCACCTCCACTAGCTTCCCAATAATTCAACCTCCAGAAACACGTCCTCATCACCTCCAATAACTTCCCAATAATTCAACCTCCAGAAACACGTCCTGATCACCTCCAATAACTTCCCAATAAAACAACCTCCAGAAACACATCCTCATCACCTCCACAAACTTCCCAATAACACAACCTCCAGAAACATGTCCTCATCACCTCCAATACATTCCCAATAAAACAACCTCCAGAAACACGTCCTCATCACCTCCAATTACTTCCCAATAAAACAACCACCAGAAACACGTCCTCATCACCTCCAATAACTTCCCAATAACACAACCACCAGAAACACGTCCTCATCACCTCCAATAACTTCCCAATAACACAACCTCCAGAAACACGTCCTCATCACCTCCACTAACTTCCCAGTAACACAACCTCCAGAGACACATCCACATCACGTCCACTAACTTCCCAATAACATAACCTCCAGAAACACGTCCTCATCACCTCCACGAACTTCCCAATAACACAACTTCCAGAAAACCATCCACATCACCTCCACTAACTTCCCCATAAAACAACCTCCAGAAACACGTCCTCATCACCTCCACTAACTTCCCAATAACACAACCTCCAGAAACACATCCACATCACCTCCACTAACTTCCCAATAACACAACCTACACAAACCCATCCACATCACCTCCACCACATCCCAAGAACACAACCTCCAGAAACACAACCTCATCACCTCCACTAACTTTCCAATAACACAACCTCCAGAAAAACATCCTCATCACCTCCACTAACTTCCCAATAACACTACCTCCAGAAACAGATTCATATCACCTCCACTAACTCCCCAATAACACAACCTCCAGAAACACATACTCATCAACCCAACTAACTTCCCAATAACACAACCTCCAGAAACACATCCTCAGCACCTCCACTAACTTCCCAATAACACAACCTCCAGAAACACGTTCACATCACCTCCACTAACTTCCCAATAACACAACCTCCAGAAACACATCCTCATCACCTCCACTAACTTCCCAATAATACAACCTCCAGAAACACATCCTCATCACCTCCACTAACTTCCCAATAACACAACCTCCAGAAACATATCCTCACCACCTCCAATAACTTTGCAATAACACAACCTCCAGAACCACATCCTCATCACCTCCACTAACTTTCCAATAACACAGCCTCCAGAAACACATCCTCATCACCTCCACTAACTCCTCAAGAACACACCATCCAGATACACATCCTCATCACCTCCTATAACCTCCCAATAACACAACCTCCATAACCACATCCTCATCACCTCCACTAACCTTCCAATAACACAGCCTCCACAAACATCCTCATCACCTCCACTAACTCCTCAAGAACACACCCTCCAGATACACATTCTCATCACCTCCACTAACTTCCCAATAACACAACATCCAGAAACAGATCCTCATCACCTCCACTAACTTTCCAATAACACAACCTCCAGAAACACATCCTCATCACCTCCACTAACTCCCCAATAACACAACCTCCAGAAACACGTTCACATCAGTTCCACTAACATCCCAATAACACAACCTCCAGAAACACAACCTCATCACCTCCACTAACTTCCCAATGACACAACCTCCAGAAACATATTCACATCACCTCCACTTACTTCCCAATAACACAACCTCCAGAAACACATCCTCATCACCTCCACTAACTTCCCAATAACACAACCTCCAGAAACACATCCTCATCAACTCCACTAACGTCCCAATAACAAAACCTCCAGAAACACATCCACATCACCTCCATCAACTCCCCAATAGCAAAACCTCGTGAAATCCATTCTAATTACATCCACCATCTTCCTAATGACCCAAACCCCAGAAACCCATCCTGATCCCCTCCACTAACTTCCCAATAACACCAACTCCAGAAACACATCCACATTTCCTCCACTAACTTCCCAATAACACAACCTGCAGGAACACATCCTCAACAACTCCACTAACTTACCAATAACACCAACTCCAGAAACACATCCTCATCAACTCCACTAACTCCTCAATTACAGAACCAGCAGAAATCGAACCACTTCACCTCCACTAGCTTCCCAATAATTCAACCTCCAGAAACACGTCCTCATCACCTCCAATAACTTCCCAATAATTCAACCTCCAGAAACACGTCCTGATCACCTCCAATAACTTCCCAATAAAACAACCTCCAGAAACACATCCTCATCACCTCCACAAACTTCCCAATAACACAACCTCCAGAAACATGTCCTCATCACCTCCAATACATTCCCAATAAAACAACCTCCAGAAACACGTCCTCATCACCTCCAATTACTTCCCAATAAAACAACCACCAGAAACACGTCCTCATCACCTCCAATAACTTCCCAATAACACAACCACCAGAAACACGTCCTCATCACCTCCAATAACTTCCCAATAACACAACTTCCAGAAAACCATCCACATCACCTCCACTAACTTCCCCATAAAACAACCTCCAGAAACAGGTCCTCATCACCTCCACTAACTTCCCAATAACACAACCTCCAGAAACACATCCACATCACCTCCACTAACTTCCCAATAACACAACCTCCAGAAACACATCCACATCACGTCCACTAACTTCCCAATAACATAACCTCCAGAAACACGTCCTTATCACCTCCACTAACTTCCCAATAACACAACCTCCAGAAACACATCCTCACCACCTCCAATAACATTGCAATAACACAACCTCCAGAACCACATCCTGATCACCTCCACTAACTTTCCAATAACACAGCCTCCAGAAACACATCCTCATCACCTCCACTAACTCCTCAAGAACATACCCTCCAGATACACATCCTCATCACCTCCACTAACTTCCCAACATCACAACCTCCAGAATCACATCCTCATCACGTCCACTAACCTCCCAATAACACAACCACCAGAAACAGATCCTCATCACCTCCACTAACTTCCCAATCACACAACCACCAGAAACACATCCACATCACCTCCACTAACTTCCCAATAACACCAACCCCAGAAACACATCCACATCACCTCCACTAACCTCCCAATAACACAGCCTCCAGAAACACATCCTCATCACCTCCACTAACTCCTCAAGAACACAACCTCCAGAAACACATCCTCATCACCTCCACTAACTTCACAATAGCACAACCTCCAGAAACACAACCTCATCACCTCCACTAACTTTCCAATAACACAACCTCCAGAAACACATCCTCATCAACCCAAGTAACCCCAATAAAACAACCTCCAGAAACACATCCCCATCACCTCTACTAACTTCCCAATAACACAACCACCAGAAACACATCCACATCACCTCCACTAACTTCCCAATAACACCAACTCCAGAAACACATCCACATCACCTCCACTAACTTCCCAATAACACAGCCTCCAGAAACACATCCTCATCACCTCCACTAACGTCCCAATAACACAACCTCCAGAAACACATCCTCATCACCCCCACTAACTTCCCAATAACACAACCACCAGAACCACATCCTCATCACCACCACTAACTTCACAATAACACAACCTCCAGAAACACATCCACATCACCTCCATTAAATCCCCAATAACAAAACCTCGAGAAATCCATTCTCATTACATCTGCCATCTTCCTAATGACCCAAACCCCAGAAACCCATCCTGATCCCCTCCACTAACTTCCCAATAACACCAACTCCAGAAACACATCCACATTTCCTCCACTAACTTCCCAATAACACAACCTGCAGGAACACATCCTCATCAACTCCACTAACTTCCCAATAACACCAACTCCAGAAACACATCCTCATCAACTCCGCTAACTCCTCAATTACAGAACCACCAGAAATCGAACCACTTCACCTCCACCAGCTTCCCAATAATTCAACCTCCAGAAACAGGTCCTCATCACCTCCACTAACTTCCCAATAACGCAACCTCCAGAAACACGTCCTCATCACCTCCACTAACTTCCCAATAACACAACCTCCAGAAACACGTCCTCATCACCTCCAATAACTTCCCAATAACACAAACTCCAGAAACACGTCCTCATCACCTCCATTAACTTCCCAATAAAACAACATCCGGAAACACATCCTCATCACCTCCACTAACTTCCCAATAACACAACCTCCAGAAACACATCCTCATCACCTCCACTAACTTCCCAATAACACAACCTCCAGAAACCCACCCTCATCACCTCCAATAACTTCCCAATTAAAGAACCTCCAGAAACACGTCCTCTTTACCTCCAATAACTTCCCAATAACACAACCTCCAGAAACACGTCCTCTTCACCTCCATTAACTTCCCAATAACACAACCTCCAGAAACTCATCCACATCACCACCACTAACTTCCCTATAACACAACCTACAGAAACACATCCACTTCACCTCCACTAACTTCCCAATAACATAACCTCCAGAAACACATCCTCATCACCTCCACTAACCTCCCAATAACACGACCTCCAGAAACACATCAGCTCCACTAACTTCCCTATAACACAACCTACAGAAACACATCCACTTCACCTCCACTAACTTCCCAATAACATAACCTCCAGAAACACATCCTCATCACCTCCACTAACCTCCCAATAACACGACCTCCAGAAACACATCAGCTCCACTAACTTCCCAATAACATAACCTCCAGAAACACATCCACATCACCTCCACTAACCTCCCATTAACAAAACCTCCAGAAACACATTCACTTTACGTCCACGAACTTCCCAATAACACAACATCCTGAATGACATCCACTTCACCCCCATCAACATCCCAATAACACAAACTCCATAAACACATCCTCATCTGCACAACTAACTTCCCAATAACACAACCTCCAGAAACACATCCTCATCACCTCTACTAACTTCCCAATAACACAACATCCAGAAACACATCCTCATCACCTCCACTAACTTCCCTATAACACAACCTCCAGAAACACATCCTCATCAACTCCACTAACTTCCCAATCACACAACCTCCAGAAACTCATCACATCACCTCCACTAACTTCCCAATAACACAACCTCCAGAAATACATCCACATCACCTCCACTAACTTCCCAATAACACAACCTCCAGAAACACATTCACATCACCTCCACTAACTTCCCAAGAAAACAACTCCCAGATACACATCCTCATCACCTCATCTAACATCCCAGTAACACCACCTCCAGAAACACATCCACATCCCCTCACTGACTTCCCAATAACACGAACTCCAGAAACACATCCACATCCCCTCACTAACTTCCCAATAACACGAACTCCAGAAACACATCCACAGCCCCTCCACTAACTCCCCAATAACGCACCCTCCAGAAACACATCCACAGCCCCTCCACTAACCCCAATAACACAACCTCCAGAAACACATCCACAGCCATTCCACTAACTCCCCAATAACGCACCCTCTAGAAACACATCCACAGCCCCTCCACTAACTTCCCAATAACACAACCACCAGAAACACATCCTCATCACCTCCAGTAACTTCCCAATAACACAACCACCAGAAACACATCCTCATCACCTCCAGTAACTTCCCAATTGCAGAACTGGACACTGAATGAAAATTAAATGTTTTCACTTTCGTTGGAAATGGTAGAAGTTATTGTGTGAGACTGTGGAGAATTTCAATCACAGAATGAGCACATTGATATTGAGATGCTGCCAGATTGGGAACCAATGTAGATCAGTGAGCAGAGGGACGGTACGTGACTGGCATTGTGTGTGGGTTAGGATATGGACAGCAGAGTTGGGGGTGATCTGGCTTCATGAAGATTTATAACAGCAAATGAGTGACTCGAATTTAATCGCAATAGTCGAGTCTGGATTTGACACAGACACAGATGATGGATTGTTCTGCGATGAGGCGATGGCAAGTGGGCAGGATTGGGAATAGGAAGAACATCTGGATATAAATAATTTCAGTGTCAAAGGGAGCGCGGAGATTGTGACCCCAGTCTCCGATTTCAGCCAGAGAGCGGTGTGTGGATACTGGATAGGGACTGAGATCCGTGACTGGAACTGAAGAACATGCATTCAATCTTTCCAAGATGGAAATGCCCAGAGCAATAATACACTTAAAGTAGTTTATACAATAAATAACTGGATAGTGAGACTTACCAGGGACACCGACAACAGCCAGGAGCGGATAATAACCCGCCTGAATTATATAGAGTACATCTAGGATCCAATATGCTGAAAGGAAAGGATCTCGAGCAATCCAATAAAGACCCTGGGATAAACTCCTGTCCATTGCTGTTAAGTCCCTGTGGTTAGATCCCAGATTCTGATCCATTGCTGTAACGTTCCTGTGGTTAGATCCCAGATTCTGATCCATTGCTGTAACGTTCCTGTGGTTAGATCCCAGATTCTGATCCATTGCTGTAACGTTCCTGTGGGTAGTTCCCAGATTCTGATCCATTGCTGTAACGTTCCTGTGGGTAGTTCCCAGATTCTGATCCATTGCTGTAACGTTCCTGTGGGTAGTTCCCAGACTCTGATCCATTGCTGTAACGTTCCTGTGGGTAGCTCCCAGATTTTCTCCCTCCTCTCGGTCTCTCTGGAGCCGCTGATCTCTGGCAGTGTTGGACTTGACGCTCCCGCTGACAGTTTGGGATAACACAGTGAAAGGAATCGCTTATTAATAGCAGCGACAAACCCTCCAGTGACGCGGTTAAATCCATAGAGACTGACATTAATCACAGTCACTAAACAAACAGGCTCAGTTAACCCCTTTCAATCCAATACTTTTTCTATCACAATGAAATAGAAGATTAGCCGGGTCTGGATCGGTTGTGTGACAGTGACTGAGGGATGGAGTGTGGAAATAGTGGACACACTGACCCTGATACTCAATCCTCATTGATATCTGAGTGGTTCCAGGGGACTGGGGCATTTTCACTGCCCCATCCTGTTTATAAAAGGAGAGAGAGGGATAAACCCTGGAGGGACAGAGCAGTCACTATAATGTTCGTCACCAGGACATTACTAGGGGTCAGAGTGGGCAACAGGAATATTGCTCCTTCGCGAGGAAATGGTGTCATGTGACCAGAAACGCGGCGATATTCGTGGGAAATCACATCGCATGTTGTTATTGCAGTTATATTTCAAAATAACTGGAGGGTTAATGAGGGAACTGATATGAATTTATGTACTGGGACATATTGTGATCAAATGCCATTTATTAGAGATGTTATCGAGTCCCAAAGCTGTGGATTATAGGGTCTGTGACAGTGAGAATGTGATATTGGCTAAGAAACAGAAAGCAGAGAGAAGAGGTGAATGATAGTTGTTCAGACAGGAGGGGAGGAGACACTGATGTTCACTCGGGGTCCACATGAGGACAATTGCTCTTCAAGACACAATTCACTGCGATAGGCTTCAATGGAAAGAATTTCAACATTCACAAATGACAGACACTCAGCAATGACACAGTGAGCAGGGTAGCAGCAATCTTCAGCAGCATGTTCCCAGATCTGTGAAAGGGAGGGTCACGGGGAACGTAAATTTAAATCACTGTCGTGTGGGTGATGGATTAGGGAGGAGGGCAGAGGACAGGAAATATAAACTAAACGGGACAAGTTTAAAAAGTGTACAGGAAGGGAGCGGGGACATGTCCACACTTTGCACTGGAAAGTCATGGGGATAAGATTGGAAAAACCTCAGAAGATATTTAACTTGATCAATAGAGGCGGAGACTCCTAAAAGAAGGATGTTAGGATCATAGAATCATCGAGGTCCAGAGCACAGAAAGGCCATTCGGCCCATCTGGACTGGGCAGGTCAAAAACAACCACCTGAGTATTTGAATCCCATTTTCTAACACTTTGCCAATAGCCTATAGAGTTATAACCAGGTTTATAGAGAGGACCATAGCGGAGGAATTGCTTCTTGTTCTGCCGCTAAATATACAAAAGGATGTGAGGATCTTGGAGACAAAACAAAGGGTATTTAATGGAGTGTTGTCAGGAATGGAGGATTTCAGTTAAATATGGGGATTAGTGAACTGGAATTGTAATCTGTAGATCAGTTTAAGGTAAAGAGCAATTTCACAGAGGACTCCAAATTAGGAAGGAGTTTAGAGAGAGTGAGCAGAAAGGGTTCCACTGGAGTGTGTGTGGGCTGGCCGGGAGTGGCCTGGAGTGTGTGTGTGGGCTGGCCGGGAGTGGCCTGGAGTGTGTGTGTGTGCTGGCCGGGAGTGGCCTGGAGTGTGTGTGTGGGCTGGCCGGGAGTGGCCTGGAGTGTGTGTGTGGGCTGGCCGGGAGTGGCCTGGAGTGTGTGTGTGGGCTGGCCGGGAGTGGCCTGGAGTGTGTGTGTGGGCTGGCCGGGAGTGGCCTGGAGTGTGTGTGTGGGCTGGCCGGGAGTGGTCGGGATTGTGAGTGTGGACTGGCCGGGAGTGGCCCTGGAGTGTGTGTGTGGGCTGGTCGGGAGTGGCCTGGAGTGTGTGTGTGGGCCGGCCGGGAGTGGCCTGGAGTCTGTGTGTGGGCTGGCCGGGTCTGGCCTGGAGTGTGTGTGGGCTGGCCGGGAATGGCTTGGTGTGTGTGTGGGCTGGCCGGGAGTGGTCTGGAGTGTGTGTGTGGGCTGGCCGGGCCTGGCCTGGAGTGTGTGTGTGGGCTGGCCGGGAGTGGCCTGGAGTGTGTGTGTGTGCTGGCCGGGAGTGGTCTGGAGTGTGTGTGTGGGCTGGCCGGGCCTGGCCTGGAGTGTGTGTGTGGGCTGGCCGGGAGTGGCCTGGAGTGCGTGTGTGGGCTGGCCGGGAGTGGCCTGGAGTGTGTGTGTGGGCTGCCCGGGAGTTGCCTGGAGTGTGTGTGTGGGCTGGCCGGGAGTGGCCTGGAGTGTGTGTGTGGGCTGGCCGGGAGTGGCCTGGAGTGAGTGTGTGGGCTGGCCGGGAGTGGCCTGGAGTGTGTGTGTGGGCTGGCCGGGAGTGGCCTGGAGTGTGTGTGTGGGCTGGCCGGGAGTGGCCTGGCCTGACAATCTGCCTCCCTCACTCACACCCGCTCAGTCTCCACTCTCTGCTTCCCTTTCTCTCAGACAATCTGCCTCCCTCATCCACACCCGCTCGCTCTCCACTCTCTGCTTCCCTTTCTCGCAGACAATCTGCCACCCTCACCCACACCCGCTCGGTCACCTCTCTCTGCTTCCCTTTCTCTCACCATATCTGCCTGCCTCTCCCACACCCGCTCGCTCTCCACTCTCTGCTTCCCTTTCTCAGACAATCTGTCTCCCTCACCCACACCCGCTCGGACACCACTCTCTGCTTCCCTTTCTCTCAGACAATCTGCCTCCCTCACCCACATCCGCTCGGTAACCGCTCTCTGCTTCCCTTTCTCTCAAACAATCTGCCTCCCTCACCCACACCCGCTCGCTCTCCACTCTCTGCTTCCCTTTTTCTCAGACAATCTGTGTCCCTCACACACACCCGCTCGGTCTCCACTCTCTGCTTCCCTTTCTCTCAGACAATCTGCCTCCCTCAGCCACACCCGCTCGCTCTCCACTCTCTGCTTCCCTTTCTCTCAGGCAATCTGCCTCCCTCACTCGCTCACCGGCTCGCTCTCCACCCTCTGCTCCCATTCTCTCACCCATTCTGCCTCCCTCAGCCACACCCGCTCGGTGTCCACTCCCTGCTTCCCTTTCTCTCAGACAATCTGCCTCCCTCACTCGCTCACCGGCTCGCTCTCCACCCTCTGCTCCCATTCTCTCACCCATTCTGACTCCCTCAGCCACACCCGCTCGGTGTCCACTCCCTGCTTCCCTTTCTCTCAGACAATCTGCCTCCCACACCCACACCGGCTCCGTCTCCACTCTCTGCTTCCCTTTCTATCACCCAATCTGCCTCCCTCACCCACACCCGCTCGGTCTCCACTCTCTGCTTCCCTTTCTCTCAGACAATCGGCCTTCCTCACCCACACCCGTTCGCTCTCCACTCTCTGCTTCCCTTTCTCTCAGACAATCTGCCTCCCTCACTCAAACCGCTCGCTCCCCACTCTCTGCTTTCCTTTCTCTCAGACAATCGGCCTTCCTCACCCACACCCGCTCGCTCTCCACTCTCTGCTTCCCTTTCTCTCAGACAATCTGCCTCCCTCACTCAAACCGCTCGGACTCCACTCTCTGCTTCCCTTTCTCTCAGACAATCTGCCTCCCTCACACACACCCCCTCGCTCTCCACTCTCTGCTTCCTTTTCTCTCAGACAATCTGCCTCCCTCACCCACACCGCTCGGTCTCCACTCTCTGCTTCCCTTTCTCTCAGACAATCTGCCTCCCTCCCCCACACCCAGTCGCTCTCCACTCTCTGCTTCCCTTTCTCTCAGACAATCTGCCTCCCTCACCCACACCCGCTCGCTCTCCACTCTCTGCTTGCCTTTCTCTCAGGCAATCTGCCTCCCTCACTCACACACGCTCGGACTCCACTCTCTGCTTCCTTTTCTCTCAGACAATCTGCCTCCCTCACCCACACCCGCTCGGTCTCCACTCTCTGCTTCCCTTTCTCTCAGACAATCTGCCTCCCTCACCCACACCCACTCGCTCTCCACTCTCTGCTTCCCTTTCTCTCAGACAATCTGCCTCCCTCACCCACACCCGCTCGCTCTCCACTCTCTGCTTCCCTTTCTCTCAGACAATCTGCCTCCCTCACCCACACCCGCTCGCTCTCCACTCTCTGCTTCCCTTTCTCTCAGACAATCTGCCTCCCTCACCCACACCCGCTGGATTCCACTCTCTGCTTCCCTTTCTCTCAGACAATCTGCCTCCCTCACCCACACCCGCTCGCTCTCCACTCTCTGCTTCCCTTTCTCTCAGACAATCTGCCTCCCTCACTCACACACGCTCGGACTCCACTCTCTGCTTGCCTTTCTCTCAGACAATCTGCCTCCCTCACCCACACCCGCTCGGTCTCCACTCTCTGCTTCCCTTTCTCTCAGACAATCTGCCTCCCTCACCCACACCCGCTCGCTCTCCACTCTCTGCTTCCCTTTCTCTAATACAAAGAACAAAGAAATGTACAGCACAGGAACAGGCCCTTCGGCCCTCCAAGCCCGTGCCGACCATACTGCCCGACTAAACTACAATCTTCTACACTTCCTGGGTCCGTATCCTTCTATTCCCATCCTATTCATATATTTGTCAAGATAATCTGCACCCACACCAGCTCCGTCTCCACCCTCTGCTTCCCTTTCTCTCAGACAATCTGCCTCTCTCACCCACACCCGCTCTGTCTCCACTCTCTGCTTCCCTTTCTCTCAGACAATCTGCTTCCCTCACCCACACCCGCTCGGTCTCCACTCTCTGCTTCCCTTTCTCTCAGACAATCTGCCTGCCTCACCCACACCCGCTCGGTCACCGCTCTCTGCTTCCTTTTCCCTCAGACAATCTGCCTCCCTCACCCGCTCACCCGCTCGCTCTCCACTCACTGCTTCTCTTTCTCTCACCCAATCTGCCTCGCTCACCCACACCCGCTCGCTCTCCACTCTCTGCTTCTCTTTCTTTCAGACAATCTGCCTCCCTCACCCACACCCGCTCGCTATCCACTCTCTGCTTTCCTTTCTCTCACCCAATCTGCCTCCCTCGCCCACACCAGCTCCGTCTCCACTCTCTGCTTCCCTTTCTCTCAGACAATCTGCCTTCCTCACCCACACCCGCTCGCTCTCCACTCTCTGCTTCTCTTTCTCTCAGACAATCTGCCTCCCTCACCCACACCCGCTCGCTATCCACTCTCTGCTTTCCTTTCTCTCACCCAATCTGCCTCCCTCGCCCACACCAGCTCCGTCTCCACTCTCTGCTTCCCTTTCTCTCAGACAATCTGCCTTCCTCACCCACACCCGCTCGCTCTCCACTCTCTGCTTCCCTTTCTCTCAGACAATCTGCCTCCCTCACACACACCCCCTCGCTCTCCACTCTCTGCTTCCTTTTCTCTCAGACAATCTGCCTCCCTCACCCACACCGCTCGGTCTCCACTCTCTGCTTCCCTTTCTCTCAGACAATCTGCCTCCCTCCCCCACACCCAGTCGCTCTCCACTCTCTGCTTCCCTTTCTCTCAGACAATCTGCCTCCCTCACCCACACCCGCTCGCTCTCCACTCTCTGCTTGCCTTTCTCTCAGGCAATCTGCCTCCCTCACTCACACACGCTCGGACTCCACTCTCTGCTTCCTTTTCTCTCAGACAATCTGCCTCCCTCACCCACACCCGCTCGGTCTCCACTCTCTGCTTCCCTTTCTCTCAGACAATCTGCCTCCCTCACCCACACCCACTCGCTCTCCACTCTCTGCTTCCCTTTCTCTCAGACAATCTGCCTCCCTCACCCACACCCGCTCGCTCTCCACTCTCTGCTTCCCTTTCTCTAAGACAATCTGCCTCCCTCACCCACACCCGCTCGCTCTCCACTCTCTGCTTCCCTTTCTCTCAGACAATCTGCCTCCCTCACCCACACCCGCTGGATTCCACTCTCTGCTTCCCTTTCTCTCAGACAATCTGCCTCCCTCACCCACACCCGCTCGCTCTCCACTCTCTGCTTCCCTTTCTCTCAGACAATCTGCCTCCCTCACTCACACACGCTCGGACTCCACTCTCTGCTTGCCTTTCTCTCAGACAATCTGCCTCCCTCACCCACACCCGCTCGGTCTCCACTCTCTGCTTCCCTTTCTCTCAGACAATCTGCCTCCCTCACCCACACCCGCTCGCTCTCCACTCTCTGCTTCCCTTTCTCTAATACAAAGAACAAAGAAATGTACAGCACAGGAACAGGCCCTTCGGCCCTCCAAGCCCGTGCCGACCATACTGCCCGACTAAACTACAATCTTCTACACTTCCTGGGTCCGTATCCTTCTATTCCCATCCTATTCATATATTTGTCAAGATAATCTGCACCCACACCAGCTCCGTCTCCACCCTCTGCTTCCCTTTCTCTCAGACAATCTGCCTCTCTCACCCACACCCGCTCTGTCTCCACTCTCTGCTTCCCTTTCTCTCAGACAATCTGCTTCCCTCACCCACACCCGCTCGGTCTCCACTCTCTGCTTCCCTTTCTCTCAGACAATCTGCCTGCCTCACCCACACCCGCTCGGTCACCGCTCTCTGCTTCCTTTTCCCTCAGACAATCTGCCTCCCTCACCCGCTCACCCGCTCGCTCTCCACTCACTGCTTCTCTTTCTCTCACCCAATCTGCCTCGCTCACCCACACCCGCTCGCTCTCCACTCTCTGCTTCTCTTTCTCTCAGACAATCTGCCTCCCTCACCCACACCCGCTCGCTATCCACTCTCTGCTTTCCTTTCTCTCACCCAATCTGCCTCCCTCGCCCACACCAGCTCCGTCTCCACTCTCTGCTTCCCTTTCTCTCAGACAATCTGCCTTCCTCACCCACACCCGCTCGCTCTCCACTCTCTGCTTCCCTTTCTCTCAGACAATCTGCCTCCCTCACCCACACCCGCACCCTCTCCACTCTATTCTTCCCTTTCTCTCTCAGACAATCTGCCTCCCTCACCCACACCCGCTCGCTCTCCACTCTCTTCTTCCCTTTCTCTCAGACAATCTGCCTCCCTCACCCACACCCGCTCTATCTCCACTCTCTGCATCCCTTTCTCTCACCCAATCTGCCTCGCTCACCCACACCCGCTCGCTCTCCACTCTATTCTTCCCTTTCTCTCAGACAATCTGCCTCCCTCACCCACACCCGCTCGGACTCCACTCTCTGCTTCCCTTTCTCTCAGACAATCTGCCTCCCTCACCCACACCCGCTCGCTCTCCACTCTCTGCATCCCTTTCTCTCAGACAATCTGCCTCCCTCACCCACACCCGCTCGCTCTCCACTCTCTGCTTCCCTTTCTCTAAGACAATCTGCCTCCCTCACCCACACCCGCTCGCTCTCCACTCTCTGCTTCCATTTCTCTCAGACAATCTGCCTCCCTCACCCACACACGCTCGGACTCCACTCTCTGCTTCGCTTTCTCTCAGACAATCTGCCTCCCTCACCCACACCCGCTCGGCCTCCACTCTCTGCTTCCCTTTCACTCAGACAATCTGCCTCCCTCACCCACACCCGCTCGGTCTCCACTCTCTGCTTCCCTTTCACTCAGACAATCTGCATCCCTCACCCACACCCGCTCTCTCTGCACTCTCTGCTTCCCTTTCACTCAGACAATCTGCCTCCCTCACCCACACCCGCTCGGTCTCCACTCTTTGCTTCCCTTTCTCTCAGACAATCTGCCTCCCTCACCCACACCCGCTCGGTCTCCACTCTCTGCTTCCCTTTCTCTCACACAATCTGCCTCCCTCACCCAAACCCGCTCGCTCTCCACTCTCTGCTTCCCTTTCTCTCAGACAATCTGCCTCCCTCACCCACACCCGCTCGCTCTCCAATCTCTGCTTCCCTTTCTCTCAGACAATCTGCCTCCCACACCCACACCCGCTCACTCTCCACTCTCTGCTTCCCTTTCTCTCACCCAATCTGCCTCCCTCACCCAAACCCGCTCGCTCTCCACTCTCTGCTTCACTTTTTCGCAAACAATCTGCCTCCCTCACCCACACCCGCTCGCTCTCCACTCTCTGCTTCTCTTTCTCTCAGACAATCTGCCTCCCTCACCCACACCAGCTCCGTCTCCACTCTCTGCTTCCCTTTCTCTCAGACAATCTGCCTCTCTCACCCACACCGGCTCGGTCTCCACTCTCTGCATCCCTTTCTCTCAGACAATCTGCCTCCCTCACCCACACCCGCTCGGTCTCCACTCTCTGCATCCCTTTCTCTCAGACAATCTGCCTCTCTCACCCACACCGGCTCGGTCTCCACTCTCTGCATCCCTTTCTCTCAGACAATCTGCCTCCCTCGCCCACACCCGCTCGCTCTCCACTCTCTGCTTCATTTTCCCTCAGACAATCTGCCTCCCTCACCCGCTCACCCGCTCGCTCTCCACTCACTGCTTCTCTTTCTCTCACCCAATCTGCCTCGCTCACCCACACCCGCTCGCTCTCCACTCTCTGCTTCTCTTTCTCTCAGACAATCTGCCTCCCTCACCCACACCCGCTCGCTATCCACTCTCTGCTTTCCTTTCCCTCACCCAATCTGCCTCCCTCGCCCACACCAGCTCCGTCTCCACTCTCTGCTTCCCTTTCTCTCAGGCAATCTGCCTTCCTCACCCACACCCGCTCGCTCTCCACTCTCTGCTTCCCTTTCTCTCACCCAATCTGCCTCGCTCACCCACACCCGCTCGCTCTCCACTCTCTGCTTCCCTTTCTCTCAGACAATCTGCCTCCCTCACCCACACCCGCTCCCTCTCCACTCTCTTCTTCCCTTTCTCTCTCAGACAATCTGCCTCCCTCACACACACCCGCTCGCTCTCCACTCTCTTCTTCCCTTTCTCTTAGACAATCTGCCTCCCTCACCCACACCCGCTCTATCTCCACTCTCTGCATCCCTTTCTCTCACCCAATCTGCCTCGCTCACCCACACCCGCTCGCTCTCCACTCTCTTCTTCCCTTTCTCTCAGACAATCTGCCTCCCTCACCCACACCCGCTCTATCTCCACTCTCTGCTTCCCTTTCTCTCAGGCAATCTGCCTGCCTCACCCACTCCCGCTCGGTCTCCACTCTCTGCTTCCCTTTCTCACAGACAATCTGTCTCCCTCACCCACATCCGCTCCGTCACCGCTATCTGCTTCCGTTTCTCTCAAACAATCTGCCTCCCTCACCCACACCCGCTCGCACTCCACTCTCTGCTTCCCTTTCTCTCAGACAATCTGCCTCCCACACCCACACCCGCTCGGACTCCACTCTCTGCTTCCCTTTCTCTCACACAATCTGCCTCTCTCACTCACACCCGCTCAGTCTCCACTCTCTGCTTCCCTTTCTCTCAGACAATCTGCCTCCCTCACCCACACCCACTCGCTCTCCACTCTCTGCTTCCCTTTCTCTCAGACAATCTGCCTCCCTCATCCACACCCGCTCGGTCTCCACTCTCTGCTTCCCTTTCTCAGACAATCTACTTCCGTCACCCACACCCGCTCGCTCTCCACTCTCTGCTTCCCTTTCTCGCAGACAATCTGCCTCCCTCACCCACACCCGCTCTGTCACCGCTCTCTGCTTCCCTTTCTCTCAGACAATCTGCCTCCCTCACCTACACCCGCTCTGTCACCGCTCTCTGCTTCCCTTTCTCTCACCATATCTGCCTGTCTCACCCACACCCGCTCGCTCTCCACTCTCTGCTTCCCTTTCTCAGACAATCTTTCTCCCTCACCCACACCCGCTCGGACTCCACTCTCTGCTTCCCTTTCTCTCAGGCAATCTGCCTCCCTCACCCAATCCCGCTCGGTCTCCATTCTCTGCTTCCCTTTCTCTCAGACAATCTGCCTCCCTCACCCACATCCGCTCGCTCTCCACTCTCTGCTTCCCTTTTTCTCAGACAATCTGTGTCCCTCACACACACCAGCTCGCTCTCCACTCTCTGCTTCCCTTTCTCTCATCCAATCTACTTCCCTCACCCACACCTGCTCGGTCTCCACTCTCTGCTTCCCTTTCTCTCAGACAACCTGCTTCCCTCACCCACACCCGCTCGGCCTCCACTCTCTGCTTCCTTTTCTCTCACACAATCTGCCTCCCTCACCCACACCCGCTCGGTCTCCACTCTCTGCTTCCCTTTCTCTCAGACAATCTGCCTCTCTCACCTACACCCGCTCGGTCTCCACTCTCTGCTTCCCTTTTGCTCAGACAATCTGACTCCCTCACACACAATCGCTCATTCTCCACTCTCTGCATCCCTTTCTCTCACCCAATCTGCCTCCCTCAACCACACTAACTCGCTCTCCACTCTCTGCTTCCCTTTCTTTCAGACATTCTGCCTCCCTCACCCACACCCGCTCGCTCTCAACTCTCTGCTTCCCTTTCTCTCAGACAATCTGCCTCCCTCACCCACACCCGCTCGCTCTCCACTCTCTACTACCCATTCTCTCAGACAATCTGCCTCCCTCACCCACACCCACTCGGTCTCCAAGCTCTGCTTCCCTTTCTATCAGACAATCTGGCTCCCTCACCCACACCCGCTCGCTCTCCACTCTCCGCTTCCCTTTCTCTCACACAAATTACCTGCCTACGCCACACCCGCTCGGTCTCCACTCACTGCTTCCCTTTCCCTCAGACAATCTGCCTCCCTCACCCACAACCGCTCGCTCTCCACTCTCTGCTTCCCTTTCTCTCACCCAGTCTTCCTCCCTCACCCACACCCGCTCCCTCTCCACTCTCTGCTTTCCTTTCTCTCATACAATCTGCCTCCCTCAACCACACCCGCTCGCACTCCTCTCTCTGCTTCCCTTTCTCAGACAATTTGCCTCCCTCACCCGCTGACCGGCTCGCTCTCCACTCCCTGCTTCCCTTTCTCTCAGACAATCTGCCTCCCTCATCCACAAATGCTCGGTCTCCACTCTCTGCTTCCCTTTCTCTCAGACATTCTGCCTACCTCACCCACACCCGTTCGGTCTCCACTCTCTGCTTCCCTTTCTCTCAGACAATCTGCCTCCCTCACCCACACCCGCTCGGTCTCCACTCTCTGCTTCCCTTTCTCTCATACTATCTGCCTCCCTCACCCACACACGCTCGCACTCCTCTCTCTGCTTCCCTTTCTTTCAGACAATCTGCCTCCCACACCCACACCCGCTCCTTCTCCACTCTCTGCTTCCCTTTCTCTCAGACAATCGGCCTTCCTCACCCACACCCGCTCGTTCTCCACTCTCTGCTTCCCTTTCTCTCAGACAATCTGCCTCCCTCACCCACACCCGCTCACTCTCCACTCTCTGCTTCCCTTTCTCTCACCCAATCTGCCTCCCTCACCCACAACCGCTCGCTCTCCACTCTCTGCTTCCATTTCTCGCAAACAATCTGCGTCCCTCACCCACACCCGCTCGCTCTCCACTCTCTGCTTCCCTTTCTCTCAGACAATCTGCCTCCCTCACCCACACCCGCTCGGTCTCCACTCTCTGCTTCTCTTTCTCTCAGACAATCTGCCTCCCTCACCCACACCCGCTCGGTCTCCACTCTCTGCATCCCTTTCTCTCAGACAATCTGCCTCCCTCACCCACACCCGCTCGTTCACCGCTCTCTGCTTCCTTTTCCCTCAGACAATCTGCCTCCCTCACCCGCTCACCCGCTCGCTCTCCACTCACTGCTTCCCTTTCTCTCACCCAATCTGCCTCGCTCACCCACACCCGCTCGCTATCCACTCTCTGCTTTCCTTTCTCTCACCCAATCTGCCTCCCTCGCCCACACCAGCTCCGTCTCCACTCTCTGCTTCCCTTTCTCTCACCCAATCTGCCTCCCTCACCCACGCACGCTCGGTCTCCACTGTCTGCTTCCCTTTCTCTCACCCAATCTGCCTCCCTCACCCACACCCGCTCGCTCTCCACTCTCTGCTTCCCTTTCTCTCAAACAATCTGCCTCCCTCACCCACACCCGCTCGCTCTCCACTCTCTGCTTCTCTTTCTCTCAGACAATCTGCCTCCCTCACCCACACCAGCTCCGTCTCCACTCTCTGCTTCCCTTTCTCTCAGACAATCTGCCTCCCTCACCCACACCCGCTCGGTCTCCACTCACTGCTTCTCTTTCTCTCACCCAATCTGCCTCGCTCACCCACACCCGCTCGCTATCCACTCTCTGCTTTCCTTTCTCTCAGCCAATCTGCCTCCCTCGCACACACCAGCTCCGTCTCCACTCTCTGCTTCCCTTTCTCTCAGACAATCTGCCTTCCTCACCCACACCCGCTCGCTCTCCACTCTCTGCTTCCCTTTCTCTCAGCCAATCTGCCTCGCTCACCCACACGCGCTCGCTCTCCACTCTCTGCTTCTCTTTCTCTCAGACAATCTGCCTCCCTCACCCACACCCGCTCCCTCTCCACTCTCTTCTTCCCTTTCTCTCAGACAATCTGCCTCCCTCACCCACATCCGCTCGCTCTCCACTCTCTTCTTCCCTTCTTCCCTTTCTCCCAGACAATCTGCCTCCCTCACCCACACCCGCTCTATCTCCACTCTCTGCATCCCTTTCTCTCACCCAATCTGCCTCCCTCACGCACACCCGCTCGCTCTCCACTCTCTGCTTCCCTTTCTCTCAGACAATCTGCCTCCCTCACCCACACCCGCTCGGTCTCCACTCTCTGCTTCCCTTTCTCTCAGACAATCTGCCTCCCCCGCCCACATCCGCTCGGTCACCACTCTCTGCGTCCCTTTCTCTCAAACAATCTGCCTCCCTCACACACACCCGCTCGCTCTCCACTCTCTGCTTGCCTTTCTCTCACCCAATCTGCCTCCCTCACGCACACCCGCTCGCTCTCCACTCACTGCTTCTCTTTCTCTCTCCCAATCTGCCTCTCTCACACACACCCGCTCGCTCTCCACTCTGTGCTTCCCTTTCTCTCAGACAATCTGCCTACCTCACCCACACACGCTCGGTCTCCATTCTCTGCTTCCCTTTCTCTCAGACAATCTGCATCCCTCACCCACACCCGCTCGGTCTCCACTCTCTGCTTCTCTTCCTCTCAGACAATCTGCCTCCCTCACCCACACCCGCTCGCTCTCCACTCTCTGCTTCCCTTTCTCTCAGACAATCTGCTTCCCTCACCCACACCCGCTCGCTCTCCACTCTCTTCTTCCCTTTCTCTCTGACAATCTGCCTCCCTCACCCACACCCGCTCGCTCTCCACTCTCTGCTTCCCTTTCTCTCAGACAATCTGCCTCCCTCACCCACACCCGCTCGCTCTCCACTCTCTTCTTCCCTTTCTCTCAGACAATCTGCCTCCCTTACCCACACCCGCTCTATCTCCACTCTCTGCATCCCTTTCTCTCCGACAATCTGCCTCCCTCACCCACACCCGCTCGGACTCCACTCTCTGCTTCCCTTTCTCTCAGGCAATCTGCCTCCCTCACCCACTCCCGTTCGGTCTCCACTCTCTGCTTCCCTTTCCTCAGACAGTCTGCCTCCCTCACCCACACCCGCTAGCTCTCAACTCTCTGCTTCCCTTTCTCTCAGGCAATCTGCCTCCCTCACCCACACCCGCTCGGTCTCCACTCTCTGCTTCCCTTTCTCTCAGACAATCTGCCTCCCTCGCCCACATCCGCTCGGTCACCACTCTCTGCGTCCCTTTCTCTCAAACAATCTGCCTCCCTCACACACACCCGCTCGCTCTCCACTCTCTGCTTCCCTTTCTCTCAGGCAATCTGCCTCCCTCACCAACACCCGCTCGCTCTCCACTCTCTGCTTCCCTTTCTCTCAGACAATCTGCCTCCCCCACCCACACCCGCTCGCTCTCCACTCTCTGCTTTCCTTTTTCTCAGACAATCTGTGTCCCTCACACACACCCGCTCTCTCTCCACTCTCTGCTTCCCTTTCTCTCAGACAATCTGCCTCCCTCACCCACACCCGCTCGCTCTCCACTCTCTGCTTCCCTTTCTCTCACCCAATCTGCCTCCCTCACCCACACCGCCCGCTCCCCACTCTCTGCTTCCCTTTCTCAGACATTCTGCCTCCCTCACACACACCCCCTCGCTCTCCACTCTCTGCTTCCCTTTCTCTCAAACATTCTGCCTCCCTCACTCACACCCGCTCGCTCTCCACTCTCTGCTTCCCTTTCTCTCAGACAATCTGCCTCCCTCACACACACCCGCTCGCTCTCCACTCTCTGCTTCCCTTTCTCTCAGACAATCTGCCTCCCTCACCCACACCCGCTCGCTCTCCACTCTCTGCTTCCCTTTCTCTCATCCAATCTACTTCCCTCACCCACACCCGCTCGGTCGCCACTCTCTGCTTCCCTTTCTCTCAGACAATCTGCCTCCCTCACCCACACCCGCTCGCTCTCCACTTTCTGCTTTCCATACTCTCACCCAATCTGACTCCCTCGCCCACACCAGCTCCGTCTCCACTCTCTGCGGCCCTTTCTCTCAGACAGTCTGCCTCCCTCACTAACACCCGCTCGCTCTCCACTCTGCATCCCTTTCTCTCAGACAATCTGACTCTCTCACCCACACCCGCTCTCTCTCCACTCTCTGCTTCCCTATCTCTCACCCAATCTGCCTCCCTCACCCACACCCCCTCGCTCTCCACTCTCTTCTTCCCGTACTTTCACAGCATCTGCCTCCCTCCCCTACACCCGCTCGGTCTCTACTCTCTGCTTCCCTTTCTCTCAGACAATCTGCCTCTCACCCACATCCGCTCGCTCTCCACTCTCTGCTTCCCAATCTCTCACCCAATCTGCCTCCCTCACCCACACCCGCTCGCACCCGCTCCGTCTCCGCTCTCTGCTTCCCTTTCTATCACCCAATCTGCCTCCCTCACCAACACCCGCTCGTTCTCCACTCTCTGCTTATCTTTCTCTCAGACAATCTGCCTCCCTCACCCACACCCGCTCGGTCTCCACTCTCTGCTTCCCTTTCTCTCAGACAATCTGCCTCCCTCACCCACACCCGCTCGCTCTCCACTCTCTGCTTCCCTTTCTCTCACCCAATCTGCCTCCCTCACCCACAACCGCTCGCTCTCCACTCTCTGCTTCCCTTTCTCTCACCCAATCTGCCTCCCTCACGCACACCCGCTCGCTCTCCACTCACTGCTTCTCTTTCTCTCTCCCAATCTGCCTGTCTCACCCACACCCGCTCGCTCTCCACTCTCTGCTTCCCTTTCTCTCAGACAATCTGCCTACCTCACCCACACACGCTCGGTCTCCATTCTCTGCTTCCCTTTCTCTCAGACAATCTGCATCCCTCACCCACACCCGCTCGGTCTCCACTCTCTGCTTCCCTTTCTCTCAGACAATCTGCCTCCCTCACCCACACTCGCTCGCTCTCCACTCTCTGCTTCCCTTTCTCTCAGACAATCTGCCTCCCTCACCCACACCTACTCGCTCTCCACTCTCTTCCCTTTCTCTCTGACAATCTGCCTCCCTCACCCACACCCGCTCGCTCTCCACTCTCTGCTTCCCTTTCTCTCAGACAATCTGCCTCCCTCACCCACACCCGCTCGCTCTCCACTCTCTTCTTCCCTTTCTCTCAGACAATCTGCCGCCCTTACCCACACCCGCTCTATCTCCACTCTCTGCATCCCTTTCTCTCAGACAATCTGCCTCCCTCACCCACACCCGCTCGGACTCCACTCTCTGCTTCCCTTCTTTCTCTCAGGCAATCTGCCTCCCTCACCCACTCCCGTTCGGTCTCCACTCTCTGCTTCCCTTTCCTCAGACAGTCTGCCTCCCTCGCCCACACCCGCTCGCTCTCCACTCTCTGCTTCCCTTTCTCTCAGACAATCTGCCTCCCTCACCCACACCTGCTCGCTCTCCACTCTCTTCTTCCCTTTCTCTCAGACAATCTGCCTCCCTCACCCACACCCGCTCTATCTCCACTCTCTGCATGCCTTTCTCACAGACAATCTGCCTCCCTCACCCACACCCGCTCGCTCTCAACTCTCTGCTTCCCTTTCGCTCAGGCAATCTGCCTCCCTCACCAACACCCGCTCGCTCTCCAATCTCTGCTTCCCTTTCTCTCAGACAATCTGCCTCCCCCACCCACACCCGCTCGCTCTCCACTCTCTGCTTCCCTTTTTCTTAGACAATCTGTGTCCCTCACACACACCCGCTCGCTCTCCACTCTCCGCTTCCCTTTCTCTCAGACAATCTGCCTCCCTCACCCACACCCGCTCGCTCTCCACTCTCTGCTTCCCTTTCTCTCACCCAATCTGCCTCCCTCACCCACACCGGCCCGCTCCCCACTCTCTGCTTCCCTTTCTCAGACATTCTGCCTCCCTCACACACACCCCCTCGCTCTCCACTCTCTGCTTCCCTTTCTCTCAGACATTCTGCCTCCCTCACTCACACCCGCTCGCTCTCCACTCTCTGCTTCCCTTTCTCCCAGACAATCTGTGTCCCTCACACACACCCGCTCGCTCTCCACTCTCTGCTTCCCTTTCTCTCACCCAATCTGCCTCCCTCACGCACACCCGCTCGCTCTCCACTCACTGCTTCTCTTTCTCTCAGACAATCTGCCTCCCTCACCCACACCCGCTCGCTCTCCACTCTCTGCTTCCCTTTCTCTCAGACAATCTGCCTACCTCACCCACACACGCTCGGTCTCCATTCTCTGCTTCCCTTTTTCTCAGACAATCTGCATCCCTCACCCACACCCGCTCGGTCTCCACTCTCTGCTTCCCTTTCTCTCAGACAATCTGCCTCCCTCACCCACACCCGCTCGCTCTCCACTCTCTGCTTCCCTTTCTCTCAGACAATCTGCCTCCCTCACCCACACCCGCTCGCTCTCCACTCTCTTCTTCCCTTTCTCTCTGACAATCTGCCTCCCTCACCCACACCCGCTCGCTCTCCACTCTCTGCTTCCCTTTCTCTCTGGCAATCTGCCTCCCTCACCCACACCCGCTCGGTCTCCACTCTCTGCTTCCCTTTCTCTCAGACAATCTGCCTCCCTCGCCAACATCCGCTCGGTCACCACTCTCTGCGTCTCTTTCTCTCAAACAATCTGCGTCCGTCACACACACCCGCTCGCTCTCCACTCACTGCTTCTCTTTCTCTCTCCCAATCTGCCTCTCTCACCCACACCCGCTCGCTCTCCACTCTCTGCTTCCCTTTCTCTCAGACAATCTGCCTACCTCACCCACACACGCTCGGTCTCCATTCTCTGCATCCCTTTATCTCAGACAATCTGCATCCCTCACCCACACCCGCTCGGTCTCCACTCTCTGCTTCTCTTTCTCTCAGACAATCTGCCTCCCTCACCCACACTCGCTCGCTCTCCACTCCCTGCTTCCCTTTCTCTCAGACAATCTGCCTCCCTCACCCACGCCCGCTTGCTCTCCACTCTCTTCTTCCCTTTCTCTCTGACAATCTGCCTCCCTCACCCACACCCGCTCGGTCTCCACTCTCTGCTTCTCTTTCTCTCAGACAATCTGCCTCCCTCACCCACACCCGCTCGCTCTCCACTTTCTGCTTTCCATACTCTCACCCAATCTGACTCCCTCGCCCACACCAGCTCCGTCTCCACTCTCTGCGGCCCTTTCTCTCAGACAGTCTGCCTCCCTCACTAACACCCGCTCGCTCTCCACTCTGCATCCCTTTCTCTCAGACA